>NC_090440.1:421320909-421920909 GCF_031143425.1 Pleurodeles waltl
TGATGTCAGCAATCTGCCAGCCCACAGGAATTCCCCCTCAAGTGCAGGTGCTGTCAGTGCTCCATTTCCTTGCAAGTGGGTCATTTCAAACAACTGTGGCCATGGCATCAGGGATGTCCCAGCCTATGTTTTCCAACGTATTGTCCAGAGTGTTGTCTGCCCTTCTGAAACACATGCGGAGCTACATCGTTTTCCCTCAGGTGGAGGATTTGCCTACATTGAAAGGTGATTTCTATGCCCTGGGACATATCCCCAACATCATAGATGCCAATGATGGGACCCATGTGGCTTTGGTCCCCCCCACAGGAGTGAACAGGTGTACAGAAACCAGAAGAGTCTATGAATGTACAGATGGTATGTTTGGCAGACCAGTACATCTCCCATGTGAATGCCATGTTCCTTGGCTCAGTGCATGACGCCTACATCCTGCGGAAGAGCAGCATCCCTTATGTGATGGGTCAACTCCAGAGGCACCGTGTGTGGCTATTAGGTGAGCACCTGGAAGCTAGTCAGTGGGAGTGGTTGTCTGGGTCTGGGGTTATCCCTCCAGGTTAGTGTGTGTCTTACAGTTGCCCCTCGCCATTTGCAGGTGACTCTGGTTACCCCAACCTGTCATGGCTACTGACCCCAGTGAGGAATCCCAGGACAAGGGCAGAGGAACGCTACAATGAGGACCATGGGCCAACTAGGAGGGTGATCGAGCGGACCTTCGGCCTCCTGAAGGCCAGGTTCAGGTGCCTCCATATGACAGGTGGATCCCCATTCTACTCACCAAAGAAGGTGTGCCAAATGATCGTGGCCTGCTGTATGCTTCACAACTTGGCTTTGCGACGACAGGTGCCTTTTCTGCAGGAGGATGGTCCCGATGGCGGTGTTGGTGCAGCTGTGGAGCCTGTGGACAGTGATGAGGAGGAAGCAGAGGAAGAAGACATGCACAACAGGGACTCGGTGATCCTGCAATATTTCCAGTGAGACACAGGTAGGAATACAAACCTGCCTACTACATGTACTTTGACACTACTAACTCTCTCCTGTCTGTCGTTTTCACCCAGTGTATGGTCACTGAGTTGTCACTTTCCCTTACGATTTCACCGATGTGGGTCCCACTGTGTGACATCTGCTTAGATTCCTCATGGACTAGAGCTGTGTGACATAGGTATGTTGACATTACTATTTAAAAAACATGTTGTCACTGTAATTGCTAATACACTATTTCAAAATCACAGACAGACTCCAGATCATTTTGTGCTTTAGGGGTGCTCAATATTGGAGGGGGTAGTGAAATGGTGAGGGGTGATGGTGGAGGAATGTCCATGGCAGAGTCCAGTCTATTAGTCTCACAGGTGCATTGCCCATATGGGCATAGGAAGTGGAGCTGGGGGAGTTTAATTATGGACAGGGTGACAATGTGGGACAGTAGGATGACAATCAGGGTGGTCTCATTTCTTGGCGGGGGTCTTGGCATCGTGCTCTGTCTTTGTCCTGGATCTCAGGGACCATTTGCGGGGTGGTTCTCCCTCTGCAGGGGGTGGGGTGCTGGTGTGGTGGTCCTGTGGCGGGGCATCCTGTCCACTAGCGCTGGCAGAGGTGGTGGGCAGTTCATCGTCCATGCTAGTGTCAGGGGCCCCTTGTAGTGCCACAGTGTCCCTCCTGGTGTTGAGAAGCTCCTTCAGCACCCCTACGATGGTGCCCAGGGTGGAGCTGATGGTTCTGAGTTCCTCCCTGAAGCCCATATACTGTTCCTCCTGCATGCGCTGGGTCTCCTGAAACTAGGCCAGTACCGTTGCCATCGTCTCCTGGGAGTGGTGGTAGGCTCCCATGATGGAGGAGAGGGCCTCGTGGAGAGTGGGTTCCCTTGGCCTGTCCGCCCCCTGTCGCACAGCAGCCCTCCCAGTTCCCCTGTGTTCCTGGGCCTCCGTCCCCTGGACTGTGTGCCCACTACCACTGATTCCAGGTCCCTGTTGTTGTTGGGGTGGTGGGTTATCCTGGGTTCCCTGTAGTGGTGGACACACAGCTGATTGACGTGTCCTGGGGATGGAGGTATGGGCCCGCTGGGTGGGTGCTGTGCTGGTGTTTTCAGAGGGGGGAAGGTCTGTGGTGGCCTGTGCCTGTGTGAGGGGAACCGACTGTCCAGAGGTCCCTGATGGTCCGGGCTGGCCATCTAGATCCAGTTGGACAGAGGTGCTGTCATCACTGTGGGCCTCTTCTGTTGGTGGTGTGGACATGTTTGGACCATCCTGTCCGGTGACGTTGGGTAGGGGTCCTGCAGGGGTATAAACAGATGTTTATTAAATCTGTGTGTGTAATGGTGTGCAATGGGTGGGTGACCGTGTACCCCAGTGCTAGCATTCCTGTGTGGGAGCTTGTGTGATGATGGTTTAGGGGGGTGTATGGGTATGTGCAGTGGGCATGCTTTGGTGATGGGTGCCCATGCTTTGTTGTTGCATGCAGGGCTTGGTGTTGGGATGTGTGGTTTGTGATGTTGGGACAAATGTGAGGAGTTGGGGTGCTGGGGGTGAGGGTGGGGGTATGTGATAGCATGCAGGTAGGGTGGGGGATGTAATAGTAAAGCTTTGTCTTACCAGAGTCCATTCCTCCACCGACTCCTGCAAGGCCCTCAGGAGGCATAATCGCCAAGACCTGCTCCTCCCATGTTGTTAGTTGTGGGGGAGGAGGTGGGGGTCCACCGCCAGTCCGCTGAACCGCCAGGTGGTGTCTTGAGACCACTGAACGCACCTTCCCCCGTAGGGCGTTCCACCTCTTCCTGGTGTCCTCCCGATTTCTTGGGTGTTGTCCCACTGCGTTGACCCTGTACTCTATTCTTCACCATAGCTCCATCTTCCTAGCTATGGAGGTGTGCTGCACCTGTGATCCGAATAGCTGTGGCTCTACCCGGACGATTTCCTCCACCATGACCCTGAGCTCCTACTCCGAGAACCTGGGGTGTCTTTGCCGTGCCATGGGGTGGTGTAGGTGATGTGTGGGGTGGAGTGTGTGGTGATAAGTGTGGTGATATTTAGTGGTGTGTTGTGTGAGGTGCGTGGAAGTTGTGTGGGTGATGGTGTTGTGTGTCTGTGGATGCTGTTGTTCTTACTGGTGCTCTCTCTCTCTGGCCTTCTTTCAGAATTTTTGGTCGTAGGGGTTTGTGGGTGATGTGGGTGTGTGTTTTATATCGTGGTGTGTGTATGTGTATCAGGTGTGTGTATTTTGAATTGTCCAATGTGGCTGTGTTTTGTAACAGTGTGTGTATTTTGAGCGCAGCGGTGTGTACCGCCAATGGAATACCGCGGTTGAAAGACCGCCGCGTGGATTCGTGTGTTGTGATAGTGTGGGCGTATATCTGTTGGCGTGACGGTGGAGGTTTTGTTTTCGCCAGCTTATCACTGACCATTGGTGTGAGGGTGAGACTTGTGTGGGTGTCTGACTTTTGGCAGATTCCGAGATGTGGGTCATAATAGCTGTGGTGGAATTCTGCGGCCGCGGCGGTGTGTTGGCGGTCTTCTGCACGGCGGTAAGCGCCTTTTACCACCAATGTTATATTGACTGCCAAAGTGTTTAAAATGTTACAAAAAACACCAAAAAGTTGACTGAAATGTAAAATACACTAAGACACACACTGATGAAAAAAAGGAAAATGAGGTGCAGATAATTTAGAAAAGGGTGTGATTACCTACATTTAGGGAGGATTAAAAGTTAGGCCCAGCACCATGCACAGAGAGACAGAGAAAACAAAATGATCACGCCCATGAAAATTGTGTGGTGCTATTTGCATGATATTTGCAACACAAGAATGCGACGCGTGCTCCCGTACGTAAAAAACATATTGTGAACAGGTGTGCCAAGCAACCCTGCCCACTAATGGAATTCTGCTAGAGCTCACTGGGTTTCTTAACCACTTTGCGGAATTCCACGAAGTGGGACTCCGTGAGCTCCGCCCACCCCTAATTTTTTCTCCACTGGGAAAACTGTTCCCCCCTATGAGGAATGCCCTTTTCGTCTACCCCCAGCAAGTCTGGTGCTGATACAATCCTCTTCTCATCCTGGAAAGCCACTTCCCAGGGTCAAAAGGGTTCAGAGCGGAGTTTGAAAATGCCCATTATAAAAGTTTCACAGTAAAAAGTAAATTGCCCTAGTATTATTTGCTTAATTTGGGGAATATTGCATTCTGCTTGTTAGTGGAAATTTCTTAAATTATGCCATTGTGGCTGCTGCATAATTATGCACAGTTAGAGGTAAAATGTTACTGTAGCATGGGAATGCCATGAATGACCATAATGCAAGTGGCTGTTGTTTGCTCCACTTATGTTTTTTGCTCAATTTCTTTTTACTGTGAAATGCATCATCTTGTTTAACAGAAGGGTGCATTTTGTTCTGAAACATAGAGCTAAATTACATATTTGCCTTTTCCATATTGTTCCCAAAATTTTACATGACTATGGGAATAGAAATGATATGCATTTCAGACACCCTAATTGGAATGCTCACTTCACACCTCTTGTGTGGCATTTCCTTCTGCAGATTTCTCTGTACTCGTACAAAATGTATTTACATCTACAAGGAAACCTGTGGTCGATTGCTGGTGAGTATAAACAAGCATTGACAAAGTCTCACCTCTACAGGAGCTATTGGCTTTGGCAATGTGTTGTGCTACTCTGTACCCCACGTTGTGCGCCAGTGAGGCTACTCTTCAGCATGGATAAAAGTTAGTTGAGTGGAGTGAGCGAGTAGAGTGTTGTATAGTAGATTTGTTGGAATGTCGTAGAGTAGAATAGGAGGAGTACAGTGTCATAGAGTTGAGTAGAGGAGCGTTGAGATCAGTGGCAGGGACTGCCATACAGTGGAGTAGAGGGAGGTGGAATAGGATGGAGTCGGTTGGAGTGGATTGAGGTAGTGTGGTGGATTGGATTAGAGTTGAGTGTGGAGGATTGGATTGCGGTAGAGTGGGGTTGATTGAGTGGAGTGGAGTGGGGTGGATTGGAGTAGGATGGATTGGGTTGGAGTGGGGTAGATTGAAATGGAGTGAGGTGGATGGGATTTGGGTGGATTTGAGTAGGGTGGGTTAGATTGGATTGGAGTGGGTGGTTTGGATTGCAGTGATAGGGTGGGGTGGTGTGGCTTATATTGAGGTGGACTGGATTGGTGTGGGGTAGATTAGATTAGACTGGAGTGGGCTGGAATGGATTGAAGTGGGAGGGATGGATTGGATTCGCTGGACTGGAGTGGGGTGGGGTGGACTGCACTGGAATGGGGTGGATTGGATTGGAGTGAGGTGGATTAGATTGGAGTGGGATGAATTGGATTGGAGTGGGGTTGATTGGATTGGAGTGGGGTGGGCTGGATGGATTGGAGTGGGATGGGATGGATATACTGGAGTGGGATGGGGTGGACTGTATTGGGATGCGGTGGGGTGGTTTGGATTGGATTGGGATAGAGTGGGTGGATTGGAGTAAAGTGTGGTGGAGTGGAGTGAGTGGGGTGGATTAGAGTGGACTGGAGTGGAATGGATTGGAATGGGGTGAATTGAAATGTGGTGGGGTGAATAGGATCGTGGTGCAGTAAGTTGCAGTGGGGTGAATTGGATTGGAGTGGGGTGGGGCAGGGTGGGGTGGGTTGGATTTGATTGGGTGTGTTGGATTGGATTGGGGTGGATTGGAGTGGACTTGAGTGGTGTGGATTTAGTTGCGATCAAGTGGATTGGGGTATGATAGGGTGGATGGATTGGATTGGAGTGGAGTGGAGTGGACTGAACTGGGATGGGGTCGGATGGGGTGGATTGGATTATAGTGGGGTGGATTGTAGTAGGATGGATTGTAGTGGAGTGGATTGGATTACAATGGTGTAGACTGGAGTGGGGGTGGGGGAGTTGACCTGGCATGGGGTAGGGTGGATTGTGGTAGAGTGGGTTGGATTGGAGTGGAGTGGGGTGAATTGGAGTGGAGTAGGGTGGAGTGGACTAAAATGGATGAGGTGGATTGGGGTGGAGTGTGGTGGAATGGAGGGGGTTGATTGGAATGGGGCGGGATGGATTGGATTGAGGTGGTGTGGATTGGATTGGGGTGGGGTATATTAAAGTGTGATGGATTGTACTGGGGTGGATTGCACTGAGGTGAAGTGGAATAGTTTGGTGTTGGATGAGTTGGACTGGAGTCGGTTGGACTGGAGTGTGGTGGATCAGATTTGAGTGTATCAGATTGGGGTGGGGTGAAGTGGACTTGAGTGTGGTAGTGAGGTGGGTTGGATTGAGTGGGGTGGATTAGGGTGAGGTGGACTGAATTGAGTGTGGTGGATTGGGGTGGCATGGATAGGGGTGCAGTGGACTGGATTGGGGTGGGGTGAATTGGATTGAGAGTGGCAGGTTGGAGTGGATTGGATTGGAGTGGAGTGGATTGTGGTGGATTGGACTGGAATGGGGTAGATTGGATTGGAGTGGGTTGGATTGTTTTGGATAGGAGTTGAGCAGACTGGAGTTGGGCAGATTGTTTTGGATTGGAGTGGGGCAGATTGGAGTGGGGTAGATGGGAGTGGGGCATATTGTTTTGGATTGGAGTGGGGCAGATTGGTGTGGGGCAGATTGGAGTGGGACAGATTGTTTTGGATTGGAGTGGGGCAGGCTGGAGTGAGGAGGATTGAAGTGGGACAGATTGTTTTGGATTTGAGTGGAGCAGATTGAAGTGCGCAGATTTGAGTTGGACAGATTGTTTTGGATTGAAGTGGGGCTGATAGGAGAATGGATCAGAGTGAAGCAGATTGTTTTGGATTAAAGTGGGGCAGACTGGAGTGAGTTTGACTGGAGTGGGACAGATTGTATTGGATTGGAGTGGGGCAGATTGTTTTGGACTGCGGTGGGGCTTATTATTTTGGATTGGAGTGCAGCAGATTGCAGTGGGGCATATTGTTTTGGATTGGGGCAGATTGGAGTGGGGCAGATTGTTTTGGATTGGAGGAGGGCAGATTGGAGTGAGGTAGATGGGAGTGGGGCATATTGTTTTGGATTTGAGTGGGGCATATTGTTTTGGACTGGATTAGGGTAGACTGGAGTGGGGCAGATTGCTTTGGATTGGAGTGGAGCAGATTGTTTTGGAGTGATGCAGACTGTTGTGAATTCGATTGGGGCGAATTGGAGTGGGACAGATTAGACTGGGGTGGGTTGAGAGGACAGGAGTGGAATGGGTTTGAGTGGATTGGATTGGGGTGAGTGGTTTGTATTGGAGATGCGTGGATTGGTGTGGGGTAAAGTGGGGTGGATTGAAGTGGGGCAGATTGGAGTGGGGTGGACTCAGGTGTACTGCACAAATATGTGTCGAAGCATAATTTCAAAAATTACACACAATAAAGAAACAATGTTGCTTTGAAATATTTCTAATAAGATAAACGCCATCTTTTGAGAAGCACACCCACAAGCAAAAACACAAAAAAACAAGAGTGGAAAGTGAGAATTGATGACTTAGCAAAATAAAAGAAAGTTAGCTATAAAAAATAAAACTTTGCATGTCATACAGGGCACTTTTTTGCCAGTCACAAGCCTTGTGTTTGCAGGCCACTAGAAGTTAAAAAGAATAAAACAGTACCATGATTACGTCGGGAGCAGCGGACGGGCAATGATTAAGTTGAATCTGTCAGTGCTTGGTCCCTGCTCCACAGAGGGGAATGGAAATAATGCCAGGCCTGCAGTGACAAATTACAAGGCTGTAAAGAAGAGTGTAACGCAAACCAACAAATGGTGGGCGACAGACAGGTTTCAAGCTTTTTACTGTACACAACAGTCTTGCAAGCGAGACGCATGCACTAGCACATGCACTCGCAGGCCAGACCCTAAATAGTGGTGAAAACAATCCAGCCAAAAAATCCAGATAATTACATTACACAACAAGATAAAGATGTGTGGTTGGAGACCTTGTAATTGGACAATTCCCCTACCTGCTGTTACACTGTATTTTACTTATTCTCCAATTCAGTTTTTTGCTCTTAGAGCAGATTAATAATCTGTCATGTGTTCCCCTATCTGGGAAACTGGTTCTTGCATTTGAAACACTTTCTGCAAAGAATCGTAATTGTATTACCTGAAACAATAAAAAGTTCAGAAATGTATAATCATCTACACACCCAGGATCAGAAACAACAACCCCATATCTATCAAGACTGCCCCTATGCTTCTTTAATTTAGGAACAAGATGAAGACACACCCCTTTAAAAGCAATAAATCATGAAGCAGTAATCAGGCCACAGGGTCTCAGAACCCAGCACCCACCTAGAACTGCTATCAGGGTCTCTGATGTAGACTCTGTACAGTTCTCCATTCTGGCTATAGTTTTTAATACGTGAATACCAGATATATTGCTATATGGGCCTATACATTCTTAGTATAGAGAATCTGTTTAATGGCAAGTTTTATACCCCTCAGAAAATATGTATGTCTCATCTTCATGCATCTCTGGCAAAATGGCAGATGTTGGTCCAGACTCAAAACCTTTGCACAGTGAAGGATCCCGCCTTTGCACCGTGACTTAGGTTGCTCTGGCATTGTTAAATAATAATTCAAATGGAATAATTCTAGTCCCTTCAGCTTGGCATAGAATCCTCTCACCCTTCCGTCCCCTGAGGAGTGACAAATATTTCCTTACATGGTGACAGGAAACTGCTAATTCCTGGCACTCTTTTTTTACTCTAGCATGGACATAGAGGTCGCCATGTGCCCTGACGTAGAGACAGAGGGTGCCATGTACCTTCACACAGAGGGTGCCATGAGCTATTGCACAGAGACAGAGGGCCCCATACGTCTTTCCACAAATGCTCGTGGTGACATGGCAATGTGGCAGACGTACCATGAGCCCTACTGCCCCTCAAACTGGCACAGAGTTAGACAACTTGACTGCAGACACCTGAGAGCGCCAAGTATGCTGCAGAAAAATGTCCTTTTATTGCCAGGTGGCTGTGCTTTGCGGGGGCCTCTCAGATGGCAGATTCTCCACTGGCATAGGTGGAAGATTGCTGACATACTCGGAGCCCCAGATAGAAGCCTATGGGTAAGGCCGGGTGGGCTAGGGGACACAGCAGGGCCTGCAGCGCTCTGGGAAGGTGGAAATGCAAGAGGTACACAAAAGGATAGAGGCTGACTGAATCAAGCCTGAGATGGGAGGGGAGAGAAAGAGAGTATGATACAGGGGCAGGAGAGTGTCTTTGTGAGAGAACTAGGTTGAAAAAAATAGGAACGACGACTACAGAGACCATCATCAAACGAATGTGAGGAAAATAAAGGTTATTGCCAAGGTAAATGAGGAAGTGTGTAAGAGGAAAGGGGAGAAAGGTGGAAAAGAATGAGTGAGAAAGAGAGACAAATTGAAAGAAAGAGCAAAGAATAGAAAATAAAAGAAAAAATAATGTCAATGAAAGGAGGGTAAGAGAAAAACAGAAACCACAGAGGCACTGATAGAGAGAGGAAATGGAGATAAAGTGACATAAGCTACTAATTCAGAAAAAAATTGGGGCGGCAGACAAAGGGGGTCATTCTGACCCCCGCGGGCGGCGGAAGCTGCCCGCCTGGCGGGAACCTCCAGAAGACCGTACCGCTTGACCGCGGCGGTCATTCTGACTTTCCCGCTGGGCTGGCGGGCGACCGCCAAAAGGCCACCCACCCGCCCAGTGGGAAAGCCCCAGCAACGAGGAAGCCGGCTCCGAATGGAGCCGGCGGAGTTGCTGGTGTGCGACGGGTGCAGTTGCACCCGTCGCGATTTTCAAAATCTTAATGGGGCCCTGTTAGGGGGCCCCTGCAGTGCCCATGCCACTGGCATGGGCACTGCAGGGGCCCCCAGGGGCCCCATGACACCTGTTCCCGCCATCCTGTTTCTGGCGGTGAAAACCGCCAGAAACAGGATGGCGGGAAGGGGGTTGGAATCCCCATGGCGGCGCTGCTTGCAGCGCCGCCGTGGAGGATTCCCTGGGGCCGCGGGAAACTGGCGGGAAACCGGCGGGAAACCGCCGGTTTCCCTTTTCTGACCGCGGCTGTACCGCCGCGGTCAGAATGGCCCCAGAAGCACCGCCAGCCTGTTGGCGGTGCTTCCGCGGTCGTTGGCCCTGGCGGTCCATGACCGCCAGGGTCAGAATGACCCCCAAAGTGCCTTCTAGTGTGCACCAGCAGTGCAGAATGCACAAAGGCTCTGAGCTCTGCCCAGCAGTCCTCGTCCACAAGGCTTTAATCCTACACTTAAGCATGTTATACGTCCCCAGATCCAAGGAAGAAAGGAATATGTCAGCTTCTGGAGTTCCTGCTGCATGCTGCGCATCAGGGTACTAGAAGTTAAAAAGAACAAAACAGTACCTTGATCACGTTGGAAGTAGCAGGCAGGCACTAACCAAGTTGAATCAATCAGTGCTTGGACCCTGCTCCTCATAGAGGAACAGAAATAATGCCAGGCCTACAGTGACCAATTATGAGGCTGTAAAGAACAGTGTCACACAAGCCAACAAATGGGGAGCGACAGGCAGACTCCAGCCCCTTTACTGTACGTAACAGAGTCTCGCAAGTGAGACGCATGTGCTGGCGCATGCACTCACAGACTCGACCCTAAAAAGATCAATGAGATTATAAATCTAGATTTATAACCAAATGTACCTTTTGGAGAGGGGCTCTTGACTCCTTTGTTAAAAATTCAATGGCAGATATAACATGGGTACAGTTTTCACATCTTATGACTCAGCTTCAAATCGTTCGCCCTTTCTAGTCGGCCTCGTAGATTGGTAAACCTATATAATTTAAGCTTGTGAGTATTGCAAAAATGCACTAAAAGGGCTAATTTTCTTTACTTTTAGGTTATTAGGCTCAACGCATGGTTTAATTTATTTTTAGCGTGATTATCGGTATCACTGCTGAACGTCTGAGTGTCAAATATTTGGCTATTAAAAATATTCTAGTCTAATTTGTTATTAGTAATCAAATAATTAAGGCAAATATTTCTTTCGAGTCCTACTGATGAAGGCTGGCTGATATCTAGGACGTTCATCCAGCTGAAGCCCTGAAGCATAGCCATAGGTATGTGTCCGATTAAGTATGCAGTTCTTGTCTTGATCTTGACTTTATATCAATGTGCACAATTAATACAACTTTATGATACACCACGTTAAGAAAACATGATCTACATTTGTTTGTTTTTATTTAACTTTTATATCATGTTATGTTGGATTTCCAAACCAGCATTCTTTTCCCATGCTGTTCCTCACCTGTCTGATTCTCCCAGAGCCCCCCATGAAGACGTGTGATACTCTCACACCTCCCTTCCATCGTGTTTAGACAAGAGCCTGGCCCTCTAGCTGCCGTCTTATGCTTTCTCCATTGCCAATGAAGTGTCAGTCTGGGAACCTCCGAGGCAGCGAAGTGAACCCTGCGCCTGTAGGAATGTATTTTCGAAACAAATGCACGCGAGGTGTGGCTATAAAACCCCGGCGGAGTCCAATCATACATCTGTGTTTTTCTTATGGAAAGAAACGTCCTAATATATATTTCTGCTAAGAGCTGGTCACTCATTAGGTATGTTTAGCATGGACGCACTCCTAATATTTTAGCTACCATTTAGAAAGCAATGTTTACATAAACATGATAATGAGAAGTTGAAAAAATAAAGCAATATCATAATAAGAAAAGTGTATTTCAGAGTCGGCCAAGTGATGCCGTCCAATAGACTTTCTATCCTCCTCACCATCGCTACTGAGACCTTGATATTAATTTCAGCACTGGCCTGGATGTGTCCCCTTCTTTAACTCCAAGAAAAATGTGTAAGACACAGTCACTCTTCAGTATAACTTACCCTAACAAATGACTAAACATACATAGGTCTAACAACTTAAATAACCAAGATGGTCGAGTTGAGATGACATCCTATCATAGTTCAACATGTGTACTGCATATTTCTCCACTTCTAGATTATGCGTCCTTTGATTTTCTCATCATATCCCTTTCATTTGGATTTTAATTCTCAAATTATGATTATCTATTTGGGGGGCTGCTATGGCAAATCTAAAAGCTGTGGACATTACCTGGTCTTTTTCAGTCAACATATATATACATTGGCTACATTAGCACTGGTCTCTGACAACTTTTATAATTATAGATGCTAAAATAACGCCACAATCAATACAAAGTAAGTGCCCTCAGGGACCATGAAACTAACATCAGTAAAAGCGTGTCGCCCAATTCAACTATAAGCATTAAATATATTGTGAAAATTATTATGTAATGCCCAAACATCAGTTTGACATTTTTTGCAAAACACATATTTAATTCCCAAATGGCATCTTTTCATTTCGAGTAAGTAAACTCAGTCCCCCACAAACAAAAGTTCGTAATTATTTGTAGATAATATTTTCTCTCATTTATATTGAATCAACACATTTCGCTCCAAAAGCCAATCATATGCCAATGTCGACCTAATAGCAGAGCCACCACAATACCTCAAAAAATACAAACTCTTACCTGGAATGTTGTCTTATGACTCGACCACAATAAAATCTAGAATTCCTATATTATGTCACGGTGGACCTCTAATGCGAGTGCCAACTTAATGCTAAGAAAGTCCATAGTATGCCACTGGTGGCTACCTTGTGCCAGGGCCACATCGTGTATAAAATTGCCATATTTTCCCAAGGAAGGTCCAACTTATGCTTAGGCCAACATACTGCCTTAATTGTTGACACCATACTAAGGAGTAACATTGTATGCTGGGGCCATTAGAATGCATCTCAGTAAAAACAAAAGTAATCCTTATGCAAGGGCACCTTCCTGCGTAGAATGCCCACAATACAATAAGGAAGACATTGTTACCACCTTATATGCCCTTAATAAGCCAGGAAAAACACCTCTCCCCCCCTTATAGGTGGCTCCAGATGTTAGAGGTGGCATCCACAAAATACCAGACTGGAGAACCCACTATACAAAACAGGGTGTCTACCATACACACACATACAGTGATATACAGACATGAACAAACACAACAGTATGCACAGACAGGTGCATGGACATTCAAACAAAGACATAAAGAAACACACCAATTGTGATTAGCAGGATACCAGCATCGCATCATTGTCTCACAACAAAGCAGGAGACACCACAGGAAAACATTGCCCTACTCATTTATTTTCCAAATGTCTTTCACTGCGAAGCATATACTCTGTTTAAAACTCATATTAATATATAGAAATAAAAAACACATGCAAACTGCAGTCAGTTGTAAACTTTTTAATCATATATATAAACATTATTTGGGAGAGTATGTGGCGTAAAGGCCAGAGCTGCCAACTTTGGAGCTGGAGACCCACGTTCAAGTCTCCGCGTTGGATTAATATCTTGTGATTCTGGGCTAATCACTTAGGCCCAGATTTAAGAAGTTCTAGCGCCACTTTAGTGTAATTTGTACACGCTAATGTGATGTTAGGCTTCAAAAATCGCCGTGCCACATTTGCAAAGTGGCGCGATGCATGCGTTGTGCCACTTTGTAACCCCTTGCGCCACATTATGCCTGTGCCAGGCATAATATATGTAAGGGGGGCGTTCCCCCAATAAGGGGGACACAAAAATGGCAAAAATAAATCTAAAAGATTTCTTTGCACCATTTTTGCGCCATTTTTAACGCCTGCTCAGAGCAGGCGTTAAAAGGAGGCACACCATTTATTAAAATGAGATTTTATGTACTTTGCAGGACTAACGTCAAAAAAATTTACGCTAATCCTGCAAAGAGCTAAACTTGCATCAAAAATGTTAACAATAGTTCCCTAACTACAGCCATGGTGAACTGTATCTCACATACAGCGCACACATGGTGGAGTTAAGGGGGCGCTAAAAGGGGGCCAGAAAAGTGGCAGTGCATTGGATGCAGCGCCACTTTTCTTAAATCTGCCCCATAGTCTACCCGTGCCTATCAAAAATGAATGTGACCTTGTGTAACAACTGGTGGCGGTGTAATGTGCTTCAATACCTTAGGGGAGAGTGCGCGCTATAAAAAAAACGCAAAACAATAAAAAACATTGTAGCTGCTTGACCTCTGGTTCTTTTTGTCAGAAACAGACGCAGACACTCTAGCGTTTGTTCAATCCATTTACTTACAGAGTCCATCCGCCACTATACAAACATTTGCAGCAAACGCATATACATATATATACTTCGTATGCCTCTCTTAAAATCCAGTTATATAGACGTCAAAGGGAGTGGATCCGTAATTTTGCCCGTACGTGACAAAAGGACGCACTGATTTCAATACTTCTCTTCTGAACAGCCCAGTAAAATAAAATCGCATTACAGCCCATTATAATTCACCGAAAACCAAAGCTATCGCGACGCGTGTCAAGAGAAAGGCTAACTAGTTCCATTTATCCAGCTTTTATATATGTCAGAATATTTGTTTTCAATTCTTTAGTTCTGACATCATAACTGAACTAACCGCACTCCTCCATAACTTTACTGACCTGGAAAAAAAACACCATCAGTTAATTCACACAAGGGTAATCGTGGGTTAATTCACACAAATCCGACGAATTCCGAGCAATTTTCGTTCTACATCCATCAAGGAGTCAAGAGAAAGGCAGGCAGGCCTCCCAGCTAGGACGTAGTTGTCATTACACTCAGTGTGTGAATTTCAATTAGCCTTTCACACACTAGTGAAAGCTCTGTTATTCTGGCAGACACTACCCTGTTTACAGAAATTTCTCCTGTTCCAGCCTGATTTCCTAACAATTAATTTAGGGCCAGAGGTTTCTAAGTATTTTCCATTCGCAAACGGTGTGAATCGCAAAATTCCACTGTTTGCGAATGCAAAATAGCCTTTCCAAATGTATGAAAGGCATTGGCAGTCCCGTGTTAGGGAATCGCAATTTTTGCGATTCCCCAAAATTGCGACTTCATTTAGTCAAAAGAAATTTGAAATTCCCTAGATATGAAATTGCAAATAGGGATTAACTGTTTGCGATTTCAGAAGCACATGTATCAAGCACTTCCTAAATGCAAAATGGACATTTTGGAAATGCTATTACTATCAACTCCAAGTTGATGGTAACCATGTGCAATTTTTAAAAATGCATAAAAAATGCATTTTTTAAAGTGCCATGTAGCGTGCACTTCATATGTGCACGATCTATTTTTTGGGTGCCTCAAAGGGGGCCTTAGGCCCTCGGCACCCTTGGTTTTGCATTTCCTAGTTTTTGATTCCCCAATAAGAAATCACAAATTAGGAAATGCAAAACCATTGGCACCTATGGGCCTTATGGCCCATAAGAACAAATGGAGTCACATTTCTGAATAGTGATTCCCTAATAGCGATTGTGACTCTATAGGAATTGCTATTAGGGAATCGCTATTTTGTTAGATTCCATTTTGCATTTCCTAATTAGCGATTACCTAAAATTCGCTATTTAGGAAATGCAAAATGGAACTTTGGTACATCTAGCCCAAAGTGTATCCTACGCTGTCTGGATACATTGGTGCCAAGTGGCAATATCACATGGTGAAACTTTCCGACAGTCCTGGATTGGAATTCAGCTGCACTCTGTTACCATACATTTGGGATTAGAGTAATGTGACTATAATTTTAGATCTGTAAAATGCTTTACAGAAAATAGCCAGGAATAGTTCAAACCATAACAAAGGTCTGAGGTAGAGGCGTTCAGCGTGTGAACGTAAAGTAGAGAACAGTATCCTAAACTCAGCTATAGTTAGATCACCAATATTTATTAAACACAGCATAGATCTAGTTAACCATATGCTTTGGGTGCATTTTATGGTTGTGCTGCTAACCCAAATTATGTGCAGATTTGTCAAACAGTTTTGAAGAAATATGCTTTCTCAACTGTCAAAATAGGAATAAAATCAAGTCGTTAAAATTCGCTTGACACCTTTTTGTAATACAAAAATCTTACAAAAATGATGAACAGCTTTATACCAAATCACGTTTTGAGTAAAGCTCCAGTTGCATTCCAGGTTGGGGGTAATTACGATCTACACTCTTGGTGAAGAGGAGTGTAAACGTTTCCATTGGAGATAAAATGATACATGCTTATTCTTGGATCTTTTCCTTTAAGGTTTTACCTTTTATTTTAGAACTGAATTACGTTTACTCTGCCAAAGCAGAAGTGGAATGGCTATCACTGACTGTATTATATATATATATATATATTTATATGACAGAGGTGTTTTCATTTTCTCACCTTTAATAACTTTGCCTCCATGTCACCAATATTCACTAAACTTGACTCAAACTGCCTTCAAAATCCAACGTTTTAGTTTGTTAAATGAGTGTAGGTTGTTTTAAAGGCGTCAACCGTTAAAAGGTGGGTGTCAAATGGAATGTCTTGATTGGATAAAATGTTATTCCACAAAAATCAGAAGTTGAGTATGTGATGCGTGTACCAAGTCAGTGGATAGGTAGTGCATCAATAATTGAACATTGGTGGGTTGTAAACATAAACAATAGAGCTGACGGTGCAAGATGGCGTTATATGTACCTGATGATTTATATGCAATATAATGTATGTGAACATCTATTCCAAAGCTCTCAGGCCCATATTTATCAAGGTTTTGCACCAACCTTGCACCACGTAAGGGGACGCAAGAGCAACACAAAGCCAAAATGGGATTTATCAAGCCATGCAATGCTACTTTGCGTGGCCCTGCGTGGCAAGATAAATCTAAAGTAATGCATGGCAGAGCAAATTGCTGCCCTGTGGTACTCTGCCCCAGAGAGGCATGCCATAGATGGAGTGTGGATGTTCCCATGCATTCACCTATGCATTCTAACACATTCCAAGTTTACCAATACTGGTAGAGCTTGAAATGTGTCAGAATTCTACACCTTTCCAACAGAAGTGCAATGAGGAGAAATATCTTTATTTCTTCTTGTTGTTTCCTCTTACTAAGTGTGCTAAAGAGGAAGATGCATCTGGGGATTGTTTGTCTGCAGGAAGGTGCCCCTGCCCACAACACAGGAACCTATGAACCATGGTGCATTGGTACCTGCGTTGATGCTAGGCAGCAGTTTGTGCACCAGCGCAGGCAGAGAGCAGGAATGTGTTGTATAATGTTAAATACGATTCATTCCTGCCCTCTCCTTTTCACGCAGCTCAGCAAGGTGACTTGCTGCATTGCGTTGCATGAAATAATGGTAACTATGGGCTTATGTGGCTAACAAGCCACCACATATACAAAGAGACTTAAACCAAGAGTTATTTGTACACCCTGACTTGGAGCTAACGTAGACGGAGCCCACATGCGCAGATGCTACAAGTGGTAAACATTTATTGGCTGATGTTCACACAAGGTTCAGTACACATGCATGAAGACATGAAACAGGCGCTATACAGCTACATGGAACCCACGTCATGTCCTTGCTGTACATTTCAATTACAGAAAGGGCCTTGCGCGTTGTGCGTAGCTACTTTGTTAAAACAGATCTGCTCCCTTTGCCATGCGAGCAGCGCCAGGGCCATTTGCTTAAGATGATGACGATCATGAAGAATACGATTACCTGTTTATTATTAATATCATTATTAACACGGAACAGAAAACTAGAGAATTAGGTTTATGTGAGAGCGTTCTAAAAATCTAATAGGCGTCCAACGAAAATATTGACACAGCGCTAATCACTGCTCATTAGATTTTCAGCATTAAACGGTTCACGTACAGCTGAATGTGTTATGTGTATCTATAAGTTTTATTTACCACCATTGCCTGTTGCACCAACGTTTTTATTTTGGGAAAGTGTCTGCGAAAACTGTAGGTCTAATAGGCAAATAGCTGATTTCTTTGAAAGTAGAAGCAGGCGTGTGTATATAAAGAAACAATGCAGATTAAATTGGGAGGACGGTCCGCATAAAAATGTGACGGCGTCTAAAAGACAGAACGCTATCTGCACTGTTTTTCAAACATCCCACTTCTGGCTAAAGTAAAGTTTGAAAATAAATAGAGACGTTTATAAAACAAAAAATAAACATTTCAGTGCTTTTTTACATGTGCATTGCTGTATTTGGTTGTCTCAGATGCACCTTGGCTGTATAATTATAGTTCTGGAGTGTATTCGGGAGTTCTCTACAGAGCTCGCTCATTTTTGGAGTTAGAGACTCCGTGGCCTGCTGGTCAGGGCATGGGCCGCAGCACTATCTGGTAAAAGAATTGTTTTATTTTGCAGAGTCCCTTGAGGTTCCCAGGTCTGCACCGATGGCCTGCTGGGAGGCGGCACTTGTCTAAATATTCTCTGCGCCCCCAAGGAAGTGTGAAATGGTCACACTTCAATAACAGTCAGTCTATTCCGAAAGGAAGAAAACATCATGACAGCGACAGGGCACAGGCTGTACCCCATGCCTAGCATAGGTAACTATGTATAAAGTTAACACTCCAACTTTATTACAATTTTTTGTCGGTACGGCTGATTTCCTGAGAGCTTAGATAGAACCTTCTTGAAAAGTTGTATTCTAACCATATAATCTTGAAAGGTGTGCTGGCTCAGGAGTGTGTAAAACTAGGTTCGAGCTCTGATTCCAAAGCAGCCTTTATATAGGATTTATTGACACCTCTTACTGCTCCCAAATGCAATAATTAACTGATGGTATTGATGCTCCTTCTCAGTGATTTTCTTTCATATCATCTCAGCAGGATTAGAAGCAGAATACACCTTTTGGAGTTCAGCAATGACTTACTGCTTGGACTTAAATCTCTTCAATGTTATAAATGAGGTCCGCAGAAATTAAACAGTTTTTGAAAACTGGCTGCTTTTAGCCATGCAGCGATACTCTATATATTAAAATATGTTTTATGTAGCACATTAGGGCTCTTAAGAAATGGATTCCAGTCTGTGGGATTTGTGCATGGCTACTCGTAGGCCTCCCAGCGCTAAGCAGTCAACAGTACCATGGGGAACAGAGCAGGTGATGAGATGTTAAACAGCCAGGCTTTCAGAGCCTTGTGAATGCGACCCTCATTGGTTATATGCAGCTCTTCCAAAGGAAGAGTATTGCATAGTTTTGGGCCAAATACGAAAAAGAACGGCCACCCCAGGATGATCTGTTCGGGGAGCAGAGCGGCTGAAGAGGATCTTAATAACCTCCCAGGCACATGAGGGATGACAAACGAACCTAGCAGTAGAGGGCCTCTTTTATGCAGAGATCTGTGTTGAATTGCATCTGCTGCTTCACGGGCAGCCAATGAAGCTCTTTCAAGGCAGTATTTACTGAGGCTTGCCTCAGGAGATTCATAAGAAGACATGACACAGTGTTTTGGATAACTTGAAGTTTCTTAGTAACATATTGTGGAGGATTTCAGCTATTTCTTGATAAACACAAATGTATGATGGAACAACAAATGCTGAAACCACGCATGCCTGAACAATGCGGTCGGAACAACAACCATGTTGTTACCACAAATGCCTTTACCACGCATGCCTTTACATCGATTTTTCATTATAAAAGCATGCCTAGTAAAGGTATGTGTGGGAACGGCATGCGTGGCTCTAGCATGCCAACCCCACCTGCCCTAAGGGCCAGAAGTACCCCACCCCTAATATTAAAACTACCTGACCCCATCCCTAAAACAAAACTTCTGCAGAAACCTCCCACTCACCCAGACCCCTAAACCCTTCCCCACCCTCCCCCACCCGCCCTAAAACCAACTGACCCCCCCCACCTGCCCCTAAAAGCAAAACTACCCTGATCCCCCACCTCAAAACCCAAACTACCCCGATCCCTCACCCACCCCTAAAAACCTCACTGCTATGATCCCCCACCCCACCCAACCCCTAAAAACCTAACTACCCCAGTCCCCCACCCCACCACCAAAAACCAAACTACCCCTGGGTTGTAATTCCCCAGGTCGAGCAAATTCTGTTCTGTGGCGCAAACTTTATTTCTCTACCAGACTTACATGCCACTGTTTTTGACTACCAAGTGCACAACATATTTGCCTAGGAAGGAAGTACTCTTTATTTTGGTCTGATTTGTCTTCATTTTTACCTGTAAAGAAAATGGTACACTTCACGGTCCATGTGTTAGCATACTACAGCTATGCGATATATTCACATCCATTCTAGCAAGTGGGTCTAGAAATCCCATCTGTGTATTTCCAAAATAAAACACACCTAAAGGATGACTATGTGCCATGCTCATCTTTTATTCTCAGTATTATTTGTTTCAGATGTATGAACTATCAATTGTCATTCCCACTGAACTCCAGGAAGTTGAGTTCAGGCTCATAACGGATTCATATGCTAGTCATAATATTCTCAACTTTCCTTCTGTGCTACAAAAGCTCACTCACATTAAGCAGGTAATTAATGTTCCTGTGCTGCAACTTTCTCTAGGGGCACCTCAACTACTCCTGAGAGACAGTCTGTCCCAGAAGTACCTTTCTCTGGGGAGTGAATGGTAAACTGTAATGTACAATATGGCCAGCTGCCACCGAGGCCTCCCTCCCACCCCAGAGTTGCCTTCCCACGGGAATCATCACTTATAACGCCGTGAATGCAACACTCTGCATTGACCACGCTGCCATTACCATGCCTATGCATTTACTACGCATGCGTTTACCACATGTGCGTTTACTACGCATTTGAGTGGTAACAGCAGAGAAAGCGGTCTAGGTGTTTGGGCAGAACAGGAAGGATCAAAGAGCAGAGGAGAGAGAGGTAAATGGGGCCGGGTTTAGGGGGGAAGGTTGGATAGTTTTTAGGACAAAGTGAGAGGTCAGGGTAGTTTTTAGGACAGGATGGGGTAGGTTTTAGGGTACAGAGCAAAGGCAGGAGTTGGATAGTTTAAAAAAAAAGGAAGCTAGGTTTTAGGGTTCAGGGAAGGGGCAAAGGGTTCGGAGTAGTTTTTAGGACGGGGTAGGTTTTAGGGTTCAGGGCGGGGGCGGATGGGTCGGGGTAGTTTTTAGGACAGAGAGGAGTAGATTTTAGGGTTCAGAACAGGAGTTGGGGTTGGGGTAGTTTTTAGGACAGGGCAGGGTAGGATGTAGGGTTCAGGGCTGGGTCAAGGTGTTGTGGTAGTGAAATCAACTTTGACATATCTAGTCTAAAGCCAAGTGGCCAGGTGGCACCCCAACAGCCAAAAATTGACACCATTCTGACTTGAGAGCCTCCCAAGACCCAGACTGAAGTGAGAGCCTTCTTAGGTCTCACAGGATACTACAGAAGGTTTGTCAAGGGACATGGTATCATTGTTACCCCCTTGACTGAGTTGACTTCTAAGAAGCAACCCAGGAAGGTGATCTGGACAGAGGCTTGCCAGACTGCTTTTGATTCCCTGAAGGTTGCCATGTGCACAGCACCTGTGCTGAAGGCACCTGACTACTCCAAGGAGTTTGTTGTGCAAACAGATGCCTCAGAGCATGGTATTGGAGAAGTACTCTCACAGCTTAATGAAGAGGGCCTAGATCAACCCGTAGCCTTCATTAGCAGGAGGTTACTTCCCAGGGAACGTAGATGGAGTGCCATAGAACGTGAAGCGTTTGCTGTGGTCTGGGTGCTGAAGAAGATAAGACCCTACTTGTTTGGGACTCACTTCCGGGTTCAGACCGGCCACAGGCCCCTCAGATGGTTAATGCAGATGAGGGGTGAGAATCCAAAACTGTTGAGGTGGTCCATTTCCCTACGGGGATGGACTTTATGGTGGAACACCACCTGGTACAGAGCACGCCAATGCTGATGGTCTGTCGAGGTTCTTCCACCTTAGTGATAAGAACTCCCATGAGGTTGGGTAGTTGCTCCCCACTTTCAGCTGGGGGGACACACGTTTTAGACTTTTCATCCTTGGCGTGGTCTACCTTAACTTTTTGCCTCTGTTTCCCAGCTTGTTGATGTGTGCTAGACTCTGATTTTGCTGTTTTTGTTACTCTGCACACTTTACCACTGCTAACCAGTGCTAAAGTGCAAGTGCCCCTATACAAAATGTGTATGTAATTGGTTCATCCATGACTGGCATATTCGATTTACTAGTAAGTCCATAGTACAGTGCACTAGAGGTACCCAGGGCCTGTAAATCAAATGCTACTAGTCGGCCTGCAGCACTGGTTGTGCCACCCCCATAAGTAGCCCTGTTCTTATGTCTCAGATCTGCCACTGCAGTGTCTATGTGTACAGGTTTAAACTGTAAATTCAACTTGGCAAGTGTGCTCGCTTACCAGGCCTAACCCTTCCCTTTTCTTACATGTAAGACACCCGTAAGGGAAGTCCTTGGTAGTCCCGAGGACAGGGTGCAGTGTATGGTTAAGATAGGACATATAGTAATGTGTTTTATATGTCCTGACAGTGAAATACTGCTAAATTAGTGTTTCACTGTTGCAAGGCCTGTCCCTCTCATAGGCCAACATGGGGCTACCTTTAAATATGATTAAAGTGTAGATTCCCTTTGGGAGCGGATAGACATGTGGAGTTTAGGGTCTCTGAGCTCACAATTTAAATATACATCTTTTAATAAAGTAGATTTTAAGATTGTGTGTTTGAAAATGCCACTTTTAGAAAGTGAGCATTGGGTCAGTTTGACAGTTGGGCTGGTTGCACTTCTCACTAGAGAGTGACACAAAGGGAGCTGGGGTGTAGTCTGCATTTCCTGATGGGCCATCTGTGCTAGGAGGGAGGGGAAGAGTGGTCACTCACACCTGAAAGGGCTGTGCCTGCCCTCACACAATGCAGTCTCCAACCCCTTGGTGTGTGTCTGGGGTCTGGCCTGGACAAGGCAAGATTTCACAAACAAGAGATACTTTGATTTGAAGTAAGCCTACTTCAAAGGGAAAAATGGGTATAAGAAGGGCACCGAAAACCACAGACTTTAGAACACTTCTGGAAACCAAGAGGAACCTCTGCCTGGAGAAGAGCTGAATAGCTGAGGAAGAAGAGCTGCCCTGCCTGTGACTGTGCTTTGTGGAGCCCTCCTGCAGGTGCTGCTTCTGCCTGTGCTAAGGACAAAGACTGGACTTTGTGTGCCTTCCTTCTTGTGAAGAAATCTCCAAGGGCTTGATTTAGATCTTGCCTCCTGTTGTTTGAAGTCTCAGGGACAGAAAATATTTCTCTCTGCCAGCACCTGGAACCTCTGCTGAGACTCCTACTCTGCCAAGTGGTTCCCATCCAGTTACTGGGACCCTGAAAGGAGAAGCTGTCAGCCCAAGAGTGAGAAATCCTCGCACCGACAGCCGTGCGGCTGAAAAATCGACGTGCCACCGGATTCACGGCTGAAAATTAACACTCACCTGCAATACAACCAGAAGATCGACGCCCGTGGCTGGAGAAACGACACGCAGCATCTGGTGAGATCGCAACCTGCACTGCGTGGTTTTCTGATCATCATGTGGCAGGATTTCCGTTGCGCAAACATCGCTGGGCATGCAAAAACGACACAAGACCTACCCAGACCCGAGAGTGCAGTTTGAATCGACGCATCGCTTTCCTGCGGTGAGAAAAAATGGCGCACGCCATCTCGACTGAAGGAGAAACGCCGCAAGGTCTCGCTCGTGAGTGATATTGATGCATCGCAAGCCCTTTTTGACGCACAATCACCCGTGCAGAGTTATTTTTAACGCACCTAGGTACATTTTCACGCTAACAGCGTTAGAGTTGTGTTTAAAATTACATGAAGACTCTTTTTGTTTTTTAATTGATAACTTGACTTGTGTATTGTGGATTTTTATTGTTTTGGTCTTGTTTTGTTTAGTTAAATATTTTCTATTTTTCTGAACTGGTGTTGTGTCATTTTGTAGTGTTTTCATTAAGTTACTGTGTGTGTTGGTACAAATACTTTACACCAAGCACTATGAAGTTAAACTTACTGCTTGTGCCAAGCTACCAAGAGGGTGAGCGGGAGTTAGCTGAAGGTGATTCTCTTTTACCCTGACTAGAGTGAGGGTCTTTGCTTTGACAGGGGATAACCTGACTGCCAACCAAAGGCCCCATTTCTAACATCACTCAAGTAGCATTATTGCAGCTTTTGTATGGACAGTACCTGCTCATTATTAAAAGATCTTGATGTGAATAAGTCCAGGTTTGCTTTTTTTGTTTTTCCTTGAATTAATAGCACTCACATTTTAAACTCTTATGAGGTCAGATCTTTGGACTTTGCATGTTTCAGTTGTAAATCCATTGAGTATTAAATAGTTGTGAACCTTTTGCTATTTTTCGGTGCTGCTCTTGCTTTTATATTAGCTGTTTGTTTTATTTTAATAAGATGAGATTGTGTCTATGTTAACACTGCTTATTTGCTGCACTATGTGTTTTTCTGAAATGTTTAGTGTCAGTTTTAACCAGTTGTTGTCAGATTCTATAGTTTTCTTTGTTATATTTTATGGCACTTGAAGTTTTTGACCAATGGTGTTCAATGACTTTGATTATTCATACAAAAAAAAAGAACTTTGAATGTCAGAAAAACATAAAAGGTCAGAGACAAAAGATCGTTCTCACCTATGTAGCAAGCCTCTAAATAAACTGCAAACATGGCCATTTATCCTACAAATGTCTTACTTCTCCATTACCCAGCTCGGTTGCTTTTATTTCAAAATATTCATCAATTAATATCTCCACAGTTTGTAAAACAAAATACTAACTCCTTTTCCATTGCCAGTGAAGACGGCTTGACTGTTTGGATGACCTTAGTGTCCTGCCACGGACAGCCCTGTTGTTGCTTCTGGTGATAGCATACATTCTGAGTTGTACAACTGTAAGGTACATTGAAGGACCTTTATAATATATTTAAGAAAAAATGTGGGTTCGCAATGGCATTTTTCTAATAGAACCATTATGTGTGTATAAGACTACCAAGATGTTTTTCATCAATTTAAGAAAACAAAAATAGTTTCAGTCGTGACAGTCGTGACAGTTCAGTCATAAAAGTTCAGCATATAAATAAAATTCCACACAAACATTACAGTCAATTTCATGTACTATAAAACATTTGCAAAACAGATTAAGGGCCTGATTACGACCTTCCAGATTGGATACTCCGTCACAAATGTGACGGATATCCCGTCCACCATATTACAAGTTCCATTATATCCTATGGAACTTGTAAAACGGTGGGTGAGATATCAGTCATGTTTGTGACGGAGTATCCCATCCGCAAGGTCGTAATCACGCCCAAAATCTCACTGTATAAATGTAATACGTGCATAAGATTAAATATACAATACAATTTGTCCCAAACCAAAGTAAAATCATCAAAGTACTAAACAAAACTGGTTAAGAATATATTTTTCTAATATTAAGAAACTCAGGCCCTCATTACAACCCTGGCGGTCCAAGACCGCCAGCATTGTTCTGGAGGAAGCACCGCCAACAGGCTGGCGGTGCTTTACATGACATTACGACCGCTGCGGAAGCGCCGCGGTCGCACCGCCGGGGCTGGAGGTTTCCCGCCACAATGGCCCCGGCGGTTTTAATCAGCCAGGGCAGCGCTGCCCAGGGGATTATGAATCCCCCTACCGACAGCCTTTTCCTGGCGGTTTGAACCGCCAGGAAAAGGCTGGCGGTACGGGGAGTCGGGGGGCCCGTGCAGCTTTTCACTGTCTGCACGGGTGCAACTGCACCGTCGCACGGGCACAACACCGCCGGCTCCATTTGGAGCCGGCTCCTGTGTTGCGCCCGAGATCCCCGCTGGGGAAACTAGGTTTCCGTCTGCCGGCCCAGCTGGGATCTCCTAATGGCCGCGGCGGGAGTGTGGCTGCATTGGCGGTCGTAATGAGGGCCTCAGTGATATAACTAATCGCTGTGTGACAAACACCAGGCAACTTTATTTGCTGTACATATATGAAGCCATTTTTATGTAAATTGAAATATAACTGGCACAGGGGAGACATTAAAAAGCCGGTAAGAGCATAAAGTTAAATGTGCTTTGCTGTGAACGGTTGTCACAAGGGCGGGCCAGTAAGTTTTCGAACCATGCACCTTGCTGCAGGATGGCTAAGTGAAAATTAAAGGACCCCATTCGCAGCCTAGTCAGATAAAATCTGTATTGGACATTTTCTACATGAGTTAGGTAAAACTCCCGCTCATGGCTCATGATAAAGAATGGTAATTATCCAAAAAGGTCAATTAAAATGCCTTGTGGCTACAGATGAAATGTACCTGATCACAAAAACAGACTGTATCTCCGCTCTGTTCATGTGGCAAATTAAATCAGGGTTATTAATGTACCCTGGGGCTCCCAGTCTGATTAAAGTACTCTTGACATAGACTATCTAAGGGATGTTGTCTGTTTTAACCAAGGCTAGGCAATCTAAAAGAAAGCATTTAGGGCCAGATGTAGGAAGCCTTTTGCGCCTCGCAAACGGCGAAAAATGCAGTTTGTGAGGCGCAAAAAGCTGAACGTGATGCACAACCTCAAATTGCGAGTCGGTACCGACTCGCAATTTGAGGCTGCGACTCGCAAATAGGAAGGGGTGTTCCCTTCCTATTTGCGACCGCATCGCCATGCAGAGTTGGTTTGTGACCGCGAATGCGGCCGCAAACCAACTCGCAGTTACCATCCACTTGAAGTGGATGGTAACACATTCGCAAAAGGGAAGGGGTCCCCATGGGACCCCTTCCCCTTTGTGAATGCCCCAAAAAATATTTTTTCAGAGCAGGCAGTGGTCCTATGGACCACTGCCTACTCTGAAAAAACCGAAACCAAATGGTTTCGGAATTTTTTCTTTTTGCAGCTCGTTTTCCTTTAAGGAAAACGGGCTGCAAAAAGAAAAAAAAAAGACTGCTTTATTTAAAAGCAGTCACAGACATGGTGGTCTGCTGTCTCCAGCAGGCCACCATCCCTGTAAGTGCATGGACTTGCTATGGGGTCGCAAACTGCGACCCACCTCATTAATATTCATGAGGTGGGTCTTTGCGACCCCATAGCGAGTCGCAGAAGGTGTCTGAGACACCTTTCTGCATGCACGTTTGCGAGTTGCAATGCTCGTTGCAAAAAACTTGTTGAATAAAACCATGTATAAATTATTTGTATCTTTTTTATTAATAAGTATTTATGCCGTAAGGCCAACACATCTGCTCACTCGCTGGCAACAACCTTGTTTTCAACATTCTACAACAACAGCAACCTTCCCTATTACCTCATCGCATTCTACATGACATAATAACCTTCTAATAACAAGCAGCAATGTAGTTATAGACATAACACCTGCATACACCAGCCTCTAGAAGAAAAGCATCACCAAAACAAATCTATGCATAAAATCTGCAGGCTGTAGGGGTGAATCTGGGCAGGGCCAACATAAGCTGTTGATCTTTCTGGGGTCGGTAAAGTAGGTGCCATGTCACTGTTCCCGACAGAGGTTAGAGGCATCTGACGTGAGGTATGAAGTGCTACAAACAATAGTTTTTAAAACAAAGATTACAAGAATGCCTAAAAATGAATGTGATGCTAAAACCCTGTAGGAAATATAATGGCGATAGTAATAGCAACACATTTTTATATAGTTCTTTGATCCAACGTACTCTACATAGAATATTTCCATACATACTTCTAACCAATTGAAACTGGTGCTTGTTTGCTGGCAATATCACTCAGCGAGTTAGGCACATATTGCTGATCCACTGTAAAAAACAAAGGTTACAGAGATGTTATATTTAGGAAATATAATTATAAAAACCTTAGAAATTCACTTAAAAAAACAAAAGTTACAGGGACGTCATAGTTAGGTTTGGATTTTCCTCACACAAAAAAACCCATTGTAATTCAGCAGTTATAGTTAGCACTACTTCAAGTCACTATAACTCACGGCTTAAGGTAACTATAACTCATGCCCCCGACATGCAAAGATTTTTCTTCAATAATTTGAATTCAAATGTTTCATTGATATTTTATTAATGTTATAAAAGTTGTCATGAGTGCTGTAATATCTGAGGTAATTAGCTGTGCATGGCGAGGACACAAGTTATAGTTACCCTAGGTTGCGTGTTTATAGTTACTTGAAATAACTCTAACTCTAACTGCTGAATTTCTATCTATTTTATTTACCATACATTAAACCAATCTCTGCTGTGCACGGCCTTCGTCAATGCCCCCATAACCACCCATTGCTAAGCCATGCATTGGCTTTGACCTTGTGCAGTGGAGGGTGAGCCGCATGGCCTGGTCTGTGGCCAGGCCCTGCGGCCAACCCCTATAACCAACCAACCAACCCCAAGCCACAAATGGCCTTTGTGACACATAACAAAAAAAGGGGACCGGGTACATATACCCTAACATCTTTGCCTTGGTCATGGGGTGCCCAATGTACCCCACAAGGGCTAAAAAGCTTTATTTGTTTATTTTTTGGAAAAATGTGCATGTGCATCCGTGGAGTTTGCCTAAACATTTTAAAAAACGCAGTCTCCTGTGCTTTTTATTAATGCTGACCTTGAGTGGGCTATGTCTCTGTAGCATGGGCAATTTCATTAATAATGAAGGGGGCGCATGGGGTCTCATTCCTAAGCCTTTTAAAAGCCCATAGGACCACCACCTCCCCAGGGCTATATTTTAATAATGTGTGGGTGGCCTTTCCCCTTACCCCTTCCATACCCTCCCTCTCTACTCTACATTTTCTATATTCTTAGATTCCTACCCAGACACCTTACCCCCTCACCCGCCACCCCCCTTCCCTTCTCCCATTCCCACGACCCACACTAATCACTACTTTTCTTTATATCCCTCAGTACACTCCTTATGGTCCCCTACTATCCTTGATCGTATCCCAACCTTGCCACAAAACATTATGACTCACGCTCTTTAAATGTCTAGCAGCATATTCCTGGGAGACTCAAGGAGATGGCAAATGGGACACCTGATTAGTATTGACCCCAACTGTTATTACAGTATAATTGTATAACGAGGACATCATGGAGCAAATGGATCCTTGTTCTTTTGTTTTCTCCCTCCTCTTTTATAAGTTGGTTTCACTGAATCGTTTAACATACCTCTGATTGTACATGCATTATTATAAGAAAAAGCCGCAACTATGGCAAATGGCATAGCAATAGACAAGAGAGATATAAAGTAACAATTGTACATGTATAATGATTAGAAAAAACAGACATGTGTATTGATAATGACTCACAGAGTGTAAAACTGTACTTGTTGCCTTCCCTATGAGAAAACATGATTACAAACAGAAAGGGCTTAGGTTAACAGACTATTCATTATACTATGTAATATGATGTAATTAACAATAAAAAAATGCAACACAAAAAAAAAAGAAAGAGAAAAATGCCAGAAATTATTGTTTGTGCGCTGGAGGGTGTCCCTTCCCGCGCATAAATAATCATTTCAAAATGATGCTTTGGCATTCTGCAGCACACACAAAAGTGCTAAATTGCCATTAGTGATTGTTTATGTGCGGGAGGGGACACCTTTCCACACACAATCACACCCCTCAGGGCAGACATCCTTGCATGGTGCGGGGATGCCTGCGTTGGTGCTGGCAGGTAAATTTAGCTCCAGCGCAGGGGTGCTCCGTTTTCAATTAAATACGGCACATCCCTGTGTTGTGAAAGTGACAGAGTGCGGCGCTGCCAATTTTGGCACAGCGTCTCGCTCCTTCATTTTCCTATAAATATGGGACGTGGTACTGTAAACAGCAATCGTGGCTCTCTGTGTTTTCGCACTGAAGGGTAAGCATCCATGACGAGTATTAGTTAAGATGACAGAAACCCATGCTTATGGCCTACCATTGTTTGAAAGGTAAATTTCCTCTTAGGAGCCATCAATGGAGCTTGCCATTCTTTGTAGTCATGACGTAAAATTGCAGACATGGATTTGCATCAGCACACGGAATTATTTGCCCTTCATCATGGTATTTACCTCAGAAGCAGAAGACAGTGTGTACATGATTTGAATATGTTTCCGTCACTAAATAGGTCAGAAAGTGTACTGTCGGATGAACATTTTAATGACATACATTGTTAAAAACTATGTATTAGGTGTGATCCCTTTAGTTAACAGTCTAATCATATACAAGTAAAAAACTGTGTATTGGGAGTGCTCCCTTTAAGTCATAGCATCGAGGTCATGACATCAAGAGAGTTCCATCGAGAGTCTTTATATCACAGGCATATTTTCAGCCTTTTTTTGTAATGGGGCAGCCCACTTCAGCTATGGCTAATTCAGCATTCGGCTTCTTCAGAAAGAGTACATCTGCACACAAAATAGTTCAATTCAATATCAGTGACTACTATGAAAATGTGTGCTTTTTTAATCAAAACATATTTTTGATTTTCATCAATATTATTTTCAGATTGGGAAGGACCCTGCAGCATCTCCCCAAAAAGTTTTAGAAAAGCCAAGATAACAAAAAAACAAGGATTGACAAAGTCAAATGTCTGGCAGACAATGAAAGACCTATTGACATTGCTAATATTTGTTTTCACTTTGTCTTGATATAATGCATGGAATTATTTGTTAAATTCCTGCCTGTGCAAATTCTAGAAGTTTATTTACTGTGGTCTAAAACGGTAATTATTGTTTCCCTCGCTGCTGAAAATCAAGAAGCACCACAAACACTTTGGTACCCAAACACGTGGAGAAAAATAAGACAGAATGCAAAGCAGAGTAGGAAATCTAGAATAGTTATTGAGTTAGTAGCATGGACAAGAAAACACAGAAGTAATTCCTGGAGATAGTAACAAAGCATCACAAGTTGTTCCGAAGCTTCACCCTATTTTGGATCAAAGACTTGTCCGTGATTTGGAATTAAGGTTTTATAAGTAATATAAAGCAGCAGTCAAACTGGAAAATAGCAACGCCCTACCCTAGAAGAGGAATATTTTAACGAAAGATGTATTTTGATATTCATTGAGACATCTGTGCTTAATTAGTGCTGAAGATTGCAGATAGTGGAGACTGTAAAATAATAATGAGTGCACCCTAAAACTTATGTATGAAAGTAAATTTAAAAAAACTTCTGCATAAAAAAATAATAATAATAATGTGTGGGTGGCCACAGGAACCTCCCTGGGCCACAGTGACCACCACTTCCCTGGGTCTACATTTTATGATTATGCAGAGGGGGAGTGCGGACCCCTATGGGCCCCAGGGACCGGCACCTCCCTGGAGCTACATTACAAAAAAAATTGGGAGGGCCAGGCAGACCCTGGATCCTGGGGACCACCACCTTTCTTGGACATTAAAAAGTATGGGGGGCCACACAGACCTCCTTAGGCCTCATGGACCACAATCTTCCAGGGGAAACATCTTTACACTTTTGAGAGGGGCTGTGCAGAACTCCCCCGGCGGGGGGTCTGGGGACTAATACCTCCCTGGGGTCACAATAACCAAATTAAGTGGGTGGCAGTGCAGACCTCCCCAGGGCAAAATTTAAAAACTAAGCGGGGGCTGCACAGACTCCCCCAGGCCAGAGACCCACACATCCCTGGAGCTTCAATTATAAATGAGTGCAAGCTGCCACATGCCCCCCGGGTCTAATGGAATACCACCTTCCCAGGGCTATATTTTAAATCTTTGTGAGAAGGTTGTGCGGACCACCCTGGGCCCTGAGGAACACCACCTCCTTGGGGCTATTTATTTTTTTGTAAGAAAATCCAAATTTGTATATCTATGTGCATAGAACAATTTGCACATTCTCCCAATCGCTAGCAGAGATCTGATTTGCTGCCAACACTTCAACCAGGAAGCCATTTTGGGACTCAGATGAGTCCTAAACAAAAAGATTAAAAATAAATAAAAGGGAGCAGGATATAAATACCCTGATCCAGATGCCTTGTTCTTGGTGTCCCCGTGGGACCCTACCAAGGCAAAAAGCATGTTTAAAAAAGGTTTTTACTGGAACTTTCTAGCAAATTCACAGCAAAAATTAAAACAAAATCCAAGTGCCGGCTCCCTCCCTTGTTTTCTACAAAGAACCTTGGTGGGCTAGGTCCCGGGGGCATGCCCATGTATTATGGCTTGTTTTAGTCCTGGGAGACACTATCTACCTGGTGCTTTCTAAAAAAAATGGAGGGGGCCGTGCGGGCCCCCCTCCTGGGACTTTCATATGACCCAGGCACCACCACCTCCTTAGGCTCAATAAATATTACTGGGGGCCCCCCTGGGCCACTGGTCCAAATACATATTATGAAATGGGAAGGGGGCTGCTAGGACCTACCCAGGCCCCAGGAACCGCTAGTTCACTGGGGCTACATTTTATTATTATCTTAAGAGGCTGTGTGGACTTCTCAGGGCCCGGGAAAATGCCACCTCCCTGGGACTACATCATATAAAAAAGTTTTAGGTGGCCAGGCAGAGTCCCCCCCCCCGGGTCCTGGGGACCAACACATCTCTGGGACAACATTAAAAAAAATGGGGAGCTGCACAGACCCCAGGGCTTCGGGGACCACCCACTTTCCTGGGGAAACACCCTTATACTTTTGAGGCAGAGCCATGCAGACCCTCTCGACCCCAGGGACCACCACCTCCCTGGGGCCACAATGACCAAATGAAGCAGGGGGTTAGCGTGGACTTCCTCAGGGACCACCACCTCCAAGCTAGATTTAAAAAATAAGTGGGCTGCATGAACGTCCCTGGACCTGGGAACCACTACCTCCCCAGGTCTTCAGTTGTAAATGAGAGTGTGGGTCACCTGAACCCACCATGGACCCCAGAGACCACCAACTCCCCAGGGCTATATTTTAATCCTTTGTGGGTGAGTCATGTGGACCCATAGGCCCTGGGGACTATCACCTTCTCTGGACTACTTTTTATTTTTTTGTAAGAAAATCCAAATTTGTATATCGAGGTGCCTGAATAATTCGCAAATTCTCCCTGATCTCCTGCAGACATCTGGTTCGCTTCCAACACTTCAACCAGGAAGTCATTTTGGGGCTCGGACTTAGCCGAGTCCCAAACAAAAAGATTTCAAATAAAGAAAATGGGGCCATGTATAAATAACATCACAAAACAAAATAAAATGATGGACGGAGTGTTTAAACTTTTCAAACACTCACCCCCAGTCACAGATCTGGGTTTAATCCATCGTTATTTTGCTCGCCACGTCACCCCAGTTTAGACCCAGCCATATGCAAATCAATCTTAACCCTGTTCCCTGGCTGATGAAGGGTGATAACCTGAAACCGGGCCCAGGATGCTTGTTTCTAGTCCAGGGAGGACCTGGTTGTCAGTTTGGGCTGGACTGTTCCCATGAGGAACAGGGCCAAGACTAATTTGCATATGGCTGGGTCCAAACTGGGGTGGCATGGTGAGCAAAAGAACAATGGATTAAACCCAGATCTGTGACTGGGGGTGAGTGTTTGCATTGTTCAGCACTCCATTCATCATCCTTTTGTGTTGCTAACATTGCCATGTATAAATAACCTGACCCCCTAGCCTTGTTTCTGGTGTCCCTGTGAGACCTCACCAAGGCAAAAAGCATTTTTGTTTCACAATTTTAAGGTGCATTTGTGGCACATTTATGGCAAAGATTTAAAAACAAAACAAGTGCCGGCTTCTGCACTTGTTTTCTACAAAGCCCCCGGTGGGACAGGTCCCAGGACATGCTCATGTATACAAAAAAAAGTAGTGGGGCACACAGAGCCCCCGTTCTAGGGTTCTTTGTAACCCTTTTTCGCCCCAGTTCTTTATAAAAAAAAATGGAGGGGGCTGCATGGCCCTCCTCCCTCCTGGGGCTTTTACATGCCCCAGGGACCATCACCTCCTCTGGTCTAAATAAATACTAACGGGGCCCCCAAGCTCCAGGGTCAAAAACATATTAGAAAATGGGAGAGGAGCGCGCAACCCTCCACCTGGGCCATATGCGGCCCTGGGGACCACCACCTCCCCAGCACACAAGGGTTCTCTCCTGTCATCTCTTGAGGTGGCCACACTCAGGAGATAGCTGGCTACTTTTGCTTTGCAGGAGCTGGCAGTTCCCTCCAAGGGAGAGCAAACACTTACTCTGCTTTCAGCAAGCGAGAGCTGTCAAACAGCTCCTGCTTGCTGGAAGCAGAGTTTTCATCATTTTCCCTGCCTGCAGCCATGTGGTACACTAGGGTGTGGTGTATATGTGGCTTATTCTGGCCATGTAGGTCCTTCATAACTCATGGGACCCAATCTAATGTTGTGTACAACGTGTTTTAGGGCGCCTTCAAACAAATTTGGTGTTCTTAATCAGAAAGTGGTATTTCTAAATATGCATAAGCTCTGGATGGTCTAGGTGCATTTACTAACGTGTAGTTGTGAACAAAGTCTGTATCTCCACCTGGTGGAAAAGTGGCCTAGGAAAAGTAAATTTCTCTAGCATTTCTCTACCAAATTTCTCTACCATAAACGTAACATTCCTATCCCCATCAGTCATTCCATTAACTAATAGATGTTGTGTGAGAGGTTGTCTCATATTCAATGGAATTGCTGCCCGTTAAGGGTGCGCTGTATTTTAGAATGGCAAGTTCAGAAAAGGAAACACCAATTTGGAGAAATCCTTTTAACGTTCAAGCTTGAATAACCTACTGCCTAAGATAGGATTGTACCTATTTAGCTGAGGAGGATATTTCCCTAATACCACAGATGTCTCTGTATAAGGTAATTAGGGTGCCTTTAGCCTGTGAGAGATAGAGATACTCAGGAGATCCATTAAATTAGTGCCTGACCAATGTTGGTGACACTATGTCGTAGGACTCTAACCATGGAGGTATGACAGCTTGATTCTGGGCAGCAGCACCACAGCGGGTGGGTGACCGAGTCAGTTCCATACCAACTGGAAGCCGTCGGCCTGACCTTCTCGGCTAGCTAACATCACCTCACCCACACCTAGAAAAGTAAAGGTGATTTGTGGCAGCCTAAAAAATGACACTGACTCCTCAGGGAAGTTGTGGTGGAACAAATTTTACCCCTTTCTTTTATTTACACAAGTCTCACACATGCGAAGGCAGACAAATAAATGCAGGTTAGGTGTCAATGTATTTATTGAACCAACTGCATTCTATGATAAAATGTATGAGCTGCAATTTTTAGGAAGGTGAAACAGAACACAGTGATGATTGTAATCATTAGAGTAAAACTTATATATACAGTAGTCCCAACATCCTGATATAATCAGGAGTCTGAGAATCCTGACCTACACTCTGGCATCTAAAATGAGAGCATAGCAGTGTTAGCCCTTCTGCTCGTTCTAGTCTATGGAAGGAACCACCAACCCCATACCTGGAAAAAGGCAAGTCTGTCTGTTGTTCTGCTGGAGGGCCTCCTGGTTGGCTGACAAGACAAAGCCATTATCAGTTAAGCTTTCGACAAAGTGGCACACAGCATAAGATGGCTGGCTGGAATGCCCCCTCTATCCTTCTTTGACCTGGGTGGTGATTATATAGCAAAACGTGTTGTGTTCTGAGAATAGGCCTGACATGATAATATGTCTATGGTTAAAAGGTTGTTTCCATAACTTTTGGACCAGAAATACCAAATAAATGATCTAGTACAAATATGATAGCCTTGAGCAGAGCACAGAATGAAATGTTGTGCAAAGGAACTGACAGCAATTCTTTCGCAGAAAGGCAGTTGATTAAAATATAAAAACAACCCTGCTGAAAAGCAAGATGAGCGCAAATATAATAAAATTAATAAATTAATAAAATGTGTATATAGGTAAAAGGGCACAGGCAGCGGTCCTGGAGCTAAAATAAAGGAGCCCAATCTAGGTGCTAAAAGGAGCCCACAACAGCAAGGCTGTGTGTTTCAGGGTGTTGATGGCTAAATGGGGTGTTGGCTGCAGGGCCTGACCGCAGGCTAGGCCCTGCGTCCAACCCCGCCACAGATGGCTGAAGGATGTGCATGGCATACGGTTGGGTATTTATAGAGTGTTAGCTGCAGGTCCTGGCCTGCTACCAGGCCCTGTTGTCAACCTCTGCTGTGCATGGCCGAAGGCATGCCTGTTGTGGTTGGGTGCATATAGAGGGTAGGCAACAGAGCCTGGACACAGTTCAGGCCCTGTGGCCAACCACCCATTGCATGGTCAAAGACCATGCATGGCACTGGGTTCAGTGCTTATCGGAGGTTAGGCTCAGGGTCTGGCTCATGGCCATGCCCTGGGACCAGCTCCCGCTGTGCACTGGCAGTGTGTGGCATGCGATTTGGTGCTTATAGGAAGTTGGTCGCAGGTCCTGCTACAAACCACAGCCCTGAACAGCAGAAGGCTGTGCGCGGCGGTTTTTGGATTAATGTAAAGTAATTAAAATACTTAATTTAAAAAAAGACATACAAATTCACTGAAAAAAACACAGGTTACAAGGACGTTATAGTTCAAAAATGGAATTTAAAAACATGTATGAATGCACTTAAAAACTCCAGGTTGCAGGGATGTTGTAGTTAGCTTCACATTTTGCTCGCACAAAACTAGAAATTCAGCAGCTATAGTTATGGTTAGCTCAAGTAACTATAACTCATGCCTTAGGGTAACTATAACTCATGCCCCCACCATTCACTGTTAATTACTCCACATAATACAACAGTTATTAGGTCTTTGATGCCATCATTGATAATATCAGTGTATTATTTGCAGTAAAATTATTATAAATAAATAATAGACCCCCTGGGCCCGGGGACCTCCACCTCCCCTAGGGTTACAGTAACATTAAAGGAGGGGCTCCGTCATGGTTACCCAGCCCTGGAGACTACCACTGCCCAATTGAAAAGATGAGGAGGGCTGCATACATGGCCCTGGGGACTGCCACCTCACAGGACTGCATCCTTCTACCTCCCCAAGGTGCCCACCCTCAGGAGAGAAATGTTTGCTTTTGCTTGGCAGGAGCTCCTGCCAAGCAAAAGCAAAAACTTCACTTTCAGCAAGCAGGAGCTTTAAAAAATTTCCCACATGCTGAAAATTAGTTTTCATCTATTTCCCTGCATGCTAACATGTGGGCAGGGAAAGAGATGAAAACATTGTTCCCACACGCAGGGAGTTGCTATTTGCAGCAGCTCCTTCAATGCAGGAGTAATGGCAACTTACTCAGGAGACGAAGCCAGCTGAGACTACAGGTGCTTTGAGGCTCCCCCTGTGGTCCCCATAAATCTGTACTGGTTGCCCCGGGTGGGCCAGTACACCAAAGAACATGTGGCAAGGTCCCAGGGGATGGCCAAAATCGGCCGCGGGCCATGCGGCCACCTCCCATTCTAAAAAAAAAAGTATTTGGCGCCAGGGAGGTAGTGGACCCCGGGGCCTGGGAGTTCATTGTGGCACCCCTATCATATTTTAAGAAATGGCTCCTGGGAGGTGATGGTCCCTGGGGCTCAGGGAGTCCACTTGCCCCCCCATAAAGTTTTAAAATATAGCCTTGGGAAGGAGGTGGTCCCTGGGGCCCAGGGGGGTCTGTGCGACCCCCATATTTTTTTTAATGTCCTGGGGAGTTAATGGTCCCTGAGATCAGGGGGTCTGTGTTGAACCCTAACTTTTTTTATGATAGAGCCACAGGAAGGTGGTGGTCCCCAACATCTGGAGAGGCCTGTGCAGCCCCTCTGTATAATCATAACATTTAGCCCTAGGGAGGTGGTGTCCCCGGGGGGGCTCTGTGTAGCCTCCCATTGTTTTAAAATATGTATCCCCAGAGGAGATGGTGATCCCCAGGGTCCGGGGGTCCACGTGGCCTCCCGCATATTTTAAAATATAGCCCTGGGGAGTTGGTGGTCCCTGGGGCTTTAAATAGGCCTAGGAGGGGGCCTTGTGCGCCCCCTTCATTATTAATTAAATTGACTATACTACTGATGGGTGCCCACCCGGAGGTGCAGAAATGCAGGAGGTCACCCTTTTTTCTATTTTCAGCAAAATCCAAGGATCCACATGCGGTTTTGCCAAAACTTTAAATAAATTAAGTTTTTAACCCTGGGGGAGTCCCACTGGTACCCTAGGACCAAGGCAAAGGAGTTAGGCTATATGTACACAGCCCACTTATTTTATGGTGTGTCACAAAGGGCGTTCGTGACACAGGGTTGGATCGTTATAGGGTTTGGCCACAGCATCTGACTGCAGGCCAGGCCCTGCAGCCTGCCCCCACCGCACACAACTGAAGGCAGTGTGTGGCTTGGGGGTTTGAAGGGGGTTGGCCACAGGGCCTCGCTGCAGGCCAGGCCTTGTGGCCAACCCCCACAGCACACAGCCAAAGTCCTTGCATGGGTGGGGTTGGGTAATTTTAGGAGTTTGACCACAGGACCTGGTCATCCTCCCCTACGCATGGCCAAAGGTCGTGTGTGGCATTTGTTGGTTTAACGTATAGTAATTAAAATTACTTTATGTTACAAAAACATAGAAGTTCACTGGAAAAACCCAAAGTTACAGGGACATTATAGTTAGGAAATAGAATTAAAAAAATCATAGAAATTCACTTAAAAATAATGGTTACAGGGACATTAATCAATCAATCAATCAATCAATCACTCAGTGTTTGTAAAGCGTGGCTACTCACCAGTGAGGGTCTCAAGGTGTTGGGGGGAGGGCCCTCATCTGAAGAGCCCGTCTTGAGGTTCTTCCTGAAGATGGTGAGCAACGGGCTTAGTCTGAGGTGCAGGGGGAGGTTGTTCCAGCTCTTTGCTACAGTATAGGTGAAGGATTGTCTTCCTGCAGTGGTTTTGCAGATGCAAGGGGTGGTGGCCAGGGCCATCTGGGTGGAGCGGAGTGGAGGGATCTGGCAGGGGTGTGGAAGGAGACATGGTTGTTAAGGTAGGCTGGTCCTGCATTGTGTATGGCTTTGTACGTGCGGGTGAGAAGCTTGAAGGTGATTTGCTTCTGGACCGGTAGCCACGGGAGGGTCCTCAGGTGTTGGTCGAGGTGTTCTCGGTGAGGAAGGTCCAGAATGAGTCTGGCGGTCGCGTTCTGGATGAGTTCTAGTTTTTTGATGTTCCTGGTTGAGGTGCCGGAGTATAGGGGCATTGCCGTAGTCGTGCTTGCTAGTGACTAAGGCGTGGGTGACTGTCCTGCAACAGTCTGCTGGGATCCATCTTAAGATCCTCCGAAGTATGCAGAGTGTGTGCCAGTAAGATGAGGTGACAGAGTTAACCTGGCAGGTCATGGATAGGGAGGAGTCGAGGATGATTCCTAAGGTGCGCGCATGGTCAGTTGGTGCGGGGGGGCGCTGAGGGATGTGGGCCACCAGGAGTTGTCCCAAGCTGAGGTTGCATTTCTGAAGTGCTGCGGTGTGGCTGCGGTCTAGGAGTAATCTGATGTCTTTGGTGGCTGCCAGGAGGCCTGTCTCCATGCTGTGGTTGCTGCGGAAGCCGGTCTGGGAGCTGTGCAGGGAGTTGTTGGCCTAGATGAAATTCCCTAGTTCTGCGTTGACTGCTTTCACCAGTACTTTGGTGGGCTAGGGTAGCAGCAAGATGGTCTGGAAATTCTTTAGTTCTGATGGGTCAGTCGAAGGTTTCTTCAGGAGAGGGCTTGTTTCGGCATGTCTCCAGTCCTTGGGGCACGTGCCCATGTTGATGGAGCAGTGATTGTGTTCCGGAGCTCCGGTACGATGGATGCGCTGGCTGTGATGTATATGTGGTGTGGGGGGGTCAGAGGAGGCTCCAGAGTGGGTGTTGTTCATGATGTTGACTGTTTTCTCTGTGGTGAGTGTGGACCAGCTGTGGATGGTCTGGGTGAGTTCTGGGGGGGTTGGTTGGTCACAGGTTTCGGTGGTGGGATTTTCTGGGAGGAAGCTGTTGTAGATGTCCTGGATCTTATGGTGGAAATAGGAGGTGAGTTTGTCGCAGAGGTCCTGTGACGGGGGGATGCTGGTGGCTTCAGAGGGGAGAATGTGTGAACTTGTTGATGACTGAGAAGAGTTCCTTAGAGTTATGTGCAAAGGAGTTGATGTGCTCCTGGAGTGCATCCTTCCTAGCGTTCTCGAGTTTTCGTTGGTTGGCGGTGGTTGCAGCTCTGAATGAGGCAAGGTCTTCACTGGTTTGGCTGTTCCTCCATTTTGTCTCCAAATGTCTACTGGTATGCTTTTATTCTTAGAGTTTGGTCGGGAACCAGATGGCTTTCTTAGGTATGCATTTGGCCGATGTCAGCCAGAGAGGGGCTACAGTGTCGGTGATCCATGAGTCATAGTTAGGTTCAAATTTTACACACAAAACTGTGGAAATCAGCAGTTATAGTTATCTCAAGTAACTATAACTCATGCCCAAGGGTAACTATAATGACCTCTTCTATGACATCATGGATAATATCATTGCAGCATTGCCAGTGAAATTGTTGATAAGCAATGTGGGGGTGCATGTTATAATTATTTTAGGACATAAGTTATAGTTACTATAAAATCTGAACCTAACCTGTAACTATAACGTCCCTCTAACCTTTGTTTTTTTGGTCTTTAAAACCAAAGGTTACATGAATGTTATAGTTTTAGAGTTAGGCTTGCATCTCATTCGTATCAAACCAAATAAATTCAATAGCTGCACCCCCAAAATGTACTGTTTATTACCTCACATATGACATCACTCATGGCATCACTGATGACATCTCAAATGACATCACTCATGACATGACTGAAGACATCTCAAATGACGACGGATGCGCGTAGGGGTTGCGCATCCCATGTGACTAAAAAAATAAAGGTTTCTGATAGGTAGAATACCTTCCCATCAAAAATATGAAAAGGTTCCACCTCTTTTTTACTTCAATTTGGGTGTGGTAGCATATGTCTTTAGTTGCTTTGCAAGAGCTGGAAAGGATAGCCAGAAAACAAAATGGCAGCTGCTCCTAGCAACCTTCCTGAGGAAGAACAGAACATGATGGAAGAAGAAAATGGAGAACTGGAGGAACTTCCCAGCAAGAGGAAATCAAGCACAGTGTGGGAGTGTTTCAGTTTTCTTGAAGGAGCAAAGAAAGTCAACACGAGGAAAGTGACATGCAACATCTGTCAAAAGGTACTTTCCGAAGGGGTGAGCGCAAATACAGTTGTGGTACAAGTAGTATGTACAAATATCTTAGCACTTTGCATAGTACTCATTTGACAAAATGTTAATTTTTTCTTTTACAGTTTTGGTATTGCATTGTTCCTGATTTTTTTCATTGTCATTGCAAGTGATGTCATGTTTTTTGTTACTTCAAAAAAATAAATACCGAAAAAATCCAAAACTTTTTAAAAAGCACAAAAAAACACCAAAATAAACGGTTCTTGTTAGAGTGTCTGTATGAAAGAGTGAGCTGTATGGGTGACAGACTTGGTGCATGAGTACTTGAATGGGTGACTGACTGGGTGTGTGAGTGGCTCTACAGGTGACTGACTGAGTGTGTAGGTACGTGCATAGGTGAGTGACTCTGTGCATGACTGTCTGTATGGTTGGCTAAGTACATGTGTGAGTGGCTGTATGAGTGAGTAATCAGGTGGATGAGTGGCTGAATGGGTGAGTGTCTGGGTGTGAGAGTGGCTGTGGAGATGAGTGAATGAGTAAATGAGTGCCTGTATGGGTGACTGATTGGGCATGTGAGTGGTTGTACACTTAAGTGACTGGCTGTGTAAATGGCTGCGAGGGAGAGTGACTGACTGTGCACATGTATGTATGGGGACTGACTGAGTGCATGAGTGTATGGGTGAGTAAGTGCTGTGTGCATAGATGTATGGGTGACAGACTGGGTGCATGGGTGAGTCACTGGCTGGGTGCATGGCTGTATAGGTGAGTGACTGGGTGCCTGAGTACCTGAATGGGTGACTGGGTGTGTGAGTGGCTTCACAGGTGACTGACTGGGTGTGTAGGTACATGAATGGGTAAGTGACTGAATGCATCAATGTGTGCATGGGTGAGTGACTGGGTGCATCATTGTGTGCGTCAGTGAGTGACTGGGTGCATGACTCTCTGTATTGTTGACTGAGTATGTGTGACTGTCTGTATGGGTGAGTGACTGGGTGCATGAGTGGCTGAATGGGTGAGTGTCTGGGTGTGAGACTGGCTGTAGAGGTGAGTGAATGAGTACAAGATGTACGGTTGACTAACTAGGTATATGAGTGGTTGTATAGGTAAGTGACTGGCTGTGTAAGTGCCTTTGAGGGAGAGTGACTGACTATGCAAATGTATGTATGGGTGAGTGACTGAGTGTGTGAGTGGCTGTATCGGTGAGTTACTGGCTGTGTGCATGGCTGTATGGGTGAGTGACTGGGTGCATGAGTACCTGAATGGGTGAGTGACTGTGTGTGTGTGAGTGGCTCCACAAGTGACTCACTGGGTTTGTAAGTAGGTGTATGACTGAGTGACTGGATGCATCAATGCATGCATGGATGAGTGACTGGGTGTATCATTGTGTGCATGGGTGAGTGACTGGACGCATGACTGTATGGTTGACTAAGTACGTGTGAGTTGCTGTATGGGTGACTAACTAGATGCCTCACTGGCTGCATGGAAGAGTGTTTGGGTGGATGGGTGTCAGTATTAGTGAATGACGGATTGTATCGGTGAGTGACTGGGTGCACGAGTGCCTGAATAGGTGAGTGACTGGGTGTATGAGTGGCTGTAGAGGTGAGTGAATGAGTACATAAGCGGTAGGTAATGGGTAGATAAGCTGTATGAGCGAGTGACTAATGGCATGACTGGCTGTATAGGTGAGTGAATAGGTGAATAAGGTGGTCATTCTGACCTCGGCGGTAAAAGGCGCCTACCGCCGGTCAGAAATCCTCCATAATCCCGCCGCGGTCGCGGAAACCCGCCACGGTCATTCTGACCCGCAGAAGGCAAACCTCCGAAAATCCGACCGCCACAACAGACCGCCAGACCAGCGGTCGGCGGAAAGGTGGAGGTGACCAAACCTCCACCGCCACGCCAACAGAAATACGCCCATCCCATTACGACCCACGAATCCACGCGGCGGTCATTCAAACGCGGTATTCCATTGGCGGGACACACCGCCGCGGTCAGAATACACACAAACGAACAAAACTCAGCCACATTGGACGATTTGAATCCCACACACCTGATACACATACACACACCACTCCCACACACACAATACAATATAAAACACACACCCACATCACCCACAAACCCCTACGCTTAAAAATTCGGAAAGAAGGCAAGAGCGAGACACCAGCATCCAAAAAATAACAGCCACAGCCACTCAACACCATCACCCACACACTATCCACACACAAAACAACACACACCACCACACTCAACTCACTTAAATACACATACTCCACCCCACACATCATACACACCACCCCATGGCACCCCAAAGACAACCCCGCTTCACAGACGAAGAACTCAGGGTCATGGTGGAGGAAATCGTTCGGGTAGAGCCCCAGCTGTTCGGCACACAGATACAATACACCAGCATTGCCCGGAGGACGGAGCTATGGCAGAGGATTGTCGACAGGGTGAACGCAGTGGGACAGCACCCCAGAAATCGGGAAGACATCAGGAAGCGATGGAACGACCTACGGGGGAAGGTGCGTTCCATGGTATCCAGGCACAACATCGCCGTGCAGAAGACTGGCGGAGGACCCCCACCTCAACCCCCACAATTCACATCATGGGAGGAGGAAGTCTTGAACATCCTGCATCCTGACGGCCTCGCAGGAGTCGGCGGAGGAATGGATACTGGTAAGTTGAAGCTTCAATACTGCTTCCCCCCCACCTGCATGCCAAATCAGACCCCAACCCTCACCCCCATCCTCGAAATCCACCCTCACCCCCACCCCCATCCTCACACCCACCCTCACCCCCACCACCATCCTCACCCCCACCACCATCCTCACCCCCACCCCCAGCACACCTATTCCCCGCCAATGTCTCACCATCACAACCCACACATCCCAAAACCTAGGCCTGCATGCGTCCACTAAGCATGGACACCCATCACCAAAGCATGCCCAATGCATATACACATCCCCCCCACAAGCCACCCTCACCAAAGCCCCCACACACGAATGCCAGCACTTGGGGACACGAGAACCCACAGATACACCCATATGCGACACATTTAAACTATAACCATACCTCTATACCCCTGCAGGACCCGACCGTCAACACACCGCGGCGGAGGGGCCAGAATTCTCCACACCCCCCACCCAAGAGGCCGTCAGCGATGACAGCAGCTCTGTCGACCTGGACACCGATGACCAGCCCGGACCATCGGGGACCTCTGGACAGTCGGTTCCCCTCACACAGGCCCAGGCCACTACAGACCCAAACCCCTCTGGGAACACCAGCACAGCTCCCACCCAGCGGGCCCATGCCTCTGTCTCCAGGGCGCGTCAATCTGCGGTGTGTCTACCACTACAGGGCACCCAGGATAACCCACCACCCCAACAACAACAGGGACCTGGGGGCAGTGGTAGTGGGCACACCGGCCAGGGGGCAGAGGCCCAGGGAAACAGGGCAACTCGGCGGGCAGCTGTGCGACAGGGGGGGGAGGAGAGGCCCAGGGAACCCACTCTCCACGAGGTCCTCACCACCATCATGGGAGCATACAACCGCTCCCAGGAGACGATGGCGACGGTACTGGCCCGGTTCCAGGAGATCCAGGTGCTGCAGGAGGAACACTATCGGGGGTACAGGGAGGACATCAGAGCCATCAACACCACCCTGGTTACCATGGTAGGGCTGCTGCAGGACCTCGTAAACAGCAGGGCGGACACTGAACAACACCCAAGGGCCCCTGCCACTAGCCTGGACCAAGAACAGCCATCCACCTCCACCGGCGCTAGTGGACAGGAGGCCCCCGCACAGCAGCAGCCCACCAGACCCCCACCTCCTGCAGGAGAAGAACCACCCCACAAGAGGGCCCTGAGATCTCGCAAGAAGACAGAGTAGGATGTCAAGACCCCCGCCAGCAAAGGATACCACCTGATGTCATCCCACTGTCCCACATTGTCACCCTGTCCATCCTTGAACTGCCCATGCTCCATCTCTCCACAGGCCTCTGGACAATGCACCTGTGTGACTGTTACTCTGGACTCTGCCATGGACATTCCTTCACCATAGCCCCCACCCACTTGAAACCACCCATCCCATTTTGAGCACTTCAATAAACACCTATTTTGCACCAAAATATCAGGAGTCTGGCTGTGATTTCAATAGATTGTAATTGACATGACAGTGATAATATGTCCTTGTACATGGTGAAGTCAACAAACAGCTGCCACAAAGCTGTAGTCCATGGGGAAACGAAGCCCAGGACTCGTAGTGGGGACCCCAGATCTGAAATAGGGAGGGAAAAGCCAAAACTCAGTCATCATACACTGGGGCAAATAGACAGGCAGCAGAGATGCTGGAGAGTAGTTAACATTTACTAAATTATCTTTGAAATGTTACCTGTGTCCTATTGGAAGTACTGTTCAATGATTCTGTCCCTGTTGTCTGTTTCAGCCCCGTCGTCTTCCTCCTCGTCACTCTCCTCAGGTTCCACCGCTGCCACAACACCACCGTCTCGACCATCCTCCTGCAGGAAAGGCACCTGGCGGCGCAAAGCCAGGTTGTGAAGCATGCAGCAGGCCACGATGATGTGACACACCTTCTTAGGTGAGTACATTAGGGATCCACCTGTCATATGCAGGCAGCGAAACCTGGCCTTTAGGAGGCCAAAGGTGCGTTCGATCACCCTCCTAGTACGCCCATGGGCCTCATTGTACCGTTCCTCTGCCCTGGTCCGGGGATTCCTTACTGGGGTCAGTAGCCACGACAGGTTGGGGTACCCAGAGTCCCCCACTAGCCATACACGGTGTCTCTGTAGCTGTTCCATCACGTAAGGGATGCTGCTATTCCTGAGGATGTAGGCGTCATGCACTGACCCTGGGAATTTGGCATTTACATGCGAGATGTACTGGTCAGCCAAACACACCACCTGGATGTTCATTGAATGGTAATTTTTTCTGTTCCTGTACACCTGCTCCCTGTCTCTTGGGGGAACCAAAGCCACATGGGTCCCATCAATGGCACCAATTACGTTGGGAATATGTCCAAGGGCGTAGAAATCACCCTTCACTGTAGCCAATTCGCCCACCTCAGGGAAAATGATGTAGTTCCTCACGGATTTCATCAGGGCAGACAACACTCTGGATAACACCTTCGAAAACATGGGCTGAGACATCCCGGAAGCAATTCCCACGGTTGTCTGAAATGACCCACTTGCCAAGAAATGTAGTACTGACATGACCTGCACCAGAGGGGGAATCCCTGTGGGTTGGCGGATGGGGGACATCAGGTCGGGCTCCAGCTGGGCACACAGTTCATGGATAGTGGCACGGTTAAGACGGTAGGTCAGGATAATGTGGCGTTCTTCCATTGTCGACAGGTCCACCAGCGGTCGGTACACGGGAGGATTCATCCGTCTCCTCGCCCAACCCAGCGGACGGTGCCTAGGAAGGACAACATGGAGCACACAGTCAAGCAACCCACAGGTACGTACTCACAGCTAGCACAGTATACGATTCTCTATGCAGTGAATGGCGTGTCTGAGTGGCTATGCAAGGCCTAGGCCTGTGTGACGCAGTTGAAATTGAGCCATGTGGGCCCTGGAAATGGCGGCTGCCTGACCTGTGAAGTGTGACAATGGGATGTGAGGTCAATGCGCTGGCGTGGCACACCGCGGCGGGCGGCGGGCGAAGACCGCGGCGCGAAGCCGCATTGGTTAACATTGAAGCCTATGGGTTTCAGGAGCCAATGGCGAAGGGCGCCGGCGGTGGCGGGACGCACCGCCGCGGTACGCACCGCCGCGGACGTGACCGCCATTTTCTATCTACTTATCCACTTGCGACTTGAACTTTCACAGGAGAGGACCTATACTGCAAGTGTTGCTGTGACCTCGGTCTGGAAGGGACAATGGCTGCTGCGACTGGGGAAAGGGCCCCTGCCTTCACTGGAGAGGAGTTGGAGAAACTTGTGGATGGGGTCCTCCCCCAGTATGCGCTACTCTACGGTCCTCCAGACCAACAAGTGAGTTTAATTCAATATGGATTTGGGGCCACTGGCTGGCTTGGGGGCCTGGCGGGGATGGGGGGCATGTTGGGGCTGGCGGGGGGCCTGGCGGGGGGCCTGGCGGGGATGGGGGGCATGTTGGGCATGGCGGGGGGGCATGGCGGGGGGCCTGGCGGGGATGGGGGGCATGTTGGGGCTGGCGGGGGGCCTGGCGGGGATGGGGGGCATGTTGGGCATGGCGGGGGCCTGGCGGGGATGGGGGGCATGTTGGGCATGGCGGGGGGCATGGCGGGGATGGGGGGCATGTTGGGGCTGGCGGGGGGCCTGGCGGGGGGCCTGGCGGGGATGGGGGGCATGTTGGGCATGGCGGGGGGGCATGGCGGGGGGCCTGGCGGGGATGGGGGGCATGTTGGGGCTGGCGGGGGGCCTGGCGGGGGGCCTGGCGGGGATGGGGGGCATGTTGGGCATGGCGGGGGGCCTGGCGGGGATGGGGGGCATGTTGGGCATGGCGGGGGGCCTGGCGGGGATGGGGGGCATGTTGGGCATGGCGGGGGGCATGGCGGGGGGCCTGGCGGGGATGGGGGGCATGTTGGGCATGGCGGGGGGCCTGGCGGAGATGGGGGGCATGTTGGGCATGGCGGGGGGCCTGGCGGGGATGGGGGGCATGTTGGGCATGGCGGGGGGCCTGGCGGGGATGGGGGGCATGTTGGGCATGGCGGGGGGCATGGCGGGGGGCCTGGCGGGGATGGGGGGCATGTTGGGCATGGCGGGGGCATGGCGGGGATGGGGGGCATGTTGGGCATGGCGGGGGGCCTGGCGGGGATGGGGGGCATGTTGGGCATGGCGGGGGGCCTGGCGGGGATGGGGGGCATGTTGGGCATGGCGGGGGGCATGGCGGGGGGCCTGGCGGGGATGGGGGGCGTTGGGCCACTGGAAAGGAAAATGCTGAGAAACTTGAACGTGGTATTTCTCCCTCCCTGTACGTGTCACATAGGTCCGCGCCCATGAGAAGATCGGGATTTGGCGTGCCATCGCCAAGGAAGTCCGGGCCCTGGGGGTCCACCATCGACGGGGCACCCACTGCCGCAAGAGGTGGGAGGACATCCGCCGCGGGACCAAGAAGACCGCCGAGTCTCTGCTGGGGATGGCCTCCCAACGTAGGCGGGGTGCCTGCCGTCAACTGAGCCCCCTGATGTTCCGGATCCTGGCGGTGGCCTACCCTGAATTGGATGGGCGCGTGAGGGCAGCACAGCAGACACAAGGGGGTGAGTACAAGCATTATCTACTCTGTTGTCGCGCAGTGGAGGTGTCTTGGTGGGGGAGGAGGGCTGGGGGTCCCCCTAGGCCAGGGCGATATCTGTAGGCTGGGCACCCCTGTGTCCCCAGCCACCACCCTCAGTAGTTTGTCAGTACAGCCATCCCTGGGCCGTGTCATCCATGGATGCAGTTGTCAACTCTAGGCGTGTAGGGCATGTTCCACGGAATGCGTAGCGTACCCCAAGTGCGCAAGTTAGTGCAGGGGGCATCTGTGTCTGTCATGTCCGCTAACTGTACCGGAGATCCATGTACTCAATATCCCTTTATTTCTCTCTCCCCCCCCCTTTTTGTTTGTCTTTCTGTGCTTGTGTGCATCAGCATCATCAGGCGGAGGAGAAGTGGCATCGGGGCAGGAGGGAGCTGCATCTCACATGGCCCAGGAGGGCCATGCCACAGAGTCAGATTGGACCAGTGAGACGGAGGGCGAGGGGAGCTCCACGACGGGGACGACTGGACCCTGCAGCGACACGGACACGTCCTCGGAAGGGGGCTCCCTTGCGGGGGTGGCACCATCCGTGCCCCCCGCCATTACAGGTACAGCCGCCACCCAGCGCACCATCTCCGCCCTCCCAGCAGCCCCTCAGCGTTCGCCACGTGCCCGCTCTGCCAGGAAGCCGGGCATCTCCTTCGCCCCAGGCACCTCAGGCCCTGCCCCTGTTACCCCCGCTGCCCTCAGTGAGGAGGTCATTGACCTCCTCCGAACGCTCATTGTTGGGCAGACTACCCTTTTGAATGCCATCCAGGGGGTGGAGAGGGAGGTTCATCGCAGCAATGCGTACCTGGAGGGCATTCATTCGGGTCAGGCTGCCCATCAGCGATCGTTCCAGGCTCTGGCCTCAGCACTGACGGCAGCCATTGTCCCTGTCTCCTGCCTGCCTCTACTAACTCCCTCCTCCCAGTCTCCTGTTCCTCTGCCTGTCCCACCCACACCATCAGACCAGCCTGCACACACCTCAACACCCAAGAGAAGCTCATCCAAACATAAGCACCACAGATCACGCAGACATTCACACACGCAACATTCCGATGCAGACATGCCAACAGTCACTACCACCTCTGTGACCCCCACCTCCTCGTCTCCCTCCTCCCTCCCTGTGACGTCTACACTCACACCTCCATTCACCTCACCATCAGCCAATGTTTCCATCACCAGCACACCCTCCACTCCAGTCCGCACACGTGCAGTCACCACCCCCACTGCCATTTACACGTCCCCTGTGTCCTCTCCCACTGTGTCTGTCACCCCCTCTTCCACACCACACAAACGCAGCCACCCACCCACCCAACAGCCATCCACCTCACGACAGCCTATCCCTCCTGCACCTGCACCCAAAGACAGCAAACGTGACTCACCTACAACCACATCCTCTCCCTCCACTCCCATTCCCACTGTACCTACCACTCTCCATTGTCCCAAGAAGCTCTTCCTCGCCACTACTAACTTCTTTCCTGACCCTGAGCCCCCCCCTCCTTCTCGTCAGGGTAAGAAGAGCACCTCAGCCACCACCAGCCCTGCAGCCCCCTTGACAAGGGTGCAGGGGTATTGGAGCCCGCCAGCCCGCATGTCTGGATCTTCGCCCAGCAGCAAGGGGACAGCCAGCCCACCCCCTGGGAAGAGGAGCAGAAGGCGGAAGGGTCGCCGCAGGAGCCCGCCTTCTACATCCCCCCCGGACACCACCCAGAGACAGTCACCAGCCACAGCTCCAAAGGGAGGAAAGGGCCACAGGCCCACGACTAAGGAGGGCAAGGGCAGCAAGTCGGAGAGGTCAGGCAGCAGGCCTGCTGCCCAGGAGGAGCCCACAACCCCCATAGCCGCTGCCCCGGGAGGAACCGGCACAGCTGCCCCGGGAGAGCCCACCACCCCCATAGCCGCTGCCCAGGGAGGACCCAGCCCAGCTGGCCAGGAGGGCCCCACCACCCACAGCCCAGGTGGGCAGTGAAGGAGCACCATCCCCGCTGCCCAGGAGGGCACCACCAGGCAATTAGCAGTTGGCCATAGACCGGCCGCCGTCTCCAGAACCGCTGAACTGGGCCCCGCCGTCTCCAGAACCGCTGAACTGGGCCCCGCCGTCTCAAGAACCGCTGAACTGGGCCCCGCCGTCTCAAGAACCGCTGAACTGGGCCCTTCAGGGCAAGGAGCGCTGAACTGGGCCCCGCCGTCTCAAGAACCGCTGAACTGGGCCCGCCGTCTCAAGAACCGCTGAACTGGGCCCTTCAAGGCAAGGAGCGCTGAACTGGGCCCCGCCGTCTCAAGAACCGCTGAACTGGGCCCCGCCGTCTCAAGAACCGCTGAACTGGGCCCTTCAAGGCAAGAAGCGCTGAACTGGGACCCGCCGTCTCAAGAACCGCTGAACTGGGCCCCGCCGTCTCAAGAACCGCTGAACTGGGCCCGCCGTCTCAAGAACCGCTGAACTGGGCCCTTCAGGGCAAGGAGCGCTGAACTGGGCCCCGCCGTCTCAAGAACCGCTGAACTGGGCCCTTCAAGGCAAGGAGCGCTGAACTGGGCCCCGCCGTCTCAAGAACCGCTGAACTGGGCCCCGCCGTCTCAAGAACCGCTGAACTGGGCCCCGCCGTCTCAAGAACCGCTGAACTGGGCCCTTCAGGGCAAGGAGCGCTGAACTGGGCCCCGCCGTCTCCAGAACCGCTGAACTGGGCCCCGCCGTCTCAAGAACCGCTGAACTGGGCCCTTCAGGGCAAGAACCGCTGAACTGGGCCCCGCCGTCTCAAGAACCGCTGAACTGGGCCCGCCGTCTCAAGAACCGCTGAACTGGGCCCCGCCGTCTCAAGAACCGCTGAACTGGGCCCTTCAGGGCAAGAACCGCTGGCCCTTTGGCAGACGTGGCAGGGCAGGATCTATCTCGGGCAGGGCTGCAGGATGTCCTCTGGCCAACTTGCCTCCTCCAGTGGCAGTGGGGTCTGTTATGGACTGTATGGACTGTGGCTTTGCTCTCCCCAGGATGGCCCAGTGGGCAGGCCACCCACTGTATGGACTGTATGGACTGTGGTTTTGCTCTCCCCAGGATGGCCCAGTGGGCAGGCCACCCACTGTATGGACTGTATGGACTGTGGCTTTGCTCTCCCCAGGATGGCCCAGTGGGCAGGCCACCCACTGTATGGACTGTATGGACTGTGGCTTTGCTCTCCCCAGGATGGCCCAGTGGGCAGGCCACCCACTGTATGGACTGTATGGACTGTGGCTTTGCTTTCCCCAGGATGGCCCAGTGGGCAGGCCACCCACTGTATGGACTGTATGGACTGTATGGACTGTGGCTTTGCTCTCCCCAGGATGGCCCAGTGGGCAGGCCACCCACTGTATGGACTGTTTGGACTGTGGCTTTGCTCTCCCCAGGATGGGCCAGTGGTCATGGAGTCCCCTCGTGGATCTGGCGTCGTGTACTCAAGTGGCTGAGGTGCCCCCCCTTCCCTTCCCCCTGAGGTGCCTGTCCTATTTTCTTTCTGATGCCCCTGCAGTGTTCTCTCCGTGGAGTTCTTGTCGTGGGACTGGGCCTTGCCCCTTTGCACAGGACCCCTGTGATCCACGGACAGTGGTTGGACTACATTTAGTAGCTGTATATATTTTGTACATAGTTTATTTATTTATTGGGATTAATGGTGTACATATTTCAATATATCTGCCCGTTTATGATCTCTTCTTTTGGTCTTTGCATTATTTCGGAGGGGGGTGGTTTGTGGGTTGTGACAGTGATCTGTGGGAATGCATTGATGTGTGTGTTGTAGTGGGTGTGGGTGGGTGGGTGTGTGCCGGTAATCTTTTCCCTCCCCTGTGTCGTAGGTGCCGTACTCACCGATGTCTTCCGCGCCGCCGGGCGTGCTCCTGGTATATGAGCAGGAATAGGAGTGCGGGGATGACCTGCAACTCTGGCTCCATACTGCCGGAATCTCGCGTGGAGTGCGTAGAGGTGAGCGTTTTCCCGTTCGTAGTCTGTTTCCGCCGTGTTCTTATCGGCGGTGCTCCCGCCCCGGAAAAGGTGGCAGATTGGTGGGTCGTAATAGGGTGGGCGGTACTTTGGCTGCCGCCGGGCTGTTGGCGGGAACCGCCGCGCTGTTTGTTTGTACCGCTGTGGCGGTCGGAGTGTTAAGTTGGCGGGCTGTGTTGGCGGTTCCCGCCAGGGTCAGAATTGCATATTTTAGACCGCCGGCCTGTTGGCGGCTTGGCCGCCGCTTTATCACCGACCGCCAGGGTCAGAATGAGGGCCTAAGTGTCTTTATATGTGAGTGAGTGGGTGCATGACTGTCTGTATGGGTAAGTGACTGGATCTATGAGTACCTGTTTGGGAGACTGAATATGTGCATAAGTGGTTCAGTTGGCCAACTAACTGTTCCAGATCTAGTGAATCATGTCTAGCTTGTTCCATTGCAGTTTCCACTTCTTTCATAGCTATTGCAGCTTCATTTTCAATAATATGTTTTCCAAGAGGGTCCTGACTTGAAGGATCTGAGCTTACAGTGCTTGGACAGGTATCCTTACCTATTTCTGCTGCAATCATTTCTTCCTGTTGGATCTCATCATTTAACATTTTTAAGTAGTTATTGAACATAGAACACTAAATTCTATCTTTGACAGCATTAAAGGAATCTTTGTAGCAGTTGTAATCCTCAAGCAATTCCAATTCACTACACCAAGGTTTGAACAACTGAAGAAGTGCTAAATAAAGAAATTCTCTTTTTTCATTAGTTTGACAGGCCAATTTCCAGTGGTTAATTAAATTTTGTTTTCATGTTTCACCAAGCACCCATCACAACCATGAACAGCATATTTTCCTTCTTCTATGTTCTCAGAGAGATTACTTTCATACTTGTAGTTATGAAGAATTTCATAAAGACACTTGTCCTCTAGATATTGACTTCTAGTATGCATCCAACATATTTGATTTCACAATATCAGTACTTTCTGGGTCAAACTCTGCCAGATACTGAATTTCAGGAACAATACTTTAATACTCTGTTGCTTGTGGTAGACAAAACAAGACTAACCCACATAACTCCCTTGGAGTTTGAGTACAAACTTGACAAACTTAACCTGTCACAGGCCTTGTAACTCCCCATTTCCCTACGGGAAAGCATTTTCAATCTAAACAAATGCAATTTCTTGCTAAGTGTTTTCTCTGTAGAAATCTCTTCCCACATCTTCATTTCAGTTTTCTCTGATTTTGTAATGTATGATGTTATGTACTGAGTTACAGCGATGGAGTTGTCTACAACAAACTGAATGTCCATGATAGCGTTCCACATTTTAAAAATCACTGGATTATAGTCATTAATATATTTGGAATCTTCCTTCACTTCTTTTTAAATTATGTGTGTTCTTTGGTGATTTCCGTGTTTAGTGTATGTCTCACTGAAGACAAGAAGCTGTTTACACTTCCTTTTGAAGTCACAGGTCATGGAAATCCAAATTGACATTGTGTATGAAATTCTTCATTGCATCTATATCTACGACAACAATGCTTCCCACATCTATGTGTTTGAAAACACAAAACTTGTTCTCTGAGACCCTTGTTAGCACCCTGTTTTGGTATTTTACATGTAATATACTGTTCTATAAAAGACAAAAAGAGTCATCACTTTCTGATCCAAACTTGGGTGCATCTTTTATCTATAGTAGCAAGTGAATATGAGGAACACCTCTAGCCTGGTACTCTTTCTGCCAAAAAAAATCACTTACTTCTCCAAGAGGAGGATTGGTTTTGTCTCAGATGAAACCAAGCATAGCTTGGAACCTATGGCTAGAATATCTACAAATATTAGCAGGATTTAATGAACAGAGTTCTCTAGCTATCTTCAAATTAACATCTTCTAGATTAGAGTTTGCTTCTCTCAATGATTCAATAAGATCATCCCATGCATACTCTGCACAACTCAATGTCAAAAAGCACATTGTGGTTTCTCAGCATACATTTTACTTCTCCATGATGACAGAACCAGTATTCATTTATACCAAATTGGCATGTAATTAAATGAATTAAGTTATACTCCACATTTCCATCCTTTTTTTGAACTTTGTTAAGAATCTCTCTTGCAGACATATGTTGAAGATGGACTCCTATTTTTAAGATAAGATTCACTGCATATGAGAGTCCAGGCAAGTCACTTTCAAATATAAGGTGAAATATGTATGGAATACACTGTCTAAATCTTGGATCTTCTGAGTATAATCTTGTTGATCAGTATTCGACTGCTGGTATTTGCATAGGCTGATCCTCATATCAACCTCTTAGTCCTGCAGGAAACAAATTTGGGAAGCAGAGAGTCTCCAAACTCTTTTCCCACACACCCATTGGAGCTTCCTTAGCTTGCTTCATCTGGTAAAGGTCTATAGCATCACCAATAACTTCTTTGGAATGTAATGGATGGATAATGTTGTGCTCATAGATGTTTTCTGAACGTAATTAATCTACTTTTTCTATTTGTCCCCTTGCAGAGAAACTGTCATCATCAGCAGCAGCATTTTCAATATGATTCTGCACATCAACATCTTTATAATAAACAATATTTTGTACCAGGTATACAATGGCTTGTTTAACTTTATTTACGTCAACCAACTCTTGCCAAAGTGTCTTATTCTTAGTATGTATACTATTTACCAAAATAATAAGTGGTTCTCATTATCTTTCTCAACTCTTATAGTTTAAACATTTGTTTAAAGTCTAATGGCAAATACACTACTCTTCCTTTAGGGCCTTTAAATAACTCTGTTGGATGCAATTTACCTGTCATTGGTTAAATGTATAATTGCTTGAAATGGATGTACAGGTTATATAAGGATAGATTCATACACATTAAAACGTTGTAGTTGTTCTGGGACAGTTATAAGTTCTAGGCCATTGTGCACTGCTCTAGCTGGTGTTCTCTGATCCTCTAACTTGTCATAGCAGATTGACAAATCGAAACGCTCTTCTACTAACAAATAAACTGCAAGTTCTTGCCAGTTTTCCTTGTTTTCCCCTTTAGTTTTAGTTTTTGAAAATACATCTACATTTCATGTTTGTGTCTTATAGTGAGTGTGTCTACAGCAAATGCAAACATAGTTTGGCTTCCCACAACTAGTTGTATTGAATTTTATAATCTCTTTCTGGAAGTTCTCGGTACCAATTTCTGAACTCTCTTCTACAATATCTCTACAAATTCATTTTTCACATTACAATCCTCTTTAGGACCAAAGAATCAAAACTGGACATCGTCACAAACCTTTTGTAGCTCTTGCACTGTGCCATGCAAAAGTACTCTATTCATCTCTCCTAAACGTGGCACTGGAGTCTTCACATAGTAAAGTCTCCTAACAAAACTTCTGATCTTTAAACGGTGAACTGCTAACATTCTAAGGTGATGAAAGGTGCTCTGGCACACTTTCCTAGATAAACATGCTAAAAAATGTCCTTGTAAATGCTTTAGATTTCTTACTTTGTAAGGACATAAGCATTGTAAAATGAACATTTTTCTCTTAGGAGTTTTACTTGGAAATTTGCATACAAAAGCTTGTAATAAATCAATAGATTGTTGATGAATGGTACAAATCCTGCTTCACATCTTCTGGTAAATCGGACCCTGTGCACGTCTCCCCTGAACTTGTTCAGTTATTAGTGTTTCTTTATCTCTTTAGAACGATCTTTTCTTATTTCATTGGAGTCCCTTCCTTCATTTCATAACATCAACAGTTGAATCCACTGCATGTACTAATGTATTCTCTTGCAAATATGCTTCTTCATTAAAGTAAAGGTACGTGCAAGATGTATGGTTCCATTCTCCACCAAATATTTTACAAAAATATTTTTATTAACAACTTTAGCTGCATTTTTTAAATCCCAACACCATTTTACCAAATGCTCTCATCTTATTATCAAAATGAAAGGTTTCCTCTTGAAGTCAAACGCCTTAGCCTCAAAAAAAAAAAATATTTCAGTACTTTTGCTCTCCTTCTGTATTCCTTCATATTCTTAATAAAATTCTGAATTACTCTAACACAAAACATTCTCACTCTAATTTCCTTGAACGGCTGCTGCCTGCTGGTTGAGCTTTTAGGTTTCTTGTTTAACTTCTTCTGTCTATTCTCACAACTCTTTTTTACTCTGTACAAATGATTTACACGTTTTCTGTTTCTTTTCAGCTTCTTGCAAATATTTCAGTTTACCACAGTTTTAAAAAAAATGTTTGGCTTACCATCAACTTCTTTGTGTTTACTGACATTCTCCATGTGTTGTTTTTGTTTTTCATGATTTGGAAGTAGATAATATCATTTGCACACATTCTTTTTCTGTTGTATTTTGTTCAGCATTTTTCAAACCTCTTCCACTGTAGAAATAGATCTGTGAAAATCAAAAAATATTTCAGAATTGCTTCTTTATAAATTAGTCTCATTTTGTCTGTAACAAAAATATTACTTTCCACAACTCAACAAACCATGCAGCATGGTGAAAGATTCTCTCCATTACACCTATCCACAAATTTCAACATCATCACAACAGCAAACAAGACAAATTCATGTTAATTTCACAAATACTCTACATTTTTCATATGTTAAGATAAAGTTAGACCACAATACACATCAGTACCTACACCTCCTTATAGCATAGCCCCTAGAAATCTACATCTATATATATTTTGGTATAATCACATACTATACGCGCACCGCTGGAAATACGCAATTCTGAGGCTGCGGTGATTTTTGCATAATTAGACATAAACTGCACTTGTCATAATCCATCATCTGCCACATAATCTGCAGATTTTAAGAAAAATAAATATTTTGTTTATAGCTCAAACTGTACAGAAATTAGGAAAAACTACAGCACATGTGTTGTCGCTCAGTGTAAGACTCTTTCCATAGTTATATTTTTGTTGCTATATTGCTATATTGGGTTTTGAAGTGGTACTAATTAGGTCTAACAATGCCCACACACTTAGTAAGTTTTAAAATGACAACACAATGAAGCAATAGTATCACAAAATCTGCTGCACTATGCCACATAATTCAATTTTATTGTCATATAATTTATTCAGCCCTTCTCTGCTGCATAATTCCAATTGCCTTCACTATAAATCTTATACCTTACGAACCACCTATTTCAAGCATCACCTATATCAAAAAAAGTAAAACTATAACGCTTTACAACACTTTCCACATAAAAAGTTAATTTCAATTTTCAAACATTGTCCCCACAGCTCTACGACCATATTATATATTTTTTTATTAAATAATCAAGATCTTTGTCAGTAGACCTTACTTACAATACTTTTTTTACATATAATGTACAGCATCTTTTACTTTACTTAATGGACATAGCCCACTCTAGAAATAATCCTGGAATGTAGGTATCTGTAAATATCTTTTGATGACAGATAAATCACGTTCTAGTGTCACTTTTTCTCTTTTTTTATGTGAATAAAAACTCAGACAAAGAATGGTAGCCCACTGTCACTCCAGAGAACCAGTAATAGCAACCTATTCACCTTTGCTCTCTGTGACAGTTATCAAATCACAAGCTAAATTTCATGTTTTATTTATGTTACACTACTTTTCAATGGTTACTTTGTATTAACACAATCTTGCTCTTTTAGTCAGAAGCCAAATTTCCTACTGTGTGCTGCTGGAATCGCAACTCATTTGCGTCCCCTTACGCGGACCCCCGTGTAACATCGTGATTAAGTTGCGTATCTAGTTGGGGATAACAAACATATTTCTCATTATTTTCTTTAACATTTGACACTACATTATGAAAATAGACGATATTTCTCTGGGAGAATGTTTTCTGTCAAACCTACTCCACCACCACTATTTTACTGATAAATGTTTGCCTCCTTTAAGAGATGCTCTTCCCCCTGCACTGAATGCCCACAGGTGCCAAGGCAACTTCCTCTAGACCACTGTACTGTACTAGAAGTTCAAAAGTTCACTACATTTCTTGCTAGTAGCAGACTAGCTTTACTGTTTGCTGCAGCAGGTGTGGTTTACAACCACTAAATATAACCATCTCAAAAATGAAGTTACAGGAGTTAAACAAATAAGAACCAATCACAAAATGACTATTTTCTATTTGTTAGTCACAACCTACTTTAATACTTAACTCTTTTCACAACATCCAATCAAATACATGCATTTCTTTTAAATCTGCAAGTCCCTCCATTTTAACCACCTCAAATTTTGAGACCTCCTTCATTCAGCTGCAGCCTTCTCTTGTATGCAACGGCTCCTAACCTTGAAAATAGTTAGAGTGTGGATTGTAAGTCACAGCTATGTCTTTTGGGCTTATGAGTATGCAAGAAAAACTAGCATTGACAGGAACCTGGGTTTGCCTTGTGTGGATATTACTTGGGTTGGCCAGAGAGGATTAAGGTGACAGCAATTGCTTCCATTCGTTGAAAGCATTAGAAGTACCCAGCCCCTCACCTCATAATTGTGCATTGTGGTGGTAATGACCTCAGTACACTAACTGGAGTAGGACTGGCAATACTAATGAAGATACCTTTGTTCAATTAATGCCCCATTTCCCTCACACTGTCTTCGTGTTCTCTAATATATGCGAGAGGCAGAAATGGAAGTGGTAAACTCAATTCTGAACACAAATAGACAAAGCCAGGAAACATGTTAATAAACGTGTTTCAGCATTTCTGAGACCATAACATTGGCTCAGTGTACAATAATTACAATAATAACCTCCAGTTTGAAATGGATGGCATATACAGAAGCGATGGTGTGCGTTTCACAGATGAGGGCAATAAAATATTTCTGAGTAACTTAAAAGCATGTGTTCACTAATATATACACTAAACATATACAGCCAACACAAAGGGTCTTCTTAGAGCCACCCTACATTGCAAACACTTTTTAAATTTAAAAGAAACTCTGAGTTTGTTTTAAAAAAAAAATAGAGTTGCGACTCCGTCGCAGATTTGCAAGCCAAAAGCACAGTTTATGAGTGGGTGGAAGAGTCTCTGAATGAGTCTGTAACTAGCTGCATGAGTGTCAGTGGGTTTGTCAATGGGCACACAATACCCAACATATTTTTCATATACTTTGATTTATTATCTATATGTGACAGTACATTTTAGAAAAATCACAGGAAATAAAATGACCTATTTTTACTGAAAGGAGATGGTTCTGAGTGGGTTTCTGAGTGGGTGTAAAAGTGTTTGAGTGGGTTTGTGAATGGGTGCATCAAGGTCTGAGTGGGTTGCTAAGTGGATGGAAGAATCTTTGAGTAGGTTTGCCACTGGGTTCTTCAGTCTCTCAGTGGGTTTGTCAGTGAGTGCATCAGTGTCTGAGTACGTCTGTGAATGAGTGCTTGAGTGTGTGAGTGAGTCTGTCAGTGGATATGTGACTATTTGAGAGGGTCTGTGAATGGATGCATGAGTCTGACTGGATCTGTGAATGGGTGCATGAGTCTCTGCGTGGTTATGCGAGTGACTGTGTGAGTGTTACAGTGGGTCTGTAAGTGGGTGCATGAGAGTCTCAGTGGGTCTGTCAGTGGGTACATCACTATCTGAGTGGGTCTGTGATTGGGTGTAAGAGTCTCTGAGTGGGTCTGTGACTGGGTGCATGACTGTCTGAGAGGGTCTGTGAGTGAGTGCATAAGTCTCTCTGTAGGTCTGTCAGTGTCTGTATGAGTGCTTGAGTGGGTCTGTGAATGGATGCATCAGGTTCTGAGTTGCTTTGTAAGTGGATGGAATAATCTCTGAGTAGGTTTGTCACTGGGTACATCAGTGCATGAGTCTCTGAGTGGGTCTGTGAGTGACTGTGTGTTTCAGTGGGTCTCTGAGTGGGTGCATGAGGCTCTCAGTGAATGTCTGAGTAAATGTATGAGTCTCTCAGTGTGTCTGTTAATTAATTTGTACATGTTTGAATGGGTCTGCAAGTGGCTGCATGATACTATTAGGGGGTCTCTGAATGGGTGTATCAGTGTCCAAGTGCATCTGGGAGTTGCTACAGGACTATCTGAGTGATTTTGTGAGTGGGTGTCACAGTCTCTGAGTTAGTCTCAGAGTGAGTATGTGAGTGTTTCAGTGGGTCTGTCAGTTGGTATCTGAGGCTCTCAGTGGATCTCTAAGTGAGTGCATGAGTCTCTCAGTGCATCTTTGAGTGAGTGTGTGAGTGTTTCAGTGGGTCAGTGAGTGGGTGCATGAGCCTCTGAGTGGGTTAGTTAGCGGGTGCAAGAGTCTCTATTGGTCTGTGAGTGGGTGCATGAGTGTCTCAGTGGGTATCTCAGAGGGTATGTGAATATCTCAGTGGGTTTGTGAGTGGGTGTGTGAGTGTCTGAGTGAATCTTTGAGTAGTTGCATGAGGTTCTGAGTGAGTTTATGAGTGGGTGGAAGAGTCTCTGAATGAGTCTGTAACTAGCTGCATGAGTGTCAGTGGGTTTGTCAATGGGCACATTAATGAGTGGATCTGTGAGTGGGTGCATGAGTGTCTCAGTGGGTATGTGACTATTTGAGTGGGTTTGTGAGTGGGTGTGTCAGTGTCTGAGTGAATCTTTGAGTAGATGCATGAGGTTCTGAGTGGGTTTGTGAGTGGGTAAAAGAGTCTCTGAATGGGTCTGTGACTAGCTGCATGAATGTGAGTGGGTTTGTCCGTGGGCACATTACCGAGTGTGTCTGTGAGTGGGTGTATGAGTCTCTGAGTGCATCTGTGAGTAGTTGTGTCAGTGTGTGCAGCATTAGCTGCTGAAATGTACATTTTTTTCTTTTATTGGCAGGTTCTCGACTCTGTCACGATGTTCCACGGGGGAGCTGCGCTGTGCACTACCAATGGATTCACGGATTCACAATATCCCCCCAAAAAAAGAAGGTTTTTACCTTTTCAAACTTATAATATATGCCTTACAAACCCATACATTATCCCCATGGGGTCAGAGTACTTCTACCCTGACCCTTTCTACCCAGCTCTGAAATAAAATCCATCCCCCAGGACCGTTGCTGGTCGATAAAATGGCGGGCACAATTTCTGAAAGCTTGCACCCAGCCAACGAAACTCCTCAGTGTGGCTCACGGAGTCACAGTAGTCCAGGCTGGATCCACAACAGACCACAGTCCCTAGGTATACAAATTTGTTTCCCCATTAATCTTCAAAAACTACTGAACGGAATTACACCAAAACAAAAAAGCACCTTTTCTGGACCTGGACCTACCTTTCTGCCACATTTGGTGTAATTGCGCCCAATAGTTTAGGCGCATCGCTGTTTAAAATCCCTGTAGAAAATGAATGGGGAAAACATGTTTTGGGACCACAACACATTCCCCCCCCCCTCACCCCCACCCACTGGACGGATCACCTTGAAACTTTCCAGACAGCAGCTGACCTGACTGGCAAATGGTTTTGGAAAGTTTTGTGGAGATTTGTCAAGCTGTGTCGAACATATAGGCAAGTAAAATAAACACTTTTTATATAGAAACTAGGTCCTACGATAACTACCTAGTGGCGACTGCCACTAAGTAATAAGTACAAATATATGTATATAATATATATATGTTCAATTTAAAATGGTCTGAAGACAAATGTTCGTTGCGCGTACTCCACTGCTGGTGATGATGATGGAGGAGACCAACCTCGGTTAATATCAGTATCAAAGGAATAGTCTCTACACTCCAGGTGGTTTCTTAAACACTCTATTTTATTGTTACAGCAACCACCAACGCATTTTGACTTCTAACAAGTCTCTGAGTGGGTTTGTGAGTAGGTGCAAGAGTCTGTATTGGTCTGTGAGTGGGTGCATCAGTGTCTCAGTGGGTATGTGACTATCTCAGTGGGTTTGTAAGTGGGTATGTGAGTGTCTTAGTGAATCTTTAGGTCATGAGGTTCTGAGTGGGTTTGTGAGCGGGTGGAAGAGTCTCTGAGTGAGTCTGCGACAAGCTGCATGATTGTCAGTGAGCAAGACTTGTTAGCAATTGAAACGCGTTGGTGGTTGCTGTAATAATAAAATAGAGTGTTTAAGAAATGTGCAGTGAATATTCCTTTGATACTGATATATATATATATACTGTATATATATATATATATATACATATATATGCACACACATAGATACCTTCTGTTGTTAAGACATGCATGGTAGAGGCATTGCATGATAATAGCTGTGTGGTAGACATGTGTTGTAAATGCATGCATTGTTAAGATATACATCCCCACATAATATTGCCATATAGCTAATCCTGACTGTAACTGACCATATTTTATGCACTTGTTTATATAGTTATGTTTTTAATGCTTTATTTTATTTGTCCTTATCAATTGTCCTTGCTTTGTCTCCTCCCTCACCTTATCATTTGGCATATACAAGGAATTCTTGTATATTTTCTAAGTAATATCCATTACTGTAATGCTTTACGTTTCTACAAATTCACAAAAACTTTTTTTTTTTTTTTAAATTACTCTCACTTATTAATGCAGAATTTGGGGAAAACCATGCATAATTAGGCGCAATGCACATCTTTTACTTAGGGCCCGATATGTTGACCGCCAATATCATGGTGGCTGTCGGACCGCTGCGATTGTGGCGGTCCGACTACCACATTATGAGGTTGGCGGGCAGACCTACCGCCGTCCCGCCAGGATCCGACGGGCTGACTGTAGTGCAGGTTGCAATCAGAGTACAGCGCCGCCCTGCTGATTACAACCTTGTTCTCTGCCATCCATTTGAAGGCCTTTTTAAGGCTGGCGGAGAAAAAGTGCCAGGCCACAGGAGGGCCTCTGCATTGCCTGTGGCATGGGCAGTGCAGGGGTCCTCCTGCCCAGCATCCTCGAAAATGCGCACTGTCTGCTATTCCTTTTGGGAATTTGACGAACGGGTGTTCCCGTCCTCCAAACTTGTAATGGGGCCATTGGTGTTATATTTCAAAGTAAAATGCATTATTGAAACAATTTATGCAGAAGGACGCCTTTCGCACTAAAAAATAGGAGAAACACTAATGCCATGAACAACAGCCACTCATGTTCTGTCGTTCAAGTTATTCCCACGTTCCCCACTATGATTTTGCAGCAAGCAATAGAATAATTACAGGACATAGCATAATGGTGGCATTTCCTTAATTTTGCATAATACGAATAGCATGAAATGACACAAATTACGCTGGGGTAATTTATATTTTGATCAGACCTCGTGAGAATATTTTTGCCTGTGACAGCTTTTTTTTTCTTTTCGAATAATTAAAATCTTTTCTGTTTGCAGTATTTCCTATCACATACTTACAGCTTGATTACCACAGTTTTCAGAATGAGGGTGATGCCTCTGGGTGGCAATCATATACACTATTGCTTTCTGTTCCCCTTGATACTGAATATTGCAAAGAATGTAACTTTTTGAATGTGACAAGAGTCCTGGTGACATTGAATAAGAATGTCCGTTAGCCTCAATTATGCATGCACATTTCTGCAAGGCATAACCTTCTTTCCAGTGTTGACAACAATAAACAGGATTTTAGAATAATGAGCTCACCTTCCCATTACATATGTTTTGCTGACATTAACAAGTCTCTGTCATGTGATTCTTTCCAATAGACATATAATGAAAGACAATACATATAAACTATCCTAAATTTAATGTATTTTAGCATTAGGCTCCAACTGACTCTTTTCAAGTGACTCTGGCCAGTTGAAATAACACTCGTTTTGATCATTTTTATTATTTGCCATGCTGTAGTCAGGTGAGGATTTTCTAGTTATAAAAGTTTAGAGTTTTCAAAAGTTGAAAAAGTGCATTTGTCAGATGCAATAAGGTTAACCTATGGAGGAAGAACAAGCACTGCATACAGGTATAGTACAGCGATTTAGGGGACCATTCTCCTGGACTTAGCGTAAGTATGGTGCAATGCCCAAGGCCACACCAACAGGTCACCTCTGCCGGCACAGGGGTGGTGGGATGCAGTGGTGCAGTTCAACATTGAATGCCCCATGTAAGTCTATTAGGATTGGTCCATTCACAAAGTTGCTGAAGGGGTGGACTGAGAGTATAGTTTGGGTGAAAAACTGAGACGGTTCAGTTCCTGCGCTGCTCAGGGACATAGCGAACCAGTGATCTGGTTCTCCTTGTCTGAGACCTCCGGGTGCAGAGGTGGTTTGGACCGCCGGGTTGCCAGATGTAGTCACGGTGCAGGGGGTCCGCAGAAACAGGCTGCAGGCATGGACTGGGTGGAAGGCAGTGTGGCCTAACCAACAGGTAGCCTTGGGTCTGACAAGCCTTGGTGACATAGGGACACCAGTGGTCCTCTTCTTCATCGGTCCGGGTGCAGAGGTACAGTGGACCAGCAAAACTCTGTCACCGGAGGCAGTCACGGTGAAGGGGGGATCTGCAGAATCAGGCTGCAGATGCCATGGGTAAGTCCACAAAGGGCAAGCTTAGGTGGGCTTCATCTCTGGAGGGCCTGGAGACCATGCTGATAATGTTGGCCCACTTCAGCTCAGGCTAGGCTGCTTGGTATAGTGGTGATGTCTGGCATTGGGTTGTTGGCGGTCCTGGTCCTCACCGTTCTTTCTTGGGTGCCTGCAGATGCAGAAGAGCTGCTCCTCTACACCAAGGGAGTTCTTGGCAATTTGCGAAGCACTGGCAGCTCCTCCAGTTTCTTGGATGCTGCAGTAGCAGGACAGGTCAGTAGCTCCACGAGGATTGGGTTCAGCAGGCAGGCTGGCAGGGATGGCATAATGCCAGTTGTACTCCTTAGGTCTGGGGTTCAGCAGGCTTCTTGTCCAATCCTCCTTTTGTGTCCAGCAAAGTTCTGAGGATCTGGTATCAGGAGAACCCCTAAATTTTCAATTTAGGGGACGTTAAGGGAAGTGAAAGGTGGTAGCCAATGGGTTAATTACCCCTCTGGTCACTACACCCCTTAGATGGCCACTTGCTGTGGGCATCATCCTGTCCAGAGGTCCTAAATTTCATCCCATGCAAGATGACGGGATTTCCTATGTTATGTTCACTTCAGACTGGTCACCCTAGGGGTGTTCCCAGTCTGGAAGTGTGACACTTCTCCTGCATAGCTAATGTCCCCCCCCCGTCCAGGTCCCAGATAAGCCCTGGGGCAAGGGGGCTGGCATCTTCCTCTGAGGAAGGCCAGATCTGCATACCAAAGGCAGGACCCTTCTTTGAAGCTCCTGCCCTGGAACGCAAGTCATCCTGTGGGGAGGGGTGGGTAACACAATAGCCAGGAAAGGGTCTTGTTTCTGACCCCTTGACTGCAAAGGCTCTCACCCTGAGAGGCCAGATTCTTACCTGTTGGTGGCAGGCCATCCAGAATCGGACAGTGAGCTCACCAAAATTTTATGGCTTTTCAGGGGCCATCTCTAAGGTGCCCTCTGGGTGCATTAATTAAAACATTCATCACTGGAATCAGTGAGGGTTTATTAATATGAGATGTTTAATACCAAATATCCCTAGGTTCAGAGAAGCCATCATGTATCTAGGAAACTCGTATTGACCAATGTCCAGCACATGTATTTAAAATGGCTTCCCTGCACACTTAGGGCCTGATTTAAGAGGTCCCAGTGCCACCTTAGTGCCACCATATCGGCATTTTTTTAACTCTAAGGCGGCACTAAAGTGGCTTTTTACAAGTGCCATATTTACAAAGTGGTGCAATGCATGCATTGCACCACTTTGAAAACCCTTGTGCCACATGATGCCTGAGCCAGGCATAATGTATGCAAGGAGCATTGCCCCATAAGGGGGTGCTAAAACAATGGTGCAAGGAAATCTAACAGATTTCCTTGCACCATTTTTGTCTGCACTTTGAACCCCTGCTCAGAGCAGGCATTAAAAAGGGGGCATAGCATTGACTACAATGGGCTCCTATGTACTCTGCAGGAGTAGTGCCCAAATGCTGGTGCTACTCCTTTAGAGTACTTCAATAGCGTCAGGAATTCCGACACTACTGCCCCCTACCCTGGACCATGGTGCGCGTATATTAAATACGGCGCACATATGGTGGCAGTAGGTTGGGCACTAAGGGGTACAAGTAAAGTGGTGCTGCACTGGGTGCAGAACCACTTTTCTTAAATCAGCCCCTTACTGTGTCAAAGAGTCGACAAAGACAGAGTAGGGGCATATTTACTCATGCATATATGCCCTCACTTGTAATATAATGCACCCTGCCTTAAGGCTGAAGGCTGCTGTAAGGTTGACTTACAGATTTTACCAGCAGTGTTTTAGGGAACATGGCACATTGTGTTTTTAATTTGGGGAGCACCTTGTCATGCAGCCTGCAACAGAATTCTGCATAAGGCTGTGCTAGTTCCCTCAGAGTGGCATAAGTTTTGCTGCAGCTCTGAGTGGCTATCTTCAGTTCCCAGACCCTAGGTACCAGGGGTACCATTTAGTACGGACTTATAGATGTGCTGAAGGGCCTGAACACTTGGGGATCAAGTGACCAGGTGTCTTGTTTTAGGGAAGGAATACTGGCACTGGGGACCTGTTTAGCAGGAAACCAGTGCACTTCAGTCAAAGTTGCATCTAAAAAACAGGCAAAAAGTGGAGGGGTGTACTGCAACAAGAACCCTGCTCCCTACACATGCTGCTTGCAATTTTTACATTAAGTGCATGCTAGACTTGAAGTCTTTCGCGGCAAAGTGAAAGAAGGAATTAAACTGAACTCTCCAGGTGGGCACATGCCTGGATTGATGCTCCAAAGGCACCCATCAAGATAAATAATAAAACCAAACAAAGATCACCAATACTATAAAAATGGAAATATCCTACCTTACTGAAGACTTCACTTCATTGGCCCCTGCACCCTCAATCCACAAGGAAGTCACCCCTACAAACTCCCTACCAGCTGTCAAAAATCAATAAGAGCACACAAAAAAGAACAAGAAGTTTTTGGGCGAGAAGAGGTATTTTGGGGGTAGAATCTCTACCATAACTTAAACAATAGGTTGGGAAGTAATGAGTGGTTGAAAGTGAATGGGCACGTTCGCTTATATCGTAAGCAGTTGGATGAGTAAGGAGATGAGGAGGCAATATGCCTGAATATAGACAACTCAGACACAGCCTTCCATCTTTCCAATGTCGCTAAACTGAGAACCATAAATGGGGTAGAAGAGACATCTGTTTTTTACTGCGCTTTTGCTAGCAGACGTACTGTTTAGAGCACTGAAATAGAAAACAGGTCATTATTAAAATGAAAATTATCTTTATATGAAAGGGATGGAAAGTTAAATTCGGTGGTTTTAGGGCGAGAGGGTTGTATCTTATAAATATAATTAATAAAGTTTGTCCTGTATACAAGTGGGACCTGCCTGTGGTACTGAATACCGAGCCTGATGAAGTCATTTAAATATATTAGCTATGTATTAGAATGACCTACTACGCGGCTTCAAGCTTAACAGCATTCCTCCAGTTCAGGCCTAGGGGGTCTACAGTAATATGCGGCCCCACAGACCCTGCATTTAAGAGAGGACGATAAATCCAGATTATTCCCATATCCTGTATACCATAGAAAAAAAACTATAATTTCTTGAAAAAATAATTGGTCAAACATAATTCGATAAATTTAAAACTAACTGTCCTTCGGTGCCTACGTAGTGGTCAGAAAAGGAGAGTATGAAACAGTATGTAACACGTTTATATGAATTGTTCCCACCGCACTTTAAGAGACTAATGCAGCATCAATTACAGTAGCAAAAGGGTCAGAATTCACACCTTTGCAAATGGGCTTCACTGACTTTCCCAGAGACCCCCTGCTCTAGGCAGATTCTGGCGGGCTGCAGATTTAACACCTCCACAGGCCTGGGAAGCGACTTTTTCACACCTCGGCCCTCTGGATAAAGCCTGACGGGCCTCTGCTCCCTGGAACCTCTCCGCAGATTTACTCTGACCGTCTACGGAACTGACTCCATGGCCAGCTCCCCAGTCCAGCTCCTGGCCCCGGAGTACCCGTTGCCCCTAGAGTACCCCCTTCTCTCAGAATGTACTGGCGCCGCCTCAGACTCCCACTCGTCCACATCCTCCCCGGGGTCGTACACCTGGTCTCCGGTCGAAGAACTGCCGAACTTTTCCACTAAAGTCTTCCGCAGTTGTTTCCAGCAGCAGGTGTTCAACGTGCCTCCTGGGCAGGCGACGAGGCAAAACTTTCCCGCCAGTAGAAAGGAAAAGTGCCGAGTGGTCGGCACCCAGAGGCACAGTGCCAGCGAGAGAGAGAAGCTGAGGATGCGGAACCTGTCCAAAGCTGTTCAGAACCTGAGGAAGTACCTGCCCCCTTCAGTGGTGCCTGCCGGACAGAACCTGACAAAGATAGAAACACTGAGACTCGCCATCCGCTACATCTCCCACCTGTCAGATCTACTGGGCCTCAGCGAGGAGGCCTTGGCCCAGCAAAGACAGGAGGAACTTCGGGAATACAACTTGCGCATGAAGCGACAGGACTGCTTCCAGGCACTGAGGCAAAGCCCCCCTCAGCCTTCCTCAGCTGCAGAGGAACATTCTACATTCTATGTTTCCTCTCCTGAATGCACCATTTCAAGCGCATCTCCAACCCAGCCGTGTTGTCAAGTCAAGGATGATAGGTCTTGGCTTTGTTCTCCTGACTGCTGCGAAGAAAGAACCCCTCCAGTGCACCAAGGTGCCCAGTACCCGCACGCAGAGTCCTGGTTGGCACCAACTTCTTCCTGTGTAATGCGTAACGCCCCCATGCAGCAAGATACTGGCTTCACGTACTCTGACAGTTGGCTGACGTCATCCTTGTGCTCGAAGCTGGCACATTTCTACCATTGCCAGGTAAGCAATTGTCATTAATTCCTGAAGAATGCGTCTCTTTACTCACATAATTACAAAACAAAACATTAAATATTTTTTTTTTTTGTGTCTATCATTGAATAGAATTGTTTTATTACTAGCGACTTTGTGAATCTCATAATAAGGAGCAGGGGTCCCTTACTCCGAGAGTCACAATGTGAAGAAATAAAGTGGAATTCCAAGATCACGGGCTGTTTGACGCCAGAAAATGTATACTATACGGGAACAACATGGTTTTAAAATGGGCATTTATACTAATAGATTTGTTTCCTTCAGAAAGTTAAACTTAACGAATCGAAAATGTGGGAAGGCTCAGTTTGATGCTGTGTGCTTTTTTTAATTCTGTGGCTAGTGAAACCCTTCTGCTGTTTTAGAGAAATTGATTCCTTTTAGGGTATCCCGGCATGGTCAAGAATTCATAATGTGTATTAGAACAGAATTTTTTTTACACAATCTAAAGTCTGCCTTTAGCCACGCGTGTACATCGAGGCAGCTGCCATAGAACGTATATATGCAAGCCAACGGTGGGTTCCTGCCTTTACAATGACTGGTGCTTATTTCAGGGGCAAACATTGCTTCTAAAACTACCAAAGAATATTTATAAAATGTCAATGAGAAAAATAAACAGAAATATTCATTTAGAGGAAAATGTGTTGAGGCTCCCAGCCCACCATAAACCTCCTATCTGGTAGCAGGGCTAATGAGGGAGATGTAGGTACCACCCTAATAATTGTACAGATTGTGCTAATATTTAATTGTTAAGCAACCTAACTATTTGAAGTCTTTTGGGGCGGTACAAGATGTTTGAATAACCCTAGTCAACAAAACTGAGGCCCATGAAAGACTGAGTCGACAGCATTTGGAATCCATAATCTGCTGAAAGCAAGCAGATACATTTACCATTTGGTGGTGACTGGTTACCACATGTAGGAACCATGAGAGGGAAGAAAGTGATAAAATGTTTCGTGGAAAACCGCTATAGTCTATGAAACATGGAAACGTTCATGCCCCAGAGAAGGCGCTCAATCAGGTTGCAGTCAATACCAGAAAAGACAGAGGGCCTGATTCTAACTTTGGAGGACGGTGTTAAACCATCCCAAAAGTGGCGGATATACCACCTACCGTATTACGAGTTCCATAGGATATAATGGACTCGTAATACGGTAGGTGGTATATCCGCCACTTTTGGGACGGTTTAACACCGTCCTCCAAAGTTAGAATCAGGCCCAGAGTGTGTTTCTAAGTCAACGGTTAAGGGTCACAAATACACAAGATGTTTAATTTGATATGGGCTATGGGCTGTTAACAAATAGACAATCTTGCCGCATCTGTAGAAACCGGAAGGATCTTGGGACCAAATCTACATCTTATATTTCTCTTGAGAATCCTAACGAATATTTCACATACTGCATTGTATAGGTTTAAGTCAGTGCTTGAAATTGAAAAATAGAAGTAAAGGTACTCTGTACCAGAGTACCTGCTTGTTTCTGAGAAGTGCCAGTACTCTCCAATTAAAAGTATTATGTTTTTCTAGAGAAGTGCAGGTACTCTCCTTTCCAAATAAAAAAGTGCTGGTACTCAGTACCGGACAGTACTGGCCCATTTAAATCACTGGTTTAATTTCAAAGTGAAATGTTGCCAGTTAGTTGTTCGAATATTGCATTCCATATCCTGCTGTTTATCTGTTCCTCAATAAAGGCCTTCCAGGTAGATTGAAAATTATATTGTTTAATATACAAGGATCTTAACATGTTTTCTACCCCAGAATGCAACTCGAGGGGTGCGGGGGCGGGGTGTAGAATGCCATGAAAGGTGTTGCAGTACGCCTGGAGATGTCACTGACTTCTACAGAAAACAATGCTAAAGATCCGATGAATGAGGTAATTAATGCATGCGTCCATAGGCCACTTATATATGTTGTGCATCTATAAAAACTTCATTTTTGTACTCGGTCTTCTTGCCACTTGTGTCAAGTTATTTTATGCATGGTAGAATAACAACATGTTGAATGGAAATACAAAATCAAGATAGGCATCGGCAACACCAGTGGGTTTGTGTTTAATTACCTGATGCGAGCAATGTTAGTACATTAGAGTGAGACACACAGGCGGTAACCAGCAGGAGAGGACAGAGAAGACTATAGCTGTAAAGCATACCTTCATGCAGATCAATGCAGTCACTCAAGTGGCAGTGGCGGAATAATCCCAAACAGACAAAAACCTTGGGTGCCAGATGAATGCTTTTTTAGGCGAGCCACCATGTGATTGACAAAGTCTCAAGCAAATGTCTAAAGGAGACTAGTCAAAAAAGCCAATGGCTGAAAAGGGTGGACCCAATGCCCACTCCATTACATTGTTAGCTATAGGTCTGTTTGATAGCTGTGATGTTAAAAAGCAGAGCTAACAAAAGGCGTTTGCTTTTGAAAAGTTGGATGATTTCTACCGGAAATAAAAATATATTTTAAGAACAGTAATTACTCTGTAGCCTCTTTTTCTCACATTTAATACCATTAGTGCTTCCGAGAGTACTGAATATTATGACCTGAGACAACATGGCATCCCAATAAGGTTAATACAGTAAAGAAAAGTTGGATGATTTCTACCAGAAATAAAAATATATTTTAAGAAGAGTAATTACTCTGTAGCCTCTTTTTCTTACATTTAATACCATTAGTGCTTCTGAGAGTACTGAATATTATGACCTGAAACAACATGGCATTCCAATAAGGTTAATACAGTAAAAAAATAATACTTGAGGAAGTGGACAGTAGCAGATAGAGATCAAGGAAGCCCCACACTGCAGTGCCAACGCCATTAATGAGTATGTCAGGTTATTAGCCTCTGTATGGGTCATTTCTGCCATTAAAAACAGATTATTTTATGTTATTATTTCCATTCTGTTTCAAGATGGTTTGTGGTTGCATTTGAGGATCCTTTCCTTTATAGATTTGCTCAAAATGTGCTGATACACTTGTTGACATATGATGCATACATCGTAAATTTCTTTTTACAACATTCTGCACAATGGCATGTTACTAAACATATTAAATTAATCCTGTCTTAATCGTATTCACAGATGGACACCTCGTCCTCCTTGGATCCACCACCAAGTGCCCATTCGACCCCGAAGCACCATGATCCTTCCCAAGTGGTGAAGACCCCTAGAAGGAGCTCTGCAAACAGCATGTTGGCAAGCTTGAGCATATCGTGCTTACAATGACACTATGAACTTGAATGAATGTATTGATTCACACCATAGGAAAATACAGGCCTCTGCTGTAACATGGCCAGCCTTGAATTACCTCTCAGTTCAGCATGCCCTATTGAGTGTTTGTTGTGAATTGTGGACATTTTAAAGTATTTATGAAAAGCAGAATATGATGAGAATCCTTTATATCCGCCAATTTAAAAGTACTTCATTATCTTTCACTTGACAGGGAATTTAGATAATGTATACAAAGGTGGGTTAGTCTTTTAGCTTCCTTGTCCGGAGCGAATTAAACATCGAAAATGATGCTCTGTATAGCAGCAAGCTTCTCACGTTTCGACTGCATCAACCATTCTATGCCACATTTGTGGAGTATCTGAGTGGGAGGACCCTTAGGAAATAGAAACATTAGTAGAATTCGCCATTGTTAATCGTTCAGGGGTTTTCTCTGTTATCTCACTTGTAAAGATACATTTGTCATTGTTATTTAAGTGATAATTATTTTTGTTTTAATAAGATCTGCAGAGATAAAATGGAAGTAATAGCTATTCATGAAGTACTAAAGATATTACATATAAATCAGCAGTAAATTATGAAGAACACACTGTCATACACCCCAAGACTGGCTTAAACAGCTAATTTCAGCCATGTTTTTAGAACTGCATTTACAACCCTAGACTCTAAACATTGAGTGAAATTTCAATCTGCATAACAGTGGGAGCAATTCTTTTGTAAAATGTGAGTGATCTGGCCAAACATAGCACACAAATCTCTACTAGGTAAGTGTATAGCAGTACACGAAGCTGAAACGCATATATACATAGCCATTGACACATAGCCAATAACAAGTTGACGCTGGCCCTGCACAAATAAACCAGAAATCTGTGTCTATTGTAACCCAATAATGAAACAAGCTTGGACAAACAAGTCAAGTGTAGAACCATTTGTGAATGGCAGCCTAAGCGTGTACTGCTCACCCAGCAGTGGTGTCACTGACAAGCCTGGGCAGGTATAGTAAACTAAAAGTAACACACACTGGGTAGAGCACTCTATAACAAATAAAAGGTTTAAGGACCTATCTAGAGTTTGGCCAACATGATACTCCATCAAAAACTTGATGGAAGTCCCGTCCGCTGTATTACAAGCATATTATAGCCTATGGCATTTGTAATACGGCTTGCGAGATATCCTCACGCTTTCATGAAGTATCTCATCTGCCAATCTTTAAATAAGTCCCTACTTCTTTTACGATGGGGTAATCTGTATTCTAAAATGGGCAAAATCCTCAGAAGCAGTACTCTTTTCAGTTTCCTATGCTTCTTTATTTTGGTAAGTGCCAGCCCTTCCCCGAAGGATTGCTACATTTGTAGTAAAACAATAGTGAAAACCCTTGGAAGTGCCAACCTATGCTATTTTTCATATCTGTGTACCATTTTTTCTGTCATGTTATTGAAACACTATGTGGTTGCAATGAGCGATCATTAACCCATGATTGTTCAGTGGTGCTCTGAGGCAACTGCCTGGTCATCAATGACATACACGTTGCAGTCTGCATTATCTGCCCCCCACACACCTCCTACGCAGAGGCCCACAGCTGCTTCATCTGCCCCCAGACTGTTAGTTACTTCAGCACCATAAGTGAAACTGCATTATGGAGCCCTATTGCACAACGTGGCATCCACAATAAAAATCCAAGGAACTGTGTGCTTGCTGCTAATGGCTGCATGACAAAAGTAACGTGTGACGGTTTAGCAACAGCTTATAAAACATTGTTTGTAATTTATTTTCTGTACAGTTATGTACTACATCTTGAAGTAGGCTTCTTTTTGTTTGTCGCCTTGCATTTTTCTGAATGCAAAGATTTCTTTGTTTTATTAAAGCATATATATTTTTTATAAGAGACTGGTTGTATGTTGACACTAATTATTAGCTTTGTTCCATAGTTTGGAGTGTGCTCTTCATACTTATTGACTTGAGTAGATATTTGTGTGCTCAAACATAACCTATTCTTCCCATGAGTCTAGAGACTCTTCATTTTAGAGTTTAAGAAAAAACTGGAAAAAATACCAGAAATAATGAATTATCATTCCATAACACAAGAAAACTTTAATATTTACACTATCAGACAAAACCTTTCCATTTCAGACTTGCAAAAACACATGCAAGCCACTTCCTAGAGGGAGTACTACCCACCATACATCTTAGCCCACAGGGGCTGCAAGCATCAAAAAACACTTGTCATTTAAAAAATGAATTAGGGTTCATTTAGAGTTTGACGGATGGTATACTCTGTCACAGCAAGGAAGACATCCCATCCTCCTTATTAAAAGGGCCATAGACTGTAATGCACTTGTAATTAGCCATGTGCGTAATTCGCATGATATGCTTTTTCATAATTACATGAGGTTACAGCATAACTATGCAGAATTACCTGTAATTAAGTAAAATGTTACTCCGTCATTTCATGCTGCTTTTTCGTGAGAAATGCCTCCTTATATGAAATAAAAGCACAGCGAGCAATAGCCATTTGTGTTCTGTTGTTCCCATGTGTTTGCAGTAAAATTTTACCACAAATTTCACATTCACAGGAAACGTATACAGCAATAGGCATGTAATTATGTAAAGTAGCATATAGTATAATTTTGGGAATTTGGCCTAAGAAGCATAACGCAAAATTCTAGAAAATACTCTATGCCAACATAATTAAAATTTCACCCATGTCTATTTGTAATAGAGTGGACGAGACATCCGCCTCATTTGTGATGGAGTATCCCCTCCACAAAACTCTAAATACATCCCTTAGTCTCTTTGGGCAACCCTTGAGGGATATGGAATGTAACAAATTCATTCTTTCATTCTTGGATGGCAATAACCAATTCAGAAGATTAATTGTTCCGGAGTAAATTCATGCTCTGCCACACGTACATACTATGAAAGCAAACTTGGATGTTCATTGCATCAAAGGCCATGCTTCTCTAGCATATTTGCACCAAGACCTTAATGTAGCTTGCTCCTATCATAAAGGAATGTGGCTTGAAATGATCTTGGCAATTGTTGTCACTACAGGCCCAATATACACAGTTTTGTGAATTGGAAGCAAGATAGTGATGTGACATCCCCTTGTATATATCGCTCAGTAGCACCATTTGAAGGGCACACAACCGTGAATACTTTGACCATAGCCACTGGACAGCATGACGGGCTGGGTGAGGGATGAATATGCAGACCAATTAACACTAGACGCCGTATTAGTCAGCTTTCGGGTGAGGTAGTGTGATGATGAGCTGAGAGCTACCCCTTTTTTGTTAAAATTGCCCATTTGGAGTGGTAAGTCTTAGATTTCCCTACTAATCCCATAACACAAAATGCCATTGAAAAGCCAATGAATACATTGACTTAGGCGAAATGGCTCCTTGCTCTTTGAATAAACGTCTGGGAACTGTGCTTACCTGAATCACCTTCTCTCCACTGAGAGTCCTCCTCACTACCGAGGAAGACTGCCAAAGGTTCCAGCCCTGCTTGTGAATCATGAAATTTGGAACACAATCAGTTGCCCACACTGTCCTTGTGAAGATAGAGATGACAAGCAAGCGACCATTGTAAAACGTACTGAACGTCCCACTGAATTAATTTAAACTTTGTAAGCTATGCATGAATCTAAGGAAATGAGTACATCAAACCAGTGGCTTATAGAAACGAACAATAAGCCCCAAATGCTCTCTCATTATTTTAAAACCGATATTGTCATGGTCAAATGTGGAAGGACTGGTCACCAAGCTTTCCCAGCTCCTCTCGGAAAGTAGCAGTGACTTGCACAGGAATTCCCACATCTTAAATTGAAAGAAAAGATAAAGAACATTTTTTATTACACCTGGCATTTGCATCGGTTTAAATATGATGTTCCTTTCAAGCATATCAAAAGCAAGCACTTCTGCAAACTCAGTACGAACCTACTTAGGGGTTACGGGCGATTAAAATTCTTCACTGCAATATTAGTTTAAAAGAACACAACTTTTTACAACAAATATATACACGAAATGGATAAAGCCTTAACAATCGAGGACAGCTCTCAAAAGGAAATGCTCCCAAACAAAGCAGACTCACACCAATCTTTATACACCATTGCAAGCGCTAATCCATACCTACAATCATGCTGAAACATGCGCATATGTAAACAGGGCAATTTTTCAATTGGAAGAAATTAGGGCTTGGCCTTTGAGAGCAACTGACCAATTTACACCTGTAGCTGATTTACTGTTACTTTTGCAGCTTGAAGGCCAGGCTTTACACATTCAGGAAAATACCGCACTATTTCATTGACAACATTTCAAAGGCAAGAAATACAAGGAACGAAGGAGGCCCCTGTATTTATTCTGTCACCAAAGGCAGTTCCGTAACTATCCACAGTGTAGCAGCTACTGTGGCAGCAGGACACGAGTTCATAGAGGCCAAGTGAACCTTCAATTTCCCTGAGTGCACTAGAGCCCTGGCAGTCTTGTCACGCCATTAACAGAAACGCCTCAATTATTTACATGGCTGTCAAGTAGTTACAATGCTGCAGCACACTCGACTGAACCAACCAGTACAAGTATGAAAGAGAAATTGTCCAGATAATAAGGGGCATATTTATACTCCGTTTGCGCCGAATTTGCGTCGTTTTTTTCGACGCAAATTTTACGCAAAACTAACTCCATATTTATACTTTGGCGTTAGACGCGTCTAGCGCCAAAGTTCATGGAGTTTGCGTCATTTTTTTGCGTGAACACCTTCCTTGCGTTAATGATATGCAAGGGAGGCGTTCCTGTCTTAAAAAATGACTCCCAGGCATGTGCGTGGTATTTATACTCCCGGGCTAAAATGACGCCCGGGAGTGGGCGGGGCAAAAAAACCCGCATTTGCGCCGGATTTTAACGCCTGGGTCAGGGCAGGCGTTAAGGGACCTGTGGGCTCAGAATGAGCCCAGAGGTGCCCTCCCATGCCCCCAGGGACACCCCTGCCACCCTTGCCCACCCCAGGAGGAAAAAAACGACGCAAATTCGGCGCAAACGCAGTATAAATATGCCCCTTAGGGCCATATGTACGAGCACATTTTCCCATTGACACAGAATGGGAAAAACCCTTTGCTACATCTGGCTCTAAATCCTGCGTATTGAGAATAGCTCGCCCAAGGCCTGATAAAATACCCTTCCCATTTAAGATAGAACTCTCACATTGAAAACGAAACAACCTGAGGTCATCTGTATGTACAGGCATCTAGCAAATTGAGTTTTTATGTCTATCTTAATCAATTCTGCCCCCATTGTTAAAGGTCTCAACATTTTAGGCCTTGAGTAAAAGAAGCATTTCAAATCAATCATCATAGACGATCAATGCTATTAATATCTGACATTTCCTTGAAAGAGAACTGTGAGAAACTGAACTATTTTTAAGGAGGGAGATTCTACTGACTTTAAAAATATTGTATGTTTAATAACGTTCATTGAAAAACACCTTGATCAACTTCTGGTACCTATGACACAAGCCTCAGGATTTTCTCAGAGAAATGTGCAATTGGTTCAAACAATAACAGACAGCAGTAAGGTGGAGAAACAATGCAATGAAGTCCAGAACCTAATTTCGAAAATTAAAGTAAAAAGGTTTTACATTGGAATTTAGGGCCTGAGTTATAGTTTGGGAGATGGGGTTACTCCGTCTGCCGTATTACGATTACATTTTATCCTATTGACATCGTAATAAGGCAGATGGGATATCCATCACATTTATGATGGAGTAACAATCCTCCAAACTCTAACTCAGGCCCATAGTCTTTTTTTCTGGAAATCAAACTGCTCCAGTGGTGAAAGTCAAGATGCTGAAGTTCGCAAGCATGGCTGAAAGTCAAAAAAGTTGAACCCGTTCTCCCACTAAAGCTATCAGTTTTGGCATCAGAAGATTCAAGCAGAACAAGATTGGATTCTGTAGCCATGGTTGCTTCATCTTTGTCCTAGCCCCAAGTCCTGCATTTAACCCCCATATTAAGAGATCCCAGCCAGGTAGGCTGGGATATCTATGCTTTCAGTGGAGCCACCACTGCTGCAACTCCGCTGAAGATGCTGATTCCTTTGAGGATGGGTGTCATATTTGATACACCTGCTTGGCAAAGGTTTCTTGAAAATGAACATTTGTTTTCAGAAAAAAAAACAATGGCTGGTGAGCAGAAAGATTTTTGCATGCATGGATAGCCTTTTGTGCGTTTCTCCTACCTAGAACCTCCATGTCTCACATAACAATCCCTGGTAGAGACAATGAGTAATGGTTCCCCACCCTTAATTGGACGGAGCCTTAATTGGTTTTCTAGTCTCCTAGGTTTAAGCCCACATAGGGTAGGACACTACTGCAAAGACTTGTAGATTGAATTTTAGTCTAGCATTAATTTTGATTCCAAAGCATTTTACAGAAGGATATGGATCAGGACAAGGGCCCAGGAGGTCTGAAGGCCAGGAAACAGACATCCAGGGAAAGTTGTATTTCCCAATAACAAGGATGTCTGTTTTGTCAAAGCTGATCTTCAACCATTTGGAGGACATCCATCATCTACTGTTAATAAGACATTTTGGTAGAGAAGACAAAGGAGAATCATTTTTTGACACTAATAAGCTGAGTGTCATCAGCATAGGGGCAAATCATACATCATGACCTCCTAATACTAGATAGAACAGGTTTTACACAGATATTAAAAACCGCCGATCATGGTGGCCGCGATCTAGACTAGCTCCACATAGCCAACCGTAATCCAACAACATCCGCCTAACATACATCAGTGGACACTTCAGTAAATTGAAAATTTTCATCCCCCCTGGTCGTTCATCGCAATGAGAGGTAACTTCGCTGCATTGGGCACCCCTGAATGGCTGAGTACAAGATGGCAGATCGAGGCACTCGGGTGTGGCAGTGCAGACTCTGAATAGGCCACACCAAGAGAAGTGGCATCTCTGTGGGAACGGTTGATGTCGGGAGCTCAGAGGCTTGTGGGAAGGAGTCGTCAAACATTGTGGTGTTTGGGGGCAGCCTAGTGTGGCCGGTGAGATCCGGAGTGTGCTGGCACAAGAGATAGACCACACAAAGTGCAAGTCTACGTCCAAGGGCAGATAGCCAATCAAACCTGGACAATGTCAGATGGCTCCCTTAGCCAGCACTCGGGTGACGGAGTGGTGGCACCACCCAGGCCAGGCATTGGAGACTGCTGGGGCCCTGGGAGACATTTGTGATGTTTCAGGTGCACTTGGCTCATCGGGCAGTGAAGTTACTGACTAAATGCGCTTGAGGCTCACTGAACAGATCCATTAGCACCGGCAGCCACAATGTGCTGCGGGATGAGTAAGCTGCAGTGAAGGGATGCCCCTGGTTCATTGAGTGCCCTTTAGCCATGGAGGGGGAGGACAAGACACCTTGCTGAAGCTGCTGACTACGATCATTGGGGTCCCTGGAGCCAATATAATGGAGGCCAGTGTGAAAAGCTCCTATTAAAAGTGATGCCCAACCATCCCAGCATTAGTACTAATCAGGAACAGATGGGGGAGATGGTAGGTTATCTCATACCATATTGGGTGAGGAATAGCAAAAGATGATCTGGCCCTGACCTAAAAGGGGCCCACTGCTGGGGATCAAACCATGAAGGTTTGCCTCCAAAGCTGCAGCACAATACTGTCAGTGGTAGGGTGGTTGCCCCAGCTCAGTGCCAGATCTTGGAACACAAGATCTTGGAACACAGACCCCATTCGGGGGTACCACAGAAGGTGGGAGTTCCCGTTGAAGAGACAGCTAAGCCTGGTCTTGGTGCGGTTTGTGACAAGCTGGTCCCCCATCTCATTCATGCTTATCCATTTTTATCACATCATCCACATCATGATTTAGTGACCAAGGTACATCACAGTGCCATTTGAACGACGGTGCTGACTGCTCGTGCTGCCTCCCTGGAGGGGGACCAGTCAGGTTTGTAGGGGGCACCACAGATATATATATCTTGTTATGGACTGCACCTAGATCTTCCCCCACACCATGGCTAAAGACAAGCTACCACTCCATGTCAAGCAAAGCACCATGGATAAATATACCCAGCCAGGGGCCCTATCACAGAAAGGGCACACTTTCTCTGTTTGCGCCACAGCACACCTCAAGTGAAAAATGGAGAAGCTGTTTTAAAGCCACTCCGTCTTTCACTGTGCAGGCAGCAACCCATCTGCACTTTTAGGGGGATTAAAGATCCACTTGCAGGCGGCTGCAGTAAGTGAGAGCATCTGCCTGCAAGGGGAAGTTTGGAGGGTCCATAGGAACCCCTTTCCTCTCTGCAGAGAGCTGTCATCAGGGGGCGCCTGACAGTGCACCTCCAGGCAGCTTCATTGCCTCTGCACCCACATCTATAACATGGTGCAGATGCAAAGGGATTCCCTCATTTGCATCGGGCCACCCCCCCCATGCAAATGAGGGAGAATACTCTAGTGATAGTGCTGGTGCTATGTGTGTGCCAGTGCTTTCTGTATTGCAGAAGGGACTGCACAAGCATCTGTGGCCCTTTCTGTCATTTCAATGTGCCCCAGTGGCGTGCAAAGTGGGCGCACATCCATTTGAACCCCCGGGGAACTTTCCAGAATATGGCTCTAGGTGCACTCAAGAGGAACAGATAAGGGACAATGCAACCCTATTGCCAGTCATTATCCCCATGGCAAAAGTGGGGGTAGTCAGCTCTGAGGTTACACTACTACTCCAAGACCTACAAAATGCAGCTGAGCAGATCACGGAGACAGAGACCAGGGTCTCGGGGATAGAAAATTCAGTCACCTCCCTGCAAAAATAGGTGTCTAAACTTACCTCCATAACTAAGGAACTGGCAGCAAGAGTGGACGATGTGGAGGGGAGAGCATGACACAATAACTTGCACTTCATTTGCTTTCCTGAAGGATGCACAGGTTCATTGATGGAGCGGCTTTTGGTTCAATGGCTGCGGGCATTGCTGCCCCTAGAACCTCTCTCCTCGTTCTTTGTGATTGAGCGGGCACACCATGCTTTGACACTCAACTCTCCTCCTGGTGCCTGTTCCAGACAGATCATTACAAACTTGTTGAATAATATGGAAATATATGCTATCCTCAAATATGCCAGAGCTCATGCAAACATATTGTACCAATCACACACTATCATGGTCTTTCCGGACCACACCAGGTTGGTACAGCAGCAGCATCAATCCTTCCAGGCCGCTAAACAATGCCTCTTTGAATTGAGTATCCAATACATGCTTCTATACCTGGCAAAACTTAATGTGATATACCAATTTCAAACACATTTCTTTGAATCTCCAAAAGAGGTATTTCAAGGAACAGATGAAAGAATCCCAGTTAAACCCTACACACCTCCACATATGGACTCAAACTCTTCTAAAAGCGACAAATGGAATAAAGCTAAGAAAACCCCAGCTAAAAGACATCCCAGGCCCTGCTTGTCCTGGAGGAACTCCACGTGTTCTGCAGATGCTCAGGCTACTAAAGGGGACTCCCTGGCATCTCAGTTATCATGGGTGGGATCCCTTGGATGATGATGGAGGATGTGGCATCCTATTTGAAGCATACACAGACTTTGACACTATCAGTTTAGTGAGTGGCTGCAGGGGGACCAACGAGAAGCTGCTTGTCCCTCTAGATAGGTAAAAGCAGTGGGGGATCCATTGGAGCAGGCCTGAATGGGCCCCTGGTTGGGGCTCACCAATGGTCTGCCCCATGATGGATACTTCCAGGTTTTGAAGCATAGGGTTGGGGGAAATATGGGTACATCACAATAACTGCTGTTGTTTTTCACAGAATCATTATAATGTTTTATGTACTTTTTATTATGAGTGCCTCACATTATTCTGCCAACCCAATACTCGCTCTTCTGCACACCCTTCACGGAGATAAGGTACCAGGAACCAGACATGAATACCCCAATTCAAACGAGTCTTGAAGAACATCTCAAGTGATCTTGTGGAATGTAAATGGGATACTTGACAAAGTAAAAAGAGGAGCAGTCCTGAAACAGATTAAGAGGGTGGGAGCAGATGTCTTACCCCTGCAGGAGACTCACCTGGCTGGCAATAAAGTCCTCTTTCTGGCCAGATGGGGCTACATACAAGCTTATCATGCAGGGTTTACTTGAGGCTCCAGTGACACAGGTATACTGATTAGACAGATGGTGCCCTTCAAACACATTAAGACATGGAGAGACAGACAGGGCAGGTACACAGCCTTCACAGGTACACTTTACATAGAATCTATTATATGGATAAGGGTATTTGCCCCATCTCCCATGAATCACTCCTTTATTACACTTCTGATGGGACTATGGGGCGAAATACCAGATGGGCTCATTGTGTTGGGGGGGGATTGAAATGGAGTTGAGGATGCAGCATTGGATAGATGATGCTCACAGGGACCACCACCTGAAAGTGGGATACCATATGTATCCTCCTTCATGTCAGTGCTGGGTCTAGCCGTTTGGAGAATGAACCATGGCAGATGCAGCCGTTATGCTGTCACAATTCCGCTATGTGGAAATAGTGGTCTTTCTAAAACCGAGCCGTCTGCCTGGTGACCTCGCCTCTTATTGCCCAGTCTCCCCTCTAAACATGGAGGTCATGATGCTTGTGAAAACTCTGGTGAATAGGCTCGTAAAACACATTTCAGATCTAGTTCACCCTGATCTATACAGGTTTATGCCCCTCTGGGCGGCCCGTCATTATATCCGTTGACTATATAATGCCCTGGTGCTGGCAGATAAGCTGGAGGAACCAGTGGCTTTTGATTCTTTGAATTGGGAATACCTGTTCCTCCTCCTCCGGTGCCACAGCTTTGGTCCCAGGGTCATTTCGAACATCCAATTATTATACACCGACCTAACAGCCTCAGTGAGGGTGGCGGGGGTACAGTCAGACAAATTCCTAATCCAAAGGCGGACACAACAGGGTTGTCCCCTAACCCCCCTACTATTTACCTGTGCCATAGAGCCACTGGCCATGTGGGTGAGGATGGACGCTCAGGTACAGGGCTTTGACTGGGAGAGGGAATACTGGATAAGATAGCACTCTATGCAGATGCAGATGATGTCCTCTTCTTTCTTAGGTAATGGGACCCAGGCTATTACAGGCTTATACATGAACAAACTAAAGTCCACTGTACTCACGGTGGGAACATGCCCTCCGAGACTGGGGTGGGCAGCAGGGCTGACGATTGTCATAGACAGGTTTAGATATTTGGGTGTTTTCTTATCCCTAGATGAGAAGATAGCTTGGCGCGCCAATCTGGAACCCTCATTTGATCATCTCGGGATGATGTAAAAGTTTGGTCGGCCCTCCCACTGTCTTTAATGGGCCAATCAGTCTCTACCCAAATTCCTCTACCAGCTACAAAAATTCCCATTTGAAATCCCAAGCCAGTGATTCCATAAACTAAATTCTGTCCTTACCTCTTTCTTTTGGGAAGGGGTTACCCTTTGTGTGGCTCTCAGCAAATGTTTCCAATCCACCCATTGTGGAGGTATTGCTGCAGCAGATGTTGAGTCTTACTATGTAGCTGCCCACATTTTGATCAAAACCAAATGGTGGTATGACACACAGGGAGATCTGGCCTGTGCGCTCAACAGAAGAGCGATGGGTGGTACCCTACTTTTTGTGTATCTTTATGGTGGGAGTCTGGTCAGTGAACTCCCCATCCGCCCGGGCGACGAAGATGGTGTTTTCACTATGGTACTCCACACAGAGGCGTATGAAATGGTGGAGTAGATTAACAGAGCAGACTCCACTGTGAAAGGGTACATGCATCTAAAGGTGGCAACATTTCCTGGATTGCGGAAATGGAATCTCATTGTGATTTCCACCTTTGAGGACATAATGCAGGGTACAGTTCTCAAATCATTCCAGATGTCTCAGGAAGAACATGAGTTCCATAGGAGTCAATTTCATAGATATCTCCAACTTTGCCATGCATTGATCCCCTACATAATAACATTGTCAGATCTTCCAGAATGTAATCCCTTGGAGGCGAAAAAATACCAACCTGATGGGTTTGGAGTCCTTAATGTTGCCTGAGAGGCAGATGTGGGAGAGCTAGAAAACAACGACTGGACAGAATTTCTGGGCAGTCCAAGGGAAGAAGCTATAGTTCCCCGACTTTGGCTGATTCAGTTAAAATAAATCCATAGGGTCTATCTCACACATCATCGGCTTTGGCGCATGGGGGTGATAGCCTCACCCTCCTATATTTATTGTAGAGTAGAAAATAGCATGTCTATACACACGGTGTAGAGTTGCCCGGAGGCGGGGAGCTACCACATGCCTGGGCGGGGTCCTATTGTGGCAGATTCCCCTAGATCCAAAGGTAGTTCTTTTACACATTATGGAAAACCTAGGTGGTGGTCAATACAAACGATCTCTCCTCTATTTGGGCCTGACGATTGCTAAGGGGGAAATAGCCAGAAAATGAAAGGCAGTAGCCCCTCCGTCGTTAACAGTGTGGAAGAAAGAAATGGACCACTCAAAAGGGATGGAGATAGCTGTGTACAAAGCGAGGATCTGCCCTCAAAAACAATCCAAGATATGGAAATGATGGGCTGACTATTGGGGTATAGACTTGGATACAATCCACCCAATACATACCCTATTAGATGGAGAAATTGGAGAGTACTAAGATGGTGAGGGGAACACAGTTAGCTGTGAGTTGTTCAAGGATTTAATCGGGATGTCCCTTTCTATGACTGAAGGGGTGTGGGTGGAGGGTGAAAAGAGATTGATGGGGCAGATATGTTATATTTATGTTTTTCATTTGTTTTAAAAATCAAATTGCGTGTTTCTGCAGGCTGTGTTGGCCATGTTGTATTTTTGTATGCAAAAACAAATAAAATATTTTCTAAAAAGGAAGAAAAAAAGATAGGGCGGTAGGGACAAATACATTAGAACTTTTGTCAAGGCCTCTGATAAGGCTGTAGTACATTCTCCCAGTGTGACTTTCTGGATGTGATTGGTAAAAAACAAGGTTGATCAGTGAACAGCAAGGCCTTCATTACAACTTACTGAAAGGGTTGAAACTAGGATATCATGGTCCACCATTTCAAATGCTGCCAACAAGTGTAACACAATGAGAATGCTAGTGAAATTCAAGTCGTCAGCTAAGAAAAGATCATCAAGAACTGCTATGAGGGATGATTCCATAAAACAGCAAGGCCAGAAACCCACTTGATAGCAGTGAAAAAGAATGTGAGACCATTCTTCTAAATGGTTTAGGTCCCCATTACGAGTCTGGTAGTCACTAGACCACCAGACTTGCAAATGGAGGTCAGACCGCAGCCAATGTGGAGGTCCCACCGCTACATTACAACCCTGGCGGTCGGGCCACCAGGGAACCACCAGCTCTGCTAGGATCTGGAGGGGGTGGCAGTCCTAATATGCCAGGGCAGCACTGCAAGCAGCGCTGCTCTGGGGATTACGACTCCCTTCTCTGCCATGGGTTTCATGGCGGTACAACAGGTGCAGGGGACCCCAGGGGGGCTCCTGTACTGCCCATGCACTTGGCATGGGCAGTGCAGGGGCCTCACCTGGCCAGCAATATAACAGTGTTGACAGGGAACATTGCGAGGGTGCTGGTGCACCCTGCGCTCTACAGCATTGCCACCGGCTCAATTACGAGCTGGAGACACTGCTGTAGGCTGCTTCATGGAAACTCAGGTTTCCGCCCGCTGACCTAGCAGAAAACTCTTAATGGGGCCGGAAGGGAGGTAGCCAGTATGGTGGCAAACTCCCCATTGGAAGTTCAGGGGATGGTGTAAACCGTCCGACAAACTCATAATCAGCCCCTTAATGTTAGAGCATGAATCTGGTCAACAAGGAGAAATTAGTTACTATCCTTCTTTGTCAAATAGATGGAACAAAGTTAAAAATAATATGCAGGAATACATGAGATCACCTCAAACTTAGTTTGCCTCACAATAACATCTGGTTCAATGATGATTCGGTTATCAATGGTGTTTTGTCTCCTGAAAATGGTGCACAGAGATTGTGTTCCAGATGTAGAGAATCCAATTGAAACCCTTGACAACCACAATGAGATATATGTATAGAATTATCACAGAAGTGTCATAAAGAAGAACAGTAGCCGCCCTGCTGAAAGATGGTGTCTTTTCATCTTAATTTAGATGACATTCTGCCTTTAAGCCCCTTTGCTAGTAAATGGGGCAGAGGGACTGTGAAAGGCTTGCTCACAGAATTACCGATACATGCTTTAATGCTGATCCTAATCTCACTATAAATAATTTCAAACCGATGTTCTAATACAAGATTTATGGTGACTGATATCTAAATGCATCCATTGCATGGTGAACAATATATTGACACCTGCAATGGGAACAGTGCCCAGTTCCAGTAATAAGGAGTAAGTCAAAGTGTGAATGAAAATTATCTTATTTTAAGTCCCAATTGAAATATGAAAACTATGCTAAAATATATTTTTAAAATCCTAATGCAACAATCCTCATTCAAGAGACTAGGGGCCTGATTTTGAGTATGGCGGACAGGTTACTCGGTCACAAACGTGACGGATATCCTGTTCACTGTATTACAATTCCCATAGGCTATAATAGGATTGTAATACAGCGGATGGGATATCCAACATGTTTGTGACAGAGTAATCCCCTCTTCCAAACTCTAAAACAGGCTCTAAGTATTTATTTCTAGGCACAAAGTGATCTCTTCGTTTGATTTGAATATGCTGAAAAGGGGCATTCTGTTTTGAGCACACTCATACCAGAAAAACTTGGTATGCAGGAAAGAAAGTTAGCAGAGCCAAAGGGTCAGATACTTTGCTTCCAGCAAGTTAGTTTTCAGAATATTTTGTATTCCTGAATGATAGTATTCAACAGGTAAGGTAATGTTTATGAATTGCTACTACCCATGGCATTCAAAGAAAATTAATCCTATTTCTCAAAATGGAAAATGCATTGACTGAACACTTAATGTAAGCATTAATTACTAGTGATGCATTAAAAATGTATCTCTTGAATCTGGGAGAACTTGTGTGTGGAGTTCGCAACAAAATTAATGTTACAACCGATTTGCTATCAAGGTATTGTGGAATATGTTTCATTTAAAGCTATAAAACATCACACAGATATATAATACAAGCAACTCTTCATGTATATGTGTTTCTCAAAGGTCTAAATTAACAGAAAAGAATGAAACATGAACTAATAACATTACATGCTTTGGTTGTAATACATATATCTGCTGTAGAAGGTCTTCAAAAGATATGAGAAATAGATTTAAAAAACTATTCAGTGAACAAGAAAATATAAGTGATTTAAGAACAATCATGAAGAAAATGTATTCATTTTCAGAAATTATTTAAATTGCATTTGATGCTGTGAAAACATTGTAGGAAACTATACATGCAAACAGGAAACTTTTTAAAGTATATTTGCATTGCAGACCTCTTATAAACTGACATCTCAAATAGTTCCATGGAGCCTGATTAATATGTTGAAATATTTTCTCAGCATATTCTGGCAGAAAATCATTAAAAAAATAAGTAATTGAGATTCTACATTTAATTTGGTTTCAGTACAAGAATTTCAATTATTACCTTACACTCCATATGAAAAATCAAGTATTACATTATTAATACTTGGACGTCTCTCAATTAGGTCTGGCAAAATCTAAATTACTTTGGTATACTTTGCATAATTGAGGGATTTGTGTTATGCTTGCATTTCCTAAAACTACCCCATTACACCTTGTTGCTTCTTTCTGCTGCATTTGCGGCAAAGGTAGAGCACAGGAGTGTAGAAACAATGCGACAACCATCTTCTAGGCAATTGTGTCTATAACACATTTTATGAGTGTAAAATGCGTCCTTGCTTCAGAAATTTACACAAGGATGCATTTTGCTTAAAAATATATCACAAAATGATGGATTTGTGTTTTAAATAATTTCACATTATTTCCCAATTTTTCACATAATTACTCAAAAACAAATGGTGCAAACTTTGCACACCCATAAATACAATACCTATCAATGGGTTACAATTTGAAGGGTGCCTCCTAAAGAAAGACGCTGGATGGGACACAAAGTTATGTAACTTGTTTGTGAAATATTCCTTGGAAATTCCATGTTCAGTACATTATTTTTGGAAAGACTATCCATAGTTATCATTGCAATGGCTGGTTAAGCCCATTCAAAACTTCATTCTAGGTAAATAAATATGTTTTCATAATAAACGTATTGCAACAACTACTAATAAGTTTAGAAGCTGAATGTATCACAAAAACAGAAATTTCACAGATTCTAGAAACAATGAAAAATGGTTCTCATATTGTGAGATTCAATGAAAATTACTGTTCACTTAACAGATGATAAACATATCTAGTGACTGCCTCAACTGAACGTTGTGGTTATAATATACACCCAGGAACATGAAGTGATAAATGCACTCCTTTGTCCAGGTATTAACAAAACTCTAATATGTACATTCTAATAAATTGATTAACATAATGTCATCATTACAGAAACACAAGTTAGTGTCAGACTTGGTAAGTGAATGCTATGAACCTAAGGTGGTACATAGTGCAAGTACAATAGAACAGGTGTTACAAACATATCCATTTTCAGTTATTGAAGGCATATAATCCATGTGTTAGGTATTGAAGACAACAGGTAAAATAACACATATGGAAACTCTAGAAAAGAGAATGTCAGGATGATTTAGAAAAACATTATGTCAGCTTTGCATACACTAAGGTATGTATTGTCAAACTTTTTTCATGGGATTAGCTTTAATCCTGATAGTGGGTGTGATCACATTGTTTGGGGTACTGATGATGAAGAAACAAATGAACTCAGTAGACCAAGAAGGTGTTTTAAGTGCGGGTAAATCAAAGTTGGAAGAAATAAGGCTATCCTAAAACTCACAGTAGAAGTACACGAAACAGATCAAAATGTAAGGGTTTCTGGAATGAGAGTTGTATTCCTGAAATAATTAGAAGGATGAAAATCACCTCTCCTCCTTACACACTGGGTTAACACTATGAAGCAAAATGGTCTGAAGAAGTGAGTATTAATATATAACCCCAGTGAGCTAATTATTTTTGCTCAAAGAGCCCTATATTGCAATACAAATACACTACATACATGAGGTTACATATTTAGAATAGAATGTCTTTTTAGCAAACATTGTTCATTATTATTGAGAAAGAAAAATGTATTCAGGATCAGCAGGTTCAGGGTAAGTACATCTGAAATGCAAAAATCTAGGCTAATGTATACAGCAGAGTTTCCTACATATATGTTACATACAAATCAGGCCCAATTGTATTTTAAAAATAAAATGCATGAACTCGTTAGAGTGTGCATGTGTATGGCTTAGGGCCTAGGGAACTAACATTATTAAACCGTAATCATAATGACGAGAACGTGCAAGACTGCCATATTATTTTAGCAAATGTGTTGACATTAGTCACACTAACATACAAAATATAAATGCATAAGAGTTATATCTTCTATTATGCTGTTTAGCAAGCTAAATTTAAGTGATCAGCTTTGCTAGCCCATCAGCCATTCCAAGAACAAATTTGGAAAGCTGAAAGAAGCATGTTGGATCCATTTGCTTGCCTCTGACTGAGACATTGTTTATTCCTTGCAATGCAGATATGAGACTGCAGAACAACGTTTCTCTCCATAGAGAATTATTAGGGATATGAGTATAAGGAGACCCAGAGTCTGAAAGGGACAGTCATGAAGACTTACTGCTTGAGCGCCAGAGTGACATTATTTAGGTGCAGGCTCAAGAGCTTTCTGAGATATGTGGGGATAAGTATATGGCTTGGCATATATAATTAGGGAAATTACGAAGGCCTTCATTTTGACTTTGGCGGTCTCAAAGCGAGTCCGCCAAAGCCACGGGTGCCAAGGACCGCGGTTTTCCGCCTGCCATAATATGGTTACTGCCAGATTTCCATCAGGTTTTTTTTCTGGAATCCAGCAGTAACCATGCTGGCGGGCGAGGCGCCTAGGCGGTGCTACAACCTGCACCACCCTGCCAGAAGGAATCCGCAAGCCAGATTTTGACCAAACAGACCGTCTGCCGGTTCCTGCTGGTGGGGCGCTGCTGGCAGTAAAAGCGCCCCTTCCTGTTCCCTGTCGAACAACTTCCTTGCCGGACAAGGTAAGTCAGGCGTCCGACAGGGGAGGGGGGTGGGAGAGTGGGGGGTGTTGTCTGTGCATGGGGGGTGTCTGCATGTGTGTATGCTTGTGAGTATGTATGAGTGAATGCATGTATGGAATTGGTGGTGAATGGGTATATGCATGTGGGTGTGTGAGTGCGTGGAAGAGGATGGGGTGTGCTGTTATTCTTGGGCGGGTGGGGGAGGGGGGTGATTGGGTGGGGTGAGCTGTTACCCTAGGGGTGTGAGGGGTGCTGTTACTCTAGGGGGATGGGGGTGGGGGAGTCAGGTGATTGCTGGCAGGGGGTGGGGGAGCCGTCTACCGGTGACATTGAAGGAATTCCCTACCGCCACGGTTTTCACGGTGGTGCTACCGCCGCGGAAACCATAGCAGTAGGCCGGCTCATTATACCACATGCGGTCTTGTGTGGACCACCAGGTCGGAGATGCACCTCTCTGACCCGGCAGTTCATATCGCCATGGCGGTATGAGTGGAGACACTCACAATTTGGTGGTATACTCTGCCAGCCTGTTGGCGGTGATACTGCCACATTAACCCTAGTGGTAAAAAGCCCGCCAAGGTCAAAATGAGGGCCTAACTGTACAGCCAACAGAATAACCCTAGCCATTATAATTGCTATGAAGTATACATGTAGCAGGCATGGACCACATTACCTCCATGAATACGGATGGTATCTTAACCTGCTATACATGGTTTGTACTATCACCGAGGTGCAGGGGAAATTTGGCTAACTCTCAGGTTTGAGGATGAATTGGGCCAAAGCATATGCTTTCCCAGCCAGATTTGTTGAACCTGACGTGTGCCAAAGTTTTTTTTAGTACACAATTTTGGATAAAAGTAGATGTTGAGAATAAGTGATTTTTATGATGAATCTAGACTGCAAATGTTTGTACCTACTGTAAAACTGTAGTTTTTGCTCATTTTATATGCTGAAATTGTACATAAAACCCCATTTATTCTGAGGATAATCAGATTTTTAGGATTTTGCTCTAAGGATGTTTGTTTCTCTTATGAATTTGCAATTCAGTTGGGACTTAGACTATTTCATATTTTCGATTATGTACTCTCTATTTGAGTCATCATGAAATTTATTCTGTACTGTTTATTTCTGAGAATTTTTTAATAAATCAATTTACCTTTTCTAGGATCAATAAATGTCTATTCAGACCACTGGTCTTTAAACAGCTTTACAAAAGCCAAAAAATACATACAATAAATATCCACAACTTGTAATGCCTAAAAATCCCTAAATCCAACTATAATTAAAACCCCCATATCACAACAAAAAGCTCTTTCAAAGGCCCATGTAAAACATCTTCACAGCAGTCGCAAATCTTCCAATAGCACATGCAATGTGCACAATACGCATGTCAGTTAAAAGTGTTAGTGCTTCTGCACAAGCCTTAATACCACACTTTATAAAAACAGGACATAAAATTGTTCGCCAGAGATGCAAAAGGATTAGGCAATCCATTATACTGTGCAATGTCACATTTATACTTCAAGTCACATGTACATTTCCCAGAGATACCTGTCATGCCCTTTTTTAAATCTAACTTCCCATACAAAGGATGAATCCCTAATCTTATTCTTAATACTTAATTTCTCAATCTTCAAAAAGGGCACTGATCCAAATACGGAAACCATTCTTCATTTTGGCTAGCCATAATCATAAATTGCACTGAACATTTACCCCCAAGATATTGAAGCTCAATCTCTCTAAACAGCGCTTTACAAAGTACCTTTAGGCCCATCTTGGAGACCAACATATTGAAGCGTCCAGGGTCCAGCTGCACTTTCATGCTCGCACTGATGTCATTCAACCTTATCCTTACCCGCTTGGCCCATTTCCTTTCACTTTCCGCATTCTCCTTCCGGCACCATATAGCAACTTTTTGCTCTTCCCCAACCCTCAGCCTTAACTAAAACCTAATTAAGGCTGCTTAGGCTAATATATCCCAAGCCATCAAACCTGTGTCTAACCTCACGGCCTGTATTATAGATGATTCTGGTAGGGACAGCACATTTTTAAACAATTCCTCTCCTCCCTGCTCCAGTCATATTTCCCAGTCACACACTGTAGCTCAGCTCCATATAAAAATTGTGAAGGTATCATGGCGGCATAGACTTTTAATACTGGTTTATGGGACATTTCCCCATAATCCCTATTGAATTTCTTTAGCCCACTTATTGAGGAAAGCGCTTTTACCTTTCCTGATTCACTGTGTACAGCCCACCTAAAGGATGCATCAAAAAATACCCCAAATACGTATATTCCTTTACCTGTTCTAAAATGTTCTGGCCTAGATACCAATTAAAACTGGAAGTCCTTCTACAAAAAAACAGGACTTTGGTCTTCTCCTGAGTCACCAAAAGTTTTTTTGCTCAACAATATCCTGCAAATGCATCCAGCTTTCTTTGGAGGCCTAGCTCAGTTTGATCCATAATCAAAAGATCATAAGCATATAAAAGACAGGCCACGTGATTCCCGTCCATTTTGCGGCTCGCACCCCTTAGTACCTTCAGTGCTACAGCTAAATCAGTTACAGAGAAAACAATAATGGGGTCAATACGCAACCCTGCTGCAACCCATTTTTTGTAGCAGTTTTCTGCGTTAGGGACCCTTCCATGTATGTGACAACTTGGGCCCGATTGTCAGTATGCAATTCTTGAATAAGCCTCAGTAGACTCTTTGAAATGCCCTGCTTAAACAGAATTTTCCATAAGCACTTACGGTCCACCAGATCAAAGACGGCGCAGATGTTGAAAAACAACACAACAACTTGCCTCCTTGATCGATCGACTTCTGGGCAATAGCCCAGAGGGAAAAGAAGTGGTCATTTGTTAAATGACCCTCTTTAAAAGCCACCAGCGCCGGAGGGACAATATGGTTCAACTTGGCCCATTCCTTAAGTTTCCCTAGGATGATTTTTTTAGAACAATTTTTCTCCATCATCAAGCAGATTAATTAATCTATAATTTTTGGGGTTGTTTTTCTCCCCCCTTTCATAGATTGGTCTCACAATACCTCTTCAATTTTCAGGGAGCTGCCCTGATTTTACAATTATCTGAAACATGTGGCCAAAGAATTCCACCTACCAGTCAGGTCTTGTCTTTATAATAATTGCCAGGAGATCATCCGGTCCAGCTTCCCTGGTCAGTACCAGGTTAGAGATAGTCTGTTTGATATTTACTACAGAGAATACAAACCTGACCTCTCCATCCAGCTCAGCTCTTGGGGTTATTGACTTTGATACCACTTCCAACCCATCACTATAGAGCTTCTCCAGATATTGGGCCTGATTGCAACTTTGGAGGAGGTGTTAATCCGTCCCAAATGTGACGGATATACCACCAGCCGTATTACGAGTTCCATAGGATATAATGGACTCGTAATACGGTTGGTGGTATATCCGTCACTTTACTGTCACTTTTGGGACGGATTAACACCTCCTCCAAAGTTGTAATCAGGCCCATTGTATCTAAGTATCTTCATCCACCACAAAAATCATTCCTCTCTGCATTTTTCCTGACCAGTCCTGCACTAGCTTACAAACCCTTTTCAGGTTTTTTGTTTCTATTGCTTTCAATACAGTATATTACCCCAACATTTCTCCTTATATTCTCTCTTCTGTTTCCTCACCATATTTTTATATACCGTCTTCAAGTTCAGTAAGCTGTTATAACTCACCCAATCATAACTCCTTCTACATCTTTTCTCCCCTTTTCTAACCTGGGACTTTAGTTTCTGCCAGTCCTCATTAAACCAGGTGCTTATTTTCCTCTGACGATTCTGCAGTCTCACCCCTTGCACCCTCCCTTTTTCACACCCACCCTTAGGTGGGACGCTACTTGGCTAATAATATTCTCATGCCATGATAGATCATTGACTGGGGCCTTGCTCATTGTAATCTCTAGTTATAGGGATGGTAACTTAGACAAAGATTCTTCCATAATACGGGTTGAGAGGTGCTTAGGATAGGCAAAAGGAACTGGAGGTACTCTTTCTCTTGTATTACTTATCCCCCTGCTCAATTCCAATATAAAGCGGAAATGATCACTTCTGTTTTCCTTCCCTAAACAGAAGCTTCTAATTATATCAAAGTTCCATGCATGCATAAAGATATAACCAGTTGGACAAGACTGTGCATCAAACTTAAATGTTCGATTCGCTGGACAATCAGTCTCCACCCGACCATTGATACAAAATGGCCCCATGGTGCCAAAATATTTATTGAGTGCCTCGTCTCTTGCCTCACTGTTATTTACTGGGAAGCTAGCAGAATTTAAATTATATGCTGATAGTATCTCCTTATGCCAGGCATCATTTCTCCCGGGGTTTAGCTCAGGATTGAAATTCTCTACAGTATTAAACAAATCTTTATAGAACTTAGCACACAATGAATCTACGTCCTCCATGAATCAACCTAGTTTGAGACCATATTGGTCCCCTCGCACATCTGGTACATATACATTAATTACTATCACAGAGTTGTGTCTCAAATAGGCTTCCGGGTCCAATAGTCTCACTCTTTAAGTCAGTAAATATTTACATTTCAGCTCCACTGGGATCACCTTCTGTGCTATTTTGGTTGAAATTAAGGTCATTAGACCCCCGGAAGGGCGACCCTGTTGGCTTCTCTTGGCAACCCCATTTACCTTCACAAAACCTTCAAAAGCATCAGACTTGCCATACAGCCAAATCTCCTGCACGCACGCAATCTCATGGGATTTTACCACTTTTCCAAAGTTTTCCAGCTGCAACATAATCATTAATCCATTAACATTCCATGATAGCACCTCTAGTCTATACGACGACCCTGAGTCCTAATCAACAGCATTCAAACATTCCTCACCTCTAAAATCTGGAGAGGTTAAAATTGCATACCTATTCCCATTCTTCTTTGTCTCCAGGAGGGGGGACTGCACAGTTATCTCCAATACTTTCCTTTCACCATACCCCTTTCTTGTCTACCTAACTTGTCTTAACCCCAACCCTGCATGATATCTAAGGAATTAAATATTTGGGGTTTCCGGCACTTATGTTTCAGGTCTTGGAACCACTCTGATCCCTTCCTTTAGTACCTCCTTTTCAGCATTTAAGATCAAGGACTTTACCAGCCCTGAATACAACAAAACTTTGACACTTCCTCCCCTTTGCTATTTTTCATGAAACCCACCTGTCTAAGGTCCCTAGTACCTAAGTCTATCAGGCTGGGGCACTTGGAGAAGGTGAACAGTAGTTTAGAATGATTTAGCTGGACTATATTTTTAGTACGTTTCCCTTTTTTCCCATTTTGTGCCAGTTCTAGATACAGATCACTTCCAGCTCCATTCCTTTTACCCGAGATTGTGCTATCACACCTACTCCTACCCTTACTATCTTTCCTTTATGTTTCTTTTTCTGAACTTGGATTTTTGTCTCTTCCCTTGCTCCTCGTCACTTAGCCTTCCCTATAACATCCTGGCAAGGACATTGGCTATTCCTTTCATTGTAATCCCCCTGCAAACCCCTACCCTCCCCATCAAACTTCCTGGTCCAACTGGCGGATTACTACCGCTGGGGCCATTGTGGCGGGAAACCGCCGGCCCCATGGCGGGAAACCGCCAGCCCTGGCGGTGCGACAGGGGAACACTGCCAGCCTGTTGGCGGTGCTTCCGTCATTTCAGCCCTGGCGGTCCTGTACCGCCAGGGTTGTAATGACCCCCTATATGTTCTTAGTCCCTTCCCTGTCCTTATTCTTTTCGCTCTGGAAATATACTGTCTATACATCGTGGGCTCCCCCACCTTCTTCACTAGTTATGGCTGCATGGAAACATAGACACACTATGACCCAACCAGCCTCCCCCAACCTGTGACATGCTGGGTACTTCAGCATCTTGCTTCCTTCCTTCCCCAGGACTAACCATAGTTGGCATGAGGGCTTTTATCTGTTTTAGTTCCCCCACAGTTACCTGAAATTGGTCATGCTGTGCTTTCAAATTTCATGACTCATTACCGAAACCTCCAACAACCCTTGCAAAGTCTTCTGCATTATCAACATTATGTCTAATATGGGCACTGAGGGTGACTCAATAAAAGTACTTCAGGGCCCTGCACATCTTGCATCTTCCCTTCCTTCCTACAATCAGCAGCATGCCCTTTTAGGTACCCCACCTCAATATCCCCATTATAGCCGACCTCCTACTGCCCTCCAACTTCAATTAGTGAGAAAAGCCTAGGGGACAATGAGAGTCTAGGTTCAATATTGAGTTCATTATGGCTCAATGTATCCTCCAAGCTTATCGTTGGTAGACTTAGCTCTAAAGTCAGACCGCTAGACTCCTTAACTTGTCCTTTTCCTGTTGGCCCCAAGACGGTTAAAGATTAGGGTAATTTCCTTTTAAAATGTCTGTCCATAAAGTTCTTTATTGATTTGGTTGCTGAGACTCTCTCTGAACCATTCTTTAAGGGACGCACAGGGTGATTTTGGCCCTTTTTATCACCCCTCTAATTTTTCTCACGCCTTCGTTTCCAAGGCCATCTGAGTCCACTTCTGTCCTATTGTCCAAAGACATTGTGGAATCATCATGTTGACCGGTATTCAACCGTTTTAACTGTTTCCATTTCCTGGACGCCATCTCACTTGGTGCCTACCAGCACCCTGGTAATAGCTACTTCTTATTTCCCTTGCTACACCCAACAGAGCTATTCATTCCTTTGTTCCTTATGGGCTCCTTATCTTCCTCCACATCTATTTTTTTTTTTTTGTAAAACAAATTATACTTCAGTCACCTCCGAGCACTCACCTCTGCCTGTCTATGCTGGCATTGCCAATGGATCGCTAGACTGCTGCCGCCGCCACCACTTAAGAACACGAAGAACAGACAACTGTTGGATCCTTTAAATCTCCTTCTCTTACAGTTGAATTCACAGTGAAATCTGCTCTCCATTTCAATTCAATTCTGGCCCTCTAGCCCACAGAGCCTCTCTACAGCCTGCCGAGCTCACAGCTATATGCGACTCCCATGGAGGCCAGTGCAGTGGCCCATCGCAGCACAGAGACTAACTGGAGGCACTGAGGCTATCCTTCCCAGTCAGCAACACAAAAAGAGTGGCCAATTTTAAAAGTCACTCACGGCTCTACCAATAGTAAAAAGTAAGAATAGAAAGTTTCCCCCAGCTTTCTTTTGCGGCGTGCGTCACATTTTCCACAGTTTCCGCATTCAACTCCTACCATGGTCCTGTCTTCGTCTCAGTTGGGGGTGGGCACGAGGACAAACACAAGCATGAGCATGGCAGCATGGCAGCACAACAGCACAGCGTTCCAACAATGCAGCGTTCATGGCAAAACACAGCAACCAACAGGCAGGACAGCGAACGCTCAGAACTCTATAACTCTCAGAGCCTAATGTTTTTCTTTTTGCCTTTTCTAAGATTCAGAACTCAGTTACTTAATGGTCCCAGATATTATTTGTAATTCTGCAAAACTAATATTGGGTCTGTTGATGGGGAGTGTGTCTCTTATCGCAAGATCAGGTTAGAAGCAGGGCCGGCAGAGGTACATTTTTGGTATTCTGAATTTGGGGTGTCCTGAATTTTAGTGGTTCGAGAGTCTGCTTCCACATGTGAGTCCACCAAAGTGGGCTTTACAAGTGTAGTGGGAGCCAGTTGCATTGAAGTATCTTGGTACTCAAAGACACCATGCAGCCAAAATTTCATAGAGGCGACATCTTCAAAGTCATAAGGTCACTGCTTGCAGCATTGTCTTTTGGGCCAAATTGACACTCTTATGGGGTGAGTAGCATTGTTGAAAATATTGATGTTGCCACATTTACTCTACTACTTTACTAATTTGCTAAATGTCTTGCTAGCAAACATATTCATGGATTTGGATTCCCTCATCTTGAAGTTGGTATAAAATGAACACAGATGCAAAGTGGCAATGAGAACATTTAAACTGCCCATATCTGTGGGTGGTTTGGAAGTTCTAAATTGAGAGCTTTATCACATAGTGGCACAGATACAGTGCGCGACTAGGTGGTTTGCAGCTGCTCCCTGACAGGGATAAAATGGGATTGGAAGCGATAGATTAAACATGAAGTAATGTCTTGGGTATTTCTCTTAAGGAAGAAGGGACAGATTGCACCATGTAGACTAATGACACCTATCAAAATTAATCTAGAAGATATTTCAGTGGAAGTAAAAAGTGGGGACTACATATGCCACCCAGCATACTAGCAGCATCACTGATTAGCACCCATATGAGAAAGAAACTGAGCTGAGACCAATGCAGTACTGGAAGACATTTACCAATTAGGTAAACTGCAATCCGTTGACAATATAAGAAATGTGTGTGAAGTGGCCATGTGCCAATTCCTGAATTATTTTGGGGTCTTTGGTGTGCTGCAGAACATATGGGGGCTTAGTATTGAAAATGAATCACCCATGTATCACATTCTTTAGACCATACTTACAATGTGAAATGGGAATAACTCAAGTGTACAGGGCACTACAATTAATTTTAAATGATGACCTAACACATATATGTGGCCCTATACTTAGAGCAGGACATTCCAGAAAGAGGCTGAATGAAATCCCTATGGTACTCCATATAAGTGCCTAGAAATGCTAGGTTTAAGATCCAGCAATTCAACATCTTACATAGAGCCTATTTAACACATGTAAAATGTGTGATGATGGCTTTGAAAATGACATCCAGCTACAATAGACATAACAAAGATGCAAATTGCGTCATACTATGATCCAACATCATAACATGGATGGTTGCCTTCTGGGGTCAGCAGACCACCATGTCTCTGACTGCTTTTAAATTTTAAGCAATGTTTTTTAATGCAGCCCTGTGAGAAGTTGGGTTATTGATTGAGAGGGTGGGAGCCCTTCTCAAGCAACAACCACAATCCTTTGTCAGGGAGACCCAGAGCAGTCACTAACCTGTGCTTAATCCTCAGGTAGATTGCCACAAAAGCAGACACGCTTAATTTAGAAGCAATGCGCTAGACCTGTTGGCCTTAGGGTGGACTTCCCCCCAACCATTTTGTCTCTCCTCCCCCATTTTGCTGAACTTACTTTTGTTGGCCTTAGGATTCTGTGCACTTTACCACTGCTAACCAGTGCTAAAACTATTGTTTGTACTGCCCTAAAACATGGATAAAATTGACTTTTTACCTAATTTGCAAGTTTAATTTAACCGTAAGTACCTTGTAGAATGCTATGCCCAGGGCCTGTGAATTGAATGCTGCTAGTGAGCCAGCAGCAGTTCAGAGCCAAAGGATCACAAAAATCTTCCTCTAATTGAACGCTAACCTGGACCCTGCCTAAGTGAGTTCTGACCTCCCAAGTGGTGTCCCTCCTGTTTGGACCAATGGAAATTGTGCGAGAAGTGCCCAGATAGCAAAAATTGTAAAGTAAGGACTGAGAACATTTTTGGCTAAAACTGCCCTGAGAAACAGGAGGAGAAGAGGACCAACCTACTTGCTTATCCGCCCGAGGTGTGTCAATGGTCAGATTGACTTTGTGGCTAGTCCTGCTACATTCCTCTCTGCAGCAGCAAATATATTTCAGGGGTCCTTCGCCAAAAGGATACCCGGCCTTGTAGAACTGTTTTCAGCTCCAGCCCTCTAGCTTGTCTCGCTAGAGATTTTTGAATTCCATTTCCGAGACCGAACCTAGAAATCATCACTTTGGCTTCAACCCAACGCTATCGGACGATGACGCTCCCTCCTTAGGCATCTCCTGCAGCCTTGCCTACTGAGCATTACTTCTTGGACACTTTTTCTCAGGATGTCTTTCAAGTCCAAAGGTAAGCGCTGACTTGGCCCAATCCAGTTCTTGCATTTGAACTGCACTTCATTGCAGTTAGCCATATTTTTTTAACTTTGACCTGGTCTCGCAAGACTGATGTCCACAGTTCTAGGTGCTAGTTTTCACAAAAAATTTTTTAATTCATACCGTTGGATCTACCGATTGAATTTTTGTCATTTGATGTGAAATAATTTATTAAAATTGACTCTATCTTTCTAAATTGGTTTGGGATTTTCTTGTATTACGTTTTTTATTTTATTACTGTTTGTGTGTTGCATAAATACTTTACTCATTGCTTCTAAGTTACACCTGACTGCATTTTCTTGTGCCAAGCTACCCAGGATTGAATACAGGATAGTTTAGTGGCTTTGTGTGTTAATCCTGCAAGGGACTGTGGCTGTTGCTTGACCAGGGCTCACATCACAGTCAACCAACAACCATTTCCCAAACAATGTGTAAAATATTTATGCAGCACTCAATCAGTAACAGGGAGAAACCACCACACAAGAATAATCCCACACTAATCTAGAAAAAAATGAATAATGTTTAATAAGTAAAATGATGTCAGAATGACAAAAAATCTAGTCAGTACGACTGGAGTTGTATAATTTCAAAATCTAAGGTAAAAGTAGTGCCAAAAGCACAAAGTGCCAGCTGTGGTTATCTTTTCATGCCAGACTGGAACAAAGACACAAATTCAGGCTGACGATGATGGAGTAGGGACCAGGTCAATCCCACTGAAAATTGTACTTTATGTCCTTGATGCAGAGTGTTTTGCTGTGTTGGTTTCTATGTGGAGCTGTGAAGGATGTGATGCAAGCTTCTACGTCGAGTTGTGTCACGCTGCATCAGTTCAATGAGGATCTGCATGGCCTGCAATTCAAGGTCCTGTGTTAAGTTGCATTGGACTGCGTTAGTTCGGCTGAGGAATTCAAAGGTCTGCAATGTGAGGTCCTGTGTTGTGTTGTATCACACTGCATCAGTTCTGATGAGGAGCTATCAAGACTACAATGCAAGGTCCTGTGTCAAGCTACATTGAGTCACGTTGCACTGCGTTGGTTCTGAAGAAACCCAGAGCTGGTCCAAGAGGAGGACAATGTGATACCAGCCAAGGGTCTAGGACCTGGGAACACCACTTGGGGATCAGGGCTCACTCCAACAGAGGCCAGAAGCAGGACACAGGCAGGTCCAGTTTTATCTGGGCAACTGGGCAGGTGCTAGGCAGGTCTCTAGAACTTATTATATCACTCTAGCTCAGAACAGGAAGCCAGTCCTTCCTTTCTCAGGCAGCAGGATAGAAATCAGGAGGGCAGTCTTTTTTGCAGCAGCATGGCAGGGTTTTAGGGCAGTCCTTCCAGCAGCAGGGCAGCAGAAGCCTTTTTTCTAAATCTTCACAGGTCCAGAGGTGATAGGAAGAATCGGTGAGAGGGTTCAATATTTATATCTGGTGCCAGATTTGAAGTGGGAGAAACTTCTGAAGATTCCTCACACAAAAGAGTCTGGAATTTCCTGCCTCCCTTCGCTGGTCCCATGAGGTCTGGAGTCACACAAGGGTTAGTGTGAAGTTCTTTGTGTGTGTGTTGAGGCAGATACTTTCAAGTGTAAGTGTGGTAGGTGACAGCTCCACCACGCCTATCAAGTCAGGATTGCCCATCCTGCCAACACCCAGTCCACTGAGATACTGTCTGGGAGGAACACACAAAGGCCAACTACACCTAGTCATGTGACCCAAGAACAGACAGCACCACATGGTTAGGAAAAGAAAATGCCAGCTTTCTAAAAGTAGCATTTTCAGAGTTGTGAATTAAAATCCAAATTTATAATTAAAGAGGATTTCAAATTACAATTCCTGACACCAAGCACGGCATTCTATTTGCTCCCAAACAAAAGTGATCACTTAATAGACGTGATAAGCCAACCCAATGTTATACTATATGAGAGGTAGGCCTCACATTAGTGAAAAATGAATATGTGAATTAACTTAAAAGTACATGCCCAACTTTGTAAATACAGTGTGCCCTGCCCTAGGGCTGTTTAGGACCTAACCTAGGGGAGACCTATATATTAAAAGGGGAGGTTTAGGCATGGCAAAAGGTTTATTTTTTCTGGCTGAAATGGTAGTTTAAAACTGTATACAGTCTTCCATGGCAGACATCAGACATGTATAAAAAGGCTACTTTAGTGGGTGGCACAATAAGTGTTACAGGCCCACTACTAGCATCTCATTACCAGGCCCTTGCTACATGCAATATCACTTTACTAGAGACCTACAAGTAAATTATATGCACCAACAGGGTGTAAGCCAATTTTACTTACTATTGCAAAACTTTAATAATTACCATGAGAAACTGGTATTTGGAAGAAATGCCTAAAACACACCTCTTCCAAATAATGATTCAGTATGGTTCCTGAAATTAATGATTCGGAAAACCTTTTCCAAACCGTTAAATTACTCAGTCCATTTGAAAAAGGATTTTAGCATTCCTGGACCCTCTTATTTATTGAATCAGATGGTTTGAAAATGCTTAAACCCTTTGTACATTTGGCCAAATCTCCATTGCAGGTCAAAGTTGCCACAGCCGCACCACCACCCTCCTGTTTTACTCCAAATCGTAGTCAGAAATTTCCCTCACAGTAGATAGGAAAAGAACTTGGGTTCAGCTGATGGTGCAATTAGGGCTCAGCAGCTACATAGATGTAAATTTTCTTTCCAAGGGTACACTGGTTGACAAACCATCACTTAATTGTTTTACTGTCTTATGTTCAACGTGGATTGGCTCCTCCTTTGATATTTATTATACTTGCTACCCACATACTGAAAGAGCCCTGCTGAATATCTGAGAAACAAGAAGTGCTAGTTGTGTTAATCAGCAAAAATGTTTTTTGTTTTTTTTTACATAAACCTGTTTGAATCAATAAAAACGTTTAAATAAAGATTAAATAAAATACCATCAACTGTCCTGTGTTTGTCAACTATTTCTATGGTCCAGGTTAAGGGTTCACACATCTACAAATAAACCTGTAAATAAGAGTTTCTGCAGCAATGTTGTCTGACTTATACTCACTCTGAATATATATGTCTCACTCGTCATAAAGAAGAGTAAGAAACACCTACCTGTTCTTCTTCTCTCTGAAAGGGGTGTGACACGCATGACATGCATGGCTCCTTGGCACTAACAAGCTCTAACTGAGTGTGACCCCCCTTTAAGTGGTCTTGTTCAGGGTCTGAGTGAAGAATTCATTCCTCCTCAAATAACCTAAGCGAATAAGAGCTTCTCTGGCAGGGTTGTCTAACTCATAACACTCTGAATATGAATGAGCCCAACTGGTCATAGGAAAGAGAGAGAGACCTGTCTGTCCTCCTTTTCTTCAAAGGGTGTGTGACACGCATGAGTCCACACAGCTAAGAAGATCTAACTGGGTGTACCACCCCACTCCAAATGGGAAGGTTTGCAACTGTAGAGCATTCTTCTTGGGAGAGGTGGCATCTGGTACATGAACAGCTGAATGGGCAGCCGCTTGAGAGTTATGTAGCTTGGAGATACTTGTCCAGTTTGTTGAAGGCAGTGTGACTCCATTGCAAATTCTTTGGATTTGGTGGCTTTTGCAATTGGAATGTCATGCTAGGGTGCAACTGTAATTATATTGTGAACTACTTTGGTTTAATGGTAGGACCATCTTTCTCCACTGTGGGGCCCACCTGCACAGCAAGTAGCATATGGGCTGGAGATCCTGATTGGTGAGTAGGTAATAGGGGTGCGTAATGTTTTGAAAACCCCAGAAACACATCCCTCTTACAGGATGCAGTGTCATTGGTGATTTTAACCACCTACGGAAATTGGAGAAGGAATACATTGAGAGGTAAGGATGAAGACCCAGAATTACAAGATTGTATGCCTGTTTTGCATCACTTTTCTGTCACAAACTTGACACAATATCCATTTTGGTATTTACAAAGCAAAGCAAATGTTGATTATTGCTGCTCTGTAAAAAAAATGAATACAAAGCACAGCAATGTGGTGCCTGGTCTTACTTTGTTGAGAAATTTTAAAAGTGGAGCATGTGTGTTCTTGTGCATCCACCCATGGATATTGATTCAAACGCATATTTACGGAGCTGTAGGCATGGGTTTGTGCCAAAATGGTGCTTCCACATGAGGCATAACAAGGATAAGTATCTTAATTTCTCCTTCTTATTTTCTCTTAGTAGCTCTAAGGATACTTTTTGTGCAGGAAGGTCCCACTTCCTGCACAACAAACTATCCTGATAATAACGTAGGCGTCCTTGCACTGGTGCCTGCGTTGGCACTAGGCCAACCCAGAGTGCACCAGCACAGGGAGAGAACAGAAGTATGTCATTTCTTTAAAAATATGGCTATGTTCTACTCTCTCCCTTACACACAACGCAGAGCTGCAACTTCACTTGCTGTGCTGCATTGCATGAAATGTTTGTAAATCAGGGCCAAAATGTCTCGCTCACTCAGTCTCTTTGGGTACCCAGACCTTTGCCCATAGTCCCCTCTGCTGGATGTTCATTTTTATTTTTTTTCCAAGTCAGCACAGAAGCTAAATGGCAGGCTGGGTGGAATTTCAATAACGCTGGAGTAATTTTGGCAATTCTGCGTTACTCTTTGACATAGAATTGCTGATAATAATAACGACTGCTTGTGTAATTAAGAGTAATTTTGGAGGAACAAATCCTACTGTGAGAGTGCATTTAACAAGCGCAAGCAGCTGCCCCTTCTTCTGTATATATTGTTCATTTAGTGCTGTTTCTTAGTGAAAAATGCATCCTCATGACCATTCTGGATGATGTTAAGAAAAGAGTCCTAAATGCAGAATGAGGGCCTTATTTAAAGTTTGGCATGTGGAATACCCTGTCAGAAATGTGATGGACATCCTGATTTCCCTAGTCTATAAAGCGTAATTCTGCATAATCTTGCAACTTTTTTTAGGTGATTACGCTAAATAGAATTATTCGAATTATGCCCACCCCTAGTGACCTAAAATGGGTCACCTGTATTTCTGAGCTTTGCAACACCACCACAGTGAGTGTAAATAGGTTGATATTTCATTTGCAGACTTGCTGTGTTCTGCACATCCCCGTTTTATCTGCTTGCGTGCCGTGAAAACTAACCTAATTGTTCCACAGCAGACTTTCACTTTGCTGCCTTTGTGGAGCATCATCATAAAACGATAACATTTAAACACTACACTACCTTACACTACCCACTAATAGAATGATGCATCAATATGGAAATTAAAATGTTAAAAACTCACAAATCAAAGACTTCTATTTTGCATAAAACGTCTTTAATTCTACACCCACCAACAGAAGCCTTACTCCAGCAAAGAACCAAGCACGCTAGGACCTGAAGTGTATCATACTGAACATGGTCCCCAAGTGAGTTGTGAGCTGACGCAGTGCAACTGGGCTCCCAACATTGGAGAAGCACTCCTTGTATGTCGACGCTGTCTAAAGCAAGTATTGGGGCTTCAGTTTGAGGCCACTGGTCCACATGCTTGTTTTGCCGGATAATGATGGTAGGCAAGATCCTTTCCCCGAGATAAGGTACGACAATCTCTAGGACACGTTGGCTAATTTTCCGGGTGGCTGCAGTGAGCGTGTTTGTTTCCCAGCAGGTTCTATTCCTTGCTCTTGTGTGATGTTTTTATAGAATGCGTTGTGAGGAAGGCTTCATGTCGCAGCCCTCCACCTATCGAGTTATGTTTGAAGGGACAAAGCGTGCCTAGCCTCAGTCTCGACTGGATGTATCTGAATTGCATCTTTTTAGATGCTGGGCTATGTTGAGATGTTTCCGGCACGTTTTTTATTGATAGGGTAGATTATCAGCACTTTCAAAAGATACATTTTCTGATTTGCTGCATTACAAATGGAAACTTGTTAGTCAATAAGGTGAAGTTATCCTCAAGTTTTAAAATATTTATTTTTAAAGGCAAATGCTTTTTTTTGCATTATGCAGCTGGATCATTTGTCTAGATACCGCCAAGGGGCCCAGCCAGATGCCAGTCCGCGTAGAGTTTAGGATTTAATCAACAGGAATGTGTAAGCTCCTTGTTAGTTGTGCTGCATGGTAATCTCATTTTCCAATCATGGCGTGCAATGCTAACTTTAAATGAAATTTAGCTGATGTTTGTCCTTGAAATGTGTTGTGTAAATATCCTCTGGGGTACGCTAAACAAGCGTCTTGATTATGGATGGCAGCTGTTTATATTGAATGGAGTATTTGTCTATGGGGCAATACAGCATTAGACAACACACAAAAACATTTAATTGAAGTTAAGTTACTCTAAGCTACTTTGGCAATGTTTCAGAAGAGCGGGCGCCGCTTGGCGGCGGTCTCCGATTTTAGGTTTTTTTACGCAGGTCTTTATGATCAATATACAATTATGCAAATAATAAAATACAATGATCGGCAGAACTAAGAAAGAATAAGTAAAGGTAAGAAAAAATATCAGAAATCAGCTGAAAAGAAGGGCAAATAAAAACGAAATAATAGATGGGGAACAATCAAATCTGGAAGATCTTGTTCTCATAATACATGGTGCCCAAGAAGAGAAAGAACGCAGCATTGGCAAAGCCAATAGGCTTGGCTTTCATATGCACAGCTTTAATGTGCTGCATTCACAAATGCCGTTTAGCACAAGAAATCCAGCCCTGTTGACTTAGCCAGTTCTGAGGAATGAGAAGCAAAAAGGGAGTGCCTTCTGTGCAGGATGTATTTTGGAGATAAAAAACTAAATGTGACAAACAACATAACGAGTGTATTTTTCAGATGTAAATAGTTCATCATTGCATTCCATTACAAGCACCTCCTGGAAGATGAAATAATACACCAAATAGCAAGACAACAATACCATTTGGCTGGAGCCAGAATTTAAATAAAAATGTGTGAAATTGATGTACTGATTAAAATATATTCTGGTCGCGGAGACCTCTGGCTACATTTGAAAAATTAATTTTTCATAAATGTACACTTAATATCATATGCTAATAGTTATATAAAATTAAATAATAATTAGTAATATGTTTATACATATTTTATTTCCCTTTTCATAATGTAAAATTCATTTTAACGTTCATTTTTAAAGAACATGCTTAATTATTTGAAAATAATTCTAAGTGTGACTACTAGTATTTGTAGTACATAATACATTTGTAAATGCATAATTTAGGTGGGAAATGTTTTGTTTATTCTAACTTAAATATAAAATGTATTTCATTTCAATATATTAAATTATTTTAATAATTAAATGCTAATTAAGTTGAGATCACCGTAGCACTTTAAAGTGTGTTCTACAGTGTGATAAAATATATAAAATTGTTTAACATTAATATTTACCATAATTGTTTATAATTGTTAATTCATTTAATAAACTAAGGGCCAGTTTTAAGAGAAAATGACGGTGTGCATCGATATGCCAAATTTGGCAGCGTGGCACACCGTTATTTTCACAACGCAGGGATGTACTGTATTTAATAGAATACGGCACACCCCTGTGTTTCTCTCAGCGCCGGACCTGAATTTGCTGCTGTGCGCCAAAACTGCAACCCTTGCACCATTGTGCAAGGATGGCTGCGTTGAGGGGGAGATTGTTTTTGTGCAGGAAGGAACACCTTCCTGCACAAAAACAATCTAAAATGGTGATTTGCTCTTTCTATGTGTGCTGCAGAATGTAGCTCACGTAGAAAGAGCAAAAAACAAGGAGAAATGAAAGTATTTCTTCTTGTTGCGCCCTCCCAATGCCACCCCTGGGGTGGCGTTAGATTTTGGCACTGCCTCAGGTTTATGAAAAATCCTAAATCTGGGGCTGCGTCAAAATGCAATGGGTTTTGCTGTGGCACGCCCACAGCAACACCCATTGCATGCCCCTTCCACACAAAGTGCTACGTGTGAAATGCCGTATTTACAAGGTGGCATTAAACCACAAAAAGTGGCTTAACGCCGCCTTGTAAATATGGTGCAGTGCAAAGAGCCACCAGAGTGGCACTAGGGGCTCTTAAATATGCCCCTAAGACTTTTCTCTATACTTTTTCATTGAGAGAGCTCTACCCTGATTGTGGAGGTCCTGCAAAGTGTGCAGAATGTCAGGTAAGGTTACAAATTCACTACTAGTTTCACACATGACGTTTTCAGTAACTCCACCACCCGTAAGACTACACTTTTGAGTTACTTTACAGTTAGGTTTTGTGAATAGCCCAAAGTAGTATTGGTTATTCAAAAATGTAAGGCGAAAATAATACTAAGAGAAAATTCACTATTGGGAAATCTACACATGGAAATTTACCTTCATGAATAAGACACTTAGGCCCACGTTTATACACTGTTTGCGCTGAATTAGCGTCATTTTTTTAAATGCTAATGCAGCGCAAACTAAACCATATATTGGAGTTAAAGTCATTTTTTGGATGCGTGAACCCACCTTGCGTTAATGAGATGCAGGGTGGGCATTCCCATTCAAAAAATGACTCTAAAGCCCTAGCGCCTTATTTATCCTCCCGTACAAAAATGGTGTACAGGGGGGCCTAAATAATGGTGCTAAGCCTGCTTACCGCCATTATTTAACCCCTGGATCTGGGCAGGCATTAGGGGATCTGTGGACCCATTTCCATGGTCAAACACCATGGTAAGAGCCCACAGGTGCCCTCCGCAAGCCCCAGGAACACCCCCTCCCACACCAGAGGGACACCACAGTATGGAGGACCCCATCCCAGGTAAGTATAGGTAAGTAGAGGTAAGTATTTTAATTTGTTTTTTAAAGTGCCATTGGGGACCCTGAAATGCCCCCCTCCTACATGGCACTGGGTGCAATGGTCATGCCCAGAGGACTCCTGTCCCCTGTGCTGGCCATTGGGGTGGTGGGCATTACTCCTTTCTTTTATAAGATAGGAGTCATGTGGTATGGATGGTTTAGCGTCAAGAAATGATGCTAGGCTGGTTAAAGTAATCTTTTCTAACCAGCCTAACGTCATTTTTTTGGTGCAAAATACTATTCTCCCATACGGCCACCCCCACCCGGCTAAAGTCATGGAAAATGCCCATCCTTTGCGCTGGATTGTGCCATTCCATAGAGTTGGTGCCCGGCTAGCGTCCTGGAATGGCGCAAGCCGACGCTATACTTTTTGACACAAACTGCATTTGCGCAGTTTTGCGTCAAAAAGTATAAATCTGGAACTTAGGGCCTCATTATGACCCTGGCAGTCACCAGACCGCCAGGGTCATGGTAGCAGTCGGACTGCCCCCAAAGCGGCGGCCGGACCACGACATTATGAACGTTGCGAAAGCGCCATGGTCGGACAGCTGGTGCGCCAGGTTGCTGCCAGTTGATAGCCCGACGGTCTTGGCAGTTGCAATCTGCCAGGGCATCGCTGCAAGCAGTGCTGGCCTGGGGATTATGAGTCCCCTTTCCACCAGCCTTTGCATGGCGGTAGCCCCACCATGCAAAGGCTGGCAGAAATTGGGTGCCGAGGGACCCATGGAGGCCATAGGCACCCAATTTGCACGAGGCATGGGCAGTGCATGGGCCCCCATGGACAGCCCTGTCTCGCTTTCCACTGCCTGAATTATGGGCAGTGGAAAGCGCGACGGGTGCTGCTGCACCCGCCTCACTGCCACATTGGAGCCGGCTCGATTTCAAGTCGGCGTCAATGTGAAGGCCCTGTTTACCGCCGGCCCTGCGGTGAACTCCTAATAGGGCCGGCGTTGTTCAGGCCACACAGGCGGCCTGATGGGGATACAAGTTTGGTAGGCGCCCCCCGCCGCCTGCCAAACTCGTAATGAGGGCCTTAATATTAAAATTATATGCAAGTGTCTCTGTATAGCTACATAAATTAGCATGTACATATCAAGATGTATTAGTCATTATGTTTTCTCCCAGCTTAGTTTGTAGGTAGGAAGTGGGCTGTGCAAATGTCAAGTCATAGTGCCAGGTATTGCAGTTTAAAAAATCTGTTCCACAAATCAATGTTCTCATTGTTCTCCATTGGACATCAAACACTTCATCTACCAGTGCCGGGGCTCTCTTGCTGAGACCCACCGACTTGCCAAGTGGTGCCACATCCAGTCCACTTTTAAAACAAGAGATAGTCAAGATTTCACCCCATCTCTGGATGTTGTCAGTAAAATATTCTTGGTTCAGAAAAAAGACAGTGGTTCCCGCTTGCTCCTGAAACTCAAACTCTTCATCTCATGAATAGTGTACCGTCATTTCAAAATAGAGGGCATTCACTTACTTTGAGACTTATTGCAGGAAGGCGATTAGTTGATGTTTCTTGATCTCAAAGACACAAACTTAATCATTCCCATTTTTCCCCTCATAGGCGGTTCCTCAAGTTTTTTGGGCAAAACCGTTGGTACGAATTCTTCGCCCTTTCCTTTGGTCTATCATCAGCCCAGTGGCGTTTCACCAAACTATTATGCCCAGTGGTTTAACACCTCAGGGAAAGGGGCATATGACTCATTATATATCTCAACAATATTCTGATCATGGCACAATGCAAAGATATGATCCTTCTTCACTTTTCTTGGACTGTCCAACTACTGCAGGATCTTGGTTTGTCATCAACCCATAGAAAATGGTCATGACTCCTTCCCAGAACAGAGAGTTCTTAGGCTTTCAGGTGGGTTCCCTCAGGGCCCAACTTCGGTTATCCCTGACTAAACGGATCTCCATCAAGAAAGATTTGAGGAGAACCCTTGCCTCTCCAGCTGTATCATTGAGGATTCTAGTGCAGAGAGTGGGTCTTTTGGCATCATCCATCCAAGCCATGATCCCGGACCACCTTCATTATCAAGCTCTTCAACAACTAAATTCTTATATCTTCAGAAAAGGTTATCTTGCTTGGAACAGATAGTGCTGTCAGAGGAGGCCAAGACAGAGATGTCCCAGTGGTTATATCACATTAATGCATGGAACAGCAAGGCCATTTTTGCATCGGTCCAGAAGTAATCATAGAATCAGATGCCAGCCGTTAGGGTTAGGTGGCTCGGTGTTGTTCATTGGAGAAGGGGAGCATATGGTCTCCTGAGGGTCTCAGTCTACACATCAACTGCATCAAATTATTAGCAGGAGAATTTGTGATCCGATCCCTTTCTCCCTGCAAGGTGAACTGCTGCATTCTACTCCGAATGGACAACATGTCAAAGTACATTACATAAATCGGGTAGGGGCAACAAAATCACGTATTCTGGTCGAGATTGCCAAGGACTTTTGGCATTATTGCCTACAACGTCAGATTTCAGTAAACACACAGGGCTCTCCAGTGTGATAGCTCACTGGAAATCTCGCTCTCTGCGGGATGCCAGTGACTGGAGGTTCTGTCCCCATGTTTTTTTAACCCTGAATCTACACTGAGGGCCATGCACAATAGACCTGTTTGCATCTCACCTTAATGCTCAGCTCTCTCTCTTTTACAAATGGAGACCAGATCCCCTAGTAGTGGGTTCCGATGCCTTCCTCCAATCATGGTCAAAGGGACTCCTCTATGCGTTTCCCACCTTTTCTGTGATTCGGAGAGTACTCTTTCAGGTGAGGACGCAATCGGGGGAGATGGTCTTATTGACCCTGAATTGGAAAGCCCAGTCTTGGTTTCCAGTAGTGATGCCACTGCCTTGTGTTCCTCCAGTATGGATTCAATCCTTCCAAGATCTCCCCTCTGATCCCATGGGTCTTCCTCATCCATCAGTGATGTAGGATTGCTGGTCCCTCAAGGCGCGGAGACTTTCCGGAGATGTTGGCACAAGCCGGGAGTTTCAGAGAATGCAATGTTCTTCTACTCACAATCTTTGGCTCCCTCCACTCATAAGCTATACGAGTCAGCCTGGAAAAGATGGACACATTGGTGTAGTGAATGGAGTATTGATGCCTTGGGGGCTGGTATACATATGATTGTGAACTTTTTATCTGAACAGGCTACTCAAATTTTAACATACAGGACAGTTAATTACTTTAATTCTACTTCTTTTGGTGGGTCACCCACATTTGGATGGTAGGCCCGTAGGGGAACATCCCTTGGTCTGTAGACTCCCCAGGGCTAGTAGGATGGTCAGCTCTCCACAACTAAAATATTCGAGCCTTGAATTCGGACCCAGTGCAGCCCCACTTTTCTTGCGCCCCTTAGCGCCCCCTAATGCCACCATGTGTGTGCTGTATATAAGAAGCGGCGCATCATGGCGGTAGTTAGAGGAACTAGTGTCAACATTTTGATGCTAGTTCAGAGCTTTGCAGGACTTGCATCAAACATTTTGATGTTAATCCTGCAAAGCCAATTGAGGGCCATTGTAATCAATGGTGTGCCTCCTTTTAACACCTCCTCTGAGCAGGCATTAAAAGTACCCAAAAAAATGACACAAAGAAATCTCTTAGATTTCTTTGCACCATATTTTTGGGCCCCCCTAATGGAGCAACACCCCTTTGCATACATTATGTCTGGCGCAGGCATAATGTAGCGCAAATAGTTACAAAGTGGCGCTATGCATGCATTGTGCCACTTTGTAAATTGGGATTGGAGATTTAGGCCTTGTTGGCCCCATTAGGGTAAAAAAATGACGCTAATGTGGTGCAAGGAGGTGGTAGGGGCTCTTAAATTAGCCCCTCAGTGTTATGGGATGTTGACATAGTACTGCGTTTTCTGAGGGTTTAGCCTGCTTACATTAATCTCTCTCGTAAACAATTGTCTGTGAATCTGACACTTCCTCTGTGTCTGTATGTAGGTGTGTTTTGGATGTGCGCACCTTGGATATAGCAGACAGAATATTTACTCCATTTGGAGTTTAATTCTCTATTTCTAGAAGTAGAAAACTGCATCATGTTGTCTTTCCTATTCTGCTTTTAATAATCAGAAGTTATGTGTGGCAAAATGTCTGAAAGCTTATAGGGAATGTATGCAGGAACTTCGTAGAGATTCCACAGGAACATTGCTCAATTCTCTACAGAGACCTTTTAGTCCGGTTTCAGCAGCAACTTTAGTCCATTGGGTTAAATGGTTGTTTGGAGAAGCTGGGGTTGATATCTCCCTTTTTGGTGTCACTCTGTGTGCAGAGCCGTGGCCTCTAAGGCTTTTTCTGTGGGTTCTCGTTTTAGGGACTTTATGTCTGCGGCTGATTGGTCTTCTGAATCCACGTTTGAAGTGTTCGATCATAACCCAGTTGTTGGCATTGCATCCACAGTGGTCGCTTAGCTTTAAGCTAGCATAATCCAACAGAACAAACAGAATCGAGAAGTGCCTTGTGGGAAGGAAGGGTAAGGAGGAGGTGGAAGTGGTTACCTTTTCAACGGAGATCACAAAATCACAATGATGTGGCAGAAAAAAATCTAATTCACAAGATAAGAAAGATCTAGTGGGAGAGGAGGAAAAACATTAGATATGAGAAGTGATCCTTGTAAACCACTATATAGAATCAGTGTTGCACGTAAGTAGCCAGAAAACATACCTCCAGCTTTTGAACCAGGTTCCAAATAGTTCTGAGTGAGTGAGTGAGACAATCCACCCCAGTAGCTGTTCGGGAGATAGCTCATTTGAAAGAACTCTTAGTTCTTAAATGCAGTTCCTTCATTTTTTTCAATCCTTCTTTCAACCCTTGTCATCCCTTAGTTTTCCATCAATTATTCACCCATCCACCTATTCATATTTTCACTTTTTTCATTCATCCTTTTTTCTCTCCATACTACTTTGACTTTTGCTTTCCTTCTCTTCACATCCATCACCATCTTTCCTTCTTGCCATTCATCCATCAATCTCTCCAGCACTGATTATATCCATCCATCCATCCTTCATCCATCCATACCTCTCTCCATCCTCCTTGCCTTCTCTTCTACTGTCTGTCCATCCCTCCCCTCCTTCCTTCCACTATAAGAGTTCATATTTATACATTTCTTGCAAATCAGAATCTTTGATCAATGTCAAAGGAGCCATAAACAACAACATAAAAACACAGAACTTTCTAGTGACACCCACCCCCTTGCTCAAGTTGCACATGCTACCAGTCAAGCCATTAAAGCCAGGGGTTAATGACACTCCTGGTTTTAAGAAAGAGCTGAGAGGAATGAGAACTCTAAGAGCACCACATTAACCTTTTCTAGCAAAAACTATAAACATGCATTGGAATAGCCAATAGGTCTTGCCTTTACAAGAGCTATATGCTTGGCAATGTGTTTTTTCCATGTTGTACACCAGTGTGGCTGCTGTTCAGCATGGCTAAAAGTTAGTGGTGTGGAGTACCATAAGATGAGGTGGGGAGTAGCATTGCAGAGTGGATTTGTTGGAGTAGAGTTTTATAGAGTAGAGTAGGGGGAGTATAGTGGTGTACAGTTGAGTAGAGGGGGTAGTATTCAATTGTTCAGTGGCAGAGTGTGCTGTAAAGTGCAGAGTTGTAGAGTAGAGTGGTGTAGGTAGTGGTGTGGAGTGGGGTGGAATAGGGAGGAGTGGGTTGGAGTCGTTGAGGTAGTCTATTGGATTGGATTGGATTGGAGTAGAGTGGGGTAGATTGGATTGGGCAGAGGGGGATAGATTGGGGTGGGGTGGATTGGAGTGGGGTGTATTTTTGGAATGGGGTGGATTGGAGTGGGGTGGATTTGATTTGGGTGGAGTGTACTGGATTTGAGTAGACCGGATTTGTGTGTGGTGGACTGTGGTGGATTGAACTGGAGAGGAGTGGGGTGGATTGGAGCTGGCTGAAACAGATTGCTGTAGGGTGAGTTGGATTGGTGTGGGGTGACTGGATTGGCATGGGGTGGGTTTGATTGAGTGGGGCGGACATTTTGGAGTGGGACAGAGTGGAGTTTTGGAGTGGAATGGATTGGTGTGGGGTAGATTGGAGTGGGGTCAATTGGATTGGTGTGAGGTGGATTGGACTGGGGTGTATTGGACTGTAGTGGGGTGGATTAAGGTGGTTTGAAGTGGGGTGCATTGGACTGGAGTGGGGTGAACTAAGGTGGGCTGGATTGGAGTGGGGTGGATTGGGCTGGAGAGGTTTGGATTGGAGTGGGGTGGATTGGGTTGGAATGGGGTGGAATAGATCTGAGTGGGTGGATTGGGTTGGACTGGCTTTAAGTGAGCTGGATTGGACCGAAGTGGGGTGCATTGGACTGGAGTGGGGCAGACTTGACTTGGGTGGAGTGTGGTGGATTGTGGTGGAATGGGTTGGAGTGGGGTGAATTGGGGTACAGTGGGGCGGATTGGGTTGGTGTGCTGTGGATTGGATTGGATTGGATTGGGAAGACTGGATTGGGCTGTATTGGATTGGTGTGGGGCGGATTGTGTTGAATAGGAGTGGGTTGAAATGGGTTGGAGTGGGGTGGATTAGATTGGGGTGAGGTGGATTGTATTGGAGTGGGGTGGATTGGAGTGGGGCAGATTGGAATAAGGCAGATTGGAGTGGGGCAGATTGGACTTGAGCATATTGGAGTAGGGCAGATAGCTTTAAATTGGAGTGGAGCAGACTGTATTGGGGCAGATTGTTTTGTACAGGAGTGGGGCAGATTGGATTGGGAGGATTGTTCTGAATTAGAGTGGGGCATTTTAGAGTGGGGCAGATTGGAATGGGCAGATTGTTTTGGATTGGAGTGGGAAATTGTTTTAGATTGGAGTGGGGCAGATTGTTTTTAATTGGCATGGTGCAGATTGTAGTGGGGCAGACTATTTGAGATTGTAGTGGGGCAGATCGTTTTTGATTGGAGTGGGGTAGATTGTTTTTAATGGAGTGGAGCAGATTGTTTTGTATTGGAGTAGGATGGGTGGGGAGGATTGGAGTCTGGTAGGTTGGAGTTAATTTGGGTGAGTGGTTTGATTTGGAGTGGGGTGGATTGGATTACTCTGGGGTCAGTTGGACTGACTAGGGTTGATTTGATTGTGTGGGGTGGACTGGTGGGGGTGAGGTGGGGTGGATTGGCATTCATTGGAGTGGGGAGGATTGGATTGGAGTGGGGTGGATTGGGTTTTAGTGCATGATTATGTGTTAAAACATAACTTCAGAAATTATATGTAAGAAATAAATAATGTTCCTTTGCCATATTTTGAACTAGACAATCGTCATCTTTTGAAAGCAGTGCCCTCAGGCAAAAACAAAACAAAACATGAGTGTAAAGTGAGAAAAGATGACTGTGCAAAATAAAAGAAAAAAGTATAGAAAATAAAACATTGCAATTTTGTTTGTCCTCTTGGGCACATGTTTGCCAGTCACATGCCTTCTGTTTGCAGGGTACTAGAAGTTAAAAAGAAGTACCTCAATCACATTGGGAGCAGCGGGCAGGCACTGAATAATTAGAATCGAACAGTGCTTGGTCCCTGCTCCACAGACAGGAATAGAAATGATGCATGGCCTGAAGTGATGATTAAAATGTTAATGCTTAGCCATCTGGTTGCTGATGTTATTGATACTCAGAATACTGTTCCTTAGAAATTAGCTAACAGGCAGAAGACCATAGGGAATGAGTTTCTTTTGCCCCTGGTGTTGGAAATTTTCAAGGGCCTTTGCTTAGCCAGGTTCATCTGGCATTCAGAATTACTCACAAACACAAACATGTTTGCCACCAGTGTTGGCGCAGCTAGAGTTTGCAATTCTAGGCACATGTTTTGGAGTGCCTGTACCTAATCAACAGAATGTAACAAATAGGTTTGGGGATGCTTGAAATTTAGCTTGTAGCATATCAGGTAAAGTATGACTCAAAAGCAGGTAGGTGTACCCCATAGCTCGTCAACCCAATGAGGCTAACAATCAAAGGGGGAAGAAGAATAATGCCAATACGTAGGCACCAGTTCCCCAATTGCATTCCAGTTGCATTGCAGTAGCACCACCTTTTCTCAGTTCCCTAATTGCATTCCAATAGCTCCACCATTTCTCACGTCCTCTCAGAGGCCTCATTTTAAGACCGTGTAAGTGAACTCTACCTCATGCAAAGTCTTACTTATGCTGAGAGTCTGTCCTGAAATGGGAAAGTCTGTTAGGGCAAGTCACACTTCATGCTGTACTAGCTCTACATAGCACAGTTTCTTTTTATAAGTGTTCTGTTCTTAAATATACCATTTCTCAAACAAGCACCTTAAAGCAAAATGTCAACCTTCAAAACACTTTCACTAACACTAGATCTACAAGACAAATAACATGAAGTTGGCCATTAACACACAGGCTTGTATTCTTCAATGCTATGCAGCAGAGAAAGCTGCTTATCACACCTCAACAGATATCAATGGGATGGAGTGGTGAGGAATCGGATAGAAGAGGGAAGAAGACCCGTCCAGTGCATAAAATGCAGAGTCTGGAAGATTCTCAAATGTATGGATGTATCTCTTAAGCAAAGGTGCTTAAGAGATACATCCTACATATATACTTATCTACTTGATGATACAGCTCCCTATCCCGCTTTAGACATTATTCTATTTGCATGTTCATTTTCTATTAATTTGCTTTGTTTGCATTTCACAAGCACTAATACTATTTGTTGCAGTAACATTATAAATAGTGTTAAATAAATGAATGAGAGAACAACAATGGACACCGCAGAAGAGTAGAGCACACCTGAAGAGTTGCCACTCGATTATCAAGGATAGCCTGAAAAGAAGGGCCAGTGGTATCAACTATTTTGACCAAATCTTCTAGAGAGGGTTTCTTTTCACCTAGGAGTCATTTGCAATTTGAAATCTGATTTATTTACACTTATTGGTGAATTGGGATGAATTTCTCTTGCCCTAGGAATTGCATTTAATTTTTTTCTTCTGCGTATGACAGTGACCTAGCTTTACAGATGCCTTTGAGTGTACAGCAGCCTTTTGGATTATGCATGAGCAGTGCAGCGCAAGCAGGCCTACCAGCCACACAAAGCAGAAAAAGAAACACAGCAGGCCTCAGGTGTTGGCCTCTTGGAAAATGGCCAATTGGCCGCCTCACCAATCTGATCCTGACCTTGGACTCCTTCCCTACCCAAAGGAATTTCAGAAAAGCTTTGTGTTTGCTTATAGATTTGATTTTTTTTCATTCTATGCAAAATTGAAATTTCGTTTTAAAAAGTGCTGCAAAACTTACCTGTCTGATCATGTGTTCAGAATTCCCTCTGTCTCCCTAAAATGCCAATGCACAATTTGTGGGGTGGTGAGGGATGCAGAAACTACCCTTTCACTGCAACCTAATATGGCCAGGTACTGCAGAGTCCTCCCACCCACCACAGAATTTTCCCTCTCACAGGTCCCAACACAACTTTTAGTCAATAAAATACACTTCTTGGGTTATAGGTCATAAATCCCTGGCCATATTTTATTTTCCAAACAAACAGCAAATCAAAATCAGTCATCACTTAAAACATTTTTATGCAGTAACCCCATCATATTTACAGCTTAATTTACATGTGTAGATGTCTAGCCTTAACAGAGACGCTAATACATCTTGTTTTCTTACACTATCTAAATTCAGTTGCTGCTTATCCACTTCATTGACTGTGGATAAGATCATGAATGGCCCCGATGGTGATTCCTAGCCTCAGATCCACCCCTCAGGCTGAGTAGCCCAGGTGTAGGTGCCTTCATGTGGGAGAAACCACTCCCCCACAACCCTTCTGGGTGCCAACTTTGTGCAGGGGGGGCCCACCCGCCCGCCAGGCTTCTTACCTTGGGTGATCCCTCCATCCCTCAGGCTCCCACCTCCGAAGGGCCAGTGTTAGCTCCGTTCCCAATGCACATGCACAGATGGTTGGCCCTAAGGGACCAGATGCAAGCGATCACTCCAACTCCCTGTGCCCCTGGATGTTGCCTTCGATTCCCTGCCAGCACCCCTTGGAGGGCCCAATGACCTTGGTGTCCTGCTCAAGTAAGAAAGGTAAGCTGAATTGCCCCACCAATCATGATCTCACCCCACCATAGGCCAGAATAGTAGACTTACTATCTGCCCCCCACCACAGTCACTCCCCTTCTGTGCAACAAGTGCACCCCGACCCGTAAGAAGGAGCGAGCCCCCTTTATGTAACCATGTGGAATGACAACCAACCTGGGTGGACTAAATAGCTTGCCACTCTTATTGTTTATCCGTCTCACCAATTCATTCAGAGCCCTGATCGATTTGCTACCTTCCACCTCAACCGGGGGATGATATTTGACCAAGCTAGCATTGCATGTGGAAATTTCTTTGCCAACCAGCTGACTTCCAAAACAACTAGTTCGAACAGCTGCTGCCACCCAAGAGGAACCAAGTCATTACCATCTAGGTGCAGGATGATCATGTCTGGAGGCGTGCACCCCTGTGCCAGAATTGTGTCCAGTGCCTGCCTCAACTGAGCAAGCTGGGGCCCTCCATGACTGTAAAAGGCAAAGTGCTACGCTGTCTGCAATGTGTGTGAAACAAAGACACTTCTGGTATCCAGCTCACCAACTCACTGCACATAAGAGTGTCCGATGACACAAACATCTATGAGCCCCTCAACTCCTGCCTACACCGGAACCCTTGAGACCTCCGACTGGTCACTCCGCTCCCCCACATCAGACACCTAACAGAAGGAGTGGAAGAAGACACACAGTATGAGGCAAAGCACTTAAAGCATATGGAGTCTCAGATAAAGTTTTTAATAGTCCGCAGACCACCTGCCAATGGTCCCCACAGCTGCACCTGAGAGCCCCATTGCCACAGCTGCCGTTGCTGCCCCAATTTTAAAGGAATGAGTTCCAAACTCAGATGAGGCAAAGCCCGCTGCAGACAAAGCATGATTTAGTATTTTGGAAAATTGGTACCTAGTCAGCTGGATGCCATCCGTATGGACTAACACAGGCCCCCCCACTCCCATGGGCCACTGGGTCATGAAGACATCCAAGTTATAGATCAGACAGCAGTTACTGCCAGGGGCCCTACGCAACTGTACATGGTCATCCCCTCTACTTAATGAACCCTAAAATGAGGAATGTTAAACTCCAGTGCCCGCTCCCTGTCCAACCATTGGATGTCAGCAAGCTGTAACCCTCCCTCAGTATCCCTCTTGCTTCTGGCCAACTCCATAAGCATGACAGCCACATAAAAAGCCAGGGTAAATGCCTCCCTGAAAAGGATGACATCTCACGGGGAGCTACATATACCTCCAAGGGCCCCCAAGCTTGTTCATATCAATGGGGCACCTAGAATCCGGTCTGTCCCCCTCGAGCCACTGCCAGCCCTTGAAAATCCCTCATTACCAGGAAAAAATTTGTCCCATCCGGCAAACCAAGTAGTTGAGTGAAGAAAGAAATTGCAGCGGTGTTGGGTCTAGTGCAAGCAACTGACCGTCCCACACCCCTAAGTGTCCCCAAGAATGCCATGACTGATAATGGAGCAGACCAAACAAGTATCCCGACCAGCCCAAGGAATTCCGAATAAGCATTAAAAGCCCCCTCCCAGGCCCTCCTGGTCCTGGGCACTAAACTGGCTGCCAGGAGGTCTGGTACTCTTGGGCACCAATCCGCCACAGATGCTCCGGGAAGGGCGTGGGGAATTCCTCCTCTCCTGGATTGTAGAACCTGAAAACCTGCATCTTAAAATGGGACAAAGCATCATCAGCATTGTTCAAAACATCAGGCACATCCTTAGCTCTAAAAAGGACATTCAACCACAGACACAGGAGCACAATTTCTTTCAGAAGTCTCAGAATCATTTTGCATTTTGCAGCTTGCTGTTTGGTACAATCTACCACTGTCATGTTCAATCCAAAAAGGGAGCACCCTGTCTTACATTTCAGCGTGAATATCCCCAAGCATCATGATAAATGCAGTCATTAGAATGAACTTGAATAATATTTCGAAAAGTCTTTCACCATAAATGGGTGCAGCAAGTGCTGTAACGTTGTAGAAAGTTTTTCACCATAAGTTGGTGCGGCGAATGCCGTATCTCCGGACACGTGTTTCTGGCTTCCTGCCATCATCAGCGGAGAGCAAAGTGTGGCAGACGGGGTTGCTTGAAATGCCACCTAAATGTATTCTCAGGTTTTTGTACCACTCAGTAGGCACACAGGTGCTTCACCAGAGCTCGTCAGCTCAAAGGCTCATGGGAGCCGTTAAATACACAATCCAAAAAGGGAGCACCCTGTCTTACATTTCACTGTGAATAGCCCCAAGCATCATGATAAATGCAGTCATTAGAATGAATGAATTCGAATAATATTTTGAGAAGTCTTTCACCATAAATGGGTGCAGCAAGTGCTGTTACGTTGTAGAAAAATTTTCACCATAAGTTGGTGTGGCGAATGCCGTATCTCCGGACACGTCTTTCTGGCTTTTGGCCATCATCAGCGGAGAGTAAAGTGTGGCAGACTGGGTTGCTTGAAATGCCACCTAAATGTATTCTCAGGTTTTTGTACCACTTAGGCGCACAGGTGCTTCACCGGAGCTCGTCAGCTCAAAGACTCACGGGAGCCGTTAAATACACAATCCAAAAAGGAAGCACCCTGTCTTACATTTCAGCATTAATAGCCCCAAGCATCATGATAAATGCAGTCATTAGAATGAATTCGAATAATATTTCAAAAAGTCTTTCACCATAAATATGTGCAGCAAGTGCTGTAACGTTGTAGAAAGTTTTTCACCATAAGTTGTTGCGGCGAATGCCGTATCTCCGGACACGTGTTTCTGGCTTTCGGCCGTCATCAGCGGAGAGCAAAGTGTGGCAGACGGGGTGGCTTGAAATGCCGCATAAACATATTCTCAGGTTTTTTTACCACTCAGTAGGCGCACAGCTGCTTCACCAGAGCTCGTCAGCTCAAAGGCTCACGGGAGCCGTTAAATACACAATCCAAAAAGGGAGCACCCTGTCTCACATTTCATCGTCAATAGCCCCAAGCATCATGATAAATGCAGTCATTAGAATGAATTAGAATAATATTTTGAAAAGTCTTTCACCATAAATGGGTGCCGCAAGTGCTGTAACGTTGTAGAAAGTTTTTCACCATAAGTTGTTGTGGCGAATGCCATATCTCCGGACACGTGTTTCTGGCTTTCGGCCGTCATCAGCGGAGAGCAAAGTGTGGCAGACGGGGTTGCTTGAAAGGCCGCCTAAACATATTCTCAGGTTTTTGTACCACTCAGTAGGCGCACAGGTGCTTCACCAGAGCTCGTCAGCTCAAAGGCTCACGGGAGCCGTTAAATACACAATCAAAAAAGGGAGCACCCTGTCTTACATTTCACCTTGAATAGCCCCAAGCATCATGATAAATGCAGTCATTAGAATGAATGAATTCGAATAATATTTTGAGAAGTCTTTCACCATAAATGGGTGCAGCAAGTGCTGTTACGTTGTAGAAAATTTTTCACCATAAGTTGGTGCGGCGAATGCCGTGTCTCCGGACACGTGTTTCTGGCTTTTGGCCGTCATCAGCGGAGAGCAAAGTGTGGCAGACGGGGTTGCTTGAAATGCCACCTAAACGTATTCTCAGGTTTTTGTACCACTCAGTAGGCACCCAGGTGCTTCACCAGAGCTCGTCAGCTCAAAGGCTCACGGGAGCCGTTAAATACACATTCCAAAAAGGGAGCACCCTGTCTTACATTTCAGCGTGAATAGCCCCAAACATCATGATAAATGCAGTCATTAGAATGAATTTGAATAATATTTTGAAAAGTCTTTCACCATAAATGGGTGCAGCAAGTGCTGTAACGTTGTAGAAAGTTTTTCACCATAAGTTGTTGCGGCGAATGCCGTATCTCCGGACACGTGTTTCTGGCTTTCGGCCGTCATCAGCGGAGAGCAAAGTGTGGCAGACGGGGTGGCTTGAAATGCCGCATAAACATATTCTCAGGTTTTTGTACCACTCAGTAGGCGCACAGGTGCTTCACCAGAGCTCGTCAGCTCAAAGGCTCACGGGAGCCGTTAAATACACAATCCAAAAAGGGAGCACCCTGTCTCACATTTCATCGTCACTAGCCCCAAGCATCATGATAAATGCAGTCATTAGAATGAATTTGAATAATATTTCAAAAAGTCTTTCACCATAAATGGGTGCCGCAAGTGCTGTAACGTTGTAGAAAGTTTTTCACCATAAGTTGTTGTGGCGAATGCCGTATCTCCGGACACGTGTTTCTGGCTTTCGGCCGTCATCAGCGGAGAGCAAAGTGTGGCAGACGGGGTTGCTTGAAAGGCCGCCTAAACATATTCTCAGGTTTTTGTACCACTCAGTAGGCGCACAGGTGCTTCACCAGAGCTCGTCAGCTCAAAGGCTCACGGGAGCCGTTAAATACACAATCAAAAAAGGGAGCACCCTGTCTTACATTTCACCGTGAATAGCCCCAAGCATCATGTGCGCCTACTGAGTGGTAAAAAAACCTGAGAATACGTTTAGGCGGCATTTCAAGCAACCCCGTCTGCCACACTTTGTTCTCTGCTGATGACGGCCGAAAGCCAGAAACAAGTGTCCAGACTTATGGTGAAAAACATTCTACAACGTAACAGCACTTGCTGCACCCATTTATGGTGAAAGACTTTTTGAAATATTATTCAAATTCATTCTAATGACTGCATTTATCATGATGCTTTGGGGCTATTCGAGCTGAAATGTAAGACAGGGTGCTCCCTTTTTGGACTGTGTATTTAACGGCTCCCTTGAACTTTTGAGCTGACGAGCTCTGGTGAAGCACCTGTGCGCCTACTGAGTGGTACAAAAACCTGAGAATACGTTTAGGCGGCATTTCAAGCAACCCCGTCTGCCACACTTTGCTCTCCGCTGATGACGGCCGAAAGCCAGAAACACGTGTCCGGAGATACAGCATTCGCAGCCCCAACTTATGGTGAAAAACCGAATTCATTCTAATGACTGCATTTAGCATGATGCTTTGGGGCTATTCGAGCTGAAATGTAAGACAGGGTGCTCCTTTTTTGGATTGTGTATATTGTCCAACCAGGAAACCACTGACTGATTGCAAAAATGCTCAGGCAACATTGTCAAAGCCACAAGCATCAGGAACAGCTCTAGAAAGCCAATGTTGGAAACCAACCCAAATTGCAGCTAATCCTTAGGTTAATGCTGCGCACACCAAGCAGCCCCAAAGATGGCTCCTTATTGCCCGTTGCATCAGTAAAGATACCCAGTTCCCCATTGGACATAGGCTGACTCAGCCACACAACTGTTCCATAAAAGTCACGCAGGAATGACTTCATGCAGGAATGACTCTGAGATCCTCATATCCTTTTTGGCCTTGCTGGAAAGCCTGGTGTGATGATGTTTTACTTTCAAGCCTGACATGGCTTGGGCAACAGAAAGGGAGAAAGGGCGCCGCATGGGAACGATCTGCAGAGCAAAACTAAGTTGCCCCACTAGCTGCTGATGGAGCATGACCTTCTTAACTCTCAAACACGCTTGCAATGCTTTGAAGAAAGTGTCAACCTTCCCCAATGGAAGCCTGGACACCCCTGTAACAAAATCCAATTCAATTCCCAGAAACTCAATCATTGTGACTGGGCCTACCGTCTTGCCTGTGCTAGTGGGACCCCAAACTCACCCATCAGTTTCTGAAAGATCCCCAAAGCTTCAGCGCACTGCTCAGAACCAGGGGGGCCAAGGAGCAGAAAATTATCAAGGTAGTGAAGCACCCACTGGTGTCCTGACTTCTGCCTAAAAACTCATTCAAGACACATGCTACATTTGTCAAAATAGGAACAGGACACAGAGCAACCCATTAGCATACACTTATCACAGTAGTAGGCCCCCTCGAACTGGAAACCCAAGGAAATCTTCTGGGTGGACAGGCAGCAGCCAGAAGGCAGACTCCATATCAGATTTAGCCATCACAGTCCCAGACCTCAGCTCTCGCAACAACTGGATTGCTTGATCCAGGGATGCATATTTGACTGAGCATAACACCCAGTGAATAGCTTCATTCACAGAATGTCCCTTGGGAGCCAACAGGTTATGGATCAATCTGAACTCCCCTGTTTCTTTCTTAGGAACCACCATCAGGGGGAACAAACATGCCACCCTTAGGGACTAGATAAAAGGGACTTGATATGTGTCCCAAACTCAGCTCCTTTAGGGTCTTTGCCCTTGCCACACCCGGGTTGGAACTGAGAGACTGCTGGTTCCTACATTGAGAGGAGCCCACAAAGCCTTCTACTGGGATTCTAAAGCCCTCCTTAAAACCCTCATACAATATCTGAGCAGCCACCTGGTTAGTGTAAGTATTGAGCCATGGGACCATTGCCATTAAGTTTACTGGGGAGGGAGCCTTGCCAAAATCTGAGTTGTCATTCCTGCTTCTTGTTGCCTTTATCTCTGGATTTTCCAAAACACTTAGATTCAGGTTGGGAGGCCTGACTAGAGAACGAACAACAAAATTGAATCTACAGGTCCCAAGAGGTCAGGAGCAGGTGTGCCGGTTAAAACCCCAGCAAGCTTTCTTTGGCCCCCTATAAGCCACTGGCAGACACTGATTCTGCCTGAGAGGGCTGACCCGTTTTACCTTGTAGCTGATTCATATATTGGAGCCAAGTGATTATATCAATCTCATCCCATCCGAGGGTGAGCCTATTAGCTTTAATCCTCCTATACTCATCATATTCCTTCCAGGCCATATCACCATATTCATCACGCTCACCAATAATTCTGTTCTGATAACAAGCCAGCTGAGCCCCCATATCATAGAAACGCTCAGCCAAAATGGCCTGATAGGTTGAGAAACTCCTGACCCAATTAACCATAGTCTTGTCCACCTTCTTTTTCTGGGTCCAATGGCCGCACTCCCTAGAGTGTGCACATTATTTACAACACTTGATCTCCTCTTTCTCAGACTTATTAACAAGCAGATCAAACATGTCCACGTAAGCTCCTTTCCATATTTATACTTTTACCTCCCTTGGCAAATGCAAACCCAACCGCTCATGCTCAGAGCGAATATCACCCAGACCTAGAAGGGTAAGAGAGCCCAGACCTTGTACTTGCCACCCCCTGGACAGGGGCAGATGCCGCTTCCCCTGGATTAGGGACACTCATTGCTGGACTTGACAACACCGGTGCTTGACTCAATGGCTGCGCAGCAACCATGGCCACTTGAAGGGCCTGACTCCCTACTATGGCTGATGAAGTAGTGGGGGCAATCCCTTTATCCCCCCGAGCCTTGATACACTCCCCTGCACACACTGACTAACCTTTGCAGTACCTAAATGACAAACCAGGCGTTGAGCTTGCTCCATAACATCACCGTCATCAATTCCTGCCAAGGCGCCCCTCACCAGAGGGGGAGACAGCATGCCCACTTCAGAGAGTCACCCCAACATGGGTGCTAAATTAGCCACCATGCCCTGTTGTACCTGTCCCACCCACACAAGGAACCCCTATAGCCATACCCAAGCCCGCATTCTGCACAACACTACCAGCTGCCACCATCCCAGTAACATTTGCAGCAGTACCCTGCACAGCCACCTGGCCAGCACCCTCCACAGCCGGCGCGACCCCCAATCCTGGCATCCTGGGCTGGGGTGAGAATCACCGGTGCCACTGACACATGGCTAGGATCCTGATTCCCCTGAGTGTACTGGTTACTGACAGCCAACCCTAGTGGATTTCCTTTACTCCCCCCTGCCCACGAGCTCTCTTGGGATTGGGGGAAATGCTTCCCTGGGGGGCACTCCTGCCTTTCTTGGCGATTCTGCCTGCTCCTGGGGTACTTCATTCAGAGCTGGGGGCTGCGACTTCAAAGATGAAATGACCTGATCCATAGCATCCATTCTGAGCATCAATGCCTCGAACAGCGCCTCGATCTAGGATCGCTTAGCACCCCTTTACCCACTTGCTGCCTTGCTTATTGATCATTACAGACATACACCACTATAACCAGCCTAGCACAAACTCACAATGCTATGAAGCATGCTGCTAGTGAAGCACCAGAAAACAACTGCCCCAAAAGCCCAGTGAATCAGGAGCACAGGATGGCCTAAAAAGACCAGAAGGACTGAAAAACTTACCAACAACACAAACTAAAGCAGTCCCACTGGTAAGGGCCACCATATGTTGCTGAAATTCCCTGAGAAAGAAAACATGCTGCCAGGAAGGCACCAGAAACAACTGTCAACAGGGGTATGAGACTCAGTGAAACAAGGAACCCAGGAGGAAGAACCCAACAATCAAACCAGCAAAACCATCTAGCTCAGTCAAGAAAAAACACTGCTGCTATTGCCTCTCACAAAACTTCTCAGTCCACTTCCAAGGACTGTACTCCCAACAAATTCGCCCCCTCACCTGCAGCACCAGGGCCCCTGCCAGAGCTGCCACCAAGTCATGATCAGGTCAGGTAAGCAGAGCTCCAAACCCATGCAGCTCCCAGCAGGGCACGACTGGACTGCTGCTTTGTCCAACGAAGGTTCAGAGCATGAGTGGAGCATGCTTGGACCTGCAAAAATTGTAATAAAAGGAAAAGAAGATAAAACGGTACGGTACTGCCCAGCGTGCTCCATATTACTCTGGGGGCGAAGAAGAGATCCTCCTGCGGTTGGCAAGTGGGAAAGAAAGTGTGCTCGCTGACAGCAACCCCTATTATGGACATGGTCGACGAGTGTTTTTCGTTTGTGCAACCCACAAGCACTAGAAGTGTTTCCAGTGCCGCGTTGGTGCTTCCTCCCATTCCTGTACACCTTGTTAGGAGGTCAGAGGTGCCTTACGACCCCACCAGGTGCCCCCGGCCTGGCGTGGGTCCACCATATGTGGGGGCTCTCCCGTTATGGGAGAGCCCGGTGCATTTTGCAAACTCTGTATCCACCATAATATGAAAACCACCAACGTCAAGGGGTTCGTGTTGGGAGCTAGGCCTGTACTGGTTTACAGAAAGAGCTTGCTGAGACATGCAAGTTCCCACCAAAATTGAAGCAGAAGGAATTTCCACTAAGCGTGACCCTCTAGCACACCGGTCCTTCCTCCCAGAGGAAAAGCCAGTCAAAAGAAAACCATAGGAAACAGTTGCTATGTGAGATACTGCATTCCACAGACGCAAACCTCTTTATGAGTTCTGAGATTGGGATGGTTTATGACTAGGGTGACCAGATTTTGAAAAGAAAATACAGGACAGGTTGGACATAAAAGTAGGACTAAAATCTTTAGTCTCACTTTTATATCTGGCCTATCATGTAAATGTGTGTGTGTGTGTGTGTGTAGTGTGTGTACACATACACACACACCACACACACACATATATAAGGGAGCAGGCAGAAGCGGGGCAAAAACCAATAAATTATTTAAGACTGTAGAGATAATGTAAAAGCAGTGCATACCTTTCACTTCTGATTGGCAGGTTGGCCTGACCTTTGTCCCAAAAACGGGGACAATTATTTAAAATAAACAAAAGGGTTCCCAGGTTGACCTGACCTTTTCCCCCAAAACCGGGACATTTATTTAAAATTAAGGTGGGAACAACAGCGGGGCAGAAACCAATAAATTATTTAAGACTGTAGAGATAATGTAAAAGCAGAGCATACCTTTCACTTCTGATTGGCAGGTTGACCTGACCTTTGTCCCAAAAACGTGGACATTTATTTAAAATTAACAAAAGGGTTCCCAGGTTGACCTGCCCCTTTCCCCAAAAACCGGGTCATTTTTTTAAAAATTAACGTGGGAACACCAGGACTGTCCTCTGAAAACCGGGACTGTCTGGAGAAATCCGAGACGTCTGGTACCCTACATATGAGGTGCTTAAGGTGTACTTGAAACGAGGAGACTCGTTGGAACACTCACATTGGCCAATTAGATTAATTAAATTACAATTCTTCTTTGATGTTTGAGAGAGCCTTGACGTATCGTTAAGTTTTTGATTAGGTGAAATCTCTAGAGCTCTATTTAGCAGGACGGATGTGATAGTGATTCAAGGTGGCTGTTTTTGTCCTCATATAGGAGGAGGGTTTACCAGAAGAGGTCTTCTGCAGGTCATTCGGCATCAGAATTGCTCGAATGACCTATTGCACAAGATTGCTCCCAGATCCTATAAGCAAACATTCACCCTGTGAGACTCATTGGCATAGGCTTCTAGGCGGGCCGTTCCCTTTGAACTCTTGCATTTGCATTTTAAAGGTTCTATTAGTATGGCTAAACAGAGATTAGCAGGCCAATTTCATCCTTTGCGAAAATACTGCTAATGAGAGGGAAGGGGGCACGTTTCTGTCTGAGCCGCCTCGAAGATTTATAACAAAGTTTCTGTTTCCAGTTTGGTGTGACATTCGAGTAAGTGGATTGCATTCAGAATTGGGTTTCATTTTTTTATTTCCTTTTTCAGATCGTCTCCCCTTTTCTGTGGTTCATGGAAATGTACTATTCATGCATAGACGTGCAGTGTACATACAAAGACATTGCCTAGAGTACAGACCGAATATAAATGTCGCGGTAGTGGAAAAACAATTCTTCCTTACCACATGTTTTCAGAGCGTTGTGTTCTCAGAGGCTTAGGGGCACATTTAATGAAAGTGGCCATGCAACTAGAGCAGCGCCGCTTTCCTTGCACCCTTTTAGCAACCCCTTACTGCCACCATGTGTGCGACGTTGGCGCAGGGTAGGGGGCACTATCATCATTTTTATTGACTCTATTGATGTACTCTGCAGGAATAGCGCCAAATAGCGCCACAATATTGGTGCTACTCCTGCAGAGTACATAGGGGCCCATTATAAATAATGGAAGCCCTCTTTTAACGCCTACTTTGAGCAGGCATTAAAAGTGCCATAAAAATCTCTTATATTTCCTTAAACCATTTTTTCGGACCCCCTAATGGGGGAACGCCCCCTTTGCATACATTATGCCTGGCACAGCCATAATGTAGTGCAAAGGGTTACAAAGCGGCGCAATACATGCATTGTGCCACTTTGTAAATATGGTGCGAGGATTTTGGCCTCGTTGGGTCACATTATCGTTAAAATAATTGACACTAATGTGGCGCAAATTGGCACTAGGGGCTTTTAAATATGCCACAAGTGCGCACACTTTAAAGACCTGGAAGGAAGGAAAAATAATGAGAAAAACTAACAAGAATGACCCAGCCTTTCATCCGTCCGTGGGTTACTAAAAGGAGTACCAGTGAGTGGCTTATAAGTACAGGACATAAAACAGGTCACATTTTGTGCCATCGAAGGTTCTTGTTGAAATGGTGATAAACCACGAAATCATCACGTGAGTGGTTTGTAAGAGGGCTCATATCAATTTCCATCGGGCCCTCCTGTTGAACTTTTTCTGTCGACTCTTGTCCTTCGACTGACATATCGCGTTAAACAAATGTTCAACATATACAGTGCTTGTAGTTTCCGGTGCGGAGCACAGGCACCCATTTTTGAGGGCCGGCACTTATTTTTCTGCCTCTAGCATTTACTGCGAGCAAAAGACACATATGGGAAAGACGGAGGAAGAGAAAAACGAAACAGTGTCGCAATGGGAGAAAGAAGAAGCTGCAAGAGTGAGCTGAAGGGCCAGGGAGTGGCTTTAAATAGATTGAAGAGGCCCAAGATGGCTTCAGGATTATGCTGCCTCAGTGTTCCGTGTTCGCTCATATCATTGCAGCAGCTGCGTGTTTAAGAGGAGGGCTTTGGGCATCAGCATGTTTTTATTTGCAAATTAAGCACTGAACATATAACATATCCGCTTTATATATATTTATTATATACAAACATCTTTGGGGTTTTCCTATCTTGTCTAAAATCCATAATTCTTGAGAATGATGTGATTGTGTTTTTTTCCCTGCAAAAGGGTATGCTGTAATTCTTGAGAAACAAAGCTTTGGAATAACTGTTGTTACAAATAAAAAAAAGAAAACTGTAATGTTAGAAACCTACTATGTATGCAGCTAGACACAAATCGCTTGGTGGTGTGCATTTAAGGGACAAAACAAGCAATGCCCAATAATAACAGTAATAATAATAATATGTTCTTACCTTAATGCCAGGATTATCTACTAAGCGTCGGATGTCTGTGTCAACCTGTACTTGAGCAAAGTGAGTAGTGTACAGTGGGCACTCTTTTTCAAGTATTTAAGGCAGTAATTATGAAGACACACCATTAACATAAATCCCAGAAACATAAACAAGATGCCTCTATTTTTTGGTGGTTCCTGGACTAGGCAGTGCAAGGATGTTCTAAATGTGGGCCTTTAGTAAGGAAGATCCAGTATAGTTGAGTCTTTTGCAGGACTCAGGTGTTCTAGAACGTGATCTGGATTCAAGCATGAAATTTACCTGATTACTTACCTGATAGACATTAGTCCTGGTTGCCAGTTGATTGGATCACATAGCAGGAGGTTTTCTTTGCAGCATCTAGAGTTTCATCGTCAGAAGACAGACTGAGCTGCATTTCAGATAGTCATCCTTAGAAGCCAGTAGGGGATATACTGAGAAATGAAGCTCTTCTGTGGCAGTCGATGACACATTTCCATCTTTTTTAACGTACATAGATACAAATAATCAAATCAATGCTGATAGCTTTCTCCATATTTCTAAAAAGTGGCCGAATAACCTCTGTCTTAAAGAAACACAGGTTGCATTGGAACGTACTGGCCAGCTACATACCTGCATCTAATAGATTAGCTGAATAAATCAAATCTCTACTCCCAACTAACAACTTAAATCAATGAAAACCATTAATTGCTGGAAAACCAGTATTGGGTTATGAGCAGGTTTCTTCATGGAATTTGTGACTCTAAAAGTGCATAATATTAATTATATCCTGGCTGATACTCATCTTACTTTATGGTTTGACAGCCTTTAACAGGACAGATAATTAGAGGCTGCTTTATATGCTGAAGCACAGAATAGGGTTCAGAAAGCAAATCTTAAAATGGTTCTTCTCTTTCCTCTTTCAGAATGAGGGGAAGAAGAGTGGCATTGGTGTCTGCTAAGTCTCTGACCACATTCAACCCATACCTTTAACCTCTAGGTTTACAAATATTAGCGTCTTGTGTCCCTATTCCTCTTAATGCTAACAACATTAAAGTAGACCTGAAAGCTTCATCCATTGAGGATATCTCTCGCTGCATTCATGTCTCCCAACAATCCAAGAAGGAATGTCCAACACTCTCCTGAAATTAAACTTCAAAGTAGATTTTAACCAGCATTATTTATTGTACTGAACCCTATAATTTACTCCCCATCTCTGCCCAAGAGATAAATTTGTAGGGCTTCATTCGGGATGATAATCTTTCTAGCCACACAAATGAAACAATTCACCAAACTGGCTAACCTCTATCTTCATTCCCTAACAAATAATAAAAACTTTCCTGTTGCCAAACCCCTGCTCATACCATCACCATCACTTGTTTGGACTTTTTTATTACTTTCTGGCTGGTATTCCTCAATAGTCAATAATAATAATAATCTAGAATAGTCCTGGTTGAATTTGTAATAATACTGGAGTAATTTCAGTAATTATGCATTACTTTTGTGATGCAAAATTACAAGATTAGGCCATCTTCAGTAATTAAGAGTAATTTGTTGCAAAATGCTTACCACAAGAGCACAGGAACAATGAACAAAGAGAGGGAAAATGGCTACTGGCTAATTCTCTTCCTGTCCTGTAGCATTTAGTGATATTTTATTAGCGCAAAATGGATCCTCATGCCCATTTTGAACGCAAGGGTGAAGTTTTCACTAAGAAAATAGTGATATGAGAATTATCATGTCTGAGTGGCTGAGTGCTTAAAAGGTGATAAACTTAGGAAATAAACTAGAACCTGCTGGCTAAATAATCTTGTTTGATATTTATGTTTGTCTACTAACCTTTTTCCTTTTCAGATCTCCATCCCTGCAGTTCCTTCACAGGCCTTTCTCTCATCTGGCCAATATAATCTTCAGTGCTATAATAGCTTACACAGTTGAAGCTGCCTGGAGGTGGGCTTTAAATCCCGTTGTACAGATCCAGAGGAAGACGACAGCTGTTACACTGTCTCAAGATGTCAAAGGGGGCTAAGCAGCATGTACTCAGTCATTATTTAGACTTCAAAATTCAAAGCCAAATAAGCAGTGAAGCAATTCTTCTCTGGGTAGCCATCATCCTATTGAGCTCTCACCAAACACTGCTGAGAATTCAGCCCACCCTCCTTTTCTTATGAAATGTACTAAAATCTACTTTTCCAGATACACCTAGTCTAATACCTAGCCTGGTGCCATAAATTCTCTCTGTTGAGAATCAGATACAAAACATAGCAAAGATGCTTAAGAGATACATCCTGCATATGTATACATGCTTACTTGATGTAGCCCCCACCCCCCTTTAGACTTTATTCTACCTGTATGTTCATTTTCTATTGTTTTGTTTGGTTGTATGTAACAAACACTAATACTATTTGCTGTAGTAACATTATAAACATTGTAAAATAAATAAATGAGAGAACAACAATGGATATCACAAAAGAATAGAGTGCATCTAAAGTGTTGCCTTTAGAATCCATGTTCCTCTAGTTCGAGGATGAACTGAGTGAGGGTGAAATGAGCGGGTACTCCAGAAGAACACTGCTTCTTGAGGCCATGATGAAGAAGGTTCTCACCCCCTCAGATCTACAGTCCTTGCTCAAATAAGACACCCTTTTAAGCAGGTGTCTTCTGGCCACAGTATTTAGTAGCCCTGCTGCAGAATGCCATCATAAGCGATTAGAAAGTAAGATAGCAGGTCTCAGAGAAGGGGGTGGAAAAAGTAGAGAGGATTATAGAAAACATCAGCCAACATTTTGAGGATGGAGGCTCTACTGCTGTGACTTGCATAGAACGCGAATGTGCCCTGGGTCTCTTCCAGAATCAGGAGTGCTGACCTTATGGATGACACAACGGGCAGGGTACCAAGGTGCCATGTCAGCAGGCATTCGCTTTTTGATCTGGCCAAAGAGCTTGCTTCTGGTGCCCACACTGTGTGTTGGGTCTCACGGGGAATGGGTGCACCAGGTGCATGGTCGCAGCCCAGTCTTTTAAATAGGGAGGTAAGGCTAGCCATGGTCTCTTTGTTCCTGCCCTTTTCGCCCTGCCGACACATCCAACTCTTGCAATCTCACAGCCACACTTCAGGGTCTACACTGACAAGTCATCATTGGCTCCCTACCCACTTATCTCTATTCCACTGAATTTCCAGAGGGTTATTCACATCTCAATGTGTTCTCCTGCAGATGTAGTTTTATATTGTTTTTCTGCCTTTTGTTGCACTGGGGCGGGGCAAAGTCATGGTTGATGGGCACTCTTCAGATCACCTTGGCATCTCAGAACAAATAAGGCACATAGTATACCACTTTCAAGTGGACCTCACAGGGGACTTTTTCAGCATTTAAAAACGATTTACTTTTACTGAGAGTTCGATTGGCTGTTTATGCAGTCTTAACCAGCCTTCCATTGCTGGCACATGTTAAAAATCTTTGTGCCCTTTGCGGGGGTGGAGCTTGCCGTCTGCTCCAGGGTATTGAGTTATAGTGTGGTTGCCCAGCCCATCTCTCTGGTGGGTGCTGGTGGCACCTCAGGGAAGGCGGGGGGATTTGGCGTAGATTGGCCTCTAGCATAAGTGAATAGAGCCTGAGTTTGCATAACAGTGAGTTATTTTCCTCTGAGTCGGGGTGCAGAAGGGTTATTGACTCCACAGAGACCAGCTGGAAAATCAAATCATGAGAGTATAAAATGTTTTTTTTATGCACAGGGAGGGATTGTGTTGTAGGTAAATTGATGTCTAGCTAACCATGTATTTGGGATAGGAAGCTAGTGCTAATTTGTGAAAATGTATGCCTATATAATTTATGTCAATGATGAGATGATTTTATTTTATAAATACAGCCTGCTAAGTTATTTTCTCCCCACATAAAAATGGGTCTCAGCGGTGATGTAACACAACCTTAGGCTTCAATGAATGGTGAGGGCCTTCCACAATGCCCATAACCATCCAGTCTCTGGCCAACTTGTAGATGTACTGTACCTTTGCCGCTTCCACCCTCATGACATCAGCAGGCAGCCATAATGTGGGTGGAGAGCATCTCATTCTATGTTTCTGTGTCACATTTAGTGTCAAATGCAAAAAAAGTTATAATTGTGGGATGAGCATGCTCTACATATATGCACACTGAAAACCAAGTTGCGTTCATTTTTTTTATTTTAATCTTATTGTTTTTAATACCAAAAATTAATTTTGGTATCTGATGTATGTTTTCTGCAGTGATGCTTAAATAAGGGGGTAAATTTGTAAGGCTACAAATTAAATCTAGCCATGAAAAAGTGAAGATTAAGCGTGTCATTTATATTTTGGCCGAGTGAGTGGGTCTACCATAAATTCATAGACTTCCCATTTTACAAGACTGGTAGTTCACCTTTCATTTAAGGCCTTATTCTGAGTGCCTAGCTGTAGCACCTGGTAAGTCTAGTAATTCCACACCCTGGATTTACTAATACATACGTTACAAGTAACTTTGGATGGCAGAGTTAAGGGTACTAAAAGCTAAGCCCTCTGCTGGAAGTTTATCATCGGTGGTGGTCTATCCAACACAAAGTACTCGCAGTCAGCGCATTAGGGAGGTCTGACCTAGTTTAGGTGGGTTTCCTGATGCAGACCCCTATTGGGGCATGTCATGCCAGGCATGGATATTTAGCATTGGCTGCCACTTACTGTGAAAAAACTCCCTTTGTGTTGAGGCGATTGTGTGTTTTTTTTTTATTTCAGAAACAAGTGGATGCCTGTTTTAGTCACTGGCTGGGGTGAGCTTCGCTAGTAATAATGACATACCCATTAGGCTCTGGGAAAGGGTGAGCCTAAAGAGAAGCAACTGTTAATGACTGATCTGGAACTGCCAATGTACTCATCTTTAAAGAGGAGACAGGTGGAACAGACCAGACAGCTTGTGATTGTGATAATAGGAGCAAGAATTACACAACATCATTTAATCCATTACATTTGTATTGTTCTGCTTTTGCTTTACTATTTATTTATTCTTTGAAATCAGGAAAGGAGAGCAAAAGATGCAGTTACAGAGCAAGACTCCCCGTGTGTCCACTGCACTAAGAAGCACACACCAGGGATGTTTACTCTACAGGCTGAGCTTGTGTCATCTTTGACACAAGGCCATTAATACTTTGGGGGACATTTATTAAAAGTGGTGCTGCATACAGTGCAGTGCCACTTTTCTTGCACCCCTTAGCGCCCCCCTAACACCAGCATGGTAGCACCGTATTTAAAATACGGCGCACAATGACTGTAGTTAGGGTGACTAGCATCATAATTGTTTACACTAGTCCGGCGCTTTGCAGGATTAGAGTAAAAAATTATGATGCTAATCCTGCAAAGCACCCAGCGGCCCATTGTATTCAATAGGAGCCTCTGTTTAACGCCTGCACTTAGCAGGCGTTAAAAAATGCCAATAAAAATGGCACAAAGTAATCTCATAGATTCCTTTGTGCCATTTTTACAGCCCCTCCTAGCGCCACAATGCCCCCTTTGCATACAATATACCTGGTGCAAGCATAATGTGGCACAAGGGTTACAAAGTGGTGTAATGCATGCATAGCGCCACTTTGTAAATATGACGCAGAATTTTTGGCCTTGTTGGGCCACAGTTGCCTTACAAAAAATGGCGCAAATGTGACTCAAGGAGGTGCTAGGGGATCTTAAATATGCCCCTTTGTGTCTTTGCATCTTGTGCCACCTGCTTATGCCACAGCTTCTTATGTATTTTATATAAAAATCACAAACTGCGGATGTAGCACAGTTGGGATCAGGGCTTCGCCTCATCTTGTGAGGTGTTGTTTCCTTACAATGTAGAGCAGTCGTGTAGCAAAGGTGCCATATCAAGGTCTAATGCACGCAAAAGAAAAATAGCCCACTTGCATCTATTGTCTGTATTAATGACAGCCGTAATTAGGGTATAGAGCACCTCGCTCCACTGAGCACAAGTCCAGTCCACCAACTGCACCTCTGTGCTGACAGGTCTCACAGTCCTATCTGCATTCCCCATCTTTTTCCTTCCTTTCACTTTCTCTTCTACCTCAATACTTCCACTAGCTCTCTTTCCCACTATCCCTCTTACTTGTCCCTCTGTTCTTCCTACCGTTTTTCTTACTCTTTCTACCTCACCTCCAAAGCTGATCTCTAATATTTTCTGTTTGCCCTGTCCATTTCTGCCTACATTTACTCTATGTTCACATCTCCCCTCTCCCTCACTCTCTCTTCATATCTTATTCCTACCTATCACTTCCTATCCTCTTCGTTCCTTAATTTGTGTCCTTCGTATTTTTTATCTTTTCCTCTATAATCCCTTTCCATTTTTCAGTTCTCTCATTCCAAGATATTTTTATTGTTCCTTTTCTGTCCTTTCCTTTGAGTTTTTTTTTCTTTATCCTACCTGTAGGAAAGTACCATCTTGCCTGGCATGTTACCCCCATTTTCACTGTACGTATGTTTGTTTTTGCCCTTATGTCACTGGGATCCTGCTAGGCAGGACCCCAGTGCTCATAGTGTATGCCCTGTATGTGTTCCCTGTGTGGTGCCTAACTGTATCACTGAGGCTCTGCTAACCAGACCCTCAGTGTTTATGCTCTCTCTGCTTTCTAAAATTGTCACTGCAGGCTAGTGATTAATTTGACCAGTTCTCATTGGCACACTGGTACACCCATATAATCCCCTTGTATATGGTACTTAGGTACCTAGGGTATTGGGGTTCCAGGAGATCCCTATGGGCTGCAGCATTTCTTTTGCCACCCATAGGGAGCTCAGACATTCTTACACAGGCCTGCCACTGCAGCCTGAGTGACATAACATCCACGTTATTTCACAGCCATTTTTCACTGCACATAAGTAACTTATAAGTCACCTATATGTCTAACCCTCACTTGGTGGAGGTTGGGTGGCAAGTTACTTAGTGTGTGGGCACCCTGGCACTAGCCAAGGTGCCCCCACATCGTTCAGAGCAAATTCCCCAAACTTTGTGAGTGCGGGGACACCATTACACGTGTGCACTGCACATAAGTCACTACCTATGTGTAGCGTCACAATGGTAACTCCGAACATGGCCATATAACATGTCGAAGATCATGGAATTGTCACCCCCAATACCATTCTGGTATTGGGGGGAGAATTCCATAATCCCCCGGGTCTCTAGCATAAAACCCAGGTACTGCCAAGCTGCCTTTCCGGGGTTTCCACTGCAGCTGCTGCCAACCCCTCAGACAGGATTCTGCCCTCCTGGGGTCTGGGCAGCCCCAGCCCAGCCCAGGAAGGCAGAACAAAGGATTTCCTCTGAGAGTGGGTGTTATACCCTCTCCCTTTGGAAATAGGTGTGAAGGGCTGGGGAGGAGTAAGCTCCCCAGCCTCTGGAAATGCTTTGAAGGGCACAGATGGTGCCCATCTCTGCATAACCCAGTCTACACCGGTTCAGGGATCCCCCAGCCCTGCTCTGGCGTGAAACTGGACAAAGGAAAGGGGAGTGACCACTCCCCTGACCAGTACCTCCCAGGGGAGGTGCCCAGAGCTCCTCCAGTGTGTCCCAGACCTCTGCCATCTTGGATTCAGAGGTGTTGGGGGCACACTGGACTGCTCTGAGTGGCCAGTGCCAGCAGGTGACGTCAGAGACCCCTTCTGATAGGCTCTTACCTTTCTTGGTAGCCAAACCTCCTTTCTTGGTAGCCAAACCTCCTTTTCTGGCTATTTAGGGTCTCTCCTCTGGGTATTTGTCAGATAACGAATGTCAGAGCTCACCAGAGTTCCTCTGCACTTCCCTCTTCAACTTCTGCCAAGGATCGACCGTTGACTGCTCCAGGACGCCTGCAAAACCGCAACAAAGTAGCAAGACGACTAACATTGTAGTGCCTCATCCTGCCGGTTTTCTCTACTGTTTCCTGATGGTGCATGCTCTAAGGGCTGTCTGCCTTCACCCTGCACTGGAAGCCAAGAAGAAATCTCCTGTGGGTCGACGGAATCTTCCCCCTGCTAACGCAGGCACCAAAAGACTGCATCACCGGTCCTCTGGGTCCCCTCTCATCCTGACGAGAGTGGTCCCTGGAACACAGGAGCTGGATCCAAGTGACCCCCACAGTCCAGTGATCCTTTAGTCCAAGTTTGGTGGAGGTAAGTCCTTGCCTCCCCACACCAGACAGCAAACCTTTGTACAGCGTGATTTGTAGCTGCTCCGGCTTCTGTGCACTTCTCCAAGGATTCCTTTGTGCACAGCGTAACCTGGATCCCCAGCACTCTGTCCTGCAGTGCTCAACCCTCTGAGTTGGACTCCGACATCGTGGGACCCTCCTTTTGTGACTCCGGTTTCACAAATCTTCTAAGTGCCTACTCCGGTACTTCTGGGGGTGCTGCCTGCTTCTGCGGGGGCTCTCTGAGTTGCTGAGCGCCCCCTCTGTCTCCTCCTCCAAGGGGCGACATTCTGGTCCTTCCTGGTCCCCAGAGCACCTAAAAACCTCTACTGTGACCCTTGCACCTTGTTTGCGGTATTTCTGCGTGGAAACACTTCTGCAACATCCCGCACGCTGTGGGACATCTTCCATGCAAAGGACAAGTTCCTAGCCCTTTTTGTTGTTGCAGAATCTTTGGCTTCTTCCACCCAGAGACAGCCCTTTTTTCTGGGACCCTGCCCCCCCTGGACACTATTGCGACTCTTGGACTTGGTCCCCTTGCCTTGCAGGTCCTCACGTCCAGGAATCCGTCTTCAGTGTTTTCACGACTATTGTATCTTTCTGGGGTAGTAGGGTAACTTTACTTCTACTTTTCAGGGTCTTGGGGTGGGGTATTTTAGACACCCTTACTGTTTCCTTACAGTCCCAGCGACCCTCTACAAGCTCCCATAGGTCTGGTGTCCATTTGTGATTCACATTCCACTTTTGGAGTATATGGTTTGTGTTGCCCCTAGACCTATGTTTGCCTATTGCATCCTATTGTGATTCTACGTTGTTTGCACTACTTTTCTTACTGTTACTTACCTGTTTTGGGTTTGTGTACATATAACTTGTGTATATTACTTACCTCCTAAGTGAGGGTATTCTCTGAGATACTTTTGGCATACTGTCATAAAAATAAAGTACCTTTATTTTTAGTAACTCTGAGTATTGTGTTTTCTTTTGATATTGTGCTATATGATGTGAGTGGTATAGTAGGAGCTTTGCATGTCTCCTAGTTCAGCCTAAGCTGCTTTACCATAGCTACCTTCTTTCAGCCTAAGCTGCTAGAAACACTTCTATTCTACTAATAAGGGATAACTGGACCTGGCACAGGGTGTAAGTACCACAAGGTACCCACTATAAGCCAGGCCAGCCTCCTACACTCCCTATTTATGCACTTCATTTCTCTCTGTACACACAACTTTCCCCTCTACATTGGTCTTTCTCTTTCTTACCACTTTCTTCCCTCTCACTCATTTCTTTTTTCCATCCCTTCTCATTCTCCTATGTTTTCTCAATTTTTCTCCCAGTCTTTCCTTTTCGTTCCATTCACTTTGTCATTCATATATTCTACTTTTTCTATCCCAACCTGCCATATATCAATTATGTTTTTATGATTTCCTTTGCACTCTTTGTTTCATTGTCTCTGCTCTTCCTTTAAGTTATCTTATTTGTATCCCCTTGGTCTAATTTCTCACCCTCTCCTTTTCTTCCCTCAATTATCTCTCTTTTTTCTTAGCACCTTTCCATTTGTCCTCATCCTCATTACACCTTGTGACCTCTTTCCTTCTGCATATATCTGCTACATACGTTCTCGCTATTTTCCTTTTCTTTCCCAATGCTGCTTCCTTTTTCCCTTCTCTAGCTCCTGATTTACTTTAATTTCTCCTTCTTTTCTCTATAAAAAAAAATAATCTTTTTCATGCCATGCTCTGTATATACAGATTCCAAATGTCTGCCCACCTCTGCTATGCTATTGGGCTTTTCCAGTGGTTGCATGGGGCCATGTCTGTCACGCTCTCCATGACTATCTTCATCACAATGAAACAAAAATATTCTGAATGGAAAGGATGGTCTCTTAAGTAAACTGCAGCTGGTGCAATTAATTCTGTATCTCTCTCCCATTTCTGGACTGGGGTTCCACTCCAGAGGCTGCAGCACTGATAACCGTACCCCTGGATTAGTGGTCCCAGTGCTTTCTCACCTATCACCATGATCTCCATCAATCTGGCACAGACTGGGTCCATGGGAGAAGAGTCTCGCCCTTCCAGTACTGTTGGCTCCACAGCTGTATTGTTGAGAATAAATGGCATGGAGCCTGAGGGGACAGATTTACTATGATTTTGTGGAGCGGTTGTGATATTTTTGTGGTGCGGCCCCAATGCAAAATCATTTTTTGCATTTACTAAGCCACGCAAAGTCACTTTGCGTGGCTTTGGGTGGTTCAGTAAATACAAACTAACTCAATCCAGTGCATAGCGCTGCCTTGTGTCACTATGCTTTGGGTAGGCATTATATAGGTGAAGCAAGGGCATTTCCATGCATTCACCCATGTATTTTGATGCAAACCTAGGTATACAAAGACTTGTAAACCTGGATTTGCATCCTAATGGTGCCCCTAACTGACAGAGGTATAACGAGGAGAAATATCTTTATTTCTTCTTGTTGCTTTCTCTGTACTGTCAGGTGTGCCTCAGTTGATCAAGCCCTACGTAAAGTGAGGAATGTAGGCTGCAGAGCAGTCTTGGCAAAGCCAGTCACTGAACCATCTTTCAGGTTGTTACCATTGCACCTGGACTATTTTCATCTTCTGGGTTTTCAGTTTAATGACGTGTGACAAATGTCCGCCAATGGGTTGTGTGGTCTTGTGTGCTTATTTTGAGGAGTACATCTCTTGCCTGCAGTAGATCTTCTCAGTAAGGTATGGATCTCCTAATCTGATACATTACCTCAATGATTTCCTTTTGGATCCCTGCTGGTTCTACTAAATGCAGCTGGGCACTCTGCCTTTGTCAACTTGTTGCTTGAGCTTGAAGTCCCTTTTCCTAATGAAAAAAATCGACAACCTGTGAACATGTATTACATTTCTAGGGATTGGTATTGACTTATGTTGGATGAATGCAGGCTACCACAAGAAATTTACAGCCTTCCTGCAATCTATCAAACTTGTGCTGTCACACACAAAGGTCACACTGCACCAGTTGCAAGTACTAGCGGGACAGGTAAATTTCATCTTGCAGATTACCTCTCTGGCTCAGCCTTTTTCTCACTCAATATCTAGTGTCATGGCTTGTCTGAGAAGTAAACATGGGGATTGTTGGTGGGAGTAAGAGAAGATTTAAAAATCTGGCATAGCTTTCTTGTACAGTTTAATGGATCAGTGATCTGGCTCTCGCCCCCATTTTCTAATCAGGTGCTCAGCCTGTTTATGAATGCAATAGGAATCAATGGCTTTGAGGATATATTAGAGATCCAGTGGTGTAGGGGAGTCTGGCATTTGTTTTGGAATGAAACTGGCCTCACCAAATCCATTGCCTTTTTAGAGCTATTTCCCATAGTTGTGAAAGTTGTGATTTTGGCTGACAATTTCAGAAAATAGGATGGTAATTTTGTGGTCTGATAACATGTCAGTGGTGGAGGTGATTACCGAAAGAGGGCTTCTTGTTGTTATGTTTTTAGGCTGTTAAGGCATCTGGCTCTCTTTTGCTTGAAACTCAATGTGCTCTTTAAGGCCAAAAATGTACACGGTGTGTTTAACAATGATGCTAATGCCCTATCTCGCTTGTTGCAGGACTTCTGGGTGTATCATCCCAATGCCACCAATGAGATAACCATGTGCTCAGAAGATCTTTGAAGGATGGTGTCCTGTCTTGTCAGATCTAGTTGTGTCAAAGCAAACATGTTCTACTTATGAGCATGCCTTTGATTAATACATGGCTTTTTGCAGGGGTGGCATGTTGATGACATATCCTCAGTACAAACTCTGTCTCTATTTTTAGGTGAATTTCATCCACATGAAAACTCTGTGTTTTCTGGTAGGGCGCATGTCATGACTATTGGTTTCTATGCAAAGTTATTCAGGCGCATGATATTGCAAATAGTTTTGGGGTTCAGGAAGGCACTGATGGGTTTGATGAGACTGGCAGGAAGAACAAAACACACAGGTGCTGTGAAATGTTGTAAATTTAATTGTGCCATTATCTTGGGGCTCCATTTGTCGGAATGCCTCCGTGCATACATTATGCCTAGTGCAGGCATAATGTAGGGCAAGGGTTTACAAAGTGGTGCAACACAGCGCCACTTTGTAAATACGGCGCAGGATAAATGCCTCCTTAATGGTGCCTTAGCGCAAAACAATGCCTCTTGGGTGGCGCAAGATGGTGCTAAGGGATTGTAAATATGCTCCTTAATGAACACTTGTATGTGACAATAATCAATTGACATATTTCTATTGTAGTATTTATCAAAAATACTATTATCTCGATTAATTAATTGTTTTAGTGATTGCACCTATTGTTTTTTTATATATTTCACCTGATTTCTTTAAAAAAATGCTCATTTGATGTATTCACAAATTGCAATGTTTATTTTATATGGTTCAATTGAACATCTATAGTCAGGACGTTTCACATTTCGTCCAGGATGTTTCACATTTCATCCCTATTGGCTTGACACACCACATTCCATTCCCACATAATATAAAGCGGTCATTTTCAAGGCATATTAGCCATGCAGGTACTGGTTCCAAAGCATCCTTTACAAATAAAGATTAACTCGTAGTGCGCATTTGCATTTCTTTCAGGCTAGCAGACATCCTGGCAGGAAAGCCTGAATAGCTCTCTGCCCAGCTCCAGTTTCACAACACAGAGAGTCACTGAATGACACTTCAACTGCGACATTTAAACTCTCACAATTAATCGTTATGGGACTGCTGTCTTTTTACACAAATTAGGGGAACGGCGTTTTATAAATCATAAAAGTATGGGCCCTCCGATCCAGCCCACTTCTACCAATGCTCCCAGGGCTGACTTTAGGGCAGTGCGAGTGGTGCAGCCGCACCGGGTGCTTACCTATATTGTGGGGTGCTGACCTCAGGGGGGCGCTGTGTTTAGCAATAGCCTAAGAAACTTGAGATTTAAAGAACCCTGTGCATACAGCCTTCAGGAAACAATTAAAATGTCAGAGAGATGGGAGTTTTGTCTAGGGGCAGCTTTGACTCGCCAGAACATAGCGTGGAGGGTTAATATGCCTGCTGCAAAGAACAGTACTATATTTTATGTGGCTAGCTGAATGGATTAGTAAAGCCAGCCTTTAAAAGTGCTTTAAAAAAAATTAATGTTTGCAAAATGTGGGCTATGGAGAGATGAGGGGCCCATTTGCAGGGTGGTAGTGAGTGAATACGAGGAGGTGGCCATAGGGTGCGGGGGCGCCAAAAAAAGCGGTGGCACAGGGCGCCACCAGCGCTAAAGCCGGCCCTGAATGCTCCTATCGTATTTGAGTTATAAGGGTTGTATGGCGCTCTGAACAATCGTTATGACTCAAATACAATAGGAGTATTGCCCTGGTCCACCTACAGCAAAAAAAATAACAAAAGTATTCAACAAAGCTACCACTGAACTACCTAATGAGAAATGGGACGTATCGCCATGCAGTGCGACGGTGAGGCGTGCTTATTATTTTTTAGAGTTACCTGCAGTGTATTCTGTTATGAATTTACACTTGATCTCAGCCATTTCTCATACTCCATCCCCGTAGTCTTGCGAACAGCTTTGAAGAAGAGGTCTAAACCATTTGTAAATAAAAACGTGCTGGTGCCCACAGCTCTCCTCTGAAACACGCGGCTGCTGCAATTAAATGTGCTAGCACGGAATACTGAGGCCGCGTAATCCTGAAACCATGTAATGCCTCTAATCCAGTATTCGCTAGTGTTCACTGTTTTGTGTAGAAGTCCAGAGTCGGCAGTTTAGTGCAAGGTTGTGTCTAATACATCGGTGAGCACTGCCGGGGTGTAATCAGGCCCCTGCCAAACCTGCGGTCCGGAGGATGGGGGGACGTGCAAGAAACCCTTTATAGCCCTCCGTTGAGAACAAGGCGCATAAATAGCTGAGGTACAGGGGCCTATCACTTTGCTTTACACCACTGCACTCAGCGCAGTACAGCAAACATAACACCTGTCAACAGTCCAATACACTAGCATGGACTTAGTATTTAAAAAAAATATAAAACGCGTTTTATTACGCCATCAAAGTACGCACCTTTGAACACGTTCTTTCCGCCCTTTGAGGGTAATTCGCTGTCTACTCCCAGTGTCCTGCATACGAAGATTAACATCTGCATGTGCATTTTGATAGGTCAGGGGACCAATCTGCCACATCCGGCACCTTTTATGGATGTTTCCTCTGACTTTAGATGAGCCTCACAAGAGCCTGTCTCCCGGGCTTTATCCAGCCATTGGCCAGACTGAAGACCACCCTTGGAGGGCAGTCTGGGAGCTCACGTCCCACAGCAGAGTTGATATATCAGGAGACCTTGATAATTGGTAGTATCACATTCACTCGGCGTCGAAGCTGCCACTCCTGGTTTCTCTTACCCAAAGTCTACTTTGAACTCCCAGATTTACATATTGAAGGTCTCCTTAACATGGGATCACAGAACATTAGCAGGTAAATCTTAGTTTACCCCGCTGGAAAACACGACACTGCTTTTTGAGCTACTTAACCAATGCTATGGCATATCCCCTACCCAGGGGTTTAACGAAACTTGTGGGGGGACACCCTGCAAAGTACATGGAGCCCCCCTCCGTATTTACACAGGCGCTCTCAATTTCGGGTACTGTGCCTTGGGGGCCCAGAGAGAGCCCTCAACCCCCCCCTCCACCCCACCCCCCCAACTCCCAACAATTCCGTTCCCCACGCACCGCGGGCGCTGCGGGGGCCTGTGTTTCTCCAGTGCCACAGTCCCAGAATTTCAATCTATGGCCACGCAGGCACACAGCTCTGATGTGAAAGGGTGAGAGGGGCTATGGAGAGTAAACATTTACCTTATCAAAACCATACGTTTTACCTGGGCTGTTCGCTAGATTACGTGAAAGTGCAAGAGGAAACCTTTATGCTGGCGACATATTTCTGCTAAAATCCATTCTTTCGAGATCGCTCAATATTTGTACCTTAGTACTTTGCAGAAGATGTGATTCAATTTTACCTCGCCACAGTTAAATTACAGACACATCTACATTCATGGAAGCAGGTTTTGAGAATTATTTCCTGTTCCAAAGCGAAAACATTAACTGGAAAAAGTGAAAGCTTGCGGGCGATGCTTCCTGGTTACAGGTTTGAAAAACAAGCATTGGCAAAGCCAACAGAGCTCGCCTATATAAGAGCTATTGACTTTGGCAATGTGTTTTAGCCATGTAGTTCTCCAGCATGGCTGCTATTCAGCATGGCTAAAAATTAGTGGCACAGAGGAGAGTGTGGTGGGATGTTGTAGGCTGGAATGGTGAAGAGTGGAGTAGAGTGTTATAGAGGGGAATGGCAAAGAGTGTTGTTTATTGGAGTGGCATGGTGCAAAATCGCATAGAGGGCAGACATTGAACTGTCATAGAATAGAAAGTGTTGCAGAGTATAGTGGCACAGAGTGCAGTGGCATTGAATTCAGCGACATCCAATGCAGCGTTATGGAATGCAGTGGTGTAGATTACAGTGGTGTATAGTAGAGTAAAGTAGTGCAGAGTAGAGTGGTGTAGAGTAGAGTGGCATATAGTGCAGTGGCATTGAGTAGAGTGACATAGAGTGGTGCAGCATGAAGTAGCATAGAGCTGAGTGATGCAGAGGTCAGTGGTGCCAAGTACAGTCAAGTGGCATAGACTGCAGTGGCGTAGAGTGCAGAGTAGAGTCAAGTGGCATAGAATGCAGTGGCATAGAGTGGTGAATAGTAGAGTAGCATAGAACTGTGCAGGGTAGAGTATAATGCCATCAAGTGCAGTGGCATAGAGTGGAGGAGTAGTGCAGAGTAGAGTGGTGTAGAGTTCAGTGGCAGAGAGCACAGTGTTGCAGAGTAGAGTTTTAGAGTGCAGTGGTGTATAGTGGAATAGAGTGATGTAGAGATCAGTGGCCGAAAGTACAGAAATACAAAGTAGAGTGCAGTGGCGTAGAGTGAAGTGACATAGAGTGCAGTTATGTAGAGGACATTAGCATAGAATACAGTGGTTAAGAGTAGCATGGCATAGGGTACATTGGCATAGAACGCACTGGTGCAGAGTGGAGTAAAGTGAGGTAGAGTGGAGTAGTGTAGAGTAGGTTGTTTCAAAGAAGAGTGAAGTGGCATAGAGTGCAGCGGTGCAAGGTAGAGTGTAGTTGTGTAGAGTGGCATAGAGTATAATGACGTAAAGTGATATAGAATGCAGTGGCATAGATTACAGTGATGCAGAGTAGATTAGAGTGGCATACAGTGTATTTGCAGGGAGTGCAGTGGCATTGAGTGCAGTGTTGCAGAGTGGCATGGAGTGGAGCTTTGCACAGCAGATTGGCGTGACCTAGACTGGAGTGGTGTAAAGTGCAGTGGCAAAGAGTGCAGTGGTGTAGAGTGGTACAGGCTGGAGTAGAGAGGCATAGTGTGAAGTGGCGTGGAGGGCAGTGTAATAGAGTGGAGTGGTGCAGAATGCAGTGGAGTGGAATGAAGTAAAGTGCAGTGGTTCAGAGTAGAGTGCACTGGTGTTGAGTAGTGCAGAGTAGAGTGAAGTGGCGTAGAGTGGAGTATTTATGGTGTGGTAGCACACTGCCATTACAGACAACACATTTTCACTTGAAATGACCATTACATTTGCACAGACATACCGTTTTACTAATAAAACTATACAGTACACAGACAAAAATGTGCGGAAATTGCTTCACCTAGTTTAATGATTCGTTTTGGTCATATTAGAGTACTTGCTTCCAACACACTTGAGGGTCAGCAAAAAATGTGCTTCATTTGTGTGTTCATAATTCTGATATATAATGAAATACGTACACAGTTCATTTAAATGCTGTGGGGTGCTGGAAAAAAACTCTTTCCTACCCCCAGTATTTAGCAAGATTGTCATATAAATCCATTTGACCTGAGTCTTTGAATGCACAGAAAATGTGATGAGATAAGAATACGTTTTAAAGGACTGTCAACAGAAACCAAGTTTGTGGAAGAATACAGAAAACACAACTGACCCTGGAAAGCCTAAAGCAAATAAAGCCAGCAAATGGAAAGCCAGAAAGTGTGAGTTATAAACCACAAAGCCAATGTTAATACAACAAGTTAAATGCATTCCTAGGTCAACTTTCTGAAGCTCCCCAAGATGTCTTTAGCTAACCAGACATCTGTGCTGTCTGGTAGGCTGCAACCTAACAAGGGCTGACTATGCATTTTGTCCTTTCCTTGTTAAAAATGTATGCCATTGAGTTTGGTAATAATTTTAACAGACAGAATGAGTTTCCAAGAGACACTTTAGTTTTTGATGTCTTCTGGATAAATGGACACTTTTATTATTATATACTTTTATGCACTTCTTTGTAATATCAACTTAATCATTGCAGTTTGACAGGAAAAAACTGTGCTACCTTCCTCAGATTTCAATATTGCCTTTGTGGAAAGAGAAGTTACTTATGAGTATCTCCATTGCTTTGACTTCAAGTCTTTTGTGTCACTGTCTGTATTATTCAAGGTTTATCCTTTCTCTGAAGGAAATCAAGAGACCTATCTAGTAGATTAGATCTAGGGGAAACATCCTTTACAACATTGTTTTTACCACATAATGGTTGGTGCCTTTACCACACATACCTTTTCTACACATGGGAAGTATAATTAAGGTGAGTGCATGTGTGTGTGTGTGTGTGTGTGTGTATTTGTGTGTATAAATAGATAGCTAGATATAGATATGATTTAACACAGTGGTCTCCACTGGATAGCTATACTTAGGTCAGCGTTTTCATAGATAATGCATTTTTTATGATGCTAATAACTTTGACATCGCTTTTAGGAATCTCATGAAACTATACAAAAAGGGCTATTTTTTGCCTGACTTGTGCATGGAAAGTTTTAGGTTGATTGGTTAAAAGGGAGCCGAGAAAAAAGGGAGACTCCAAAACGCAAAATCACCATGCATTTTCTATAGCCTTCTGTAGGCAAAGTTAAAGCAAAAACTACAGAAGAAAATGACACCTCATTTGACAGGGAGCTAGATCTTGGTATGCAGATTGTGTGGCAATCCATTCAGTAGTTTTTGTGAGATTGAGGTTTAAAAATGTAAATAAATGTTTGGATGGATTGCTGGGTTCGCGAGATGCTCACTTGGACGCCAATTTAAAAATGAAGCATTCTGATTGGCCCTGGTAGCTTTTTTCCCCTGGGGCCAATTCGCTCCCATGGGAGACAGACTTCTGTAGGAGCGAGTGCTCTGATTGGCTGCCAGCAACATCAGAAAAACGTTGCTGGCAGCCATTGCAGGACTTGGGAACCCAGTCCGCTGTCCTGAACTTTAAAAAAAAAGTGATATAAGGGGAAGGGTGGGGATACCCTGACCCACTAGGCCCTTTGGGGTTGACCCAGTGAGACACACCCTTGGGCCAAAAAAAAAAAAAAAAACCTGCAGTTTTTTGCTGTGATCCCGTGGAACTCAAGTGGGATTTAAAAAAATGGCATACTGGGCTACATTGTTCAATTACGGTGCTACCTCCTTCCCTGATACATTATAAGCCCCAGGAAGCCCACAGATAGGGCGGCATTCCATAAGGGCAGGGGCCACGGGCCCTCCCTATGAGCCATTATAGGCTCAGGGACCCCATTCCCTGGGGCCATCTCACTTTTGTCCCTGAGAGTCCCTGAGGACACAGTAGCTTCCCTACCCACACCAGTGCGGGCAGGCGACTTATGGTTGTCCCTGTCTAGCATGAGCATTTTTTAATCTCCCACCAAACACGAGCAAAGCCAAGTCTGTTGACAGCGTGTAGGAGCTTTACAAATGCTTGGTCAGCTGGAAGCAGATGTTATCTGTTTCCCTACCCACACTGATACTGGCAGGGAAACAGATCAATAGATTGCTCCCACCCAGAGGGAGCAGCATAAGTGGCTGCTTCCTCAGGGTGGAAGCAATGCTGACTCCCACAGTATGTAGAGAGATGACTGGGGCTGCATGGGCCCTGGGGCTCCCCTGAAGCCCCCAATGTATGGTGGGTGCCCTGGGTGGGTACCAAGGCAGCATCCTATTTAAAATAGAGGCCCTGGGGAATGGGGTTCCTCGGGCAAAATAGGCTCTGGGAGGGGGGCCACGCAGCCCCCTCCTATTTAAACTAGACACTGCCCTGAGGGAGGGGTCCCCAGGGTTTAATGAGGCTTGGGGAGGGGCCCAATGTGGCCCCATCTGCTTTAAATTATTAGGGCCTTGGGAATGGGGTCCCAGGACCTAATGAGGCTCGAGGAGGTGGCTCGAATTTGCCCTCTCCTTTAAAAAAATACAGCTCTGGGGGGTGGGATCCCCAGGGCCTAAGGAGGCTCGGGAAGGGGGACTACACACCCACCATCCCCTTTAAAATAAATACAGCCTTGGGGCATGGGGTCCCGAGACCCTATTGTGGCTTGGGAAGGGGTGCTAGGTGGCCCTCCTCCCTTTTAGCAGAAACACGGCCCAAGGGATTGGGTCCCTGAGGCTTCATAAGACTCAGTGAGGAGGGCTGTGCAGCCCTACTCGCCATTTACACACAAACATTGTCCTGGGGAATGGTCCATGGGGCCTGTGAAAAGTCAGGGTGGGGGCTCCTGGGACCCTCTTCCCTTTTCTATTGGTTTGATCCTGTGGACTGGATCCCCAGAGTCCAACATTTCTCAGGGATGGGGGGGCTACATGCCCTCCTCCCCTGTTTAATTGTATTTGGACTAAGAGGGTGGGGTACCGAGGGCCAATTAAGGGTCAGAGAGGGGACTGCATACCCCTTTCCCCTTAATAAATATGTTTTGGCCCATCAGATGTTTTCCCCATGTCCCAAAGGCCAACTCTACACTGTGCAAGCCAAGAGCTGTGTATAGTGGGGGGTTGGCAGCCTGCTGAGGGTTTGGCCACTGGGCCTGGCACAGGCCAAGCCCTGTGACCAACCACCAGCTGTACACAGCCAAAGGCTGTGGTTGGCTGCCTGACTGCTGTGAGTTGAAAGCAGAGCCTGGCTTCAACACAGGCCCTGTGTCTAACCCCACAATGTGCACGACTAAAGGCCATGCATGGTATAGAGTTGGATGCCTCCAAGAAGATACCTGCTGGGAGGAGGATGCAGGGCTTGGTTACAAGCCAAGCCCTGTGCCCAACCCATTGCTGCATTTGACAAAAGATAGTATGCAGTATAGGGTTGGCTGCCTCCGGTTGGGTTGGCCACAGGGCCTGGCTACAGACCAGGCCCAATTGCCAGCCCCATGCTGTGCTCATTCAAAGGCTGTGCGCAGTGTGGGGTTGGCTGCCTGTGGTGGACTTGTCTCAGGACCTGGCCACAGGCCAGCCCCCCACTGCCAAAGAAGGTGCGCAGCAAGGGTGGCTTTAAGTAAGGTGATAAATCAATACTTTACATTAAAAACAACCCTAGAACTTCAATGAACAAAGCGAAAGGCTAAAGTAATGTTATAGTTCACTGTGATAAAAAGATCTGTTTTTGTTAAAAAAAAACTTAGAAATTCACTGAAAAAACAAATGTTAAAGTAACATTATAGTAACATTATAGAGGTGACTATGTCAGTGACAAAATTAATGTTTTGAACTCATATAGCCACAGAAATTCACCAGTTCTAGTTGGCAGAGCTAGCTATAACTTCTGCCATGCACTGCTTATGACCTCACATATTAAAACACTTATGACATGCTCTATGACATCATTTACAACATCACTGATGACATCTCAGATGACATAGTTCATTGCGTGATTTCTTAAAATTCCAAATTCCCTGTTGAACGGGCTTTTAACAAGTATTAAAAATAGAGGATGAATTTGTTTTTTAGCTGGTCCAAAACTCAAGATAGCGGAATTAACATTTTGATCAGTACTCATAGGCCATAGTACTCTAAAGACTATACAATTTGCCTTGTGGGCTACAAGACCACGGGGTGATTTATGAAAATGTAAAAGAAATGGTTTTCTCTGTCAAAAGAGTTATTTTGAAAGGTTAGGCTGCAGGTTTTAATTGCAACAGTAAGGCTACAGTGTTAGGCCCAAAACTATGTTTTCCTGGTCACACTAGTAAATGGTATAGTAAGTGATACAGTTCACAGGTGACATTTTACTTTCTATGCCATAGGTTATTTTGTGCACCAAATACTATGGCTTTATGAGAAAATTAAACAAGCCAATCAGAGATTGTCCAATTTCCACATGTTTTAGGCATCAGGGCATTGGTGCTGGACAGCAGTGCCACAGTGTGCAGAGTCTAAAACCCAGCAATAAAATTCAGTACCAATGGAGGTGACCACCCAAAGTGGGCCTTTTTCACATTTCATATCTGAAAGCATGCATGCATTACCAGGGATTGAATAACAACTTATGTTGCTGTATGTGAAGTAATCGTTTTTGTTTTTGTTTTTGTTTTGCCCTCATATTTATTTTCAGGAGTAAGGAGGCAATGTGGATATTACAGTAACCCACTTTGGTCCACAATGCCCATCAAACTACTTTGAGTAGTTCTGCTTATTTTACAACTTTTTTATTGATGGATGTTAGAAATTGGGTCTCTAGTTGGCAGAGGTATTCACCGTGTCCAAGTAGAAACCACAATCCTAGTCAGGGTAAGTCAGATACACACTCTAAATTAACCTGTGCTCTCCCTTTTGCTTGGCACACAGCAGTCAGGCTTAATTTAAGAGCAATGTGTAAAGTATTTGTGCAGCTCTTAAATTTCAGTAACACAGTGAAAAACACCACAAAACGATGACTCCCCACCAGTTTAGAAAAATAGAGGATATTTATGTGAGTAAAACAAGACCAAAATAACAAAAATCAATTGTGTAGAACTCAAGATACACATTTTTCAAGACAAAACTGCAAAGTGGTGCTTTAACGTCAAAGGCGCTGAAATGTTACTTGAGGTCATGCTAGACCTGGGTGAATCCAAAGTTTAAGCCGACCATGATGGAGGGCAGGTCAGCTACAGAACTCACTCAGGGCATGCTGAAACAGTACCTTGGATGGAACAAGTGTTGCGTCGAAGATTGAATGCGTCAGTTACGATCTGCACAATCGGGTAGATGGGGCATCATTGAGCCTCACAATCGGGTCCTGCGTCGTCATCAAATTGGCACTGCCTTGGAGTAAAAGGGCACTGCAGAGGTTCTAAGCAGCACAACAGCCTTGAAGAATCCTTTTTTGGTGGAAAGGAGTTGCAAAGTCCGTTCTCAAGGCCCTGGACTGGATTGGCCCCTTTTGGCAGGGCAGGACTCACAGTGGCAGAGTCCAGCAGCTGAAGTAGAGTTGAAGGGAAGTCTTTGATGACCCTGATACCTCCAGAAAACATGAAAAGCCCACAAGTGCTTGGAGTTACTTAGTTCTGCAGAGGATGCAGACAGCAAAGTCCAGTCCTTCTCACTCCCAGGCAAGAGGCAGTAGGCCAACACAGCAATGCAGTTGAGCAGAGTGGCAGTTCCTCTATGCCGCACAGCAGCCTTTCTCCCTGGCAGAATGTGTTTCAGATCCAGAAGTGTACTGATTTGGTGGGGTTGGGGTCTAGCACTTCTGATTGGGGGAGACATCTAAGAGAGGCTGTTAGAGGACGGTTCTGACCATCAGGTCTGCCCTGATTTTTCGATTTTTGACCACCTGGTTTTTGACTGTTTACTGTGAGGAAGCCTCCTATGAGGTGACTCACGCACAGTAAACACATGGTAAAATGGACTGCGCATGTTTACCGCCGGTGCCGCCGTGCTAAGGAAAGGCTGCTGTGGCGCAGCCAGGGCAGGAGGCCCCGGGCAGGTTACATGTGATCATGTGTGCGCATGGATGTGCACCCATGTGAGGGCTGTGGGAGGAGGATTCCTGGTGTGCGCAGCCCAAAACCTGCGCTTAGGTAGTCCTGGTGCAGGAGGAACTATGCAGAGTGGGTGGTGACCTGGAGTAGGTCTCATGAGAGGGGTGTATACATGTGAGGGAGTGTCAGTGTGCTTACTGTCTTTTCACTGTACGGACACTCAGTTCAATGCCAATGTCAGTGTGCTTAAGGTATTTGCATTGTGGAGATACTCCATTAAATGTCAATGGGAAAGGAGGGCCTAGGGTGCAACTCCAGTTCTCTGGCGTCCACCGAGACAGGAGTCACACCAAAGTACACTGTAACCTGTAAAAAAAGAATGATGCAGTAGGTTACAAGAGCATAGTTGTACAACTTATGGGTCATCCAGGGATGTCATCTTTCTCTGACTCAGCTCAGGATTAGGGCCAATTACTGCTCTGTCCGGTTGCTTGAGCAGGGCCTTGCATCAGTCAGCCAGCTGTCATTGCGTACCAGGAGCACGCTGGAGAAGCCCTGCGAGGAATGTCAGGGAGGAGGGTCTGAGACTTTCAGAGCATATATGGCAACTAACTCCTGGAGGATGCCATTTTGAGCTATCCCAGAAGACTGTGCAAGAAGGAGGGGATGGGGGCAAGGAAGTGATGTGGCACATCTGGATAGGCCAGAGGTGCAGACCTGCTGGACACTTCCGCCCCTACTTAAAAGGTCCTGCACAGGGGAGAGCTCTCTCTTGGCTGTGCTTCACTGCTGGACACTGGGACTGAAGAAGGGCGTCATGGACATCTGGAAGGAAGAACCTCCTGACTGCCCTTGGGGAAGGGACTCTGCCCCTGAAGGATTCCAGGCCAGCAAGGCAAATGCCAGGGCCAGGCAAGCTGGCCCCATTACCCCCCCAGAGGACTAGTTGGGGGAAGGACTGGGCTAGTGCAAGGAGAGCGGGCTGCCCAGAAGGAAAAGAGGGAACCCAGAGGAAAGGTTGGCGCAGGGAGTCAGTGGGACTGGCTGCCGATGATCTGGGACCCTTCCAGGCCCGGAAGTCTAAGCAGAGTGCTCCTGGTGGCAAGGGCTTGTCACCAGGAGCGGAACGACGCAAAAATGATGAAAATCGGCACTTAGGGGCCCGAGATATCACAGGACAAAGGATGGCGACCTTTGGGAAAGTAGCTGCGAAGTGCGTGGAGCTCCGCAGCTGCTTGAGATTGTGCCCCCAGGGTGGGCCAGGGCTTGGGGGCTGCCCCAGGAGGAAGAGGAGCACAGGGGAGTGCCGTCGCACTCCCCCTCACTGCAGAGGAAGGGGGCCCGGACCCCATCCTGGGGCCCCGTGAAGCCTGGTTCATTCTTTTCCATCAGATAGGGGGGGCGCTGTTGCGCGCCCCCCTGCCGCTGTGGGAAGGGACCCCGGACCCCATCCTGGGGCCCCCTGCGGCAGAGACAAGCCGGGGAGCGCCGTTGCGCTCCCCGCGAAGATGTGAGCAATGGGGGGGCGCCGTCGCGCACCCCCCAGCAGAAGGGAAGATGGGGAGCGCCGTCGCGCTCCCCGTGAAGATGACCATGAGGGGCCCAGACCCCATCCCGGGGCCCCGTGAAGAGTTAGGAGTGGGGGGGGGGCGCCGTCGCGCACCCCCAGCCGAAGAGGAAGCCGGGGAGCGGAACATGGCCAAAAGGGGCCCCGGACCCCATCCTGGGGCCCCGAGCAGAGGAGGGCCTCGGGGAGTGCCGTCACGCTCCCCGCCAAGGAGAGGAGGGGCCCCGGACCCCATCCCAGGGCCCTGAGAAGAAGAAGACCTCAGGGGGTGCTGTCACGCTCCCCGCCACGAGGAGGAGGGGCCCTGGACCCCATCCTGGGGCCGCGAAGATGCAAGGAGGAAGGAGGAGTGCTGCTGCACTCCCCCGCGCGGCCCGTCTGGCCGCGAGGCTTTCTGTGTCTGCCAGCTGGAGCGGGCAGACTTCGGGGCAGCAGGCCGGCTCCCGCGGCAGCACCCGGAGGTGCTGGCTATGCAGGGAGCCGGCAGAGGCGGCCAGGGGTGGGCTCCCTGGGCCGCCCTCCATCGAGGGATCCTCTGTGTGGTGCAGGGGAGTCCGGGTGGGACCGGCACCCCCAGGAGAACTTTCAAAAGACATGGCACAGCGGCTCTCCCCAGCTCAGCAGAAGAGCCGCTCATCATTTATGCGGCTGCCCCAGCATGCTTTGTGGGGCAGGGGCCGCCATTTGAGCCCCCAAAACTGCTGTGGTGTTCCCAGGGAGATGGGGCCACCACCAAAGGAATACAAAGTGACAGGGGGAGCTGCAGGAGCAGCGCAGCCTCCCCCCAACATCAGTTGGGTCCCCACCCTAGGTAGGGTGGGACACATGAAAGATAACCCCTCAAGGGTTGGACTGGTATATGAAGCACAAGCTTCAGTGAACTTTTGTTCTTGCTTTTGTAAGGGTGCCTACCATAGGCGTTGGTTGGTATTGCCCCATGTATTGTACTGATATTTTATTGCCAATTAGGAGTAATCCAAAAGTAATCTAAAAGTAATCCTGATGGTTATAGTGCTAGAATGTTGTCCCATATGTTCCCTGGCTATGCTAATTTGAATAATGATACTGACAGCCACCTCTTGGCAAGATGGAAGTATTTAATCGCAAATGTAGGTGTCTTCATTTCACTGTACTGTCAAAATGTTGAATACTGTCAAATGTTCAAATGTGGCAAGTGGGGCACTGGGATTGTTTTGCCATGTGGATTGTTGGATTATAGTCTCCCTTGAAGAGACCTGAGAGATTACATAATGGATGCCCAGAGTGATTCTATCACTTTGTATATATTTGTGGATTGTTGCATAGTATTGAGTAGTGTGTGCGAATAATAAATGTACTTTTACTTTATCAAAAGAAAAAGCACAGACTGGACAATCATTTATTGAGAGTCATGCTTGCATGCTCATGAATGGGGATTACTAGCCCACACCACCTCCCTTGAGTAAGCCTTGGACTGCTCTGCAACGCTGTCCTATGAGAGTCAAGTGCTACAATGGGGTGTTGGGTTCCCAGTGGCGGTCGTGTGCGGATTCGTTACTTGTGCATGCCACACAACTAATGACCCACCTTCAAAAAGAGACCTTTGAAGTGCACAAAGTCCTTGACCTTCCTTCCTGGCTCCAGAAACTCTACAGGGGGTTAATTAGCTGCTTGTGTGAGTAGAGAACCACAGCCTTATTCAAGTGTGTCAGTTCCCCCCTCCCATCTAGCCCAGTAAGACCCATCAGCCTGGTGATAGGCCATCAGGATGCAAATGTCACAGCCCAGTTCGCCTTGTGTGTGACTGTCTAGAGAAAATGCACAAAGCTCAGCTGTCACCCACCACGGTCAGAATCACAGAATGGGTAAAGTACGAAAATGCCAAATTTATAAAAGTGTAATTTTCAGACTTACAATTCAAAATCTGACTTCACCATAAGTGGTGATTTTAAATTGTGAGTCCAGAGACACCAAACTCTAAATTTCTGTCTTTTCCCAATTGGAAGTTATACTTAAAGGTTGCCTCAAAGTAATTCCAATGTTTACCAATGGGCAAAATATTCCTTGCAATAGTGAAAGACACATTTAATAGTTTTTCACTACCAGAACATGTTAACCATAAATGTACATGTCGAACTTTTAAAATACATTGCATCTTGCCCTTGGGCTAACCAGGTCCTACCTTCGTGGTGGCATATGTGTAATAAAAAGGAATGTTTGGGCCTAGCAAGTAGGTGCACTTGCCAAGTCGCAATGGTAGTTTAAAAATGCCCACACAGTCTCTGCAGTGACAGGCCTGAGACATGTTTGAAGTGTGACTTTAGTGGGTGGCACAATCAGTGTTGGAGGCCCACTAGTAGTATTTAATTTAAAGGCCCTGCGCACATATAGTGCACTTTACTGGGGACTTACAAGTACATTAAATAGGCCAATCGTGGATAAGCCAGTGTTACCATGTTTAGAGTACAGAACACCTGCACGTTAACACTGGTCAGCAGTGGTAAAGTGCTCAGAGTCCGAGAGCTAACAACAAGAAATTCAGGAAAAACTGGAAGGAAAAGGCACAAAGTCAGAGGATGACACTGTAGAAAGGGCTGTGTCCAACAATGGATGATGTAAGTCTACCAATAGAGCAAGCATTGGCAAACGTAACAGAGCTGGCATTAATGTGGTTTTACATGCAGACACAGCCGTGAACAAGTGCAGTTTACCTGAGTTTATCTAATTAAATCCAGACCTATTGCCTTTGTCAGTGCTTGTTCATTTTTACCATAGACACTTTTACCAATCTATAGGGGATTGTCCCACTTTTCCTTGTAATGTTTCACAGGTAAAGTCCTCCTGTTTTTAATTAACACTTGTTGTAGCAAGCTTCCTATATGCAGAGCCACTACAGTTATGCCATCTATTAACCACAGCTCTTTACAAATAATTATAGAGTTCCACATTTACCATATAATCAATTATCTGCTGCATAAACTGTAAATTCTAATAAAAAATATTGTTTCTAGCTCAAACGGATACAGAATGACTAAAAATGTAGTGAAATTTGGTCGAAGTGACCAAAAAACTCTGCCATGCTATGCAGAGTTCCCAAGTGACAGAGGGTGTTAGATCACGCCTTTCGCACTGATTTTTAGCACCTAAAATCAGCTCGAACTGCACCATGCGCTGTGCAAGAGAAGGTTTCTTAATGCGAGCGGTAGCGACCATCTGCAACCTCCCACGTTGAGAGATCTTGCTGGGAGGTGGTCTGAGTAAGATTCTCCTAGCTTGCGCTCAGCAACTTAACGTTGGCGCGCGCGAATGAGGAAAAAAACTCTGCTTTTTCAGAACTCCTCGCTCTAAGAGGGGCGCTGAGTGGGAAAGCTCCGCAAATTCTGTGAGCAGAGAGGACTTCACCGCCCCTCCCTACTTAATGATTTGCTCGGCTATGTTGGATCATGGGCATATCAAACAGGATAAATCCATGAAGAATATGTAAAACTAATCTGGAGACTGTGGCACTTCGACATTTGTGACGTTTATCTATAAAAATTGTACATCAAGAACATGACCACTAACGTTAGATCGTTACAGTCTGTGTGGAGGAGGGCAACCCAGGTAATTAAATGGATGAAGGAAGCGAGGCCCAAAATAAAAAGGCAAACCATTTGAATAATTACCTCGTATATCGTGAACATGTGTCATATAGAAATATAAGAAAACGTCTGAAATTCAATGAAAGATATACTCCAATTTACTGCATTAAATATGCATTGGCTGCTATTTATTTAAAAGCAATACTTATTACACATAAACCTAGAAAGATTAAACATACTCTACTTTTATGTTCTGTAAAAATTCAAGCAAAGAACACTTTCATGTTTTATTTTTATTTAATTCCATCTGTAATATATTTGCCACCTATTCTTCGTTTGATAGCATACTTGTGTGTTTTTATTTCAGACCTGCAGTCAGGAGGTAAGATGGAAGTGCATGGCATTGTAGACCTTCTTGTAATGTATCTCACCAGAACCAGGAGAGAACCAGGTGTCTATAGACCTTGGCCTGAAGAGTAGGACAGACAGACAGAGTCTTGAAGGGTGAAGATATCTTTCTTTTATTGTCAGCAAGTAAGTTGTGCAGCTCACGGGCAGCACACGTGTATGTATTGTATGGTTTCCCCTTGTGTTCTATTCTTCCCTAGTGGTCACTTCCTCCCTTAACGCCACCTTCTGTCTCTGCTTTGGGTGGTGATGACTGCATTTTTCCCTACAAGGTCATAGTGCCCCACCTTACAGTCATTGTGGACTTGACAGTAGGGCCCAGATTTAACAGGGCCTAGCTCCATCTAACAACACATTAGCGTCATTTTTTTAACGCTAATGTGGCATTAGATGGCCCAAATCACTGCACCAGATTTACACAGTAGCTTGCATTGCACCACTTTGTAACCTCTTGTGCCACATTATTCCTGCGCCAGGCATAATGTATTCAAGGGAGGCATTCCTCCATTGGGGGGGGGGGAGCCAAAAAAATGGTGCAAAGAAATGTAAGAGATTTCTTAACATCATTTTTTCCAGCATTTTTAATGCCTGCTCAGAGTGAACTTGAAAAAAGAGGGCACACCATTGGTTACAATGGGCCTCTATGTACTGTTCAGGGTTAGCGCCAACATTTTGCACTAACCCTGAACAGTACACCAATAGCATCAAAAATGTTGATGCTATTTCCCCTTACCCTGCGCCATGGTGCACCGTATTTTAAATAGAGCACACACATGGTGGCGGTAGGGGGCGCTAAGGGGTGCAAGGAAAGTCACTTTTCTTAAATATGCCCGTAAGTATCTGTTACCAAACAGCTCACAAGGGTGAAGTAAGTACTTAAGCTTTAGTTGGTTTGCCTAACTATGTACCACATAATCATCAAAACCCTTCTTGCTCCCGAATGACAGGCTAATGTTAATGTATTAAAAATAGTTTTATGAGGTCCATATGACCAGCTAACAGGCCTCCCTCATTGAGACTCCTCTCCCTCTAAACTGTGCCAAACAGTTATTGATTCTGTAACAATTATTTTTTGCTCTGAGTAGAACCTGGACTTCATCTTAGGCATAGGTCCTGGAATAGGGTGCAGAACTATTTGTTCCTTCACGATCTTGACGTGAGTTCTATTCAATATCAGCAATTTCCACAAATGCCTAGCAGGAGTGACAGTGATCAAGAATACTATTGTAGCAGACAAAAAAAATCAAAAGGTGTAGTATGGAAGGCTTAAAAGTATATAGTTGTGAGTCAAATACCACAGACCTGTCCCAGGGTGGCAAACTAGCAAAGGGGTGAAAACAATGGAGTAAACCTGCTGCTAATACTTCAGTGTTTCACAAAGGACTCAGAGTTCACATAAAGCACAAATGGCCACCTACTGATATCGAATTGAGGAGGGTGCTATTCCTTTTTCAAAATCTTTTTGAAGAATTTCTAAAATTTTGAGGAGTTCACACTGCAACAAAAGGAATCCCGTCTAGGTCCTCCAAACTGAAAATTTCTGCCTGTATGAGTACTTATCAATAGATTGATAGAGCCAGTGTTTAATAGTGTAACCAATCATTGTAGGCACCGCCTTCCAAACTGTGTCATTGAACAGAGATAGAAGACGATCGGCTTGGCAAGGAAACAGCCAAAATGGGCGATGTGCTATAATCAGAAGGAACAGAAATACTATGGTATGCTAAGGCAAAGGGTGAACCAGAGATGAGAAGGCCACCACGGAGAAGCCAAAATCAGGTTCACTTCCTCCAAAATCATCTGTGGCAGCATTAAAATAGGGGCATTGTAGGGAAGGCTTCTGAGCAGAGCGATAATGATGTGAGGAGTAATAATATTTCAACCCTGTGTTCCTTCACCTGGTTCTGGGGTACTTACTGGGGAAGCAAGGAATCCTCTAGGGAGGCAGACAGATCCAGCTAAAGGATTTCCGGACTTCTGAGTAATTATGTGCAATGTAGTAGGACAGAGACTGAAAACGATGGAGGACAGAAAAGCTTAGCCAAACTTACTTACTGATAAATTCTCCTTTCTGGCAGTGTTACATCATATGAAGGCTGCTTTCACTGGTTTCTATGGAACACTGTAGGGTGCCTTTGATGACCACCACTCTTCCATAGACCAGGCACCAACTTCATTCCAAGTATTCCAGTTTACTGTATCGTTACTGATGACTACTAGCACAAAGAAGCTGTAATTTGAGATGGTGGTGTACCCTTTTATTGACTGAATTTCCTCTGACTCCTATTCTCCTTGTATAGGTCTCTTAAAGGACAACAGACGGATGTTCCTGGGGTACACTACCAGAATATATCATGCTACAAAAATGTAATTGCAGGAATATTGACTATGAAAATATCTTGAATATAAGTATATATATGGATGTTGAAATAGAGAAAGATTCCCTGCATGGCTGTGGAGAGCATGTACCCCACCACAAGTTCATCATGGTCACCTGTAGCTTTCTGACCTCAGCATACATGGCGGCCATGCATGTGTGCTGAAAGCATTTTTGTGACATGGAATGAGATCCAGAGTGGAGCTCTTTGCTTTGGAGGGCATACCATTTGCACCATTATTACAGAACTTAACAACTGTAAGCTTGCGATGCTATAGATTGACAGTGGAGGAAGCTAATCCCTGGTAGTGTCAGTGTAGACTGTTTATACCTAACCTTGCCATGCAGAGTTGCCTGGAGACTCTCCATCCTTTTTAAATGGGTGTACCTTGTAATCGAATCCTTCACAAATTCATCTGAGTCATATGTAGTGTTTTGAGAGTTATTAATGAGGGAACCATTTGGTCGACTCTGTGGAAATGTGACGTGGTGAAGTGAATGGAGGTTTTGAATGTGGAGTTCGCATTTATACACAGACAAATAAAGCTGTGTAATACACAGCTTTGTGTGTGGCGTAGTCATTGACAGGTACCCAGGCTGGTGAAGAGGCTACAACTGGGGATGAGATAAGGGATGAGTAATCTGAAGATCAACATTGCCCTCCCATAGAGTTTGCTGTTGTCCAAGCAAACTGCCTATGAATGCCACCTGTGCCTCAGTCGAAGTGTGGAATCAACGTTTGGCATATGTAGAGTCAAAGCGCAACTCCAGCCGATGTGAAGCACTTGAAGATAACGAAAGCTTCACTGAAAAGTTTATACATTCTTGGCCAGGCCAAGAACCTGCTGGCAAGGCCATGATGAGAAGTACTGCGCTACTACGCAACATAAAGCTATACATTACAGAGTGATAATGCTGAAGGTGGATGCAACCAGGTTTTGAATGTGCAGCAAATAGGGACAGCAAAGTGCAAGAAAATGCTGTGATCAATTGTGCTGTGCAGCAGAGATCAATCAACTGTCAAAAAACACAAAAGAGCACCTAAAAACAAAACATTTCAGAAAAAAAGAAACAGTCTTCTGCTCACCAGAACCAATTAAGGAGCCTCATCATACCACAGCACTCAGGCAGAGGCCCAAGGAGAAGTGCCCAGGGTTGTGCTTACGGAGCTGTCCACACCCAAAGCGGCACTCTACCAAAGCTGCTATGTGGTGGCTCAGTACCACTCCAGAGGTCTCCAGAAAAGTGAAGGGCTCCAATGGAGACCAAGAAAGAGGTCACAGTTCCACAGACTGTTCAAGATGACACAGAGGCCAGCACAACACAGGGCCTTAGAGGTGACACAGAGGAAGTGGGTCCTAGTGGATAGCAGATAGTATGATTGAAAACCCCATTCTCAGTGCCAGACAATCCCATAAACAGTTATAGAGCTGCTGCCTTCCTGAAACCACCACCACCATTCGATACCCCAAAAAGCAGAATATTGGCGATAGGTGGACTGGTTGGGTAGAGACATTTGATGATTTCATTGATGCACTAGAAGAAACAGATAACAAGAAGATTATCAAATACCTAAAAATTGTGCTGGTGAGGGTGTAAAAGAAGTCATAAATAAAGTGCTGCAAGCTGAAGAAGTTACATACTATCAAATTAAAGAAGCCTTGAATCTCAAATTCAATCCAGTGCCGAATGTAGATTATGAAAGGTACCTTTCCAATCAAGAACAGAGATCTAGTGAAACCATAGACAAACTTGTTGATAGACTGAACACACTCATCAAACACTTTAAGTTCAATTAATTTAATGATGAGAAAGCAATAGATTTCAGAGTTATTGACTGATGCCGGTCTGATGCATTCTGATGACAAATGCTAAGAGAAACTCTTAGGGGCATATTTACAAGCCCCTTGCGCTCCTTAGTGCCACCGTAGCATAATTTTTTTAATGCTGCGGCAGCGCTAAATAGGCCCTCACTCTGACCCATATTTACGAACTGGTGCAATGCTAGCATTGTGTCACTTTGTAAACCCTTTCACCACATTATACCTGCACCAGGTATAATGTATGCAGGGAGGCCCAAAAAATGGTGCAGTGAAATTTACAAGTTTTCACTGCGCCATTGTAGTGTAATGTTTTTAACACCTGCCCAGTGACTTAAATAATGGATATCATCAGTTGGAACTTGAGAAGAATTGCGGGTACATTACAACCTTTCTACACATATTGGTCTAATTCGATATAAAAAATATGTTTCGGTGTGCCATCCGCTGCAGAACTTTTTCAAGATGTCTTTGGATGTGTCATACAGCATGTCATGAATGCTTTCAATTGCAGTGATGACATATTCATTTTAGGAGCTACACAGAAGGACACGATAAAGCTCTTGATGAGAAATGTGAGTTTCATAAGACAAAGCAAAAGTGCTTTGGCCATATCATTTTTGCTGGGGTTATGACACCCAATCCAGCTAAAGTGCACACGTAGTCAACTGCCAGTCCCCCACAAGATGTTTCCATGTTACGTTCATTCCTTGGCATGGCCAGTTACTGTTCCAGATACAGACAAGAATTTGCCACTAAGAGTGCTCCCTTGAGAGACTTGAAAAAGAATGTTACATTTCAGTGGTCACATGAAAGTGAGCAAAGCTTTGAGAGAATCAAACAAGGCATTGAGGTTGTTACTGAAAAGGCATACTTTAATTAAAAGCTCCACACTGTAGTTGTTGTTGACGCCAGCCCAGTCGAGTTAGGCGCAATACTTGCACAGCACAGCGGACACCCAAATGCTCCAAAACATATTGTGGCATATGCAAACAAAAGTTTGTCCCAAACTGAACATGCTTAATCACAACGTGAAAAAGAATGTTTAGCCGTGATGTGGGCTTGTGAACATTTCCACGTGTTCTAATACCGAAAGCCTTTCAAACTTCATACAGATCATCAAGCATTGTTGACCATTTTTGGCAATCGAAATTTCAAGATACCTCTTTGCATTGAAAATTGGGGTCTGGGATTACAAGAATACAACTACACAAATGTGCACCATCCAGGGAAAGATAATACAGTGTGATGCTACCCTTTCAAAGACGGCTGAAGCCTACATAAATGTAATTGTGAACTCAAACGCACAATTTACCATTTCATTGGCGCAAATTGTCACCACCCCTAGTCAAGATAGTGACATGTTAAATCTGAAACACATTATTACACATCAGTCTTGGAACCAGCACACTTGACCTATGCCAGTGAAAAACAGACGTTTAGAGTTGTCAAAGATGAACTGTCCGTGAATCAAGAAGGCATTATCCTGAGGACTTTGAAAATTGTTATTCTGAGATTCTGCTCCAGAGTGGCCCACAAAAGACATCATAGAACCTTTACCACACCTCAATGAGACAGTTGAAAGAGTGTTGAAGGCCTATCATCTGTGTAACTGCCTGTCATCAAAAACCACTCAACACCCCTTAACCATGTCAGAGTTACCCAAACATGTATAGGAAAGACTTGCTGCAGACTTTTTTGGGCCTTTTAACAATGGACATCACCTGATGGTGATTGTTGATGAAAACTCCAATTTTTCATTGATAAAAGATCTCTCTTTTATCACTCAAGAGAGTCATTAAGAGATTAGACAGCATCATTGCAACATGGGGTATTCCTATAATCTTAAAATCTGACAATCGCCCACCTTTTAACAGTTGAGAATTCAGAGACTTTCTCAGTCATCTCAATGTGAGGCATCAGAATAGCACACCTCTTTGGCACCAGACCAATGGCCTTGTGGAATGTTTCATGGGTACATTAAAGAAAGCTCTTCAGCGTGCTGTGTTGGGAAAGCTCAACCTTAAAACTGTCTTGAATTCTACTCTGCACGCTTACCGTTCGACTCCTCACTCTGACCCAGGTGAAAGCGCTGCAACTTTGATGTTTGGAAGAGCTATGACGACCAAGCTATCTCAATGGACCAATAGAATATCAAATAATGAGGAAGAAACCTGTACCATAGACTTGGATCGTAAAAGGAAAATGAAGGCCTATGTAGACAAGTGGCGACATGCAAAAGGCATTGCTTTCACTAGAGATCAAATGCTTGTCCGTCAGTTGAGAAAACATAAGTCTCATGCTTTATTCAATGCTGAGCCATTCCATTTTGTAACCAGAAAAGGACACATGGTGATGACCCAAAATCCTGGAAAGTCCATTACATGAGATTCCTTGCATTTCCAACATGTAGCTCACCACTCATCAGATACTGATGTCAACATAGAGACTGGTTCTGAAAGGACAATTGAAAAAAACCCTGACTGCTATTGCTCCTCCATCGTCCTCGCAGATCATGGACACTTCTTTTGCCAGTTCCTAGTTTCCGAATACATGAGTAATCAAAACGCCACACAGGCTCATAGAAGTACTATATGTATATATTTGTAAAAAAAATGTTTTTTTTTATTTAACAGAAGGGAAGATGTTGTGTTGTGTGAGTTATAAATGACGGAACCCTTTTAGCTCCTGATGGACTCTGTAGGACTGTCCCATAAGTGTTAGAGCATGGTGAAGTGAATCCAGGTTTAGAATGTGGAGTTTGCGGTTACACGCAGACAAATAAAAGCTTGCAATACACTCATGTGTAGCCTAGCTAGTGGCCAGTATCCAGGCTGGGGAAAACGCTACAGCATATATATCTCATGTGTTTGCATGAGTTGCAGATATTGTAATTGTAATTGCATTCATATAGAGCTTACTATCCCTGATGAGGCATTGAAGTGCTTTACACGGGCAGCATGGTGCTCTGAAACCAAGATTAGTGTTCAGTTCAATTTTATTGGTTGTGCTAATGACTGGGATTAGTCTTGTGTGCTCAAGAAAACCATTACATGCATTCATTCAAGTTTCTTTGTGGAAGATAAAATTAATAAGACTTAGGTTTGATCAAAAACAGCATAATTTCCATGCAAAATAGTGCCGTATTAGGTACTTTTGATGATGAGGAATAGAATTAATCAGATATTATGCCCACTGCTAGGCCACACAAGACCACACACCCAACAGGTCTGCTGATCAGCTAACTCTAAGCTCATAGCAATGTGTGAAAACAAATCACTAAATAATGAAACAATTAAGAGGAGTAGATTCTGCAAAGGCTGGAAAGGATGTCCTATGATGTTCCTCCTCAATTTTGGTTCACAGTAATAATTGTAAAAGAAATGTGGGATTCATTTTGAATGCCACTGGTTGTTGCATGGCACACGTTAGAGTGTGATAACAGTGTATTGCTTGCTTTTCTGTGGCTGGAGAGTGGAGAGCTAGACACTGAGGTGCAGAGGACGATTAAACGTCCCGAAGCACTGCCCCTTGTATGTGAAAGGGACCAGGCTTAGGTGAAGCCCAGCCTTTAGTCTTTCTTGATCACTGTCAAATGCAGATAAGATTCAGCCTTTTGGCAGCCATATCCCCAGATTGAGACATCAAAGAGATTCTTCTGACAGGATCAGCCGACTCAATGGAGAGGAATATAGAGGGAAGTACCAGGACAGATGACCATCTGAAGTAGGAGAGGGAACCATGGTCTCTTCCAACAACCCTAGGACTATTAGAAGTATCCAGCCTTGATCAGCTCAGATCTTCTGCAGCAACCTGGAGATTAATGGAAAAGGAGGGGAAGCTCTGCAGAAGTACCCTTGGGTGTAGGACCAACATAGCATCTATAGCCCACACTGCTAGAGATGGAATCAGGGATAAAAACTGGGGAAGAACGGCAATGGCCTTCATGGCAAAGAGGTCCAACTGTGGAGTTCCAAACCTCTTGGTTATTTCCCAAAATATTTGAGGGGATAGACAGAGGGAGATCAAGGATGGAATCCTCCAAAACATTTAGCCACCCAGCCCATTCTCCTTCCTGGAAGATAAACTGCCATCAGTGAAAGAAGATTCTGCTCCAACTAAAGATAAATGTCCTAAAAAATGAGAGAGAGGGATTGGATCATTCCCCCCTGCCATGGAAAGGCTGGCGGAAAGCCAGTGCAGGGGACCCCTGTCAGTACTTTCAGAATGCACACTGTCTGTTATGCAGAAAGTACGCATTCATGTGTGCTGGTGTGCGACGGCATTCGCCTATGCTCCCTTAAGGGAGCTGAGGCCTGGACTGAACTGTATTATGTATTATGACAGAGAGTGAAGCCGCCGGTATGACGGCAGCCTCACCCCGCGGCTTTGGTGGTCCGACGGTCAGATCTCCAAAGTCATAATGAGGCGCATAGTGAGGCAAAAGTAATCTACTGGCATGCTCATCCCTCACAAGAGGAGACAGGAATTGTATTGTGTCCTCAAGAAGAGCTTCTTAATCTCTTATTTCAGTATGATGGTTGAAACATGTTGATGAAATTCAGGATGATACATAGGAACATGGGGGTTTAAACACCCCTGGGACATAGGTTTGTCGAAGGACTATATGGAATTAAATGAAGACAAATTATTCATTTTTGTGTATCTCCAAAAGTATTTTGTTTTATACTGAAATTCCTTGGGCCATGAACAAGAAAGTTTGGCTACACCATTAATGCACTTAGCCCTATGTAATTCTCAGAAAGTCCCAAAGTTAGCACACATATACAAGTGAATTTTCTATTGTAGCTCTTTGCGACTCCAATGTTTGGTTTAGAAAAGATCCCTTCAAGAACTGGGTTAAAGTTGTCTTTCACAATTTTTACACATTGCATGTCTTTCCACCTATTAGGAAGTATTTCTTTTTGGTAATATTAATGGTAGAAAAGGAGGTGTCACATCTGAATGCAAACATGTTTTGTATTCATGCACCAATGATTCATTTTTTCACAGTTCATTGGTCTAGCCTCAATGATTCCTACAAGGGAAACCTTGCCCTTGTTCTAGAAATCAGATAACTGAATCCCTACCTATCTTAAAATGACAAATGTTTGAGAGCCAGACAAGCACAAATGCTTCAATTAACACTTTTGGAAGTTCACCATAGATAGGAGATAGTACCGTCTTAAATGTCACACTTTATTGGCAGTGAAAGTAACACTCCATTCACTGCCTCCACACAGCCATTCACACAGGCGTCTGCCCAAAGCAGTAGGAGGTGATCTGCAAATATGGCCTACCTTAGTGGCCGTTCAGGGGAGCCAACTATAAGAATAAAGACCAGTGACACACCCAGCTAAACTCATCCATCTAGATGAATGCAATGTTTGATATTGTATTTGCATTAATTGGACACTGTTACAAGTAACATGATGCCCATAATGTGTGATTACCTTTTGATGCATTCTTTGAAATAGTCCTTTGTGAATGGGTGATTATGTTAAATTACCCTATATGACTCAAATGACAGGCTGAAGGATTTTTATTTTGTTTGAATAAAACTGATTGGGCAAGCATTGCAGTGTTCAACTTGATCTTTTTTGCTTAATGTTTGATAATATTGTTACACAGGTATTCAGAAATATTTCATTATGTGTCCCTAATGGCATCAGCAGTGCCATCCTCTTTTTTGATGGCAATGTTGGGCTCCAGCATATCTCCAGGTAGGGAAACATTATTGGATGGTGAACAAGTGTCAGGTCATTAGATGGTACGTACCTCTGCTCATGTGTTACATCCATGCTGACAGTGGTGCAGAGAACATACCAGATACTTTCATGAAGGGAAGAAGTGCTGCACTCGTCAGGCAATATGTTTCACAATGCTGTGCCAGTGTATTCCTGAGCATACATGACTGCCATCCTCTCTCGCGTCTCCATGCTAGATGCCAAGAGTGTTAGTTATAAAGTGTGGTGGCAGAAATCTGGAATTCATTGTGGAACTTGGGGAAGGGGTGTGGATAATCTTTATAACCACCCCTTCTCAATATGGTGGTATGCCCATAAGGTTCTATGACACAATATAGATATACAAAAATATTGAAATTAAATATCATTAACAAAAATATTGCCTTCCTATACTTAACTAACAAAACCATAAACATTGAGAGCAAAAATATTGCTGTTAAAATATCAGGTCCTAACTATATCTAAGTATAACTACCTAATTGCGACCGGCACTAGGTAATGTATGTGTGTATATACATATGTAAACATACACACACACATATATATATATCTCTATATCTATAGCTATATATATATATATGTATATATATATATATATGTATATATATATATAAATCAAACTCTATATTAGACATTATAAATTAGGCATAAAATAGCTTTTACTAGAAAAGGACATAACTGCTAAAAAATACAAACCAGAACAAAACTAAGCAATAAAATTAAACTATGAACAAACTTAGACAAAAAATCACACAAACAGTTAAACCAACAATATAAATGCCACAAAAATGTTAGCAAATTATTACTCCAAAAATGACAAAGCTGCAAGAAGAGAACATTCTGTGAGCAGAACCTAAAAACAGAAAATAAACATATCGCAAGAATTACCTTTCAAAACTTGTATTTAAACTAAAACCTACTCGTAAGTAAAATTATAGCTTGTACAATAACGAATAGCTAACCAAACACTCTAAAACTTCTATCTTTTTGAGAATACAGCAACAGCAAGAAAGTGTTAAGCTACCGGAAAACAACACTAATCACAAGGCTACAGCCTGAACCACTGAATGGAATTACACCAAATTTAGCAGAAAGCTAGGTTTCGGGGCGCAGATTAGGCTTTTGCATGTTTGGTATAAATCTGTTCTGTAGTTTATGAGAAATTAAAGAAAATCCAAATTTGTATATCTGAGGTTGTGAATAATTAGAGGATATTCGTGAATTTTTGTGAATGCTCACTAATATAAGCTTTGTAACTGGCTGGCCACAAACTGAACAGAAAGTTGTGACTGCCAGTTTGAGGTCTCAGAACACGGTGCCTGGGGCTGAAAAACTAAACAAAAAGTAGCATAAGGGGTCAGGGTGGAGGTACTCCACCCAGGAGTGTGATGTAGGAGTGTTTGATGGTCCAATTATGGGTTTAAAATAATTTTTCTTCACCATGTGATACACGTGATTAATTGAGATTAATCATGAATAAGCAAAAAATAATTTTTTAAAACTCAGACTCACTCATATGCTAATTTATTCACTCGTACATGCACTCAGAAATGTATGTGCCACTCACACACCCACTCAGACACTGATGCCCCCACTTACAGCTCACAGACCAACTCAGACCCTCATGCACCCACTCACAGACCTACTCAGACACTGATGCACCTATTCACAGACCCACTCAGACACTGACCACCCACTTACAGGCCCATTCAGACCCTCATGCACCCACCACACAGAACCACTCAGACCCTCACACACCCACTTTCACACCCAGACAAAAACTCTCACGTCCAGAGACTCTCTCTGACACCTATTTTCTCATGAAGAGAGACAGACTGTTTAGCGCTGCATGGTGTGGTGTTAGGTGGATATGGGGGTTGGCTGCAGGGCCTGGCTGTCAGCCAGGCCCGATAGCCAACCCAGCCATGATGGCTGTGCTGGCTCCGGTGGCTATTAGGCATTGGCTGCAGGCTGTGTGGCCAACTCCTGTTGCTGGGCATGGGGTTGGGTAGTTATAGGGGTTGGCCTGCTCGGGCCTGGACTATGGCTAGCTCCTGCAGCCAGCTCCTGCTGCTCATGGCCAAAGGCCATGCACAGCATGAGGTTGCATTGTTATAGGGGTTGGCCGCAGGGCCTGGTCATAGGCCAGGCCTTGCACCAGTCGCTGCCTTCGGCAATGCGCAGCAGTAGTTGGATTAATGACTAGTAATGAAAATTAAACATAGCAATTCACTGTAAAAAACATAGGTTACAGAGACGTAATAGTTAGGAAATTTGAACTGAAGAAAAACAGAGAAATTCACATAAAAAATAAAGGAATTAATAGTTAGGTTCACATTTTAAATGTACAAATCCATATAAATTCACCTGCTATAGTTATAGTTATCTCAAAGAACTATAACTCATGCCCTAGGGTAAAAGTCGCACCTTCACCAATCACTGCTAATTACCCCACAAATAACGGAACTGATGACACCTCTGATAACATCATTGATAATATCAATGTAATATTTGCAGTACATTTTTCGATTAAAAACCTGTGCATGGCGGGAGCACGAGATATAGTTACCTTAGGGAGCGAGTTATAGTTACTTGAGATAACTCTAACAGGTGAATTTCTATGGTTTTGTACATTTAAAATGTGAGCCTAACTATAACGTCCCTGTAATCTTCTGGAACCTTGGGGTGAGATGTGGTATCCGAAAGGACCATCAAAGTAATTCTGGAATAATATCCAGAAATTTGGAGAAGATTGGAGAACTTTTTGAAAAAAGCTACATAAGTGGACTGACCCGACGTCGCGAGTCAAACCGGCTTACATCGACTGTGACCCGGCCTGACTTGCAGGTTCATCCCGCTGAAAAGGTCCGGAGTCCCAGACATCCAGAAATCCACCAAAGGCAATCTGACGACATTGATTTGAAATCAGCTTGTTTTGGAGGGTCATGGATGTCAGAGAGAAAAAGCACCAAAAAAGTGACAAAGTCTAAATGTAGAAAGTTGACCAAGATTTCCCACGTAAAGGATCTGAGGAGGGCTCCAGGGAGGTTGGCTTGAATTTTGACTTGGTTCCGGACAAAGGATTCTGTCCTGAAAAAGAGACCAAGGCCTGAATACGACTGCCAGCCCAGCGGACCACTGCTATTGTAGCGGTCCAACCACTACATTAAGACACTGGCCAGGGCAGAGTTGTATGCAGCACTGCCCTGTGGATTACGACCTCGTTCTCCTCCAGCCTTTTCATAGCGGTAACACCGCCATGAAAAGGCTGGCAGAGAACAGGTGCATGGGGCCACAGGGGTGGGGTGGACCTGCACTACCCATGAACTTAGCATGGGCAGTGCAGGGACCCCCCTGCCCAGGACCGTTACAATGTTCACGTTTGCCCTGCAGACAGTGAACATTGCGGGGGTGCAGGTGCACCCTGCTGGCTACAGCATTGCCGCTGGCTTAATTACGTGCCAGAGACAATGCTGTAACCTATTTTCTGATAGGGCGGTGTGAGAAGGTAGCCTCTTTCTAGCCTTGTTACCCCCACTTTTGGCCTGTTTGTGAGTGTATGTCAGAGTGTTTGTCACTGTTTTCACTGTCTCACTGGGATCCTGATAGCCAGGCCTCAGTGCTCATAGTGAAAACACTATGTTTTCAGTATGTTTGTTATGTGTCACTGGGATCCTGCTGGTCAGGACCCCAGTGCTCATAAGTTTGTGGCCTATATGTATGCGTCACTGGGACCCTGTCACACAGGGCCCCAGTGCTCATAGGTGTGCATGTATATGTTCCCTGTGTGGTGCCTAACTGTCTCACTGAGGCTCTGCTAACCAGAACCTCAGTGGTTATGCTCTCTCATTACATTCAAATTGTCACTGACAGGCTAGTGACCATTTTTACCAATTTACATTGGCTTACTGGAACACCCTTATAATTCCCTAGTATATGGTACTGAGGTACCCAGGGTATTGGGGTTCCAGGAGATCCCTATGGGCTGCAGCATTTCTTTTGCCACCCATAGGGAGCTCTGACAATTCTTACACAGGCCTGCCACTGCAGCCTGAGTGAAATAACGTCCACGTTATTTCACAGCCATTTTACACTGCACTTAAGTAACTTATAAGTCACCTATATGTCTAACCTTTACCTGGTAAAGGTTAGGTGCAAAGTTACTTAGTGTGAGGGCACCCTGGCACTAGCCAAGGTGCCCCCACATTGTTCAGAGCCAATTCACTGAACTTTGTGAGTGCGGGGACACCATTACACGCGTGCACTACATATAGGTCACTACCTATATGTAGCTTCACCATGGTAACTCCGAATATGGCCATGTAACATGTCTATGATCATGGAATTGCCCCCTCTATGCCATCCTGGCATTGTTGGTACAATTCCATGATCCCAGTGGTCTGTAGCACAGACCCTGGTACTGCCAGACTGCCCTTCCTGGGGTTTCACTGCAGCTGCTGCTGCTGCCAACCCCTCAGACAGGCAGCTGCCCTCCTGGGGTCCAGCCAGGCCTGGCCCAGGATGGCAGAACAAAGAACTTCCTCTGAGAGAGGGTGTGACACCCTCTCCCTTTGGAAAATGGTGTGAAGGCAGGGGAGGAGTAGCCTCCCCCAGCCTCTGGAAATGCTTTGTTGGGCACAGATGTGCCCAATTCTGCATAAGCCAGTCTACACCGGTTCAGGGACCCCTTAGCCCCTGCTCTGGCGCAAAACTGGACAAAGGAAAGGGGAGTGACCACTCCCCTGACCTGCACCTCCCCTGGGAGGTGTCCAGAGCTCCTCCAGTGTGCTCCAGACCTCTGCCATCTTGGAAACAGAGGTGCTGCTGGCACACTGGACTGCTCTGAGTGGCCAGTGCCACCAGGTGACGTCAGAGACTCCTGCTGATAGGCTCCTTCAGGTGTTAGTAGCCTTTCCTCTCTCCTAGGTAGCCAAACCCTCTTTTCTGGCTATTTAGGGTCTCTGTCTCTGGGGAAACTTTAGATAACGAATGCATGAGCTCAGCCGAGTTCCTCTGCATCTCCCTCTTCACCTTCTGATAAGGAATCGACCGCTGACCGCGCTGGAAGCCTGCAAACCTGCAACATAGTAGCAAAGACGACTACTGCAACTCTGTAACGCTGATCCTGCCGCCTTCTCGACTGTTTTCCTGCTTGTGCATGCTGTGGGGGTAGTCTGCCTCCTCTCTGCACCAGAAGCTCCGAAGAAATCTCCCGTGGGTCGACGGAATCTTCCCCCTGCAACCGCAGGCACCAAAAAGCTGCATTACCGGTCCCTTGGGTCTCCTCTCAGCACGACGAGCGAGGTCCCTCGAATCCAGCGACACCGTCCAAGTGACCCCCACAGTCCAGTGACTCTTCAGCCCAAGTTTGGTGGAGGTAAGTCCTTGCCTCACCTCGCTGGGCTGCATTGCTGGGAACCGCGACTTTGCAAGCTACTCCGGCCCCTGTGCACTTCCGGCGGAAATCCTTCGTGCACAGCCAAGCCTGGGTCCACGGCACTCTAACCTGCATTGCACGACTTTCTAAGTTGGTCTCCGGCGACGTGGGACTCCTTTGTGCAACTTCGGCGAGCACCGTTTCACGCATCCTTGTAGTGCCTGTTTCTGGCACTTCTCCGGGTGCTACCTGCTTTAGTGAGGGCTCTTTGTCTTGCTCGACGTCCCCTCTCTCTGCAGGTCTAATTTGCGACGTCCTGGTCCCTCCTGGGCCCCAGCAGCGTCCAAAAACGCCAAACGCACGATTTGCGTGTAGCAAGGCTTGTTGGCGTCCATCCGGCGGGAAAACACTTCTGCACGACTCTCCAAGGCGTGGGGGATCCATCCTCCAAAGGGGAAGTCTCTAGCCCTTGTCGTTCCTGCAGTATTCACAGCTCTTCAGCCTAGTAAGCGCTTCTTTGCACCAACAGTTGGCATTTCTTGGGCATCTGCCCAGCTACGAGCTGCTTGTGACTTTTGGACTTGGTCCCCTTGTTCCACAGGTACCCTCAGTCAGGAATCCATCGTTGTTGCATTGCTGATTTGTGTTTTCCTTGCATTTTCCCTCTAACACGACTATTTTGTCCTTAGGGGAACTTTAGTGCACTTTGCACTCACTTTTCAGGGTCTTGGGGAGGGTTATTTTGCTAACTCTCACTATTTTCTAATAGTCCCAGCGACCCTCTACAAGGTCACATAGGTTTGGGGTCCATTCGTGGTTCGCATTCCACTTCTGGAGTATATGGTTTGTGTTGCCCCTATCCCTATGTTTCCCCATTGCATCCTATTGTAACTATACATTGTTTGCACTGTTTTCTAAGACTATACTGCATATTTTTGCTATTGTGTATATATATCTTGTGTATATTTCCTATCCTCTCACTGAGGGTACACTCTAAGATACTTTGGCATATTGTCATAAAAATAAAGTACCTTTATTTTTAGTATAACTGTGTATTGTGTTTTCTTATGATATTGTGCATATGACACTAAGTGGTACTGTAGTAGCTTCACACGTCTCCTAGTTCAGCCTAAGCTGCTCTGCTAAGCTACCATTATCTATCAGCCTAAGCTGCTAGACACCCTATACACTAATAAGGGATAACTGGGCCTGGTGCAAGGTGCAAGTACCCCTTGGTACTCACTACAAGCCAGTCCAGCCTCCTACATTGGTTGTGCAGCGGTGGGATAAGTGCTTGAGACTACTTACCACTCTTGTCATTGTACTTTTCATAAGAGAAAAATATACAAAACAAGGTCAGTGTATATACACATAGCCAAAAAGTTTTGCATTTCCTCTTTTCACTCTTTTCTAAGTGCTGAAAAGTACTTCTAAACTTTCAAAAAGTTCTTAAAAATTTAAAAAGTTTTTTCTGTCTTTCCAAAAAGTTCTGAAAACTTTTTTCTCTTTGTCTATCACTTTAACTCTCTCTAAAAATGTCTGGCACAGGCCAAAAAGTTGAACTGTCCAAACTTGCATATGATCACCTTAGCTGGAAAGGAGCAAGGAGTCTCTGCATAGAGAGAGGTTTGAGTGTAGGGAAGAATCCTTCCTTAGAACTGTTGATTAATATGCTTAGAGTACAGGATAAGGCCATAAGTTCCCAATCTGTAGAAAAAGTAGCTAATGGTTCTCAATCTGATCCAGGGACTCCCCCAGGAAAAGGTTCAGGAAAGAAACTTCTCAGCCTGCCCATTACTAGACAGTCTAGCATAGTTGGTACAGAGGTTGAATCACATCATACTGATGATGTGCTCTCACATTATGCTGGTAGCCAAGCTGTTAGGGTGCCCTTGGTAAGGGACAGGTCTCCTTCTGTTCATTCCCATCATACCTCTGTATCTAGAAATGTCCCTCCCACCCACCCTGATGACAGATTGTTAGAAAGGGAGCTCAATAGATTGAGAGTGGAGCAAACCAGACTGAAGCTCAAGAAGCAACAGCTGGATTTGGATAGACAGTCTTTAGAAATAGAGAGGGAAAGACAGAAGATGGGTTTAGATACCCATGGTGGCAGCAGCAGTATTCCCCATAGTCATCCTGCAAAAGAGCATGATTCCAGGAATCTGCATAAGATAGTTCCCCCTTACAAGGAGGGGGATGACATTAACAAGTGGTTTGCTGCACTTGAGAGGGCCTGTGTTGTACAGGATGTCCCTCAAAAGCAGTGGGCTGCTATCCTATGGCTATCATTTACTGGAAAAGGTAGGGATAGGCTCCTTACTGTAAAAGAAAATGATGCTAACAATTTCCAAGTTCTTAAGAATGCACTCCTGGATGGTTATGGCTTAACCACTGAACAGTACAGGATAAAGTTCAGAGATACCAAAAAGGAGTCTTCACAAGACTGGGTTGATTTCATTGACCAGGCAGTGAAGGCCTTGGAGGGGTGGTTACATGGCAGTAAAGTTACTGATTATGACAGCCTGTATAACTTGATCCTGAGAGAGCATATTCTTAATAATTGTGTGTCAGATTTGTTGCACCAGTACTTGGTGGACTCTGATCTGACCTCTCCCCAAGAATTGGGAAAGAAGGCAGACAAATGGGTCAGAACAAGGGTGAACAGAAAAGTTCATACAGGGGGTGACAAAGATGGCAATAAGAAGAAAGATGGTGAAAAATCTCAAGATAAGCATGGGGATAAGGGTAAAACCAAAGATCCCACTTCAAATCTTAAACACTCTTCAGAGGGTGGGGATAAAACAAATTCTTCCTCTTCTTCCCAACCTGCACACATTAAAAAGCCTTGGTGCTTTGTGTGTAAAAACAGAGGCCATAGGCCAGGGGATAAGTCCTGTCCAGGTAAACCCCCTGAGCCTACCACCACTAATACATCAAGCTCTAGTGCCCCTAGCAGTAGTGGTACTAGTGGTGGGACTGCTGGCAACAGTCAAGCAAAGGGTGTAGTTGGGTTCACTTATGGGTCCATAGTGAAAACTGATGTAATCAGTCCCAAGACAGTTCCTGTCACACCTAGTGGCATTGGCCTTGCCACACTGGCTGCTTGTCCCCTTACAATGGATAAGTACAGGCAGACAGTTTCAATAAATGGTGTTGAGGCCTTGGCCTACAGGGACACAGGTGCCAGTTTCACTTTGGTGACTGAAAACCTAGTGCCTCCTGAACAACACATCATTGGACAACAGTATAAGATTATTGATGTCCATAACTCCACTAAGTTTCTTCCCTTAGCTATAATTCAGTTTAGTTGGGGTGGAGTTACTGGCCCTAAGCAGGTGGTGGTATCACCTAGCTTACCTGTAGACTGTCTCTTAGGTAATGACCTAGAGGCCTCAGGTTGGGCTGATGTAGAGTTTTATGCCCATGCAGCCATGCTGGGCATCCCTGAGGAATTGTTCCCTCTCATTTCAAATGAAATGAAAAAGCAAAGGAGAGAAGGCCTGAAAACTCAGGATCCCTCTCCATCAACAGGTAAAAAGGGTATCACAGTATCCCCTAACCACCCTACCATTCAGGATACTATTCCTGTGGTGGGAGAAACCTCTCCTGGGGTGGCACCTGTTCCAAGGGAATCATCAGCTGGAAAAGCTGGACTCCCTGAGGTGGAAGTACCTCTCTGTGGGATAACTAACATTGGTGAGAAAAACAGCACCATTTTAGTTAACATGGAGCATCCCTCCAACCCTCCCAGAGAAACTTTAGTGCAGAAACCCTGCACTACCTCACAACACTTAGGACAGCATCCCTGCCCTAGTGTGGAGCTCATAGGACAGCATCCCTGCCCTGCTCCAACTCAAGAGAAACAGCATCCCTGTTCTCTCTTCCAGCCAAATGGACACAAATTTTGCCCAGCTATGGCTTTACTGAGACAGCATCCCTGTCTGGCATTTCCATCATTACAAATAGGTTCAGTGCATAATTCCCACTGCTCTAAACTAAAACTTACTGATAGAAACTCTGAAAATACATCTTCACATTGTTGGTTAGCTAAAAAACTTCAAACAGGGTGGTTTACATCCCCACAGGGAAGTAACCATATAGTGGATGATAAAGGGAGTAACCAGTCTATTGCAGAGCTACTCTCTACTTATCACCACTTAGACAATAAAGTCTCAACTGGCCAACTTTAGCCTTATTGTCCTTCGTTTGGGGGGGGGTTGTGTGAGAAGGTAGCCTCTTTCTAGCCTTGTTACCCCCACTTTTGGCCTGTTTGTGAGTGTATGTCAGAGTGTTTGTCACTGTTTTCACTGTCTCACTGGGATCCTGATAGCCAGGCCTCAGTGCTCATAGTGAAAACACTATGTTTTCAGTATGTTTGTTATGTGTCACTGGGATCCTGCTGGTCAGGACCCCAGTGCTCATAAGTTTGTGGCCTATATGTATGCGTCACTGGGACCCTGTCACACAGGGCCCCAGTGCTCATAGGTGTGCATGTATATGTTCCCTGTGTGGTGCCTAACTGTCTCACTGAGGCTCTGCTAACCAGAACCTCAGTGGTTATGCTCTCTCATTACTTTCAAATTGTCACTGACAGGCTAGTGACCATTTTTACCAATTTACATTGGCTTACTGGAACACACTTATAATTCCCTAGTATATGGTACTGAGGTACCCAGGGTATTGGGGTTCCAGGAGATCCCTATGGGCTGCAGCATTTCTTTTGCCACCCATAGGGAGCTCTGACAATTCTTACACAGGCCTGCCACTGCAGCCTGAGTGAAATAACGTCCACGTTATTTCACAGCCATTTTACACTGCACTTAAGTAACTTATAAGTCACCTATATGTCTAACCTTTACCTGGTAAAGGTTAGGTGCAAAGTTACTTAGTGTGAGGGCACCCTGGCACTAGCCAAGGTGCCCCCACATTGTTCAGAGCCAATTCACTGAACTTTGTGAGTGTGGGGACACCATTACACGTGTGCACTACATATAGGTCACTACCTATATGTAGCTTCACCATGGTAACTCCGAATATGGCCATGTAACATGTCTATGATCATGGAATTGCCCCCTCTATGCCATCCTGGCATTGTTGGTACAATTCCATGATCCCAGTGGTCTGTAGCACAGACCCTGGTACTGCCAGACTGCCCTTCCTGGGGTTTCACTGCAGCTGCTGCTGCTGCCAACCCCTCAGACAGGCAGCTGCCCTCCTGGGGTCCAGCCAGGCCTGGCCCAGGATGGCAGAACAAAGAACTTCCTCTGAGAGAGGGTGTGACACCCTCTCCCTTTGGAAAATGGTGTGAAGGCAGGGGAGGAGTAGCCTCCCCCAGCCTCTGGAAATGCTTTGTTGGGCACAGATGTGCCCAATTCTGCATAAGCCAGTCTACACCGGTTCAGGGACCCCTTAGCCCCTGCTCTGGCGCGAAACTGGACAAAGGAAAGGGGAGTGACCACTCCCCTGACCTGCACCTCCCCTGGGAGGTGTCCAGAGCTCCTCCAGTGTGCTCCAGACCTCTGCCATCTTGGAAACAGAGGTGCTGCTGGCACACTGGACTGCTCTGAGTGGCCAGTGCCACCAGGTGACGTCAGAGACTCCTGCTGATAGGCTCCTTCAGGTGTTAGTAGCCTTTCCTCTCTCCTAGGTAGCCAAACCCTCTTTTCTGGCTATTTAGGGTCTCTGTCTCTGGGGAAACTTTAGATAACGAATGCATGAGCTCAGCCGAGTTCCTCTGCATCTCCCTCTTCACCTTCTGATAAGGAATCGACCGCTGACCGCGCTGGAAGCCTGCAAACCTGCAACATAGTAGCAAAGACGACTACTGCAACTCTGTAACGCTGATCCTGCCGCCTTCTCGACTGTTTTCCTGCTTGTGCATGCTGTGGGGGTAGTCTGCCTCCTCTCTGCACCAGAAGCTCCGAAGAAATCTCCCGTGGGTCGACGGAATCTTCCCCCTGCAACCGCAGGCACCAAAAAGCTGCATTACCGGTCCCTTGGGTCTCCTCTCAGCACGACGAGCGAGGTCCCTCGAATCCAGCGACACCGTCCAAGTGACCCCCACAGTCCAGTGACTCTTCAGCCCAAGTTTGGTGGAGGTAAGTCCTTGCCTCACCTCGCTGGGCTGCATTGCTGGGAACCGCGACTTTGCAAGCTACTCCGGCCCCTGTGCACTTCCGGCGGAAATCCTTCGTGCACAGCCAAGCCTGGGTCCACGGCACTCTAACCTGCATTGCACGACTTTCTAAGTTGGTCTCCGGCGACGTTGGACTCCTTTGTGCAACTTCGGCGAGCACCGTTTCACGCATCCTTGTAGTGCCTGTTTCTGGCACTTCTCCGGGTGCTACCTGCTTCAGTGAGGGCTCTTTGTCTTGCTCGACGTCCCCTCTCTCTGCAGGTCCAATTTGCGACCTCCTGGTCCCTCCTGGGCCCCAGCAGCGTCCAAAAACGCCAAACGCACAATTTGCGTGTAGCAAGGCTTGTTGGCGTCCATCCGGCGGGAAAACACTTCTGCACGACTCTCCAAGGCGTGGGGGATCCATCCTCCAAAGGGGAAGTCTCTAGCCCTTGTCGTTCCTGCAGTATTCACAGCTCTTCAGCCTAGTAAGAGCTTCTTTGCACCAACAGTTGGCATTTCTTGGGCATCTGCCCAGCTACGAGCTGCTTGTGACTTTTGGACTTGGTCCCCTTGTTCCACAGGTACCCTCAGTCAGGAATCCATCGTTGTTGCATTGCTGATTTGTGTTTTCCTTGCATTTTCCCTCTAACACGACTTAGGGGAACTTTAGTGCACTTTGCACTCACTTTTCAGGGTCTTGGGGAGGGTTATTTTGCTAACTCTCACTATTTTCTAATAGTCCCAGCGACCCTCTACAAGGTCACATAGGTTTGGGGTCCATTCGTGGTTCGCATTCCACTTCTGGAGTATATGGTTTGTGTTGCCCCTATCCCTATGTTTCCCCATTGCATCCTATTGTAACTATACATTGTTTGCACTGTTTTCTAAGACTATACTGCATATTTTTGCTATTGTGTATATATATCTTGTGTATATTTCCTATCCTCTCACTGAGGGTACACTCTAAGATACTTTGGCATATTGTCATAAAAATAAAGTACCTTTATTTTTAGTATAACTGTGTATTGTGTTTTCTTATGATATTGTGCATATGACACTAAGTGGTACTGTAGTAGCTTCACACGTCTCCTAGTTCAGCCTAAGCTGCTCTGCTAAGCTACCATTATCTATCAGCCTAAGCTGCTAGACACCCTATACACTAATAAGGGATAACTGGGCCTGGTGCAAGGTGCAAGTACCCCTTGGTACTCACTACAAGCCAGTCCAGCCTCCTACATTGGTTGTGCAGCGGTGGGATAAGTGCTTGAGACTACTTACCACTCTTGTCATTGTACTTTTCATAAGAGAAAAATATACAAAACAAGGTCAGTGTATATACACATAGCCAAAAAGTTTTGCATTTCCTCTTTTCACTCTTTTCTAAGTGCTGAAAAGTACTTCTAAACTTTCAAAAAGTTCTTAAAAATTTAAAAAGTTTTTTCTGTCTTTCCAAAAAGTTCTGAAAACTTTTTTCTCTTTGTCTATCACTTTAACTCTCTCTAAAAATGTCTGGCACAGGCCAAAAAGTTGAACTGTCCAAACTTGCATATGATCACCTTAGCTGGAAAGGAGCAAGGAGTCTCTGCATAGAGAGAGGTTTGAGTGTAGGGAAGAATCCTTCCTTAGAACTGTTGATTAATATGCTTAGAGTACAGGATAAGGCCATAAGTTCCCAATCTGTAGAAAAAGTAGCTAATGGTTCTCAATCTGATCCAGGGACTCCCCCAGGAAAAGGTTCAGGAAAGAAACTTCTCAGCCTGCCCATTACTAGACAGTCTAGCATAGTTGGTACAGAGGTTGAATCACATCATACTGATGATGTGCTCTCACATTATGCTGGTAGCCAAGCTGTTAGGGTGCCCTTGGTAAGGGACAGGTCTCCTTCTGTTCATTCCCATCATACCTCTGTATCTAGAAATGTCCCTCCCACCCACCCTGATGACAGATTGTTAGAAAGGGAGCTCAATAGATTGAGAGTGGAGCAAACCAGACTGAAGCTCAAGAAGCAACAGCTGGATTTGGATAGACAGTCTTTAGAAATAGAGAGGGAAAGACAGAAGATGGGTTTAGATACCCATGGTGGCAGCATCAGTATTCCCCATAGTCATCCTGCAAAAGAGCATGATTCCAGGAATCTGCATAAGATAGTTCCCCCTTACAAGGAGGGGGATGACATTAACAAGTGGTTTGCTGCACTTGAGAGGGCCTGTGTTGTACAGGATGTCCCTCAAAAGCAGTGGGCTGCTATCCTATGGCTATCATTTACTGGAAAAGGTAGGGATAGGCTCCTTACTGTAAAAGAAAATGATGCTAACAATTTCCAAGTTCTTAAGAATGCACTCCTGGATGGTTATGGCTTAACCACTGAACAGTACAGGATAAAGTTCAGAGATACCAAAAAGGAGTCTTCACAAGACTGGGTTGATTTCATTGACCAGGCAGTGAAGGCCTTGGAGGGGTGGTTACATGGCAGTAAAGTTACTGATTATGACAGCCTGTATAACTTGATCCTGAGAGAGCATATTCTTAATAATTGTGTGTCAGATTTGTTGCACCAGTACTTGGTGGACTCTGATCTGACCTCTCCCCAAGAATTGGGAAAGAAGGCAGACAAATGGGTCAGAACAAGGGTGAACAGAAAAGTTCATACAGGGGGTGACAAAGATGGCAATAAGAAGAAAGATGGTGAAAAATCTCAAGATAAGCATGGGGATAAGGGTAAAACCAAAGATCCCACTTCAAATCTTAAACACTCTTCAGAGGGTGGGGATAAAACAAATTCTTCCTCTTCTTCCCAACCTGCACACATTAAAAAGCCTTGGTGCTTTGTGTGTAAAAACAGAGGCCATAGGCCAGGGGATAAGTCCTGTCCAGGTAAACCCCCTGAGTCTACCACCACTAATACATCAAGCTCTAGTGCCCCTAGCAGTAGTGGTACTAGTGGTGGGACTGCTGGCAACAGTCAAGCAAAGGGTGTAGTTGGGTTCACTTATGGGTCCATAGTGAAAACTGATGTAATCAGTCCCAAGACAGTTCCTGTCACACCTAGTGGCATTGGCCTTGCCACACTGGCTGCTTGTCCCCTTACAATGGATAAGTACAGGCAGACAGTTTCAATAAATGGTGTTGAGGCCTTGGCCTACAGGGACACAGGTGCCAGTTTCACTTTGGTGACTGAAAACCTAGTGCCTCCTGAACAACACATCATTGGACAACAGTATAAGATTATTGATGTCCATAACTCCACTAAGTTTCTTCCCTTAGCTATAATTCAGTTTAGTTGGGGTGGAGTTACTGGCCCTAAGCAGGTGGTGGTATCACCTAGCTTACCTGTAGACTGTCTCTTAGGTAATGACCTAGAGGCCTCAGGTTGGGCTGATGTAGAGTTTTATGCCCATGCAGCCATGCTGGGCATCCCTGAGGAATTGTTCCCTCTCATTTCAAATGAAATGAAAAAGCAAAGGAGAGAAGGCCTGAAAACTCAGGATCCCTCTCCATCAACAGGTAAAAAGGGTATCACAGTATCCCCTAACCACCCTACCATTCAGGATACTATTCCTGTGGTGGGAGAAACCTCTCCTGGGGTGGCACCTGTTCCAAGGGAATCATCAGCTGGAAAAGCTGGACTCCCTGAGGTGGAAGTACCTCTCTGTGGGATAACTAACATTGGTGAGAAAAACAGCACCATTTTAGTTAACATGGAGCATCCCTCCAACCCTCCCAGAGAAACTTTAGTGCAGAAACCCTGCACTACCTCACAACACTTAGGACAGCATCCCTGCCCTAGTGTGGAGCTCATAGGACAGCATCCCTGCCCTGCTCCAACTCAAGAGAAACAGCATCCCTGTTCTCTCTTCCAGCCAAATGGACAAAGATTTTGCCCAGCTATGGCTTTACTGAGACAGCATCCCTGTCTGGCATTTCCATCATTACAAATAGGTTCAGTGGATAATTCCCACTGCTCTAAACTAAAACTTACTGATAGAAACTCTGAAAATACATCTTCACATTGTTGGTTAGCTAAAAAACTTCAAACAGGGTGGTTTACATCCCCACAGGGAAGTAACCATATAGTGGATGATAAAGGGAGTAACCAGTCTATTGCAGAGCTACTCTCTACTTATCACCACTTAGACAATAAAGTCTCAACTGGCCAAGGTTAGCCTTATTGTCCTTCGTTTGGGGGGGGGGTTGTGTGAGAAGGTAGCCTCTTTCTAGCCTTGTTACCCCCACTTTTGGCCTGTTTGTGAGTGTATGTCAGAGTGTTTGTCACTGTTTTCACTGTCTCACTGGGATCCTGATAGCCAGGCCTCAGTGCTCATAGTGAAAACACTATGTTTTCAGTATGTTTGTTATGTGTCACTGGGATCCTGCTGGTCAGGACCCCAGTGCTCATAAGTTTGTGGCCTATATGTATGCGTCACTGGGACCCTGTCACACAGGGCCCCAGTGCTCATAGGTGTGCATGTATATGTTCCCTGTGTGGTGCCTAACTGTCTCACTGAGGCTCTGCTAACCAGAACCTCAGTGGTTATGCTCTCTCATTACTTTCAAATTGTCACTGACAGGCTAGTGACCATTTTTACCAATTTACATTGGCTTACTGGAACACACTTATAATTCCCTAGTATATGGTACTGAGGTACCCAGGGTATTGGGGTTCCAGGAGATCCCTATGGGCTGCAGCATTTCTTTTGCCACCCATAGGGAGCTCTGACAATTCTTACACAGGCCTGCCACTGCAGCCTGAGTGAAATAACGTCCACGTTATTTCACAGCCATTTTACACTGCACTTAAGTAACTTATAAGTCACCTATATGTCTAACCTTTACCTGGTAAAGGTTAGGTGCAAAGTTACTTAGTGTGAGGGCACCCTGGCACTAGCCAAGGTGCCCCCACATTGTTCAGAGCCAATTCACTGAACTTTGCGAGTGCGGGGACACCATTACACGCGTGCACTACATATAGGTCACTACCTATATGTAGCTTCACCATGGTAACTCCGAATATGGCCATGTAACATGTCTATGATCATGGAATTGCCCCCTCTATGCCATCCTGGCATTGTTGGTACAATTCCATGATCCCAGTGGTCTGTAGCACAGACCCTGGTACTGCCAGACTGCCCTTCCTGGGGTTTCACTGCAGCTGCTGCTGCTGCCAACCCCTCAGACAGGCAGCTGCCCTCCTGGGGTCCAGCCAGGCCTGGCCCAGGATGGCAGAACAAAGAACTTCCTCTGAGAGAGGGTGTGACACCCTCTCCCTTTGGAAAATGGTGTGAAGGCAGGGGAGGAGTAGCCTCCCCCAGCCTCTGGAAATGCTTTGTTGGGCACAGATGTGCCCAATTCTGCATAAGCCAGTCTACACCGGTTCAGGGACCCCTTAGCCCCTGCTCTGGCGCAAAACTGGACAAAGGAAAGGGGAGTGACCACTCCCCTGACCTGCACCTCCCCTGGGAGGTGTCCAGAGCTCCTCCAGTGTGCTCCAGACCTCTGCCATCTTGGAAACAGAGGTGCTGCTGGCACACTGGACTGCTCTGAGTGGCCAGTGCCACCAGGTGACGTCAGAGACTCCTGCTGATAGGCTCCTTCAGGTGTTAGTAGCCTTTCCTCTCTCCTAGGTAGCCAAACCCTCTTTTCTGGCTATTTAGGGTCTCTGTCTCTGGGGAAACTTTAGATAACGAATGCATGAGCTCAGCCGAGTTCCTCTGCATCTCCCTCTTCACCTTCTGATAAGGAATCGACCGCTGACCGCGCTGGAAGCCTGCAAACCTGCAACATAGTAGCAAAGACGACTACTGCAACTCTGTAACGCTGATCCTGCCGCCTTCTCGACTGTTTTCCTGCTTGTGCATGCTGTGGGGGTAGTCTGCCTCCTCTCTGCACCAGAAGCTCCGAAGAAATCTCCCGTGGGTCGACGGAATCTTCCCCCTGCAACCGCAGGCACCAAAAAGCTGCATTACCGGTCCCTTGGGTCTCCTCTCAGCACGACGAGCGAGGTCCCTCGAATCCAGCGACACCGTCCAAGTGACCCCCACAGTCCAGTGACTCTTCAGCCCAAGTTTGGTGGAGGTAAGTCCTTGCCTCACCTCGCTGGGCTGCATTGCAGGGAACCGCGACTTTGCAAGCTACTCCGGCCCCTGTGCACTTCCGGCGGAAATCCTTCGTGCACAGCCAAGCCTGGGTCCACGGCACTCTAACCTGCATTGCACGACTTTCTAAGTTGGTCTCCGGCGACGTGGACTCCTTTGTGCAACTTCGGCGAGCACCGTTTCACGCATCCTTGTAGTGCCTGTTTCTGGCACTTCTCCGGGTGCTACCTGCTTCAGTGAGGGCTCTTTGTCTTGCTCGACGTCCCCTCTCTCTGCAGGTCCAATTTGCGACCTCCTGGTCCCTCCTGGGCCCCAGCAGCGTCCAAAAACGCCAAACGCACAATTTGCGTGTAGCAAGGCTTGTTGGCGTCCATCCGGCGGGAAAACACTTCTGCACGACTCTCCAAGGCGTGGGGGATGCATCCTCCAAAGGGGAAGTCTCTAGCCCTTGTCGTTCCTGCAGTATTCACAGCTCTTCAGCCTAGTAAGAGCTTCTTTGCACCAACAGTTGGCATTTCTTGGGCATCTGCCCAGCTACGAGCTGCTTGTGACTTTTGGACTTGGTCCCCTTGTTCCACAGGTACCCTCAGTCAGGAATCCATCGTTGTTGCATTGCTGATTTGTGTTTTCCTTGCATTTTCCCTCTAACACGACTATTTTGTCCTTAGGGGAACTTTAGTGCACTTTGCACTCACTTTTCAGGGTCTTGGGGAGGGTTATTTTGCTAACTCTCACTATTTTCTAATAGTCCCAGCGACCCTCTACAAGGTCACATAGGTTTGGGGTCCATTCGTGGTTCGCATTCCACTTCTGGAGTATATGGTTTGTGTTGCCCCTATCCCTATGTTTCCCCATTGCATCCTATTGTAACTATACATTGTTTGCACTGTTTTCTAAGACTATACTGCATATTTTTGCTATTGTGTATATATATCTTGTGTATATTTCCTATCCTCTCACTGAGGGTACACTCTAAGATACTTTGGCATATTGTCATAAAAATAAAGTACCTTTATTTTTAGTATAACTGTGTATTGTGTTTTCTTATGATATTGTGCATATGACACTAAGTGGTACTGTAGTAGCTTCACACGTCTCCTAGTTCAGCCTAAGCTGCTCTGCTAAGCTACCATTATCTATCAGCCTAAGCTGCTAGACACCCTATACACTAATAAGGGATAACTGGGCCTGGTGCAAGGTGCAAGTACCCCTTGGTACTCACTACAAGCCAGTCCAGCCTCCTACATTGGTTGTGCAGCGGTGGGATAAGTGTTTGAGACTACTTACCACTCTTGTCATTGTACTTTTCATAAGAGAAAAATATACAAAACAAGGTCAGTGTATATACACATAGCCAAAAAGTTTTGCATTTCCTCTTTTCACTCTTTTCTAAGTGCTGAAAAGTACTTCTAAACTTTCAAAAAGTTCTTAAAAATTTAAAAAGTTTTTTCTGTCTTTCCAAAAAGTTCTGAAAACTTTTTTCTCTTTGTCTATCACTTTAACTCTCTCTAAAAATGTCTGGCACAGGCCAAAAAGTTGAACTGTCCAAACTTGCATATGATCACCTTAGCTGGAAAGGAGCAAGGAGTCTCTGCATAGAGAGAGGTTTGAGTGTAGGGAAGAATCCTTCCTTAGAACTGTTGATTAATATGCTTAGAGTACAGGATAAGGCCATAAGTTCCCAATCTGTAGAAAAAGTAGCTAATGGTTCTCAATCTGATCCAGGGACTCCCCCAGGAAAAGGTTCAGGAAAGAAACTTCTCAGCCTGCCCATTACTAGACAGTCTAGCATAGTTGGTACAGAGGTTGAATCACATCATACTGATGATGTGCTCTCACATTATGCTGGTAGCCAAGCTGTTAGGGTGCCCTTGGTAAGGGACAGGTCTCCTTCTGTTCATTCCCATCATACCTCTGTATCTAGAAATGTCCCTCCCACCCACCCTGATGACAGATTGTTAGAAAGGGAGCTCAATAGATTGAGAGTGGAGCAAACCAGACTGAAGCTCAAGAAGCAACAGCTGGATTTGGATAGACAGTCTTTAGAAATAGAGAGGGAAAGACAGAAGATGGGTTTAGATACCCATGGTGGCAGCAGCAGTATTCCCCATAGTCATCCTGCAAAAGAGCATGATTCCAGGAATCTGCATAAGATAGTTCCCCCTTACAAGGAGGGGGATGACATTAACAAGTGGTTTGCTGCACTTGAGAGGGCCTGTGTTGTACAGGATGTCCCTCAAAAGCAGTGGGCTGCTATCCTATGGCTATCATTTACTGGAAAAGGTAGGGATAGGCTCCTTACTGTAAAAGAAAATGATGCTAACAATTTCCAAGTTCTTAAGAATGCACTCCTGGATGGTTATGGCTTAACCACTGAACAGTACAGGATAAAGTTCAGAGATACCAAAAAGGAGTCTTCACAAGACTGGGTTGATTTCATTGACCAGGCAGTGAAGGCCTTGGAGGGGTGGTTACATGGCAGTAAAGTTACTGATTATGACAGCCTGTATAACTTGATCCTGAGAGAGCATATTCTTAATAATTGTGTGTCAGATTTGTTGCACCAGTACTTGGTGGACTCTGATCTGACCTCTCCCCAAGAATTGGGAAAGAAGGCAGACAAATGGGTCAGAACAAGGGTGAACAGAAAAGTTCATACAGGGGGTGACAAAGATGGCAATAAGAAGAAAGATGGTGAAAAATCTCAAGATAAGCATGGGGATAAGGGTAAAACCAAAGATCCCACTTCAAATCTTAAACACTCTTCAGAGGGTGGGGATAAAACAAATTCTTCCTCTTCTTCCCAACCTGCACACATTAAAAAGCCTTGGTGCTTTGTGTGTAAAAACAGAGGCCATAGGCCAGGGGATAAGTCCTGTCCAGGTAAACCCCCTGAGCCTACCACCACTAATACATCAAGCTCTAGTGCCCCTAGCAGTAGTGGTACTAGTGGTGGGACTGCTGGCAACAGTCAAGCAAAGGGTGTAGTTGGGTTCACTTATGGGTCCATAGTGAAAACTGATGTAATCAGTCCCAAGACAGTTCCTGTCACACCTAGTGGCATTGGCCTTGCCACACTGGCTGCTTGTCCCCTTACAATGGATAAGTACAGGCAGACAGTTTCAATAAATGGTGTTGAGGCCTTGGCCTACAGGGACACAGGTGCCAGTTTCACTTTGGTGACTGAAAACCTAGTGCCTCCTGAACAACACATCATTGGACAACAGTATAAGATTATTGATGTCCATAACTCCACTAAGTTTCTTCCCTTAGCTATAATTCAGTTTAGTTGGGGTGGAGTTACTGGCCCTAAGCAGGTGGTGGTATCACCTAGCTTACCTGTAGACTGTCTCTTAGGTAATGACCTAGAGGCCTCAGGTTGGGCTGATGTAGAGTTTTATGCCCATGCAGCCATGCTGGGCATCCCTGAGGAATTGTTCCCTCTCATTTCAAATGAAATGAAAAAGCAAAGGAGAGAAGGCCTGAAAACTCAGGATCCCTCTCCATCAACAGGTAAAAAGGGTATCACAGTATCCCCTAACCACCCTACCATTCAGGATACTATTCCTGTGGTGGGAGAAACCTCTCCTGGGGTGGCACCTGTTCCAAGGGAATCATCAGCTGGAAAAGCTGGACTCCCTGAGGTGGAAGTACCTCTCTGTGGGATAACTAACATTGGTGAGAAAAACAGCACCATTTTAGTTAACATGGAGCATCCCTCCAACCCTCCCAGAGAAACTTTAGTGCAGAAACCCTGCACTACCTCACAACACTTAGGACAGCATCCCTGCCCTAGTGTGGAGCTCATAGGACAGCATCCCTGCCCTGCTCCAACTCAAGAGAAACAGCATCCCTGTTCTCTCTTCCAGCCAAATGGACACAAATTTTGCCCAGCTATGGCTTTACTGAGACAGCATCCCTGTCTGGCATTTCCATCATTACAAATAGGTTCAGTGGATAATTCCCACTGCTCTAAACTAAAACTTACTGATAGAAACTCTGAAAATACATCTTCACATTGTTGGTTAGCTAAAAAACTTCAAACAGGGTGGTTTACATCCCCACAGGGAAGTAACCATATAGTGGATGATAAAGGGAGTAACCAGTCTATTGCAGAGCTACTCTCTACTTATCACCACTTAGACAATAAAGTCTCAACTGGCCAAGGTTAGCCTTATTGTCCTTCGTTTGGGGGGGGGGTTGTGTGAGAAGGTAGCCTCTTTCTAGCCTTGTTACCCCCACTTTTGGCCTGTTTGTGAGTGTATGTCAGAGTGTTTGTCACTGTTTTCACTGTCTCACTGGGATCCTGATAGCCAGGCCTCAGTGCTCATAGTGAAAACACTATGTTTTCAGTATGTTTGTTATGTGTCACTGGGATCCTGCTGGTCAGGACCCCAGTGCTCATAAGTTTGTGGCCTATATGTATGCGTCACTGGGACCCTGTCACACAGGGCCCCAGTGCTCATAGGTGTGCATGTATATGTTCCCTGTGTGGTGCCTAACTGTCTCACTGAGGCTCTGCTAACCAGAACCTCAGTGGTTATGCTCTCTCATTACTTTCAAATTGTCACTGACAGGCTAGTGACCATTTTTACCAATTTACATTGGCTTACTGGAACACACTTATAATTCCCTAGTATATGGTACTGAGGTACCCAGGGTATTGGGGTTCCAGGAGATCCCTATGGGCTGCAGCATTTCTTTTGCCACCCATAGGGAGCTCTGACAATTCTTACACAGGCCTGCCACTGCAGCCTGAGTGAAATAACGTCCACGTTATTTCACAGCCATTTTACACTGCACTTAAGTAACTTATAAGTCACCTATATGTCTAACCTTTACCTGGTAAAGGTTAGGTGCAAAGTTACTTAGTGTGAGGGCACCCTGGCACTAGCCAAGGTGCCCCCACATTGTTCAGAGCCAATTCACTGAACTTTGTGAGTGTGGGGACACCATTACACGTGTGCACTACATATAGGTCACTACCTATATGTAGCTTCACCATGGTAACTCCGAATATGGCCATGTAACATGTCTATGATCATGGAATTGCCCCCTCTATGCCATCCTGGCATTGTTGGTACAATTCCATGATCCCAGTGGTCTGTAGCACAGACCCTGGTACTGCCAGACTGCCCTTCCTGGGGTTTCACTGCAGCTGCTGCTGCTGCCAACCCCTCAGACAGGCAGCTGCCCTCCTGGGGTCCAGCCAGGCCTGGCCCAGGATGGCAGAACAAAGAACTTCCTCTGAGAGAGGGTGTGACACCCTCTCCCTTTGGAAAATGGTGTGAAGGCAGGGGAGGAGTAGCCTCCCCCAGCCTCTGGAAATGCTTTGTTGGGCACAGATGTGCCCAATTCTGCATAAGCCAGTCTACACCGGTTCAGGGACCCCTTAGCCCCTGCTCTGGCGCGAAACTGGACAAAGGAAAGGGGAGTGACCACTCCCCTGACCTGCACCTCCCCTGGGAGGTGTCCAGAGCTCCTCCAGTGTGCTCCAGACCTCTGCCATCTTGGAAACAGAGGTGCTGCTGGCACACTGGACTGCTCTGAGTGGCCAGTGCCACCAGGTGACGTCAGAGACTCCTGCTGATAGGCTCCTTCAGGTGTTAGTAGCCTTTCCTCTCTCCTAGGTAGCCAAACCCTCTTTTCTGGCTATTTAGGGTCTCTGTCTCTGGGGAAACTTTAGATAACGAATGCATGAGCTCAGCCGAGTTCCTCTGCATCTCCCTCTTCACCTTCTGATAAGGAATCGACCGCTGACCGCGCTGGAAGCCTGCAAACCTGCAACATAGTAGCAAAGACGACTACTGCAACTCTGTAACGCTGATCCTGCCGCCTTCTCGACTGTTTTCCTGCTTGTGCATGCTGTGGGGGTAGTCTGCCTCCTCTCTGCACCAGAAGCTCCGAAGAAATCTCCCGTGGGTCGACGGAATCTTCCCCCTGCAACCGCAGGCACCAAAAAGCTGCATTACCGGTCCCTTGGGTCTCCTCTCAGCACGACGAGCGAGGTCCCTCGAATCCAGCGACACCGTCCAAGTGACCCCCACAGTCCAGTGACTCTTCAGCCCAAGTTTGGTGGAGGTAAGTCCTTGCCTCACCTCGCTGGGCTGCATTGCTGGGAACCGCGACTTTGCAAGCTACTCCGGCCCCTGTGCACTTCCGGCGGAAATCCTTCGTGCACAGCCAAGCCTGGGTCCACGGCACTCTAACCTGCATTGCACGACTTTCTAAGTTGGTCTCCGGCGACGTTGGACTCCTTTGTGCAACTTCGGCGAGCACCGTTTCACGCATCCTTGTAGTGCCTGTTTCTGGCACTTCTCCGGGTGCTACCTGCTTCAGTGAGGGCTCTTTGTCTTGCTCGACGTCCCCTCTCTCTGCAGGTCCAATTTGCGACCTCCTGGTCCCTCCTGGTCCCTCCTGGGCCCCAGCAGCGTCCAAAAACGCCAAACGCACAATTTGCGTGTAGCAAGGCTTGTTGGCGTCCATCCGGCGGGAAAACACTTCTGCACGACTCTCCAAGGCGTGGGGGATCCATCCTCCAAAGGGAAAGTCTCTAGCCCTTGTCGTTCCTGCAGTATTCACAGCTCTTCAGCCTAGTAAGAGCTTCTTTGCACCAACAGTTGGCATTTCTTGGGCATCTGCCCAGCTACGAGCTGCTTGTGACTTTTGGACTTGGTCCCCTTGTTCCACAGGTACCCTCAGTCAGGAATCCATCGTTGTTGCATTGCTGATTTGTGTTTTCCTTGCATTTTCCCTCTAACACGACTATTTTGTCCTTAGGGGAACTTTAGTGCACTTTGCACTCACTTTTCAGGGTCTTGGGGAGGGTTATTTTGCTAACTCTCACTATTTTCTAATAGTCCCAGCGACCCTCTACAAGGTCACATAGGTTTGGGGTCCATTCGTGGTTCGCATTCCACTTCTGGAGTATATGGTTTGTGTTGCCCCTATCCCTATGTTTCCCCATTGCATCCTATTGTAACTATACATTGTTTGCACTGTTTTCTAAGACTATACTGCATATTTTTGCTATTGTGTATATATATCTTGTGTATATTTCCTATCCTCTCACTGAGGGTACACTCTAAGATACTTTGGCATATTGTCATAAAAATAAAGTACCTTTATTTTTAGTATAACTGTGTATTGTGTTTTCTTATGATATTGTGCATATGACACTAAGTGGTACTGTAGTAGCTTCACACGTCTCCTAGTTCAGCCTAAGCTGCTCTGCTAAGCTACCATTATCTATCAGCCTAAGCTGCTAGACACCCTATACACTAATAAGGGATAACTGGGCCTGGTGCAAGGTGCAAGTACCCCTTGGTACTCACTACAAGCCAGTCCAGCCTCCTACATTGGTTGTGCAGCGGTGGGATAAGTGCTTGAGACTACTTACCACTCTTGTCATTGTACTTTTCATAAGAGAAAAATATACAAAACAAGGTCAGTGTATATACACATAGCCAAAAAGTTTTGCATTTCCTCTTTTCACTCTTTTCTAAGTGCTGAAAAGTACTTCTAAACTTTCAAAAAGTTCTTAAAAATTTAAAAAGTTTTTTCTGTCTTTCCAAAAAGTTCTGAAAACTTTTTTCTCTTTGTCTATCACTTTAACTCTCTCTAAAAATGTCTGGCACAGGCCAAAAAGTTGAACTGTCCAAACTTGCATATGATCACCTTAGCTGGAAAGGAGCAAGGAGTCTCTGCATAGAGAGAGGTTTGAGTGTAGGGAAGAATCCTTCCTTAGAACTGTTGATTAATATGCTTAGAGTACAGGATAAGGCCATAAGTTCCCAATCTGTAGAAAAAGTAGCTAATGGTTCTCAATCTGATCCAGGGACTCCCCCAGGAAAAGGTTCAGGAAAGAAACTTCTCAGCCTGCCCATTACTAGACAGTCTAGCATAGTTGGTACAGAGGTTGAATCACATCATACTGATGATGTGCTCTCACATTATGCTGGTAGCCAAGCTGTTAGGGTGCCCTTGGTAAGGGACAGGTCTCCTTCTGTTCATTCCCATCATACCTCTGTATCTAGAAATGTCCCTCCCACCCACCCTGATGACAGATTGTTAGAAAGGGAGCTCAATAGATTGAGAGTGGAGCAAACCAGACTGAAGCTCAAGAAGCAACAGCTGGATTTGGATAGACAGTCTTTAGAAATAGAGAGGGAAAGACAGAAGATGGGTTTAGATACCCATGGTGGCAGCATCAGTATTCCCCATAGTCATCCTGCAAAAGAGCATGATTCCAGGAATCTGCATAAGATAGTTCCCCCTTACAAGGAGGGGGATGACATTAACAAGTGGTTTGCTGCACTTGAGAGGGCCTGTGTTGTACAGGATGTCCCTCAAAAGCAGTGGGCTGCTATCCTATGGCTATCATTTACTGGAAAAGGTAGGGATAGGCTCCTTACTGTAAAAGAAAATGATGCTAACAATTTCCAAGTTCTTAAGAATGCACTCCTGGATGGTTATGGCTTAACCACTGAACAGTACAGGATAAAGTTCAGAGATACCAAAAAGGAGTCTTCACAAGACTGGGTTGATTTCATTGACCAGGCAGTGAAGGCCTTGGAGGGGTGGTTACATGGCAGTAAAGTTACTGATTATGACAGCCTGTATAACTTGATCCTGAGAGAGCATATTCTTAATAATTGTGTGTCAGATTTGTTGCACCAGTACTTGGTGGACTCTGATCTGACCTCTCCCCAAGAATTGGGAAAGAAGGCAGACAAATGGGTCAGAACAAGGGTGAACAGAAAAGTTCATACAGGGGGTGACAAAGATGGCAATAAGAAGAAAGATGGTGAAAAATCTCAAGATAAGCATGGGGATAAGGGTAAAACCAAAGATCCCACTTCAAATCTTAAACACTCTTCAGAGGGTGGGGATAAAACAAATTCTTCCTCTTCTTCCCAACCTGCACACATTAAAAAGCCTTGGTGCTTTGTGTGTAAAAACAGAGGCCATAGGCCAGGGGATAAGTCCTGTCCAGGTAAACCCCCTGAGCCTACCACCACTAATACATCAAGCTCTAGTGCCCCTAGCAGTAGTGGTACTAGTGGTGGGACTGCTGGCAACAGTCAAGCAAAGGGTGTAGTTGGGTTCACTTATGGGTCCATAGTGAAAACTGATGTAATCAGTCCCAAGACAGTTCCTGTCACACCTAGTGGCATTGGCCTTGCCACACTGGCTGCTTGTCCCCTTACAATGGATAAGTACAGGCAGACAGTTTCAATAAATGGTGTTGAGGCCTTGGCCTACAGGGACACAGGTGCCAGTTTCACTTTGGTGACTGAAAACCTAGTGCCTCCTGAACAACACATCATTGGACAACAGTATAAGATTATTGATGTCCATAACTCCACTAAGTTTCTTCCCTTAGCTATAATTCAGTTTAGTTGGGGTGGAGTTACTGGCCCTAAGCAGGTGGTGGTATCACCTAGCTTACCTGTAGACTGTCTCTTAGGTAATGACCTAGAGGCCTCAGGTTGGGCTGATGTAGAGTTTTATGCCCATGCAGCCATGCTGGGCATCCCTGAGGAATTGTTCCCTCTCATTTCAAATGAAATGAAAAAGCAAAGGAGAGAAGGCCTGAAAACTCAGGATCCCTCTCCATCAACAGGTAAAAAGGGTATCACAGTATCCCCTAACCACCCTACCATTCAGGATACTATTCCTGTGGTGGGAGAAACCTCTCCTGGGGTGGCACCTGTTCCAAGGGAATCATCAGCTGGAAAAGCTGGACTCCCTGAGGTGGAAGTACCTCTCTGTGGGATAACTAACATTGGTGAGAAAAACAGCACCATTTTAGTTAACATGGAGCATCCCTCCAACCCTCCCAGAGAAACTTTAGTGCAGAAACCCTGCACTACCTCACAACACTTAGGACAGCATCCCTGCCCTAGTGTGGAGCTCATAGGACAGCATCCCTGCCCTGCTCCAACTCAAGAGAAACAGCATCCCTGTTCTCTCTTCCAGCCAAATGGACAAAAATTTTGCCCAGCTATGGCTTTACTGAGACAGCATCCCTGTCTGGCATTTCCATCATTACAAATAGGTTCAGTGGATAATTCCCACTGCTCTAAACTAAAACTTACTGATAGAAACTCTGAAAATACATCTTCACATTGTTGGTTAGCTAAAAAACTTCAAACAGGGTGGTTTACATCCCCACAGGGAAGTAACCATATAGTGGATGATAAAGGGAGTAACCAGTCTATTGCAGAGCTACTCTCTACTTATCACCACTTAGACAATAAAGTCTCAACTGGCCAAGGTTAGCCTTATTGTCCTTCGTTTGGGGGGGGGGTTGTGTGAGAAGGTAGCCTCTTTCTAGCCTTGTTACCCCCACTTTTGGCCTGTTTGTGAGTGTATGTCAGAGTGTTTGTCACTGTTTTCACTGTCTCACTGGGATCCTGATAGCCAGGCCTCAGTGCTCATAGTGAAAACACTATGTTTTCAGTATGTTTGTTATGTGTCACTGGGATCCTGCTGGTCAGGACCCCAGTGCTCATAAGTTTGTGGCCTATATGTATGCGTCACTGGGACCCTGTCACACAGGGCCCCAGTGCTCATAGGTGTGCATGTATATGTTCCCTGTGTGGTGCCTAACTGTCTCACTGAGGCTCTGCTAACCAGAACCTCAGTGGTTATGCTCTCTCATTACTTTCAAATTGTCACTGACAGGCTAGTGACCATTTTTACCAATTTACATTGGCTTACTGGAACACACTTATAATTCCCTAGTATATGGTACTGAGGTACCCAGGGTATTGGGGTTCCAGGAGATCCCTATGGGCTGCAGCATTTCTTTTGCCACCCATAGGGAGCTCTGACAATTCTTACACAGGCCTGCCACTGCAGCCTGAGTGAAATAACGTCCACGTTATTTCACAGCCATTTTACACTGCACTTAAGTAACTTATAAGTCACCTATATGTCTAACCTTTACCTGGTAAAGGTTAGGTGCAAAGTTACTTAGTGTGAGGGCACCCTGGCACTAGCCAAGGTGCCCCCACATTGTTCAGAGCCAATTCACTGAACTTTGTGAGTGCGGGGACACCATTACACGTGTGCACTACATATAGGTCACTACCTATATGTAGCTTCACCATGGTAACTCCGAATATGGCCATGTAACATGTCTATGATCATGGAATTGCCCCCTCTATGCCATCCTGGCATTGTTGGTACAATTCCATGATCCCAGTGGTCTGTAGCACAGACCCTGGTACTGCCAGACTGCCCTTCCTGGGGTTTCACTGCAGCTGCTGCTGCTGCCAACCCCTCAGACAGGCAGCTGCCCTCCTGGGGTCCAGCCAGGCCTGGCCCAGGATGGCAGAACAAAGAACTTCCTCTGAGAGAGGGTGTGACACCCTCTCCCTTTGGAAAATGGTGTGAAGGCAGGGGAGGAGTAGCCTCCCCCAGCCTCTGGAAATGCTTTGTTGGGCACAGATGTGCCCAATTCTGCATAAGCCAGTCTACACCGGTTCAGGGACCCCTTAGCCCCTGCTCTGGCGCGAAACTGGACAAAGGAAAGGGGAGTGACCACTCCCCTGACCTGCACCTCCCCTGGGAGGTGTCCAGAGCTCCTCCAGTGTGCTCCAGACCTCTGCCATCTTGGAAACAGAGGTGCTGCTGGCACACTGGACTGCTCTGAGTGGCCAGTGCCACCAGGTGACGTCAGAGACTCCTGCTGATAGGCTCCTTCAGGTGTTAGTAGCCTTTCCTCTCTCCTAGGTAGCCAAACCCTCTTTTCTGGCTATTTAGGGTCTCTGTCTCTGGGGAAACTTTAGATAACGAATGCATGAGCTCAGCCGAGTTCCTCTGCATCTCCCTCTTCACCTTCTGATAAGGAATCGACCGCTGACCGCGCTGGAAGCCTGCAAACCTGCAACATAGTAGCAAAGACGACTACTGCAACTCTGTAACGCTGATCCTGCCGCCTTCTCGACTGTTTTCCTGCTTGTGCATGCTGTGGGGGTAGTCTGCCTCCTCTCTGCACCAGAAGCTCCGAAGAAATCTCCCGTGGGTCGACGGAATCTTCCCCCTGCAACCGCAGGCACCAAAAAGCTGCATTACCGGTCCCTTGGGTCTCCTCTCAGCACGACGAGCGAGGTCCCTCGAATCCAGCGACACCGTCCAAGTGACCCCCACAGTCCAGTGACTCTTCAGCCCAAGTTTGGTGGAGGTAAGTCCTTGCCTCACCTCGCTGGGCTGCATTGCTGGGAACCGCGACTTTGCAAGCTACTCCGGCCCCTGTGCACTTCCGGCGGAAATCCTTCGTGCACAGCCAAGCCTGGGTCCACGGCACTCTAACCTGCATTGCACGACTTTCTAAGTTGGTCTCCGGCGACGTTGGACTCCTTTGTGCAACTTCGGCTAGCACCGTTTCACGCATCCTTGTAGTGCCTGTTTCTGGCACTTCTCTGGGTGCTACCTGCTTCAGTGAGGGCTCTTTGTCTTGCTCGACGTCCCCTCTCTCTGCAGGTCCAATTTGCGACCTCCTGGTCCCTCCTGGGCCCCAGCAGCGTCCAAAAACGCCAAACGCACAATTTGCGTGTAGCAAGGCTTGTTGGCGTCCATCCGGCGGGAAAACACTTCTGCACGACTCTCCAAGGCGTGCGGGATCCATCCTCCAAAGGGGAAGTCTTTAGCCCTTGTCGTTCCTGCAGTATTCACAGCTCTTCAGCCTAGTAAGAGCTTCTTTGCACCAACAGTTGGCATTTCTTGGGCATCTGCCCAGCTACGAGCTGCTTGTGACTTTTGGACTTGGTCCCCTTGTTCCACAGGTACCCTCAGTCAGGAATCCATCGTTGTTGCATTGCTGATTTGTGTTTTCCTTGCATTTTCCCTCTAACACGACTATTTTGTCCTTAGGGGAACTTTAGTGCACTTTGCACTCACTTTTCAGGGTCTTGGGGAGGGTTATTTTGCTAACTCTCACTATTTTCTAATAGTCCCAGCGACCCTCTACAAGGTCACATAGGTTTGGGGTCCATTCGTGGTTCGCATTCCACTTCTGGAGTATATGGTTTGTGTTGCCCCTATCCCTATGTTTCCCCATTGCATCCTATTGTAACTATACATTGTTTGCACTGTTTTCTAAGACTATACTGCATATTTTTGCTATTGTGTATATATATCTTGTGTATATTTCCTATCCTCTCACTGAGGGTACACTCTAAGATACTTTGGCATATTGTCATAAAAATAAAGTACCTTTATTTTTAGTATAACTGTGTATTGTGTTTTCTTATGATATTGTGCATATGACACTAAGTGGTACTGTAGTAGCTTCACACGTCTCCTAGTTCAGCCTAAGCTGCTCTGCTAAGCTACCATTATCTATCAGCCTAAGCTGCTAGACACCCTATACACTAATAAGGGATAACTGGGCCTGGTGCAAGGTGCAAGTACCCCTTGGTACTCACTACAAGCCAGTCCAGCCTCCTACATTGGTTGTGCAGCGGTGGGATAAGTGCTTGAGACTACTTACCACTCTTGTCATTGTACTTTTCATAAGAGAAAAATATACAAAACAAGGTCAGTGTATATACACATAGCCAAAAAGTTTTGCATTTCCTCTTTTCACTCTTTTCTAAGTGCTGAAAAGTACTTCTAAACTTTCAAAAAGTTCTTAAAAATTTAAAAAGTTTTTTCTGTCTTTCCAAAAAGTTCTGAAAACTTTTTTCTCTTTGTCTATCACTTTAACTCTCTCTAAAAATGTCTGGCACAGGCCAAAAAGTTGAACTGTCCAAACTTGCATATGATCACCTTAGCTGGAAAGGAGCAAGGAGTCTCTGCATAGAGAGAGGTTTGAGTGTAGGGAAGAATCCTTCCTTAGAACTGTTGATTAATATGCTTAGAGTACAGGATAAGGCCATAAGTTCCCAATCTGTAGAAAAAGTAGCTAATGGTTCTCAATCTGATCCAGGGACTCCCCCAGGAAAAGGTTCAGGAAAGAAACTTCTCAGCCTGCCCATTACTAGACAGTCTAGCATAGTTGGTACAGAGGTTGAATCACATCATACTGATGATGTGCTCTCACATTATGCTGGTAGCCAAGCTGTTAGGGTGCCCTTGGTAAGGGACAGGTCTCCTTCTGTTCATTCCCATCATACCTCTGTATCTAGAAATGTCCCTCCCACCCACCCTGATGACAGATTGTTAGAAAGGGAGCTCAATAGATTGAGAGTGGAGCAAACCAGACTGAAGCTCAAGAAGCAACAGCTGGATTTGGATAGACAGTCTTTAGAAATAGAGAGGGAAAGACAGAAGATGGGTTTAGATACCCATGGTGGCAGCATCAGTATTCCCCATAGTCATCCTGCAAAAGAGCATGATTCCAGGAATCTGCATAAGATAGTTCCCCCTTACAAGGAGGGGGATGACATTAACAAGTGGTTTGCTGCACTTGAGAGGGCCTGTGTTGTACAGGATGTCCCTCAAAAGCAGTGGGCTGCTATCCTATGGCTATCATTTACTGGAAAAGGTAGGGATAGGCTCCTTACTGTAAAAGAAAATGATGCTAACAATTTCCAAGTTCTTAAGAATGCACTCCTGGATGGTTATGGCTTAACCACTGAACAGTACAGGATAAAGTTCAGAGATACCAAAAAGGAGTCTTCACAAGACTGGGTTGATTTCATTGACCAGGCAGTGAAGGCCTTGGAGGGGTGGTTACATGGCAGTAAAGTTACTGATTATGACAGCCTGTATAACTTGATCCTGAGAGAGCATATTCTTAATAATTGTGTGTCAGATTTGTTGCACCAGTACTTGGTGGACTCTGATCTGACCTCTCCCCAAGAATTGGGAAAGAAGGCAGACAAATGGGTCAGAACAAGGGTGAACAGAAAAGTTCATACAGGGGGTGACAAAGATGGCAATAAGAAGAAAGATGGTGAAAAATCTCAAGATAAGCATGGGGATAAGGGTAAAACCAAAGATCCCACTTCAAATCTTAAACACTCTTCAGAGGGTGGGGATAAAACAAATTCTTCCTCTTCTTCCCAACCTGCACACATTAAAAAGCCTTGGTGCTTTGTGTGTAAAAACAGAGGCCATAGGCCAGGGGATAAGTCCTGTCCAGGTAAACCCCCTGAGCCTACCACCACTAATACATCAAGCTCTAGTGCCCCTAGCAGTAGTGGTACTAGTGGTGGGACTGCTGGCAACAGTCAAGCAAAGGGTGTAGTTGGGTTCACTTATGGGTCCATAGTGAAAACTGATGTAATCAGTCCCAAGACAGTTCCTGTCACACCTAGTGGCATTGGCCTTGCCACACTGGCTGCTTGTCCCCTTACAATGGATAAGTACAGGCAGACAGTTTCAATAAATGGTGTTGAGGCCTTGGCCTACAGGGACACAGGTGCCAGTTTCACTTTGGTGACTGAAAACCTAGTGCCTCCTGAACAACACATCATTGGACAACAGTATAAGATTATTGATGTCCATAACTCCACTAAGTTTCTTCCCTTAGCTATAATTCAGTTTAGTTGGGGTGGAGTTACTGGCCCTAAGCAGGTGGTGGTATCACCTAGCTTACCTGTAGACTGTCTCTTAGGTAATGACCTAGAGGCCTCAGGTTGGGCTGATGTAGAGTTTTATGCCCATGCAGCCATGCTGGGCATCCCTGAGGAATTGTTCCCTCTCATTTCAAATGAAATGAAAAAGCAAAGGAGAGAAGGCCTGAAAACTCAGGATCCCTCTCCATCAACAGGTAAAAAGGGTATCACAGTATCCCCTAACCACCCTACCATTCAGGATACTATTCCTGTGGTGGGAGAAACCTCTCCTGGGGTGGCACCTGTTCCAAGGGAATCATCAGCTGGAAAAGCTGGACTCCCTGAGGTGGAAGTACCTCTCTGTGGGATAACTAACATTGGTGAGAAAAACAGCACCATTTTAGTTAACATGGAGCATCCCTCCAACCCTCCCAGAGAAACTTTAGTGCAGAAACCCTGCACTACCTCACAACACTTAGGACAGCATCCCTGCCCTAGTGTGGAGCTCATAGGACAGCATCCCTGCCCTGCTCCAACTCAAGAGAAACAGCATCCCTGTTCTCTCTTCCAGCCAAATGGACAAAGATTTTGCCCAGCTATGGCTTTACTGAGACAGCATCCCTGTCTGGCATTTCCATCATTACAAATAGGTTCAGTGGATAATTCCCACTGCTCTAAACTAAAACTTACTGATAGAAACTCTGAAAATACATCTTCACATTGTTGGTTAGCTAAAAAACTTCAAACAGGGTGGTTTACATCCCCACAGGGAAGTAACCATATAGTGGATGATAAAGGGAGTAACCAGTCTATTGCAGAGCTACTCTCTACTTATCACCACTTAGACAATAAAGTCTCAACTGGCCAAGGTTAGCCTTATTGTCCTTCGTTTGGGGGGGGGTTGTGTGAGAAGGTAGCCTCTTTCTAGCCTTGTTACCCCCACTTTTGGCCTGTTTGTGAGTGTATGTCAGAGTGTTTGTCACTGTTTTCACTGTCTCACTGGGATCCTGATAGCCAGGCCTCAGTGCTCATAGTGAAAACACTATGTTTTCAGTATGTTTGTTATGTGTCACTGGGATCCTGCTGGTCAGGACCCCAGTGCTCATAAGTTTGTGGCCTATATGTATGCGTCACTGGGACCCTGTCACACAGGGCCCCAGTGCTCATAGGTGTGCATGTATATGTTCCCTGTGTGGTGCCTAACTGTCTCACTGAGGCTCTGCTAACCAGAACCTCAGTGGTTATGCTCTCTCATTACTTTCAAATTGTCACTGACAGGCTAGTGACCATTTTTACCAATTTACATTGGCTTACTGGAACACCCTTATAATTCCCTAGTATATGGTACTGAGGTACCCAGGGTATTGGGGTTCCAGGAGATCCCTATGGGCTGCAGCATTTCTTTTGCCACCCATAGGGAGCTCTGACAATTCTTACACAGGCCTGCCACTGCAGCCTGAGTGAAATAACGTCCACGTTATTTCACAGCCATTTTACACTGCACTTAAGTAACTTATAAGTCACCTATATGTCTAACCTTTACCTGGTAAAGGTTAGGTGCAAAGTTACTTAGTGTGAGGGCACCCTGGCACTAGCCAAGGTGCCCCCACATTGTTCAGAGCCAATTCACTGAACTTTGTGAGTGCGGGGACACCATTACACGTGTGCACTACATATAGGTCACTACCTATATGTAGCTTCACCATGGTAACTCCGAATATGGCCATGTAACATGTCTATGATCATGGAATTGCCCCCTCTATGCCATCCTGGCATTGTTGGTACAATTCCATGATCCCAGTGGTCTGTAGCACAGACCCTGGTACTGCCAGACTGCCCTTCCTGGGGTTTCACTGCAGCTGCTGCTGCTGCCAACCCCTCAGACAGGCAGCTGCCCTCCTGGGGTCCAGCCAGGCCTGGCCCAGGATGGCAGAACAAAGAACTTCCTCTGAGAGAGGGTGTGACACCCTCTCCCTTTGGAAAATGGTGTGAAGGCAGGGGAGGAGTAGCCTCCCCCAGCCTCTGGAAATGCTTTGTTGGGCACAGATGTGCCCAATTCTGCATAAGCCAGTCTACACCGGTTCAGGGACCCCTTAGCCCCTGCTCTGGCGCGAAACTGGACAAAGGAAAGGGGAGTGACCACTCCCCTGACCTGCACCTCCCCTGGGAGGTGTCCAGAGCTCCTCCAGTGTGCTCCAGACCTCTGCCATCTTGGAAACAGAGGTGCTGCTGGCACACTGGACTGCTCTGAGTGGCCAGTGCCACCAGGTGACGTCAGAGACTCCTGCTGATAGGCTCCTTCAGGTGTTAGTAGCCTTTCCTCTCTCCTAGGTAGCCAAACCCTCTTTTCTGGCTATTTAGGGTCTCTGTCTCTGGGGAAACTTTAGATAACGAATGCATGAGCTCAGCCGAGTTCCTCTGCATCTCCCTCTTCACCTTCTGATAAGGAATCGACCGCTGACCGCGCTGGAAGCCTGCAAACCTGCAACATAGTAGCAAAGACGACTACTGCAACTCTGTAACGCTGATCCTGCCGCCTTCTCGACTGTTTTCCTGCTTGTGCATGCTGTGGGGGTAGTCTGCCTCCTCTCTGCACCAGAAGCTCCGAAGAAATCTCCCGTGGGTCGACGGAATCTTCCCCCTGCAACCGCAGGCACCAAAAAGCTGCATTACCGGTCCCTTGGGTCTCCTCTCAGCACGACGAGCGAGGTCCCTCGAATCCAGCGACACCGTCCAAGTGACCCCCACAGTCCAGTGACTCTTCAGCCCAAGTTTGGTGGAGGTAAGTCCTTGCCTCACCTCGCTGGGCTGCATTGCTGGGAACCGCGACTTTGCAAGCTACTCCGGCCCCTGTGCACTTCCGGCGGAAATCCTTCGTGCACAGCCAAGCCTGGGTCCACGGCACTCTAACCTGCATTGCACGACTTTCTAAGTTGGTCTCCGGCGACGTGGGACTCCTTTGTGCAACTTCGGCGAGCACTGTTTCACGCATCCTTGTAGTGCCTGTTTCTGGCACTTCTCCGGGTGCTACCTGCTTCAGTGAGGGCTCTTTGTCTTGCTCGACGTCCCCTCTCTCTGCAGGTCCAATTTGCGACCTCCTGGTCCCTCCTGGGCCCCAGCAGCGTCCAAAAACGCCAAACGCACGATTTGCGTGTAGCAAGGCTTGTTGGCGTCCATCCGGCGGGAAAACACTTCTGCACAACTCTCCAAGGCGTGGGGGATCCATCCTCCAAAGGGGAAGTCTCTAGCCCTTGTCGTTCCTGCAGTATTCACAGCTCTTCAGCCTAGTAAGAGCTTCTTTGCACCAACAGTTGGCATTTCTTGGGCATCTGCCCAGCTACGAGCTGCTTGTGACTTTTGGACTTGGTCCCCTTGTTCCACAGGTACCCTCAGTCAGGAATCCATCGTTGTTGCATTGCTGATTTGTGTTTTCCTTGCATTTTCCCTCTAACACGACTATTTTGTCCTTAGGGGAACTTTAGTGCACTTTGCACTCACTTTTCAGGGTCTTGGGGAGGGTTATTTTGCTAACTCTCACTATTTTCTAATAGTCCCAGCGACCCTCTACAAGGTCACATAGGTTTGGGGTCCATTCGTGGTTCGCATTCCACTTCTGGAGTATATGGTTTGTGTTGCCCCTATCCCTATGTTTCCCCATTGCATCCTATTGTAACTATACATTGTTTGCACTGTTTTCTAAGACTATACTGCATATTTTTGCTATTGTGTATATATATCTTGTGTATATTTCCTATCCTCTCACTGAGGGTACACTCTAATATACTTTGGCATATTGTCATAAAAATAAAGTACCTTTATTTTTAGTATAACTGTGTATTGTGTTTTCTTATGATATTGTGCATATGACACTAAGTGGTACTGTAGTAGCTTCACACGTCTCCTAGTTCAGCCTAAGCTGCTCTGCTAAGCTACCATTATCTATCAGCCTAAGCTGCTAGACACCCTATACACTAATAAGGGATAACTGGGCCTGGTGCAAGGTGCAAGTACCCCTTGGTACTCACTACAAGCCAGTCCAGCCTCCTACAGCCGGTGGGCAGAAACCGAGGTTTCCGCCAGCTGACTTAGCAGCAAACTCCTATTAGGTCCAGCAGGGTGGTTGCAACTAAGCTGGCAACCACCCTCGCCGGAGTTTGGCAGATGGGCTTTCCCTCCACCAAACTCAAAATGATGCCCTTTGCCCAAATGTAGAATCTTCGCCAAGGCCTCCTGTGCAACATATCTGACGAGGGCTCCAGGGAGGTCGCCTTTAATTCTGACTTGGTCCCGGACAAACATTTCTGATGCAAAAAAGAGATTAAGGGGCATATTTATACTCTGTTTGTGCTGAATTAGCGTAATTTGTTTTCGCTAATTCAGCGCAAACTCAACACCATATTTATATTTTGACACCATACACGTCTAGCATCAAAATATTGGTGTTAACGTCATTTTTTGGTTGCGTGAAACCTTCTTGTGTCAATGAGATGCAGGGTAGGCGTTCCCATCCAAAAAATGACTCAAACAACCTAGCGCCGTATTTATCCACTCAGGCAAAAAAGACACACAGGTGGGAGGCGAACCCAAAAATTGGCGTTAACATTGATTTGAGTCAAACCTTAACACCTGGGTCAGGGCAGGTGTTGAAATGAGGCAAACACACTTCTACTTAAGGAGAACACACAGAAGCAACATGACAACCCACAGCAGAAGATGGAGGTGATAATGATCCAGCTTGCTAGATGGTGCAGAGGACAGCAAAAACTCCTGCACTCATCACCACGACAACGCGGTCCACAAAGGCAATGCAGAAGGCAGTAGAGGCTCTTCAAAACCAGGACAAACCTCCTTGGCCTCAGGGACCTGGACATTATTAGGACCTACAGACTGAACCATCAAGCCATACTACACCTGCTGCACCACATTGAGCCACAAATTACAGACAGCCTTCAGATCCGCACAACATACCACCTATGACAAAGCTGCTCGCTATCCTGCACATGCTGGCAAGTGGTTCCTTCCAAACAACGGGTGCACTGGTTGCTGGTGTTTCACAACCGTTGTTCTCTGCATTCCTGCCAAAGCTGTTAGACTCTATAATCTCCCTGACACCACGCCACATAAGCTTCCCCAACACCCAGCCAAAGCAGCAGGAGAACAAACGGGTTCTATCAAATCCATGGCTTCCGGCATGTGCTCAGTGCAATTGACTGCACCCATGTCCGGCTTGTACCACCTGCAGCAACAGAGCGCTTACACCGGAATCACAAGCACACGCATTCCTTTAATGTGCAGGGCATAGTGGACCACCTGGGACTATTCATAAACATTTTGGCCAAGTATCCTGGGAGTGTCCATGATGCCTACATATTCAGGCACAGAAGGATCAATGAACAATTCCTGAATGAACAATTTGGAAATGGCCTACTTGTGGGTAAGTCAACAAATCTAGCAATGTACACACAACACACCAACCCTGTCTGACACACAAGACATACACCACTATAAAGTGTATTCCAACTAGAACAGCAAGCCAAAAGGAACCGCACCTCCCCCTTGTCCACTGTGTCTCTTTATGTTGTACTCCCAACCATTATTAATGGAGGGCCACCAACGAAATTCACAACAAAGGTCAGAACATCCAAATATGTTGCTCCAGTGCAGCTTTTATTAGTTTCAATATGACAAACGGAAACCAGCCAGCCACATCTGTGCTCAATTCCCTATCCCGCACTGTAATATTTTCAGTTGAAATAGATGATCCACTACTGGTTGATCCTACCTCAGAGGGATAATTTTGGATCCTTTTTCCCTCACATTGTTCCTTAATATTGTCAAATTTCCAGGCAAAGGTATATATTCTGCCCTCCTTATAATCAGCCTCATCCCTACGAATCTTTTTAAGTTTTTTATCACATTGGTAAACTTGATGTCCCTCTATTACTTGGTCCAGACTATCATAATTATTTTTAATAACATCCTTCAGGTTACTGCTCTCAATCTCCTTTTCTATTTAGCCAATCGCAGTTTGTAATTTCTTGAACTTTTTATCTGCTTGTTTAATAAGTATCTTCATCATTGTCCTTGACGCATCCTGCAAGTTATCCTCCCATTCCTTTAGTGATTCCTCATCCCGATCTTCAAATGTCAGCAAAATAAGCAAAATTCTCAGTCCCCTAGGGATCCTATCATTATCCAGGTAAAATATTATGTGAACGTACACGACTACAGTAACATATGGCTAGGGTACCACACATATGCAGGTGATAACACATGCACCAGGCTGCAGTACAGCACAATCACTGCACAACACTAATACATATACCCACATGTACATAACACACCCACAACTTGACAGGCACAACACGGGAAGAACAGGTGCAGACATGTACCCTTTGCTAACAGCAGAACTACACAGACCACTACAAGTGCCCACAGGTTGCCTACTACGTACACTTCACACATACTACACCAAACAAAGAATAGCACAGACATGTCAATAGCATACACCATGCCCATGTCATGTAACTTCCAAATAGGCACAGATGCCTCAAGTCATGCCGTGCAAATCACTGCCAGAACTAATATCAAACACCATACAACTTGCGCCTATATCAACTGCATCTCTTCAACACATACCTAACTTACCTGTAGTGTGCAGAGACATCTGCCTGACGCATTGGTTGACACACATAGGAATACACAATCAATGCCCATCATATACCATGTGCCAGATGTGTGAGTAGTACCACGCCTACTGTAGAGCAAACTCACATGCAACAATTATAGACTCACAACACCATCATGTCTGTACCAGATATAATAAATGACCCAGCATGGGGCAGAGTCACTGTCAGACAGTGCAGATCATGGATGTCATAGTGGGACCGAGTAGGAGAAAACAGTACATCACTGACCTCACATGGATTGTGCCAAGTAACACATTTGCTAAGTAGCTGAGCACCATCCCATAGCCTGCACTGTGCATGTGTTGTCAGTATAAATTCACATTAATATTTTGGACGATAGGAGAGACACTGGTAGTTATGTTGATTATCCTGTGACAATGGGATACACACCCTTGGACACTTCATGTCCGCCACAAACATTAGCTGCCACTCTGGAACACCAAGGGACCTATGTAGTAGCCCACAGTTCTATTGTCATGGCCTGACTGTATGTACAAATTGGCGGATGACCATTTCATAATGACTTGAAGCCACATTGTAAATTGGCCACCCTCCCATGCGGTATGTAGTGTGGAAGGGGTGTGCAATGTTTCTTGTTGCAGAACTGTAACCACAAGATACATAGTATGATGAAGCTGTCTCACATGTAGCTTTCACCTAAAACCTGAGGAAGTGCCAACAACAAATACCACCCCAGGGGTGCTGTATGCAGGTTGCAAAAAGGAAGTAGACTGTGCTATGAACTCAGATGATTGTGGCACCAATGCATGCTGCATACTGCTGTACATACAGAAAGAGCCAATTGGCCATCAAGACAGCATATGTATGGGGCGGTGTACCATCCTGCACAGATACATCCACCTCCACAAGGCAACTAGCCAAGTACCCTGGTGCAGGGTGGGTAGTGTCGGTACAGGCTGCACATGAGCAACTGGTTCAGGGGACAACAAAGGGTTGCCAAGTAACATGTCACACATGGGGCATTCTTGCATAGCCGAAATGTTTCAGGACAGTGCAGCCAATTTTGGAGACATGTTGTGCATTCTCACCTACAAATTTCAAATGTCCTATGTGTCACACATCATCTGCAATGACACATGTCAAAAGGGATGGGATCCAGGCTCTGTAGTGCTACCATGTTACCACCACATCTGACCCCATTGTGTTGTGAGGATGTGTAATTTCCCCTCTATTGATAGCACACTGATACAAAGGTTCACTACACAACACATGGTACATATATAATGATTATCAGTGTGGAATCCAAGTCATATGTCCAAGGTCCTTGAGCCAAACAAAAGATATTTATGTCCAACAAACTAGTGCTGTGGAAACATTACACAAGAATAGGAACTCACACTATACCACAAATACATATGAGCCACAACCAGCTCTAAATATCAACTGCCATGCTACATGACATACCTGTTGCAAGCCCTAACAACAACTTACTCCTTTAATATTTTGCTACGGATCAGGGTTATGGCATACAGCCCTGGATAATGACCCCATTCCCAATCCAAGCACAGCAGCAGAGCGTGCATATAATGAGGGACATCTTAGGACACGGACTATTGTGGAGAGGACATTTGGCATCCTGAAGTCCAGATTCAGGTACCTGGACATAACAGGAGACAGCCTCCTATATGCCCCAAACATAATCTGCAAGATAATCTTGACATTGTGCCAACATTCAGAACATATGTGTGCGGATGAACATCCCCTTATATGAGCAGGTTGATGACCTGCCTGAGGAGGAGGAGGAGGAGGACGGTGGAGAAGAAAATGAGGGGGGACAGCACAACACAGCTGCTGGGATACACCACAGACTGCACATCGTTGAAAACTTCTTCACTTAAAAATCACGTAACTCACCTTGTAGATTTTGTCAATAAACACCTCACTTATTTACAAAATCCGGCTTTGGTCTCTTCAATCTACACAACATATACCACAGGATTGTAAGTCTAACCTCAGTGAGCATGTCACAAACACTAAACTGATGAGTACAGTAGCAACATCACATGTGATGTGTAAGACTGAACTGCTTCCGTCACTCATTTCACACCTTGCCTCATCACTTGAATGTGACAACCGAAGGACACTATCTATGGACCAAAACATATTATTTACATCCATGTTGATAACTTGTACAACAATAACTAATCACACACAACTACAATATGTTCAAATGGAGGTAAACAAAGGGCCCGGACATGAGGCAGTGGATGTCAAATCATGGTGAGACTGTAATGTTTGAACAGACCACTGACACAACTCAGTGTGAGAGTTGCAATGGCTGCATGGAGCATGTGTGACAAGAGGGGACATCATTGGTGACAATGGTCATCATGATTAGGCCAGATATGATAAGCAATGGGAGAAATGGAGCTTCTGCAGTACATCCATGGAAATCTGTCCTGCCACTGCCAATCATGAATAGAGCCAAATAAATGATGGAAATGCGTTGACAACACCTGCAAACACTAAGGTCCTGATTACAACTTTGGTGGAGGGGGTTAATCCGTCCCAAATGTGACGGATATCCCGCCCACCGTATTACAGGTCCATTATGTCCCATGGAACTCATAATAAGGTGGGCGGGATATCCGCCACATTTGGGACGGACAAACCTCCTCCGCCAAAGGTGTAATCAGGCCCTAAGTATGTGACCCATGGGCCATTAGTGTGATTTCCACCTTCGCAATGCTGATGGACAGGCAGACTGGAATGGCATGGTGAGCAAAAGAACTGATGGATTAAACCCAGATCTGTGACTGGGGGTGAATGTTTGATTTGGTCAACATTCCGTCCATCAACTGTACTTTTTTCATTTGTCGCCCCAAGTGGGAAGGGTATGCCCAGACATGGGTCCCGTGCTCAGTATGCCACCCTATTCAAGCTAGCCTGGCTGAAGAGCGGTGATACCCTGAAACCAGTCCCAGGATGCTTGTTTCTGGTCCAGGGAGGACCTGGCCTGGCAGTTCGGGCTGGAATGTTCCCATGGGGAACAGGGTCAAGACTGGTTTGCATATGGCGGGGTCCAAACTGGAATGGCACGGTGAGCAAAAAAACTGATGGATTAAACCCAGATCTGTGACTGGGGGTGAATGTTTGATTTGGTCTACTTTCCATCCATCAACTGTACTTTTTGCATTTGTTGCCCCAAGTGGGAAGGGTTTGCCCAGACGTGGGTCCCGTGCTCACTATGCCCCCAGATTCAAGCTAGTCTGGCTGAAGAGGGGTGATACCCCGAAACCGGTCCTAGGATGCTTGTTTCTGGTCCAGGGAGGACCTGTCTGGCATTTCGGGCTGGACTGTTCCCATGGGGAACAGGGTCAAGACTGATTTGCATATGGCTGGGTCCAAACTGGAATTGCATGGTGAGCAAAAAAACTGATCGATTAAACCCAGATCTGTGACTGGAGATGAATGTTTGATTTGGTCTACGTTCCGTCCATCAACTGTACTTTTTGCAATTGTCACCCCAAGTGGGTAGGACCAGGCCTGGCAGTTCGGGCTGGACTGTTGATTTGGTCTACATTCCGTCCATCAACTGTACTTTTTGCATTTACTGTTAAATTGATACATAAAGTTAATGCATCAAGAAAAAAAGACACACTTAAGTCATGCATCAGAAATACTCACACAAATATCCGATGCATCAAGTAAATACACGCATTACAAAAAATGTGACGCACGGCGTCAGGAAGTGACGTAATAGGGAATCCTGCTTACAGGCATGGTACAGTGAGTGTATGTTCACTTCCTCTTTACAGTCTGTGCCTCTTTTGGCTGTGTGGTTGTGTCTTGAAGTTGGTGATGTGCTATTGCTCTGTTTTGTATCCTGTGGTGTCCCTCCCGTTGTGTTTTCTGTAGTATTTGACTGTACTTTGTCCAGTGTTAGTGATTTTGTGTGTTATTTGTATTTTCCTGTATACCTGTACTGTGGGGTGTCTGTCTGGGTTAGTTGTTAAGTTGGGCTAGTTGGGATTGTTATTTTTGGGTGTTAAGTTTTTTGTCAACCTGTACCCAGTGATATGTCTGGTAGGGGGAGGCAGACTAGGATGGTGGAGGAGGAGCTGGGAGGCTTTGTGTGGCTTAGAGCCCACCACCTCCTATTAATGTTGGAAATGGGGGGCCGCGTGGTACAGGGCTACTGGACAGAGGCGAGGCGGCTGCAGTGGGGCAAGGTGCTCCACCACCTGAAGAGGGTGTACCGCAGCAGCCACAACTAACACCAGCTCAAGCATCGCTGGGCAGATCTGGTGGCCAGGGAGCAGGATCTGCTAGACCATCTTGGTGTGGTGATCAGTGGCCCTGTTGGTGAGTCTCCCATTGGCAAACTATTTACTGTTCATCACACATGAATAACAGTAGCAAATGAAGTGTCACAGTGACAGTATAGACATGGGGTTCACATTTTACCAATCAAGTCAGATGTTAGGTGAGTCATGCACAACCATCACTAAGTCACACATATCAGGGGCAATGGCAACATCTGTGCCCCAGCATTGTGTCACGTATGATAGGCCAAGACACCGCCAGCATACCATATGTAACTGGATTGTGATTACAAAGTAGGGCAATCCATGTATGGTGCTACATTGTAATCATTTCACATATACCATCCCCGCAATTATGTTTGCAAAGGGGGCATACCCATCTTAGGGGGCACTGGCAATGGGGCATTTGATATCATCAGACAACTGTGACACATCAGTCATGGATTACTCAATGCATGAAAATTGCAGACTAAAAATTGAGCTGCTTGTCCTCCACAAAATGCCTCTGTGTGTCTTGCAGGATGAGGCAGAATACCTGAGTAAGTCGTCTTGCAGAGCACCAGGGTAGTGTCATGTATCTGTCATCCAACTCCCCCTCATTCCATGGAGTTCCATCTTATAAGGATTGCCCACATATGGTTGTTGCGGGGTGTAGCACTACACAAGTCTTAGGCCCAGTGTAAGAGTGCATATGTGTGGCTCTGACTCACCTGTTTGTCAGTCTCACCTTCACCTGTCAAGGCCCCAAGAACTGGATAGGGTACCACCTGGCAGGGCAGGAGTCTCAGCAGAGAGTCCAGGTGCTGGCCGGGTAAGTTTTTGATGGCCCTGAGACTTCAACAACAGGAGGCAAGCTCAGGACAATCCCTTGGAGAGTTCTTCACAAGCAGGAATGCACAACAAATTCCAGTATGTGTCCCCTTTCACTAGGCAGAAGCAGCATCTGCAGGATAGCTCCACAAAGCACAGTCACAGGCAGGACAGCACTTCTCCTCATCTCTTCAGCTCTTCTCCAGGCAGAGGTTCCTCTTGATTTCCAGAAGTGATCTAAAGTCTGTGGTTTTGGGTGCTCTTATTATACCCATTTTGGCCTTTGAAGTAGGCTTACTTCAAAGGAAAGTCTCTCTTGTTTGTGAAATCCTGCCTTGCCCAGGCCAGGACCCAGACACACACCAGACGTTTGGAGACTGCATTGTGTGAGGGCAGGCACAGTCCTTTCAGGTGTAAGTGACCACTCTTCCCCGCCCTCCTAGTACAGATGGCTCATCAGAATATGCAGGCTACACCCAGGCTCCCTTTGAGTCACTGTCTAGAGAGAGGTGCAAACAGCTCAACTGTCAAACTGATCCAGACAGGGAATCCACAAACAGGCATAGTCACAGAATGGTTTAAGCAATAAAATGCCCACTTTCTAAAAGTGGCATTTTCAAACACACAGGGGGTCATTCTGACCCCGGCGGTCATGGACCGCCGGGGCCAGGGTTGTCGGGAGCACCGCCAACAGGCTGGCGGTGCCCCGCAGGGCATTCTGACTCGCTGCGCCGCCATGGCGATTCTGACACCCCATACCGCCATCCTGTTAGCCGCCAGGAACAGGATGGCGGTATGGGGTGTCGTGGGGCCCCTGGGGGCCCCTGCAGTGCCCATGCCGATGGCATGGGCACTGCAGGGGCCCCCGTAAGAGGGCCCCACTTTGAATTTCACTGTCTGCACTGCAGACAGTGAAATTCGCGACGGGTGCAACTGCACCCGTCGCACCTTCCCACTCCGCCGGCTCCATTCAGAGCCGGCGTCCTCGTGGGAAGGTTGTTTTCCACTGGGCTGGCGGGCGGCCTTTTGGCGGTCACCCGCCAGCCCAGTGGAAAACCCAGAATCACCGCAGAGGTCTGACGACCGCGGTGCGGTGTTCTGGCGGGGGTACTTTGGCGGGCGGCCTCCGCCGCCCGCCAAGGTAAGAATCACCCCCACAGTCTCAAAACCAACTTTACTAAAAGAAGTATTTTTAAATTGTGAGTTCAGAGACACCAAACTCCACATGTCTATCCACTCCCAAAGGAAATATAAGCTTTAATCATATTTAAAGGCAGCCCCCATGTTCACCTATGAGAGTGATAGGCCTTGCAACAGTGAAAAACGAATTTGGCTGTATTTCACTGTTAGGACATATAAAACACATTAGTATATGTCCTACCTTAAACATACACTGCACCCTGCCCATGGGACTACCTAGAGCCTACCTTAGGGGTGTCTTACAGGTAAGAAAATGGAAGGTTTAGGCCTGGCAAGTGGGTACACTTGCCAAGTCGAATTGGCAGTTTAAAACTGCACACACAGACACTGCAGTGGCAGGTCTGAGCCATGTTTACAGGGCTACTTTTGTGGGTGGCACAACCAGTGCTGCAGGCCCACTAGTAGCATTTGATTTTCAGTCCCTGGGCACCTCTAGTGCACTGTACTAGGGACTTGCCAGTAAATCAAATATGCCAATCATGGAAATTCAATCAACATTACAATTTGCACAGAGAGCATATGCACTTTAGCACTGATTAGCAGTTGTAAAGTGCTCAGAGTCCTAAAGCCAACAAAAAACAGGTCAGAAGTAATAGGAGGCAGGAGGCAAAAAGATTGGGTATGACCCTGTATAAGGAAAAAAAGTCCATCACAAGTTGATGACAAGCCACATGCAGGCCCCTATAAGACTTAGGTGTGCACCATTGTAAAAATATCAGCACTGGGACACACCGTCATTCTCACAACACAGTGATGCCCCATTTTGTACTCAAATTGGTGCATCCCTCTATTGTACTGTACATGTAGGAATGGGTGAGCAATTGTCTCCCAGCATGGTGCCACATATATTGTACTCCACTTACGTGACACTTATATGGAATGTAATAGGCGCGCATGCAGGCCAAGTCCAATCGTGTGCTGGCATGGATATGGGTGTGTGAGGAATTGTATTGGCTGATCAAGTATTGATGGGCGTCTACACCTGGACACATGAATGTAGATGCGATAGACCTATGGATACCAGCTTCTTAGTTGTCAGCCCTCCTAACATATAGTCCACTCCCTGACTGCATGTATGAGTGGGCATGTCTTTGTGGATGACCAGGATCCACACTGCCCACACAGGGAGGGCCAAGCACCACAGCTGTCCAGGGTGCCACAGCAGCCACCATCACATTTGTCCCAGCTGCTGCACCCTCAACCTTTGTGCCACATCCAACCTCACCTGCTGCTATGGACATGAGTGCCATCAGGAAATTACAGAGGGATGTAACACAGGTCCTCAAGAAGTTGGACTCTATTGAGAAGGAGGTTGAGAAGAACACTAAATGGCTAAAATTCGTAAAGCGGAAACTCAAGAGGGCCAACCTGTGAATGCTAAAATGTTTCTTATCCTCAGTTCAGCCCCCTTCCTCCTTGTTTGTTTTAATATGTTTTAATAGGTACTAGGGGGTTAGTTGTAGGTTTGTTTAGGTTAGTGGCTTACTTAGGATAAGTAGGTCCGGTGGGTGGTTTTTCCACTTTTTACATTTTACTATGTGGGTGGGTGGGTGGCGGGTCATGTTGGGGCTTTTATGTGTTATGAAAAAAAAAATATATATATATATATATATTTGTTTAGTGATAGGTAGTATACGTGTAGTTTAGTATATGTTGTCCTGCATGTGTCTTGTGATATAAGAGGGGTGGGGGGCCAATGTTTAGAGTGTGTCATTAAATGTGTTAGGTAAGTGTAGCTTAGAGTAGTTAGGGTCTGTTGTTGGTGATGTATAAAAGGACAGGTTAGGTTATGTTCGGATAGGTGTTCTTAATTCTTTTAAATTTTGTTAAAATCTAATTAAAAAAATGTGGGTACTCCCTTACTTGATGTGTCATATGCTTGGGTCTCAGGGTTTTCCCACGGGTGTACAGTGAAAATTGTGTGTTGTCCTAGGTATTCCGTCCTGCCTCCAGATACCTCTCTTGACATGTTAATCACTTTCTTACAACTGAGCTGTCACATTGGCAGCTGCAATACATATACTTGTCTGTGCATCTGCCATCCAGTGTACCCACCACTCAAGGGGACTATGTTGACCATGTATAGGACCGGTAGGTGTGGTATTTCAGCTGTCACTGTATGGGTTTTGTGCCGGAATGTTGGGCTCTGTGGGACATTTGACAACAGTCTACATTTCATTCCTATCCTGCTAAACTGACCAGTGGCAATTACAGATGAGGTTGAGTCCCTCTGTTTCACACCAATGTGTTCTGCTGGTATTCCCAGCTAATGATATTGCCAGAGAACTGTTTCACAGCCATTCCTGCCGTATGAAGTGGGTGTAGCATACATGTGTTCAAGATGTTTTACATACACAGTGAGTTGCTTGTAGGGGATGAGACCAGCATCAGCGTTCATCATGTAGGTACCATGTGCATAGATATGTGCCCGCATATTCATGCACTCTTGTACTGACACTCTGCGACTTAAGACATGTAACACACATCACAATTCCTAGGCATAGTAGATGTGTCACAACACACAAAAACATGCTGGTTGTGTAGGTGGTATTTAATAACAAGTGTTGTAGTGCAATATTTACAATGTCCAGGTCTGTGACCCCACTTGTGGAATCCATCCAATTGTGACACAGCACAAGTCCACGGTTGAGGGACATGTCATGGGACATGCTTGGGTAACGTGTCTTTCAGTGCAGGGTAACTTAAATTGTCAATTGAAAAGTTAGAGACAATTGCAGTCCTTAGCAGGAAAGGTCAACAGTGTGATGAAGAAGAGCGTATATCTGCAACAGTGCTAACAATGGCATGATGTCAAGCACAGGACAAAGGAAAACACTGCCCATGTGGCAATGGTTGGTGTTACCGGAAACTCCTACGGGTGAAGATGATCTGTTCCACATCTTCATCCTCCGATGTGTGTGGTGCCTCCTCTACCCTTGATGGTGGTAGTGGGGAGTCAGAGGAGGCCACACACACTTCAGTGGTTGGAGATGTGGACTCCCAATTCCCAGGAGCTGCCATCTGTGGCACTACATATGGAATCACTGCAGCAAGGAGGAGTTACTTATTTTTAAGTATAGCAGCAACATCCCTGTGGTAGGCAGCCATGTCTGCCCTGAAGGAGACCATTGCCCGGTGCATGGAGTCCATCCTGTCCCCAAGCACACTGATAAAAAAGAGAGAACCCCTGGGGGGAGCACAGAAACCTATCCACCACTCAACACATTACACAATCAAGCACACCCACCAATGATCAGTCTTGATAAAGGAAATCTCTAAAAACGTATTTGATAATAAATCCCACTAAAACACTTCAACAAAATACCGTATAAGAAAAGAGATACTAAGAATAGTGCTAAAATCAATCAATTAACACCACATAAAAAAATGGGAGACAGAACAAAAGACAAATTCCCTAGTCTGTCGTTTTGTGCTGCCCAAAGTTTGGTATATGCTGTCCAATTGATTTGTATATCCGATCTCCAAATCTATTTTAGGCAGTTCCAATTGGTCCAGCAATTTAACAGGCTTTGACGAGTATCGGTGGTCTCTCAAACTCCTTCCACCACCTTTTTCAGGGCAGTACGATATCCTCCCATCACATTTCTTTCATGATAGTAAACAACAAAAATCCTCAGATTCCGGTTCTTATTCTGGAGACGTCCTTTACTTCACTCTAATCCCAGACACAGATCACTTCATATCCAAAAAGAATGAAAGGAGGACGAAAACGCTACCCTGCTACAAAGACTGAAGACTAAAAGTCTAAGGTGGTCATTACAACCCTGGCGGTCGGTGTTAAAGCAGCGGTAAAACCGCCAACAGGCCGGTGAAAAACAAAAATTGGAATCACAACCGTGGCAGAAACCGCCAACATAGACAGCCACTTTAACACTCTGACCGCCAAGGCGGTACAAACAAACACCACAGCGGTAACCGCCAACAGACAGGCGGAGGACAATGTGCCACCCACAGAATTACAACAGTCCAATCCGCCACCTTTTCCGGGGCGGATTCACCGTGAACAAAAACACGGCGGAAACAGGACTTGGAAGGGAAAACGGTCACCTCTACACACCCCATGAGGAATCAGGACGCCATGGAACCCGAGCTCCACATACTGCCAGCCTTTATCTTCCTGCTTTTCTACCAGGAACAACAAAGACGGCGGCGAAGACCACAGTGAGTACTGCACCTACGACACAGGGGTGGGGGAGGGAAAAGAGAGAGACACACACACGCAACATCCCCACCCTCACCCACAACAACACAAACACTAATACATCATGATACATTACAATTACAACCCCCAAACCCCCCCCTGGAAGAATGCAAGGACAAAAGGAAATGAGTAGAATGATTGCAATTTATTCAAATACATGAATCAAAACTATATACATATATAAAGATATTCACACTATAAACAAATATATACACCAAGAATACAAGTCCAAGGGATTCCACCATCATAGTCCGTGGACCACTGGGCCCAAAATGCATAGGCGAGGCCCACACAAGATACCCAAACAAGATGGAGAGAACACTGCTGGGGCATCAGATAGCAATAAAACAGGCACCTCAGGGGGAAGGGGGGGCACCTCAGCCAGATGAGTGCACGACGCCAGATCCACGAGGGGGATCCATGCCCATTGAGGTATCCTGGGGAGTGCAAAGCCACAGTCTCTCAAGTCTCTCCAGTGGGTGGGTTGCCCACTGCTATATCCTGGGGAGTGTAAAGCCACAGTCTCTCAAGTCTCTCCAGTGGGTGGTTTGCCCACTGATTTATCCTGGGGAGTGCAAAGCCACAGTCTCTCAAGTGGATAACAGTCTCCACTGGTTCTGGAGGGGGCTTTGTGCCCAGAGTGCTTTATCCTGCCAAGGACTGAGGTAGTGGATGGATCTCTCCACTGGTTCTGGAGGGGGCTTTGTGCCCAGAGTGCTTCATCCTGCCAAGGACTGAGGTAGCGGATGTCAATCTCCACTGGTTCTGAAGGGGGTTTTGTGCCCAGAGTGCTTCCTCCTGCCAAGGACTGAGGTAGTGGATGGATCTCTCCACTGGTTCTGGAGGGGGCTTTGTGCCCAGAGTGCTTCATCCTGCCAAGGACTGTGGTAGTGGATGTCATTCTCCACTGGTTCTGGAGGGGGCTTGGTGTCCCGAATGCTTCATCCTGCTCGTGGCGGCCTCAGTAGCGTCGGAATCTTTGGTGCTCACAGGCCTGCGGTGCTGGTGGCGGCAGTGTCCTGTTCAGCGGTGCTGGTGGCGGCGGTGCCCTGTTCAATGGTGCTGGTGGCGGCAGTGTCCTTGGCAGCTGTGCTTGTGGCGGCGGTGTCCTGTTCAGCTGTGCTGGTGGCGGCGGTGTCCTGTTCAGCAGTGCTGATGGCGGCAGTGTCCTTGGCAGCGGTGCTGGTGGCGGCGGTGTCCTTGGCAGCGGTGCTTGTTGCGGTCTTGTCTGCCGTGCAGGTTTTCCAAGACTTGCCAGTTTTACTGTGCCCCTTCCCCACCTTGGATGGAGGCGCAGCTGTCTCCACACACCCAACTGTATCCCTGGGAGCGGCTTTGGTGGCAGATTTTTTTCCTCTCTCCCGCCGGGCACTGGCCAACTTTTTATGCTTTTGAGGGGGGTGCCTGTCCGTGCTCTGGCTCCTTGCCACACTGGCTGCCCTGCTGCCTGCCGCACTCCAGAAGCCGGTTACTAATGGCACCACAGTTCCCACAGATGTTGTGGCTGAGGCGCTGGGTTGGGACCTGGAGAGGCGGGCCCTAGGAGACTGAAGGGGTGGGGGAGGTGAGGGAAAGAGGTCAAGGTTGGACAGGAAAAGTTTTTTGGGCACACTGGGACGGGTAGATGGAGGGGGTTTGGGAGTGGAGGAAGAGGTAGTGGTTGTAGGAGGTGTACGTTTGCTGACTTTGGGTGAAGGTGCATGGGCTGGGGCTGTCGTGAGGTGGATGGCTGTTGGGTGGGTGTGTGGCTGCGTTTGTGTACCTTGGGAGATGGGCTCACAGACACACTGGGAGAGGACACAGGGGATGTGTGAATGGTAGTGGGGGTGGTAAGTGCACGTGAGCGGGGTGTGGTAGTGGGTGTGCTGGTGATGGAGGTAATGGCTGACGATGTAGTGCATGCCGGTGTGAGTGGAGACGAGACAGGGAGGGAGGAGGGAGACGAGGAGAAGAGGGACACAGTGGAGGCAGTGGATGTTGGTATGTCTCCATGTGTATGATGCTTGTGTGAGTGCTTGTGGGATGTGTGGTGCTTATGTTTGCCTGAGCTTCCCTTGTGTGTTGACGTGTATGCATGCTGGTCCGATGGTGTGCTTGGGATAGGCTGAGGTACAGGGGTTTGGGCCTGGGTGGAGGAAGTTGGAGGGGGGAGGCTAGAAACAGGGACAATGGCTGCCATCAGTGCTGAGGCCAGAGTCAGAAAAGCTCACTGTTGGGCGGCCTGGCCAGAATGAATGCCCTCCATGTATGCATTGGTTTGTTGCAACTGCCTCTCTACACCCTGGATGCCATTCAAAATGGTAGACTGCCCAACAGTGAGGGACCTGAGGAGGTCAATGGCCTCTTCACTGAGGGCAGCAGGGGTGACAGGGGCAGGGGTTGAGGTGCCTGGGGCGAAGGAGATGCCCACCCTCCTGGGTGAGCAGCCACGGGCAAGTGCTGAGGGGCTGCTGGGAGGGCGGTGCTGGTAGGGGGGGTGGCGGCTGTACCTGTAGATGCAGGGGCACAGATGAGACCGCCAACACAAGGGAGCTTCCATCAGAGGAGGAGTCGGTATCGCTGGTCTCAGCTCCTGTCCCCGCCGTGGAGCTCCCCTCGCCCTCCGTCCCACTGGTGAATTCAGACTCCGTTGTCTTGCCCTCCAGGGCCATGTGGGATGCAGCTCCCTCCTGCTCCGGTGCCACTGCTCCTCCGCCTGATGATGCTAATGCACACAAGAACAGGGAGACCACAAAAAGGGGGGGGAGACAGAAGAAAGACATGTTAAGTGCATTCAATACTGCTACCGTTGGCGGACACTACAGACACAGCAGCCCTCTGCACTACACCATGCACTTTGAGTTCCCTAATTGATCACAGGGACATGGGATACAAGGCCTATGCCCGATTGCTGCACACATGCAAGTCACCATAACCTGACTAGGTGTAGTTGGCTCTGTACACAGGTGGGGTGGGGTGCCACAGGGCCTGCCTTCAGAAGGGACCTTGCCTACTAAACTCGCCCTGGCCTGGGGGAACCCACAGCCCACCTCATCCACCCAGAAACCTGCAAAGCGCATTGAATCAGCTGAATGAGAGTGTACTCACCCCCTTGTGGCTGCTGTGATGCCCTCAAGCGCCCATCCAACTCCGGGTACGCCACTGCTAGGATCCGGAATATCAGGGGGGTCATGGTGCAACGTGCACCCCTCCCACGTTGGGAGGCCATCCCCAGCTGGGCCTCCGCCGTCTTCTTGCTCCAGCGACGAATGTCCTGCCATCTTTTCCGGCAGTGGGTGCTCCGTCTGTGGTAGACCCCCAGGGTCCGGACTTCCTTGGCGATGGCACGCCAAATATCCTTCTTCTGGTGGGCACTGACCTACAGGAATAGTACAGGGGAAAAGGAGAAGATATAACCGTGCGCAGTGTCACAGTCATTGGCCCGCATCCCTACCCTTGCCATGACGCACATGCACTCACTGTCATTTCATGCACGCCTCATTCTCCCCCCCTATCTTTCATCCACACCACTCCAAAGAGCCATTGCCCATACATAATGCTCACAGTGTACTCACCTGTTTGTCTGGAGGACCGTAGAGTTGCGTGTACTGGGGGAGGGCCCCATCCACTAGTTTCTCCAACTCCTCTGTGCTGAAGGCAGGGGCCCTTTCCCCAGACACACGAGCCATTGTCTCTTCCAGACTGAGGTCACAGCAGCACTTGCAGTGTAGGTCCTCTCCTGTCGAAGATGAGGTATCAAGTGATTGAACAGAGAGAAAATGGTGGTCACGACCACGGCAGTGCATACCGTCACCGCCGACGTACATCGTCATTGGCTCCTGGGACCCATAGGGTCCAATGTTAACCAATGCAGGATTGTGCCGCGGTCTTCGACCGCCTACCGCAACGGTGTACAATGCCAGCACAGTTACCTCATATCCCCTTGTCCCACTGTACAGGTCAGGCAGCCGCCATTTCAGGGGCCCACATGGCATTATTTTTGGACTGCGTCACACACATCTAGGCCTTGCCTAAACACTAATACAGCCATATGTCGATTTGCAAACATTTTCCAATTAAGTTGTGTTTACGTACCTCAGAGTTGGTTGACTCTCTGCTCGCTGTTCTCCTCCATAGGCAACGTCCGCTGGGGCAGATGAGGAGATGGCGGCATCCTCCGGTGTACAGACCGCTGGTGGACCTGTCGACAGTGGAGTAGCGACATGTGATCATCACCTACAGACTTGATCGTACCACAATCCTGGAACTGTGTGCCCATTTGGAGCCAGACCGGATGTCAGCTATCCGCCATCCCACAGGAATTCCCCCTCTAGTGCAGGTGCTGTCAATAATCCATTTCCTAGCAAGTGGGTCTTTTCAAACAACAGTGGCCATAGCATCAGGGATGTCCCAGCCTATGTTTTCCAATGTGTTGTCCAGAGTGTTGTCTGCCCTGCTGCTGCCCTGGTGTCTCTCTCTGGCCTTCTGTGGCAATTCTGGTCGTAAGGGTTTGTGGGTGATTTGGGTGTGTGTTTTATATTGTATTGGATGTGTGGGAGTGGTGTGTGTATGTGTATCAGGTGTATATATTTGGAATTGTCCAATGTGGTAGTGTTTTGTAAATGTGTGTGTATTTTGAACGCGCCGGTGTGTACAGCCAATGGAATACCATGGTTGAAAGACCACCGCATGGATTCATGGGTCGTGATAGTGTGGGCGTATTCCTGTTGGCGTGACGGTGGAGGTTTTGTTATCGCCAGTTTATCACTGACCTTTGGTGTGGCAGACTTGTGTTGGTGTCTGGATTTTGGCGGATTCCGAGCTGTGGGTCATAATGACCGTGGTGGAATACCGCGGCCGCGGCGGTGTGTTGGCGATCTTCTGCACGGCGGTAAGCGGCTTTTACCACCAATGTTGTAATGACCCCCAAAGTGTTATCGCTCGGTTCCCTTTTAAAATGAAATGAAGAATTAAGGGACTACATGAAGTGATCTGTGTCTGGGACTAGAGTAAAGGACGCCTCCAGAATAAGAATAGGAATCTGAGGATTTTTGTTGTTTACTATCATGAAAGAAATGTGATGGAAGGATATCGTGTTGTCCTGAAAAAGGTGGTGGGAGGAGTTTGAGAGACCACCAAAACGCGTCGACACCTGTTAAATTGCTGGACCAATTGGAACTGCCTAAAATAGATTTGGAGATCGGATATACAAATCAATTGGACAGTATATACCAAACTTTGGGCAGCACAAAACGACAGACTAGAGAATTTGTCTTTTGTTCTGTCTCCCATTTTTTTATGTGGTGTTAATTGATTGGTTTTAGCACTATTCTTAGTATCTCTTTTCTTATACGGTATTTTATTGATGTATTTTAGTGGGATTTATTATTAAATAAATTTTTAGAGAGTTCCTTTATCAAGACTGATCATTGGTGGGTGTGCTTGATTGTGTAATGTGTTGAGTGGTGCATAGGTTTCTGTGCTCCCCCCAGAGGTTCTCTCTTTTTTTTTATCACTGTGACATGATGTCCTGTCCCCTTGGGGTGATAGGTTGAGTGGGGCCCTCCCACCCTCTCTGTTTTAGAGTCTCAAGAATGCTGATGCCAGTTTAGGAGGGCAGTCATGGGGCCTCTCCCGCATGGCAGCAGCTATGTCCTTCAGTCACTCATGGACTCCACGCATTGGGGAGTGTGTGCGTCAGTTGGCTGCAGTGTGTTCTGTTGCCGTAACCATGCATGTCCGCATATCCTCAAGGTTGGCTGCCACAGTTTGCATCCCCACCCGCTCCTCCTTCGCCAGCTCCCGCAAAACTCCTATCACTGTCCTCTCAAAGCTGGTGCCTGGGTCCTCAGAGTCCTCTGCTGTGTCGGTGCTGGCAAGTCGTACTATTGGGGTGCCAAGTGGGGCCTGTGGAATGTCTGCTACATCAATACTTCTCCTTGTGACTGGAGGTAGTGTCTTGAGGTTTACAAGGACTTCTTGGAGTGTCTCTTGGCTGATATTTGCCAGCTAGTCATCCAGGACATCAGGGTACTCCAGGACAGGCAGATCCGCAGGAGAGCCAACATCCTCTGCAATGAGATGGTGTGAAATCAGTGTATCTGTGTTGTGGCACTGACTTGATATTTGAGACTCATTGTCATAATATTGCCATATTTATGTAAAAGTGGTGCAGCGCGGTGCTGTGCAAAAATTGGCAGAGCTGAGCTGCGTCACTTTGGTAACACAAGGATGCACCGTATGTAAGTGAATACGGCGAACCCCTGTGATGTTCCCCGCGCTGGTGCAAAATTAAGCTGCCAGCGCCAACGCAGGCATCCTTGCATCATTGTGCAAGGATGTATGCTTTGAGGGGTGTGATTGTTTATGTGCATGAAGGTGTCCCTTCCTGCACATCAACAATCACTAATGGCGCTTTGGCACATCTATGTGAACTGTAGAATGCAACACACACAGAAGATCCAAAGCGTCAGTTACAAATGATTGTTTATGTGCAGGAAGGGACACCTTCACGCACATAAACAATCATTTCTGGCATTTTGCTCTTCCTATGCAGCAAACATTGGAAGGTATAAATTTATTCCTCCTCGTTGCACCCTGCTAACACCACCCCTGGGACTGGTGTAAGAGTTTTGGCTCCGCCTCAAGTTGACAGAATTCCATTTATCTGAGGCAGCATCAAAATGCAATGGGTGTTGCTGTGGCACGCCAACAGCAACACTCATTGCACCACCTTCCACGCACATTGATGGTCAGGAAGGGGCCGTATCTACAAGGTGACATTAAGCCGCAAAAAGTGGCTTAACATCACCTTGTCAATATGGCACAGTGCTTAGCGCCACAAGCACAGCGTTGAACCCAGGGATGGGCAGTTTGGGTATGAAATGTCTGCTGTGTACATCATTCTGTGTGTGAGAGTGTCTTAAATGTAAATGAGTCTACGGACATAGGCATTTAACAGACGTTGTACTTAGGTCAGGGCCTGAAGCAAGTTAGAGGTGATTCTGCTGGTAGTCATACTGGTCCCTCATTTCATGTGCATCAGTCCAAGGGGCACCTGACTGCCATTGGGCATTTGACCGCCCCCAAAGGCACAGGTGGTAGTGGCAATGTGGTATGCCCTGGGCCAATGTCTTGGACATGGCAGGTTTCCAGCAGCTTACAGACCAGTGTTACGTTCAACACTACCCTACAGGTCTGTTTCTGCATTTCCCCCATGAAATGGTTGTTGGTGATGTAGTGTGGCACTGGGTGCCCCTGCACAGCCCATGCACTTGGGCAGTGCAGGGGGTCACATACCTTGGCCCTTTGCCCTTTCCACTGCCTGATTTGCAGGGCTGAGTGCAGCGTGTTGTGTTACACCCAATGCAGCCCAAAACAGGCACTGACTCTATTTGATCCATCAACAATGTTTACTAAGTGCCCCACAGAGCTACCATGAGCAGACAGATTTCAAGCCGCCATCCCACTGTGTGACTCATACTGCCAAGTGCAAAGGGTACACTGTACTGACAGTCTTAACTACATCGGACTTGCCCAGGCACCATCCCCCGCACATTGATGTGGAATTATCTGCCATTATGTTCTCAGTCATACCCCATGTATTGTATGTGTGTGTTTATTTCTCCATTCCCATGTGTCTGACATGGTTGTGTCAGGGTAGTTGTGGGCTCAGCCTGTGACTTTTGCAACCTACAGTTTTTTATCTGTGGTACATATTTTGTGTAGTGGCACACTTCAGTTCAGAATCAAGATGTGTGGTTCAACACTACTTCAGTTTAGTTGGTCTGGGTAGTGGCATGTTACCAATGATACAGGTCCAGCCTGCTATTCCCCCAGCACCTGTTCGGTTCATTGTTCCATGCACCCATGGATGGCTGCCTCATGTGAATGTGTTGTCTATGTGTGGTGTTGTTGTGCTACCGGCACACGTCTGAGTACTGTTGGGACAGTTGCAGTGACTTGTGTGCTGTGAGATGCAGCACACATGCGTTTAGGCAATGTGGTAAGGCAGTTGCAAGGTGTTACTGTAAGGGACACCACTATGAAGTAATCCCAGGAATGGTGTTGACTGACTACCTGGTCTCTAAGGTCTTGGTCTTGTTGGTGGTGTTGATGTGACTACATGCAAGGGATATTGTGATGTCACAACCAGTGGCACAGTGATTATACATGCCATCCATCCCATGTGCTGCATATGTCCATGCATGTATTTAGGCCTAGTGTTCTAAATATATCCAGGTTTATATGTGTCATGGTGCATGGCACTACCAAGGCGTAGGTACATGTGTAGCTTACGTCGGCATGGTGCAACTTGTTTAATGTGCATTGTGTCCCTCTGTGCTTTTTTGACATGCATTGTGTGAGTCCTATATGCCTCCCCCTTCTTGCACTTGACATTTTAGCACATATTTCCCCCATGCAACTTACCCTGCATTTTTGGTGTTTCCTGGTAGTCGGTGCTGTCCTGTCTTTGTATTCCTGTGACTATTTTCTCTGGGATGACCACTGCAACCATCTCCTCCATCTCGTCCAAGTCCTCTTGTGGTGCTGGACTCCCACCTTCAGTTTGCAGTGCGGCCTTCCCGTTCCGTGCCATTTTTTTCCTTCGTCCTTCGCTTGCAGTCATGCCAGCGTTTCTTGTACTCAGTTACATTTCTCCTGTCCTCTGCCACACTGTTGATCTTATCCACAATCTGCTGCCAGATTGCCTCTCTCCTTCCAATTGGCAACTTTGAGGTGACGAAGAGTTGATGTTGATGCTCCATCACCTCTCTCACCAGCATTTCATTCTCCTCTGTGCTGAAACAACACTTCCTCTTTTTCTTCTCCCTCCCCTCGGTCTTGTCTGTGTCCTCCTGGCTGGTTCGTGGTTGAATGGGGTCTCCCTGGAGTCTCTCCTGATTTCCTAGCTCCATTTTGGGTCTCCTTTGCACTGTTCTCTCCGTTGACGTCTGTTTTTGACGCTATTGCAGGGAAAAATAGTGCATTTCTGTTTTGCGACGTGTTTACATGTCATAAACTGGATTACAGTCATTTTTCCTCCGTTAACGTAATTTTGCCTTATGGGAAGGCACAATGGTTAATGTCGGAAAAAATGACTCTAAACTATTTTTAGCATCACCCAGCGTCATATTATAAATATGATTCCTGAGTGGCGTTAATAAAAGGCCCTAGTCAGAGCTAACCTTTTTGATGCAAAACCCTGTTAGTGCAGTTTGCGTCAAAAAGTATAAATCAGGGCCTAAGTCCAAATGGAGGATTCTTCACTGAGGCCTCTTGCACCACGGATACAAGGAAGGGCTCCAGGGAGGCCGGCTTTATCTGTGATTTCTTCCCGGTGAGAGAGAAGACTGCGGAAAAAAGACTAAGGGGCAGATTTATTGAAAGTGCTGCTGCACCAAGTGCAGCACCACTTCCCCTGTGCCCCTTAGCGCACCATGGCGCAGGGTAAGGGGCCATAGCGTAATTTTTGATAACGCTATTGATGTACTCTGCAGGAGTAGCGCCACAATATTGCCACTACCCCTGCAGAGTACATAGGGGCCCATTAAAAATAATGGAACCCCTCTTTTAATGCCTGCTCTGAGCAGGCGTTAAAAGTAGATTTTGCCCTCGTTGGCCCACATTATCAGAAATAATTAGGTCAATTTGGCGCAAGGTGGCGCAGGGGACTATGAATATGCCCCTAAGTCTGAAGGTAAACTTTTGACCGAGGCCTCCCACGTGCTGTAGCCAAGCAGGGCTCCATCACAGTCGGCCTCAAACTTTGACTTTGCTCGGTCGACGTGCAACCAGATATCCCAAGTGGCGTTATTAGCTTCTAAGCACTAAAAAACAGTTATTCTTTAAAAAAGTCCCCCAGAAGTATAGAGAATTCCCCCTAACTGTACGCCATGCCATTCCCTTAGCGAAACATTTGGGGCAGACCAAAACCTGGAACAGGTTGGTCAACCACTTTTACTTGCCCCATGTGTCAGAAAAAATCAAGGAATTTTGCATCTCCTGAATCACCTATCAGGCCAGTGGTGAGACAGGGGCACACCAAAGGCTCCCTTAATACCACTGTGGTAGTTGGGACTCCCTTTGAGAGGGTGGGGATTGACATTGTTGGTCCCTTTGACCCACCAACTGCCTCAGGTAACAGATATATTTTGGTGGTAGTGGACCATGCCACCAGGTACCCAGAGGCAATACCCCCCAGGACAGTCACTGCTCCCACAGTGGCTAGGGCCCTGATCAGTGTGTTCACTATAGTAGGATTCCCAAAGGTGGTGATCTCAGATAGGGGCACAAACTTCATGTCTGCCTGTCTGAAAGCAATGTGAGATGAGTGTGGTGTTACCTATAAGTTCACCACCCCTATCATCACCAGGCCAATGGTATGGTGGAGAAATTTAACAAGACCCTAAAGGCATGATCATGGGTTTATCTGACAAACACAGAAGATAGGATGTTCTCCTTCCTGCTGTTTGCATACAAGGAGGTACCACAAAATAGACTTTCAGTCCCTTTGAGTTACTGTTTGGGCACCCTGTAAGAGGCCTGTTGTGTTTGGTAGAGACTCTTGGGGAAAAGCCTCTCCAAAAGACCAAGCAGAATGTGCTTGATTATGGGCTGGGCCTACAGTCAAGTATGGCTGAGTACATGAAGAAGGCAAGCAGCAACCTGGAGGCCAGCCAATAGCTTATCAAGCTCTGAAATGAACAGAAGGCTACCATGCCTGAGTATCACCCAGGCTACTTGGTGCGGGTTTTGGAGCCTTTGGCTCCTAGGGCCCTACAGGCCAAGTGGACTTGGCACTATCCATTTTGGAGAAGCAGGGAGAGGTCAACTACCGGGTGGACCTTGGCACTCCCAGGAATCCTCATAGGATTCTGCATGTGAACAGACTGAAACCCCACCAAGACAGGGCATACATGACTGCTTATGGTCACAGATGAGGGAAAGGAGGAGGAGAGTAAACCTCTGCCAGGCCTCCTCTCAAACAATGCACAAGATGGTACAGTGGAGGGAGTGGTACTCTCTCCCAGATTGACAGCTCAACAGCAGAAAGGCAAGTCTTGGAGCAGTTTGCTGTACTGTTCTTTCTGACCCCTGGACTCACCAATTAGTGTGTCCATGACATTGACACTGGTGACAGCTTACCTATCAAAAATAAGTTGTACAGGTTGTCAGACCTGGTCAAAGCCAACATCAAAGTTGAGGTAGCTAATATGTTGGAGTTAAAGGTAATTGAGCCCCCTGATAGTCATTGGGCCAGTCCAGTGGTACTAGTACTCAAACGTGAACTCCAAGGTGGTAAAAAGAGCTAAGATTCTGTGTAGACTACAGAGGTTTAAATGCAGTCACTAAGACTGACGTTCACCCCATACCTAGAGCAGATGAGCTAATTGATAGGTTGGGGGCGGCTGCTAAGATCCTGAGTACATTTGACTTTACCTCAGGGTACTGGCAGACTGCCTTAAGCCCAGGAGCTAATGAGAGGTCAGCATTTTCCACCCCAGAAAGAAGTTCTTCAGGCTCTGCTCCAGGCAGGCCTGACTATCAAGGCAAGCAAATGTCATATAGGGCAGAGTTCAGTGGTGTACCTAGGCCACCTTGTAGGTGGATGCCATGTACAACCTCTCCAGCCCAAGATCCAGACCATCCTGGACTTGGAAGCTCCTAAAATTCAGATCCAGGTCAGGGCCTTTCTTAGTCCAACTGGGTATTACAGGAGGTTTGTTCAGAATTATGGGGCCATTGTGGCCCCTCTGACAGGACTCATCTTCAAGAAGCAGCCCAAGAAGGTAATTTGGACTCCAGAGTGTCACTCTAAAGAAAGCTATGTGTTCAGCGCCAGTTCTACTGGCCCCTGACTACAGCAAAGGGTTTATAGAACAAACAGATGTTTCAGAGGAAGGGATTGGGGCAGCGTTAGCACAAGTCAATGAAGAGGGCCAGAATTAGCCAGTTACTTTTATCAGCAGGCGACTACTCCCCAGAGAGCGAAAATGAAGTGCCATTGAGAGGGAGGCCTTTGCTGTGGTCTGGTCCCTGAAGAAGTTGAGGCCATACCTGTTTGGCACTCACTTCCATGTTCAAACTGACCACAGACCTCTCAGATGGCTCATGCAGATGAGGGGAGGTAAACCAAAACTGTTACGGTGGTCCATTTACCTACAGGGGATGGACTTTACAGGGAAGCATACACCTGGGACTGCCCATGCCAATGCAGATGGCTTTTCCAGGTTTTTTCATTTAGCTGCTGAGGACTACCACAGTGTAGGTTAGTACCCATCACATTTCATCTGAGGATAAGGGGGGGCAGTGTAGGAAAGTCCTCCTTTTTGTCTGGTTACCCCCAACCCTTTTGGACAGATACTGGTGGTTACTGACTCTTGGTTGTGCCATGGGAACTGCTAACCAGTCCCAGGGCCAGTCCTCTGTGTAAAGGGGATATGAAAATTAGGCTAATTTTAACTGGCTATGCCAACCTACCTATAAGTTCCTAGTATATGGTAGGGCATGTAGGTTTACGGACCCCACCATAGATAGTACGCCCATAGGTGTACTGCTGTGGTGCACAGTGTCATTTTAAAAGCAGGCCTGCCTTGCTGACTGCTTTTAAATTAAAGTTAACCTTAAATTCAACTTTGGAATAAAAAGAACTTCCAAAATCTTAAACGATCTTATGTTTGGGGGCGTGGCCAAGGAACATGGCTGACGGGACACGCTTCTAGTGCGCTCCCGTCCCCAGTGAAATCCTGCCACAATCCTGAGGCCCCACGGGGCTGGGGGAGCCGAGTGCCTGGATCGGGAGGACGTCTGGAGGTCGCGGGCACATTTGGGACCCAGTTACGGGTTCCGGGGGCACTGAACCGGCGACAGCGCTCGCACGGTCCTGTTGGGCCGCGCTGGAGTGGTGTGTGCCGCGTGGCCCTAATCCTACTTAGGATAGCCCAGAGAAGTCCTTGGGGGCAGGAGGGATATCAATGCTCCCCCCCCTTTGGGCACACGAGGGGTCATCTTCTGCGGCCCGTTCTGAAGGACCTAGGAGCGGCCTACAACCTGGCTTGCGGCGTGAGTGATGGGGCCAGGACGAGGGGCCCGCGCTCTGGCCTTGATTCTGGGTTGGCCTGTGAGCTAGGAGGATCGTGGTGCTGCTGCACCTATTGCACTTGAGTGGCTGCGGGCTCGGGGCCACCTTCCATGCTGGGGCCCTGAAGTGATGGGCCTTTGGCTTGTGTGTTTGGGCCTGCGGAGCCACTCTGATGGGCGGCTAGAGTTGCAGCGAAGGTCCTCCTGGTCATCCTGATAGAGGAGTCTTGGTGTCTCTGTTTCTCCACTATCCTTGGCTTCTGCTGTGCTTTGGTCCCTGTTCTGACTCTGCTGGGAGGAGTTATCTGTTTGCCTTGCAACTGCTGGAGAGTCTGGCATCCATTTCATTTTCTTGCTTCGCTGGGCACTGAACTTTCAAGAAGTGGAGTGCTGCGAATACCGTTTTGGTGGAGCTTCGCTGTCTGTAATCTGAGCAGGGCGGGCAGTCGCTTTGCCTGTGTGGAGCAGCATGAGACGTCACAGGCGGACGGAAGCCTCACAAGGTAACAGCATGGAACAATATACTACCCCTGTGGCTCTCCCGCAGCGACCGGCTAGATCAGAGGTGAGTGGAGATGTGACTGATGTGCCATCGAGTGTTGGTGAGCCCTCGCAAGCGGAGCTACTTGCGGCCATCCAGGGCTCCCGGGTGGCTCTGGAGGGCAAGATAGAGACAGTTGCGGTGGAGGTCAATTTGCTGCGAGCAGACCTGCGGAAGGTATCCGACAAGGTGAAGGTGGTGGAGGGCTCCATTGTGGAGCTTCAGTCGGAGGTGGAGACACTGCAGACGCAGATGGCGCAGGCCACATCTACGGTGGGACGGCTGGAGGTGCAGCTGGAGGACACGGAAGGGAGGTCCCGGCGGAACAACATCAGGTTGCCGGGCTTTCCGGAGCGTGCGGAAGGGTCTGCCACGGAATCCTTTGTGGAGAACTGGGTCAAGGATGTGTTGCAGCCGGCTGTGCTATCTAGAGTCTTTGTGGTGGAGCATGCCCATCAGGCCCTCGTTGCGCCTCCGTAGCTTGGTGCCTCGTCCAGGGCCAACATTGCATGCTTGCTTAGTTACAAGGACCGGGACTGTGTTCTGCGTGCTGCACCGGAGTCGGATAAGGCGTTGTGTGAGAACTGCAAGTTCTCAATCTATCCTGATTACACCAATAAGGTGCAGAACTCCCGGAAAGGATTTATGGAGGTCAAGACGAAACTCAGAGCCATGAGCATCAGATACATGCTCCTGTATCCAGCACGTTTGAAGGTCTTGTCGGGTGGCAAGGCTCACTTTTTTGATCATCCTGAGGAGGTGTGGTGTTGCCTGGAGATGTGGGACAAGGTGGCCCCCGGTAGACCGGAGGGGCTTGGAGGCGCCACCCAGCGGGCCTCTGGCTCGGAGGGACCGGATTGGAGATCACATGGTTCTGGGCACCTTGCAGAGTCCTGCCACAGGGTGGAGATACAGCAGGATGCCAAGATGACCTGACTGTTAATTCCGTTGTGTGTTGAGGGGATGCAGGACTGGGAGGGGGCTGACCTTCGGGGTTATGGGTGCTTGGGTGTCAGGTTCAGGGGGGCGCTGAGTGTTTTGTGTCTGATGCCGGGGGGAAGAGGTCACTCCACAGTTATGGTAGGCCATTTATTGTGGTAGGTTGGAGTTTAGGCTGTGGTCCTGGCAGCATATACGGGTTGGTCTTACAGTATGGTTTGTTTTGGTTGTTTTACTGTATTTCTGGGATGGGACGGGGTGTTGGGGGGTATGTTTATGTTTATGTTTATTCTACAGTGCAGGTGTTGGAGCGGGGTGTGTGGGCTGTCTTTTTCTGTTTCATCTTGGGGGGGTAGCATGCAGCGGGTTGTGTCCGTTGGATAGGTGCATCCACTACTACTGCCATGGGTCGCCTCATTAATATGCGGACTTGGAATGTTCGGGGCCTGAAAAGTTATACGAAACACTATAGGCTGCACTCGTTCCTTCGTAAGCATAGGATACATATTGCTTCTCTCCAGGAGACTCATATGACTGGCCACTTGGGTCTCTGGGACGGTTGGAGGGAACGACACCCTAAAGGTAGAGAATATACCTGTCATTCTAGGACACATGATACACACTCTTGATTGGACAGGTTTCTGTTGGGTGGTCTTGACAGCTCGCAGGTTATTCATCTGGGTCAGTTTTTGTCAGATCACGCGCCGGTTCGGCTCCAGTTGCAGTGGGGAGAGACAGCCCCACGTTCAGCTCGAGGTTGGCGTATGCCCTCGGATTTGCTGACTGATCAGGGATGTCGGGAACGAGTGGGTGATGCCATAAAACAGTATCTGGACATAAACTGGAACACAACTGCATCCCGCGGCTTGGAATGGGAGACTATGAAAGCAGTCATTCGGGGAGAGTGTATAAGCATGGTAGGTGGGGTGCGCAGACAATTGGAGCAGGATCTTACGGCCCTAGAGGTGAAATTGGGGGAGGTACAGAGGCTGCCTCCTGACTTGAGCACTGTTAGGTGGGAGAAGCTTAGGTTGTACAAGGAGGTGAACACTTGTTGGGTCACACTAAGCAGAACAACTCTGAGAGGGTATAGGCAGCGTTTGCATCGAGAAGGCAAACTCCTAGTGTGGATCCTGAAACGGGAGGTGGAGGCTCTGCCAATACTGGGCATAAGGGATACAGAGGGAGTGCTTCTAACGGGGCGTGGTGACATTCTACGGGAATTGGCGTCCCACTTTCAAAGGTATCTAGAGCTACCACTGAGTCGTCAGCAGGGGATACAGAGCGGTTTCTGCAGCAGTTGCGATTGCCTAGGTACGACCCAGAGAGTAGGGATGCGCTTGACCTCCCGATCACTGCAGGGGAGGTGGGAGAGGCAATGGAGGCTTTGGCAAGATCCAAATCCCCTGGCGGTGATGGTTTTCCTGTGGAGCTGTAGCAGGCTTTTTCCTCCACACTTGGGGAGAGACTGTTGGAAGTATTTGAGGAGGCGCGGGGTGCGGCAGGTTACCGGAAACCATGCGACAAGGTATAGTGTGTTTAGTGCTCAAGCCGAGGGGGGATGCTGCGGATCCCTCTTCGTATCAGCCGCCAACCATGTTGAACTGTGATGTTAAAATACTCTGTAAGATCCTGGCCAATTGACTTAAAGGAGTGATTCGGGGTCTGGTGCATGAAGACCAATGTGGGTTTATGCCGGGTCACAGTGCGTCCTTTAACCTGCGTCGCTTAGCGCATGTTCTGCATGAGACTAAGGGAAAGAAGTTGGAATTGGCACTGGTGTCGCTCGACTTGGAGAAAGCATTTGACACAGTGAAGTGGGACTATTTATTGGAGGTGTTGCAGGGCCTGGGCTTTGGCCCCAGCTTTTGCGCATGGGTTCAACTATTGTACACTGCCCTGACAGCGCGTGTGGGGGGAGAGATCTTGGCTGTCTGGGAGATTGGCAGGGGTACACGACAGGGGTGTCCGCTCTCCCCTCTCCTGTTTGCCCTGGCAGTGGAGCCCTTGACGATCTGGCATGAGGAAGAGATGGTGCAGTGGGGGATCCTGGTGGGTCGAACCGTACACGTAATTTCTATGTATGCTGATGATGCATTGGTCTATGTGTGGGATCCATACGTGTCGGTGCCGGAGTTGTTGCAGAGGATGGCGGTATTTGGGGCTGTTTCCGGTCTCAAGATCAGTATAAAAAATTACTTCTATTCCCTCTTGGGTCTCTCGTTGGAGTTCCTCTGGTCGGGCTCCCTGAGGTGGGGTTGAGCTGTGAGGTGGAGTGTTTTCGGTACCTGGGTATTTGGGTCGCTAACTCGGTGGATGTGTATAACACTCACAATACTGTGCGGGTAGTTGCGGGCCTGGAGCGCTCGGTTACTTTTTGGAATAAGTTGCCCCTCTCTGTTAAGGGTCGGGCATCAGTTGCGAAGATGGTGTTTTTACCCCGGTGCCTTTATCTGGTAAAGAACTTCTTGTACCCACTGCCTGCTGGGCTTTATCGATGCCTGGATAGCCTGTTGATTAACCTAGTATGGGCGGCAGGCAAAGCAGGGTGGCGCTGTCTGTCCTGTAGAATGACCTAGATGGGGGGGCTGGCAATCCCCAACATCAGACATTATTATTATGCAGCGCAGCTACAATGTGCAGAGAAATGGTTGTCAGAGGTTGATAATTGGGAAAAGAGGTTGTATGCTGGTATGTGCGATGGGCAATCTTTGGTGCACATTCTCATGTCCGGGGGCTGGTGAAGACTACTGCCAGGATTTGGAAACAGGTGGGGAAGCGGGTGCTCCAGCAGGCTCCCTTTGATAGGGAATTAAGGATATGGGATCTGTCTCAGTTTCAGGATATGGCAAGGACAATGTCGATGGAGGCCTGGCGATTGGGTGGTTGTGAGGTGGTCGGTGATACGTACCCTAATAGTGAATTTCTTTCATTTGCTGAGGCTCAGGATTTGTTTGAGGTGGGCCCTGGCCAGTTTCTGCAATATGCAAAACTTGAGAGTGTAACCCGCAAGATCTGGAATGGTTTCCCGTTGGCTCCCAGGGCCTCCTCGATTTTGAACGGTCTTCTTAATTGGGGCGAGGACACGCACTTGATTGCTCGATTTTACAGGGCACTATGGGAGGATCAACCAGCCGTGATTAGCGCGGGGCATAAGGCGTGGGAAGCTGATCTGGGGCTACCTATTGAGGATGCTGACTGGGATGTTGCCTTATCGTTGGTCCGAACGGTCTCATGTAATCATAGGTTTAAATTGCTGCATTTCAACTTTGTGCACAGGACATAAATCAATCCTAGGAAACTAAATAAAATAGACCCAGGTAGAGGGGCCAGTTGTCCTCGATGTGGTGAGCTTGGTGCTTCTTTTCTACGTATGGCATGGTCCTGTAGAGCTGTACATGTTTTCCGGCAGGAGGTGAAGGCAGCGATCACTGAGGTCACTGAGCTTGAATTGGAGGTCACTCCGTTGTCGTGTCTCCTGGGTGTGGTGCGCAGGCGGCAGGGTAGAGGGATTGTCTACTGGATGGTACAGTTGGCTTTAGTACTAGCCAAGCGTAGAGTAGCGATTGGCTGGATGAGCACACGGACCCCTGCGGTCTCTGACTGGCTGCGGGATCTACTGGAGTGGGGGGCGGCGGAGGAGCAGCATATGCGCATAACACATAGCGATGAGAGGGCCCTTGCTGATGTGGTTGCTTGGAGTGCACTCCTAGAACGGTTCACGGATGAGGAGGACGTCTGCTCTGTGAGCAGCAACATGGCAGTCGGGGACGAGGAAACACACTCTCCCTCTTAGTACTTGTGGCGATCAAATATAGAGTTGATCTATCTTGACTTGTTTATGTTATTAACGGTCTGGTCTCATTAAGTTGTGGGGCTGATTCCTGGGATTGAAGACCGGATGGGGGTCTGGTGATGTCTTCACCGATGTTGCAATACTGTGTGCACCCCTTTGGGCATCATTATATGTCTGTGATCTTGCTCTGCTGAACCTGCACTGTGTTGATTTTTATGTTGGTCTGTAATCTTTTATTTTGAAAATAAAAACAGATTTAAAAAAAAAAAACTATCTTATGTTTACATATACGTCACCCCTAAGGTGTGCCCTAAGCGCCTTTAGGGCTGGGAGCTATGTAACCATAACTAGGGACTTTACAAAATATGTTTTATATGCTATGGTGATGGAAAAAATTGCCAAATTTGTTTTCCCTCACTGTAGTGAATGGGCTCCATAGGCTAATGTGGGGAGACTTTATTTTTAATTAATAAAGTCTCCAAAGGAGCTAAATATTTCCAGTTTGGTGTCACACTGATTGTTATAGTAAATCCAACAATGTGCCATTGATGAATTTAATATAACTAACTCAGGGAAATAGTTTTAGAACTCTACCTGAAAGTTGCCAACTTCAACCCTGTTGTGCCCTTCTCTGATTGGCCAGCCTCTGTTAGCCTGGCCATGCTGCCTTGATGAGGTATGAAGTGGCCTGGGCTGAGGACAAAGGAAGTGCCTGGGGGAGGAGATCAGCCTCAGCAGATGGTGAAACAGGATGGGGGATAGCAGCCAAACTGGACTTCAAAGGAGGGAAGGACTTTGGGGCCGCTCTGGATCTCCCCCATTTCCTGCAACCCCATACAACCAGAAGCCCCTTGATTAGATTAGGAGAAGTCAGGAAAGTGGTGTTATAAGGAATTTTAGCCACACTAGTAGGTGGGCTCAGCCAGGTTTAACCTCTGAGATTGAATTTCTGCTATTTTGGATTTTTGGAGAATGGTGCTCCCTGGGACTGAATTTTGCCACACTTACCAGGAAGTGGTCATCTAAGAGGGTGGTTGGATGCCTGTGATTGGACAGTTGGCCCCCATGCTTTCTACCCCAGGAGCAAGGATAAATATGGCAGAGCTGCACCCATACTTCAGATCCCTACAAGACGCAATGACAAGAAGAAGAAGTACTACCTCCTGGACCCTTGACCTGTACCTGGACAATGCACTCTGAAAGACTGCACCAGCTGCACACTTGGGTTTCAGCACAAAAAAGGACTTTGTCTGTCTTCAACTGGTTCAAGAAGGGACTCCCTGTTTGCTACAGGTAGAAAATAGCTGACCAGAGTCCCTTGCATCAAAACATGAAGAATATTACCAGCTGACCACTGTCCAGTGGTCATTTGTGGATTTGAGCCAGGTGCATTCTGGGAGTTGGAGTCATAACCCTCAAGGAGCAACTCAGAGCTTCTGGAACCTTGGGGTGAGTGGTGGACTCCTAAAGGACCTTCAAAGACCTTCTATTGAAGAAGATCCAGAAGTTTGGAGAAGACTTGAGAACTTTTGGAAAAAAGCTCCATAAGTTGACCGACCCAGCATCGTGAGTCAAGCTGGCTTACATCGACCGCGATGCAGCCTGACTTGCAGGTTCATCCGGCTGAAAAGCCCCAGACTTCCAGGAATTCACCAGGGGCTCTTGGCAAGGCAATCCACTGAAGTAGACTCAAAATCGGCTTGCTTTGAATCGTCATCCGACAACAGAGAGAAAAAGCTCCAAAGAAGTAACAAAGTCTGAACGTAAAAAGTTGACTGAGACTTCCCACGCAAAGGATCCGAGGAGAGCTCCAAGGAGCTTCGCTTTAATTTCTAATTGGTTCCGAATGAAGGATTCCATCCTGAAAAAGAGACTAAGGCCCTCATTATGACTTTGGCGGTCTCAAACCGAGACTGCCAAAGCCACGGGCGCCAGAAGACCGCCAGTGCTGGCAGTCTTCTGCCCGTCATAATATGGAAAGTGCCGGATTTCCACCACATTTAGAGTGGAAATTCAGCAGTAGCCATGGTGGCAGATGAGGTGCCGGAGGGTGCTACCACCTGTACCGCCCCGCCAGTGAGATGCCACCAGACGTATTTTGACCAAACAGGCGGTCTGGCGGTGTCCTGCTGGTGGGGTGCTGCTGGCGGTAGCAGTGCCCCTTTCCTGCCGGACAACCTCCTCGCCGGACAAGGTAAGTCGGGTGTCCGTCAGGGGAGCGGGGTCGGGTGTTGTGTGTGAGTGTATGGAAGAGGTGGTGCATGGTTGCATGCATGGTGTGTGTATGCATGATTGTGGGGAGGGGGAGTCATGGGGTTGGGGGGCTGTGATTCTGGGGGATGCTGTGATTCTAGGGGAGGTGTGGTGGTTAGTTGATTGCTGGGGGTGGGCCTTCTACCAGTGACAGGAAAGGAATTCCCTGTCACCGGTAGCCCTACTGCCACGGTTTTCATAGTAGTGGTACCACCGCGAAAACCATGGTGGTAGGCCAGCTCATTATACCCCTGGCAGTCATGTGTGGACCACCGGGTCAAAGATGCACATCTCCGGCCTGCCGGTTCATACCGCCAAGGCAGTATGACTGGTGATGTAGTGGTTGGCTGCAGCCAACCCGCCACACTCATAATGTGGTGTTATACACTGCCAGCCTGTTGGCGGTGATACCGCCACATTAACCCTTGTGGTCAAAAGACCACCAGGGTCAAAATGAGAGCCTAAGTCCATACATAAAATCTTCACTGTGGTCTCCTGTGCAGCATATTTGACGAGGGCTCTAGGGAGGTTGGCTTCAATTCTGACTTGGTCCCGGACTAACATTTCCTACGCAGTAAAGAGACTAAGGCCCTAATTACAACCCTGGCGGTTGGTGTTAAAGTGGCAGTAATACCGCCAACAGGCCGGCGGTAAAAAAAATGGGATCACGACCATGGCAGAAACCGCCAACACAGACAGCCACTTTAACACTCAGACCGCCACGGTGGTAGCAACAAACACCGCAACGGTAACTGCCAACAGACAGGTGGAAGACAATGTACCGCCCACACTATTACAAAGCACTAATCCACCAGCTTTTTTGGGGTGGTACCAACGCCATCAAAAGCATGGGGGAAACAGTACACAGAAGGGAAACCACTCACCTCTCGACATTTGTGCCCAGAGTGCTTCATCCTGCCAAGGAAGGGGTGAGTGGATCCATTTCTCCACTGATTCTGGAGGGGGCTTTGGGCACAGTAATGCTGCACCTGGGGTGTAGCAGTTGACTTCGTCTCACCCTGGGTGTCTCAGCCACGCGATGTACCTGGAACACGTAGCATGATACGCAATGGAGGCAGAGCCACACTCCATCCTGCTGTGACTTAGGCTGCCAATTTCTAGTTCGTGTCAGTGCAGGAGGTGATGTCTCAAGTGGTGTGTCCAGGGTCCAGGACATCACCAGCAGACTCTAACGGCTCCACACTGGGGATGTGGCTGATGTCCGACAGAGTGGCATTGGCTGTGCATGAGGCAGTTCTGATGGTGGTGCAGGTGACGGTGTCTGCGGCGGAGATGTTGCCAGTGCTGGCCGTGGTGCAAATGACTGTTTTTGGTGGATGGAAACACCATACCGTCTCCGGCAGCCTTGATGGCTGATACTTGGGGAGGATGCTGCAGACTGACGTTGTGGCAGCGGCAGTGCAGGTGGCAGTGCAGGTGGTGGGACAGGTGGCTGCCATCCCTGATGATATGGTGGTCACCAGCCCCTCACCAGCAGTCATCGTGCCCAGAGGGAATGTGCCCTTTGGCTTGTGGCCCTTCCCCATCTTGACAGTCACTGCAGGGACCTTGGCACTGTCCACTCGGTGTTTGGGTGAGGCCTTGCTGGGTGGGTGGTGTGACTGTCCCCTGCTAGAAGCTGGCCCCTTTTTTACCTTTGCAGGTGGTGGAATAGGGTGGTCCTTCTTTTCTGTCGGTGGCACAGTGCCGGCTCTGACGGGTGCCCCCTTAGACTGTACTGGAGAAGAGGGACCACAGCGGATGCAGATTTGGTGGCTGAGGTGCTGGGCTGGGATCTAAACATCCTGGACGGGTGAGTTTTTTGACACACTGGGATGGGAAGATGGAGGGGGTGTGGGAGTGGAGGAAGAGGTAGTGGTTGTAGGAGGTGTACATCTGCTGAGTTTGGGTGAAGGTGCATGGGTTAGAGACTGTTGTGAGGTGGATGGCTGTTGAGTGGGTGTGTGCCTGCGTTTGTGTACTTTGGGAGGAGGGCTCACAGACACACTGGGAGAGGCTACAGGGGACGTGTGAATGATAGTGGGGGTGGTGATTGCACGTGAGCGGTGTGTAGTGATGGGCGTGCTGGTGATGGAGGCAGAGGCTGACGATGTAGTGCATGCAGGTGTGAGTGGAGACGAGACTGGGAGGGAGGTGGAGCATGTGGAGGAGGGGGGCATGTTGGAGGAAGTGGATGTTGGTGTGTGTGCATGGGTATGCTGCTTGTGTGAGTGCCTGTGGGATGTGTGGTGCTTATGTTTGCCTGAGCCACTTTTGTGTGTTGATGTGTGTGCATGCTGGTCTGATGGTGTGCTTGGGATAGGCTGAGGTACAGGGGATTGGGTCTGGGTAGTGGAAGTTGGAGGGGGGAGGCTGGACACAGGGACAATGGCTGCCATCAGTGCTGAGGCCAGAGCGTGAAATGCTCTCTGTTGGGACGCCACGCCAGAATGAATGCCCTCCAGGTATGCATTTGTTTGCTGCAGATTCCTCTCGACACCCTGGATTGCATTCAGAATGATTGACTGCCTAACAATGAGGAATCTCAGGAGGTCAGTAGCCTCCTCACTGAGGGCAGCAGGGCTGACTGGGGCAGGGGCTGAGGTGCCTCAGGTGAAGGAGATGCCCACCCTCCTGGGTGAGCGGGCACAGGAAACATGCTGAGGGGCTGCTGGGAGGGCGGTGCTGGTAGGGGGGTTAATGGCTGTACCTGTTGTTGAGGTGAGCACAGAGGTGTCCGCCACCGCCAGGGAGCTTCCATCAGAGGAGGAGTCGCTGTCGCTGGTATCCCCTCCTGTCCTCGTTGTGGAGCTCCCCTCACCCTCCGTTCTACTGGTGCCTTCACCCTCTGTAGATTTACCCTCCAGGACCATGTGGGATGCATCTCCCTCGGTCGCCAGTGCCTCAGCTCCTCCACCAGATGATACTAATGCACACAAAGACAGGGTGAAAAAACAAGAAGGGGGGGAGACAGAAAACACACACGTTCAATGCCAGCAACACCACTACCGTTGGCGGACACAACACACAGGGAGCAGCCCTATGCACTAGGCCATGCACTAGCAGTTAGTAGGAAATTCACCAGGCCATGAGGTACTAGACCTAACATCATTTGCTGCACACCTGGAACCCACAGGAGCCTGCCCAGTTGTAGATGGCCACTAAATAGAGCCTGTCCAACAAGGGACCTACCCTACCAACTTCGCCCTGGCCTAGGGGAACCCACAGCCCACATCCCCCACCCAGACATTTCGTAAAGCGCGGCATCAGCTTAATGACACTGTACTCACCCCCTTGTGGCTGCTGTGATGGCCTCACGTGCCCATCCAACTCTGGATATGCCACCGCTAGGATACGGAACATCAGGGGGGTCATGGTGCGATGGGCACCCCTTCCACATTGGGAGGCCAGCCCCAGCTGGGCCTCTGCTGTCTTCTTGCTCAGGCGGCACAGGTCCTCCCATCTCTTGCGGCAGTGGGTGCTCCATCTATGATAGACACCCAGGGTCCACACTTCCTTGGCGATGGCATGCCAAATACCCTTCTTCTGGCCCACCAGTTCCCACCCATGCACTGATGCACATACACTCACCATCCTCACATGCAGGCCTCAGCCCCCCACATGTATCTTCCATCCACACCACTCTAAACAGGCTTTGCCCACGCATCATGCTCACAGTGTACTCACCTGTTTGTCTGGAGGACCGTTGAGTAGCGTGTACTGGGGGAGGACCCCATCCACCAGTTTGTCCAAGTCCACCACGGTGAAGGCAGGGGCCCTTTCCCCAGACACTCGAGCCATTGTCGGTTCCAGACACAGGTCACAGCAGCACTTGCAGTGTAGGTCCTCTCCTGTTGAAGGTCAGGTATCAAGTGAGTGAACAGATAGAAAATGGCGGTCACATCCGCGGTGGTGCATACTGTCGCCGCTGGCGTACATCGTCATTGGCTCCTGGAACCCATAGGGCCCAATGATAACCAATGCTGAATTGTGCGGAGGTCTTCGACCGCCTACCGCGACGCTGCACAGCACCAGCGCAGTTACCTCATTTCCCCTTGTCCCTCCTCACATGTCAGGCAGCCGCCATTTCAGGGGGGCACATGACATGGCACCTAACTGCATCACAGCACAATTTGGCAGATAAACAGACAAACTACGCAACACATGGATTTACTCACATTACTGCAAACACACTTGTGCAACCTATGTGGTACATGACCCTCTGCTCACCATTCTCCTCCATAGGGCACATCCGCTGGGGCAGATGATGAGATGGCGTCATCCTCCGGTGTACAGACCCCGGGTGGGCCTGTCGACAATGGAAGACAGACACATCATAATCAACTACAGACTTGATTGTGCCACAATCCAAGACCTGTGTGCCCAATTGGAGCCAGACCTGATGTCAGCTATCCGCCATCCCACAGGAATACCCCCTCTAGTGCAGGTCCTGTCAGTGCTCCATTTCCAGGCAAGTGACTCCTTTCAAACTACAGTGGCCATGGCATCTGGGATGTCTCAGCCAATGTTTTCTAACGTGTTGACAAGAGTGTTGTCTGTCCTGCTGAAACACATGCGCAGCTACATCGTTTTTCCACAGGTGAAGGATTTGCCCACCGTGAAAGCTGACTTTTATGCCCTGGGACATATCCCCAACATCATTGGTGCCATTGATGGTACACATGTGGCATTTGTTCCCCCCCCGCAGAAATGAACAAGTGTACAGAAATCGAAAGAGCTACCATTCGATGAATGTGCAGATGGTGTGTTTGGCGGACCAGTACATCTCTCATGTGAATGCCAAGTATCCTGGCTCTGTACATTTTGAGGAATAGCAGTATCGCTTATGTGATGGGCCCACTCCAGAGGCACGGGGTGTGGCTAATAGGTGAGGCCAAGGTCCCCAGACAGTATGAGTAGGTGTCTGGGTATGGGGTAGTCCCTAAGGGTTAGTGTGTGTCTAACAGTTATCCCTCGACATTTGCAGGTGACTCTGGTTACCCCAACCTCTCATGGTTGTTGACCCCAGTGAGGAATCCCAGGACAAGGGCAGAGGACCGCTACAAAGAGGCACATGAGCGAACTAGGTGTATTATTAAGTAGACGTTCGGCCTCCCGAAAGCTAGATTCCGGTGCCTCCATCTAACAGGTGGCTCCCTATACTACTCACCAAAAAAGGTGTGCCAGATAATCGTGGCATGCTGCATGTTGCACAACCTGGCATTGCGACGCCAGGTGCCTTTTCTGCAGGAGGATGGGCCTGATGATGGTCTTGTGGCAGCGGCGGAGCCTGTGGACAGTGAGGAAGAGGAGGCAGAGGAAGAATATATTGACAACCGAATGAACATCATCATGCAGTACTTCCAGTGACACACAGGTAAGAGACTGTCACTGCTCCTCACATTTCTGAATACTGTAGGACATTGTATAAGTCAGCCTCTTCACCTCTGTCTATGGACACTGACAGTTCACTTTGGCTTTCCATTTTACAGATCTGGGTACCTCATTCTACCTTCTGCTATATGTGCTGCTGCCCAACAACTGTCATACTGTACATTGGTATGAGCAAATGAACATTTACATTGATATTTGTTGGTGATGTTGTAATAAGACTCCAGATTGGTTTGTGATTCAAGGGTGTTTACTTAGGGTCTAATGCATATAGGGGTATATGGAAGGGGCTGTGGTGATGGTGGAGGAAGGTCCGTAGTACAGTCCAGTCTCATGGAATCACAGGTGCATTGTTCAATTGGGCATAGGAAGGGGAGAAATGGTAGTTCAAGGTGGACAGGGTGACATAGTGGGACAGAAGGGTGACAATCAGGAGGGTCCTATTTCCTGGCAGGGGTCTTGGCAATGTTCTCTGTCTTCTGCCTGGATCACAGGGACCGTTTGCGGGGTGATTCTCCTTCTGCAGGGGGTGGGGTACTGGTGGGCTGTTGTTCCTGTGGCGGGGCCTCCTGTCCACTAGCGCTGGCGGAGATGGACGGCTGTTCCTCGATTTGGCTAGTGTCAGGGGCCCTTTGTTGTGGCACTGCCTCCCTCATGGTCTTGCCTATGTCAGCCAGCACCCCTGCAATGAAGACCAGGATGGTGTATATGTTGGTGAGGTCCTCCCTGATCCCCATGTATTGTCCCTTCTGCAGCCTCTGGGTCTCCTGAAACTTGGCCAGTACTGTGCCCGTGGTCTCCTGGGAATGGTGGTATGCTCCCATGATGTTTGATAGTGCCTCATGGAGGGTCGGTTCCCTGGGCCTGTCCTCCCCCTGTCGCACAGCAGTCCTCTCAGCTTCCCTGTTGTCCTGTGCCTCCGTCCCCTGAACTGACCCCAGGTCCCTGATTGTCTTGGGTTTGTGAGTTTGCCTGGGGTCCCTGTAGTGGTGGATACACTGCTGATTGACGTGTCCTGGGGACAGTGGCATGGGCCCGCTGGGTGAGTGCTGTGGTGGTGTTTCCTGAGGGGGGAGGTTCTGTGGTGGCTTGGGACTGTGGCATGGGAACCGACTGTCCAGAGGTCCCTGATGGGCCAGGCTGGTTATCTTGATCCAGGCGTGCACAGATGCTGTCATCACTGTGCGCCTCTTCTGTGGGGGGACTGGATATGGCTGGCACCTCCTGTCTGGTAACGTTGGGTAGGGGTCCTGTTGGGGTGTAAATGCATTGTTATTTTATCTGTGTGTGCCATCTTGTGCAATGGGTGTGTTTCCCTCTATTACTGTGCTTGCACTATCGCCTTGGCCCTTGTGTGAGTGGTGATTGTGTGCCCTGGGTGAGTCTCTCTATTGGACATGCTTTGGTGATGGGTGTCCATGCATGTCTGTGATGGGTGTCCATGCATTGTTGTTGCATGCAGGGCTTGGTTGTGGGAACGGTGGGGCGTGATGGTGGGGTGTGTGGGAGATGGTGGAGTCATGGGAGTGAGGGTGAGGGTGAGGGTGGGAGTAAGTCATGGCATGCAGGTAGGGTGGGGAGATATAATAGTAAAGATATGACTTACCAGAAACCAGTCCTCCTGCTACCCCCGCGAGGCCCTCAGGATGCATTATTGCCAAGACTTGCTCCTCCCATGTTGTTAGTTGTGGGGGAGGTTGGGGGGGTCCGTCGCCAGTCCTCTGTATGGCTACCTGGTGTCTGGATACCACGGAACGTACCTTCCCCGTAGGTCGCTCCACCTCTTTCTGATGTCATCCCATGTTCTTAGATGCTGTCCCACTGCGTTGACCCTGTCGACAATTCTCCGCCATAGCTCCATCTTCCTTGCAATGGATGTCTGCTGCACCTGTGATCCAAATAGCTGTGGCTCTACCCAAATGATTTCCTCCACCATGACCCTGAGCTCCTACTCAGAAAACCTGGGGTGTCTTCGAGATGCCATGATGTGGTGTGAGTGATGTGTGAGGTGATGGTTGATGTGATGTGTGGGGTGAAGTGTTGGGGTGTGTGATGTGCGTGGATGGTGTATGTGTGATGGTGTTGTGTGCCTCTGGATGCTTGTGGTCTTTGCTTTTCTCTCTCTCTCTGCTTATTCAAACATTTTCATTGTATGGGGTTGTGGGTAATGTGGGTGTGTTTTTTGTAGTGGTGTGAGTGTGGTGTGTGTATGTGTGTCAGGTGTGAGTATTTTTAATTGTCCAATGTGGTTTGGTTTTGTAAGTGTGTGTGTATTTTGAGTGCAGCGGTGTGTACCACCAATGGTTTACCGCCGTTGAATGACCGCCGCATTGATTCGTGGGTCGTGATACTGTAGGCATATTCCTGTTGCCGTAACGGTGTGGGTTTTGCTATCAACAGTTTATCACTGACCTTTGGTGTGGCGGACTTGTGTGGGTGTCTGTATAGTGGCGGAATTCTCAGTGTGGGTCATAATACCCATTGCAGATTTCCACCGCGGACACGGTATGTCGGCGGCTGTCGGCACGGGGGTCAGCAGGATTGTAATGAGGGACTAAGGGGGTCATTCCCCCGCCGCCCACCAAGCGGGAACCGCCAGAAGACCGTACCGCGGTCAGAAGACCGCAGCGGTCATTCTGAGTTTCCTGCTGGGCTGGCAGGCGACCGCCAGAAGGCCGCCCGCCCGCCCGCCCGCCCAGCGGGAAACCCCCTTCCACGGGGATGCCGGCTCCGAATGGAGCCGGCGGAGTGGAAAGGGTGCGACGGGTGCAGTTGCACCCGTCGCGATTTTCAGTGTCTGCTATGCAGACACTGAAAATCTTTGTGGGGCACTGTTAGGGGGCCCCACGACACCCGTTCCCGCCAGCCAGGTTCTGGCGGTCAAAACCGTCAGAACCAGGCTGGCGGGAAGGGGGTCGGAATCCCCATGGCGGCGCTGCCTGCAGCGCCGCCATGGAGGATTCTTCAGGCCAGGGGAAAACCGGCGGGAAACCGCCGGTTTCCCTTTTCTGACCGCGGCTTTACCGCCGCGGTCAGAATTGGCCTGGATGCACCGCCAGCCTGTTGGCGGTGCATCCGCGGTCCCCGGCCCTGGCGGTCTATTACCGCCAGGGTCGGAATGACCCCCCAAATGTCAGATTTAGGAAAAGTGCACTGCCACTTTCCTTGCGCCCCTTAGCGACCCCCTACCATCACCATGTGTGCGCCGTATTTAAAATATGGTGCACAATGGCGTAGGGTAGGGGGCAATAGCGTATTTTTTTATGCTACTTGTGTACTCTGCAGTAGTAGCGCCAACATTTTGGTGGTGCTACTCTTGCAGAATAGATAGGGGTCCATTATAGATAATGGTATGCCCCTTTTAATGGCTGCTCCAAGCAGGCATTAAAAGTGCCCAAAAAAATGGCACAAGGAAATCTCTCAGATTTCCATGCACCATTTTGTTGCCCCTCCTAACGGGGGGACACCCTCCTTGCATACATTTTGCCTGGCGCAGGCATGATGTGGTGGAAGTGTTTACAAAGTGGGGCAATGCATGCATTGCTCCACTTTGTAAATACAACATGTGGAAAATGCCACTTTAGCGTTGCCTTCGCATCAAAAAATTATGCTATGGCAGTGATAAGGTGGCACTAGGGGCTCACAAATATGCCACTAAGTCCGAATGAAGGAATCTTCACTTAGGCCTCCTGCAACCCAGATCTGAGGAAGGGCACCGGGGAGGTCACCTTCATCTGTAACTTTATCCCGGTGAGAGAGAAGAGCGCAGAAAAAAGACTAAGGCCCACATTTATACTTTTTTGTGCTGCATTTGCGTCATTTTTTGATGCAAAAGCAGTGCAAACGTACAAAATACAATTATATTTTGTACGTTTGCGTTGCTTTTTCATCAAAAAATGGCACAAATGTGGTTCAAAAATAGTATAAATATGGGCCTAAGTCTGAAGGAAAACTTTTGACCGAGGCCTCTCGCTTGCTGTAGCATAGCAGGGCTCCATCACGGTTGGCCTTAAACTTTGACTTTGCCCCGGTTGATTTGCGACCAGAGGTCCCAAGTAGTGCTATTAGTTTTTATGCACTGAAAAACTGTTATTCTTTAAAAAGTCATATCTCCGGTTCCCCTTATCCGATTTTATTTGTTTTAGTGTCAAATTTGTTTTTCATTTTTAAACTGTTTCCTGTGTTTTATTTTGTGATTTTTGATTGCTTTACACATTCTGGGCCATCCACCATGCTCACAGTGTACTCACCTGTTTGTCTGGAGGACCGTACAGTTGCGTGTACTGGAGGAGGACCCCATATACCAGTTTCTCCAACTCCTCCGAAGTGAAGGCAGGGGCCCTTTCCCCAGACACTGTAGCCATCGTCACTTCGAGACAAAGATCACAGCAGCACTTGCAGTGTAGGTCCTGTCCTGTTGAAGGTCAGGTATCAAGTGAGGGAACAGTAAGAAAATGGCGGCCACGTAGGCGGAGGTGCGCACCATCACCGTCGGCATGCATCGTCATTGGCTCCTGGGACCCATAGGGCCCAATGTTAACCAATGCTGAATTGCGCTGTGGTCTTTGACTGCCCACCGCGACGGTGTACAACGCCGGTGCAGTTACCTCATTTCCCCTTGTCCCACCTTACAGGTCAGGCAGCCGCCATTTCAGGGGGCCACATGGCATGGAAAAAAACTGTCACACCTATTTAGGCCTGGAATACGGGCAGATAAAGGCACATTGCGAATTTCCAACATTTGACCAAATAACACATTGTGATACCTAAGTGTTGGATGACCCTCTGCTCGCTGTTCTCCTCCATAGGGCACGTCTGCTGGGGCAGGTGATGAGATGGTGGCATCGTCCGGTGTACAGACCCCTGGTGGACCAACCAACAATGGAAGAGAGACATGATTATCACCTACAGACTTGATCGTGCAACAATCAAGGAACTGTGTGCCCAGTTGGAGCCAGATGTGATTTCAGCTATCCGCCATCCCACAGGAATCCCCCCTTTAGTGCAGGTTCTGTCTGTACTCCATTTCCTGGCAAGCGGGTCTTTTCAAACAACAGTGGCCATGGCATCAGGGATGTCCCAGCCAATGATGTCCCAGCTTTAACGTGTTGTCAAGAGTGTTATCTGCCCTGCTGAAACACATGCGAAGCTACATCGTTTTCCCTCAGGTGGAGGATTTGCCCACAGTGAAAGGTGACTTTTATGCCCTGGGACATATCCCCAACATCATTGGTGCCATTGATGGTACACATGTGGCATTTGTCCCCCCGCCGGAATGAACAGGTGTACAGAAACCGGAAAAGCTACCATTCACTGATTGTGCAGATGGTGTGTTTGGCAGACCAGAACATCTCCCATGTGAATGCCAAGTATCCTGGCTCTGTGCATGACGCTTACATTTTGAGGAATAGCAGCATCCCTTATGTGATGGGGTAACTCCAGAGGCACCGGGTGTGGCTAATAGGTGAGGCCAAGTTCTAAATACAGTTGACATAGGTGTCTGGGTATGGGGTTGTCCCTAAGGGTTAGTGTCTGTCTAACAGTTGCCCCTCAACATTTGCAGGTGACTCTGGTTACCCCAACCTCTCATGGCTACTGACCCCAGTGAGGAATTCCAGGACAAGGGCAGATGAACGCTACAATGAGGCACATGGGCGAACTAGGCGTATTATTGAGTGGACGTTCGGCCTCCTGAAGGCCAGGTTCCGGTGCCTCCATCTTACAGGTGGCTCCCTATACTACTCACCGAAGATGGTGTGCCAGATCATCGTGGCCTGCTGTATGTTGCACAACCTGGCTTTGCGACGCCAGGTGCATTTTCTGCAGGAGGATGGGCCAGATGGTGGTCTTGTGGCAGCTGTGGAGCCTGTGGACAGTGAAGAAGAGGAGGCAGAAAAACAAAATGTCGACAACCGAAACAACATCATCATGCAATACTTCCAGTGAGACACAGGTAAGAAGATGTAACTGCTTCCCACATCTCATACTATTGTTGGAGCTAGCATAAGTCTGTCATTTTCAGTGTATGGACCCTGACTTGTTACTTTGCCTTTCCATTTCACAGATTTGGGTCCCACTTTGTGCCCTCTGCTATGTTTACTGCTGGCCTACAGCTGTGTAACATTGGTGTGTGAACAAGTACATTGACATTGCTATATTCCAGAGATATTGCAATTACACATTTGTGAAAGCACAGACTGACTCCAGATTGTTTTGTGATTCAAGTGTGTTTATTTCTGTGTAAATAAGTGGAGGGGGTGTGAAATGGGCTGGGGTGATGGTGGAGTAATGTCCATGGCAGAGTCCAGTCTATTTGTTTCACAGGTGCATTGTCCAATGTGGCATAGGAAGTGGAGCAATAGCAGTTTAAGGTGGACAGGATGTCAAAGTGGGACAGAAGGGTGACATTCAGGGGGGTCTTATTTCCTGGAGGGGGTCTTGGCAATGTTCTCTGTCTTGTTCCTGGATCTCAGGGACCGTTTGCGGGGTGGTTCTCCTTCTGCAGGGAGTGGGGCGCCGGTGGCCTGTTGTTCCTGTGGCGGTGCCTCCTGTCTACTAGCGCCGGTGGAGGTGGAGGGCTGTTCATCATCCAGGCTAGTGTCAGGGGCCCGTTGGTGTGCCACTGTGTCCCTCCTGGTGTTGACAAGGTCTGCCAGCACCCCTGCAATGGTGACCAGGGTGGTGTTGATGGACTTCAAGCCCTCCCTAATCCCTAGATAGTGCTCCTCCTGCAGCCGCTGGGTCTCCTGAAACCTGGCCAGTACCGTGCCCATTGTCTCCTGGGAATAGTGGTAAGCTCCCATGATGTTGGAGAGTGCCTTGTGGAGAGTGGGTTACCTGGGCCTGTCCTCCCCCTGTCGCACAGCAGTCCTTCCAGCTTCCCCGTTATCCTTTGCCTCTGTCCCCTGAACTGTGTGCCCACTGGCACTGCCCCCAGGTCCCTGATCGTCCTGTGTTAGTGGGTTTGCCTGTAGTGGTGGACACACGCTGATTGACTTGGCCTGGGGACAGAGGGATGGGCCCGCTGGGTGGGTGCTGTGCTGGTGTTTCCTGAGAGGGAGGGTCTGTGGTGGTTTGTGACAGGTACAAGGGAACCGACTGTCCAGAGGTCCCTGATGGGCCGGGCTGGTCATCTTGATCCAGGTGTACAGAGATGCTGTCATCATTGTGGGCCTCTTCTATGGGTGGACTGGATATTTCTGGCACCTCCTGTCCGGTGATGTTGGGTATGGGTCCTGTTGGGGTGTGAATGCATAATCTTAGTATCTGTGTGTGCCATCTTGTGCAATGGGTGAGTTAACCTCTACTCCTGTGTTTGCATTATTGCCGTGGCCCTTGTGTGATTGGTGATTTTGGGGCATGAGTGAGTCTCTCTACTGGACATGCTTTGGTGATGGGCGTTCATGCATTGGTGTTACATGCAGGGCTTGATTTTGGGATGTGTGGGTTGTGGTAGTGGGGTATCTGTGGAGTGTTGGGGTGATGGGTGTGAGGGTGAGGGTGGGAGTATGTGATGGCATGCAGGTGGGGTGGGGAGATATGGTAGTTAAGATTTGACTTACCAGAGCCCAGTCCTCCTGCTACTCCTGCGAGGCCCTCAGGATGCATGATCGCCAAGACTTGTTGCTCCCATGTTGTTAGTTATGGGGGAGGAGATGGGGGTCCACCGCCAGTCCTCTGTACAGCAATCTGGTGTTTGGATACCACGGAAAGTAACTTCCCCCGTAGGTCGTTCCACCTCTTTCTGATGTCATCCCATGTTCTTGGATGCTGTCCCACTGCGTTGACCGTGTCGATGATTCTCCGCCATAGCTCCATCTTCCTAGCAATGGATGTCTGCTTCACCTGTGATCCAAAGAGCTGTGGCTCGACCCGGATGATTTCCTCCACCATGACCCTGAGCTCCTCCTCAGAAAACCGGGGGTGTCTTTGAGGTGTTTTGATGTGGTGTGGGTGATGTGTGAAGTGCTGTCTGTTGTGATGTGTGAGGGGATGTGTTGGTTTGTGTTGTTTGATGTGCGTTGATGTTGTATAAGTGATGGTGTTGTGTGTCTGTGGATGCTGGTGTTGTGTTAGCTAATCTCTCTCTCTGGCCTTCTTTCAAATTGTGGGTTGTAAGAGTTTGTGGGTGATGTGGGTATGTGCTTTATATTGGATTGGCTGTGTGGGTGTGGTGTGTGTATGTGTATCAGGTGTGTGTATTTCGAATTGTCCAATGTGGTTGTGTTTTGTAAATGTGTGTATTTTGAGCGCAGTGGTGTGTACCGCCAATGGATTACTGTGGTTGAAAGACCACTGCATTGATTCGTGGGTCGTGATAGTGTGGGCGTATTCCTTTTGGCGTGACGGTGTGGGTTTTGGTATCGCCAGTTTATCACTGACCTTTGGTGTGGCGGACTTGTGTGGGTATCTGTATTGTGGTGGATTCCGAGCTGTAAGTCGTAATACCTGTAGCGGAATTCCGCAGCTGCAACGGTATGTTGGCGGTATTCTGCACGGCGGAAAGTGGGATTTACAACCAGGGTTGGAATGAGGGCCTATATGGTCTGGGAGTCTGTCAATTACGAACTCCACATTTCCACAATGGCTACACTGAAATCTGGGAAGTTTGGTATCAAACGTCTCAGCACAATAAATCCACACTGATGCCAGTGTGGGATTTATTGAAAAATACACACAGAGGGCATCTTAGAGATGCCCCCTGAATACCAGTCCGACTCCTAGTGCTAGGCTGACCAGTTTCTGCCAGCCTGCCACAAGCAGACGAGTTTCTGGCCACATGGGGTGAGTGCCTCTGTCACTCTGTGGCCAGGAACAAAGCCTGCACTGGGTGGAGGTGTTTCTCACCTCCCCCTGCAGGAACTGTAACACCTGGCGGTGAGCCTCAAAGGCTCATGCCTGTTGTTACAGCACTCCAGGACATCCCAGCTAGTAGAGATGCCCGCCCCTCTGAACACAGCCCCCACTTTTGGGAGGAGACAGAAGGAGGGTATAGCCACCCTCAAGGACAGTAGTCGTTGGCTACTGCCCCCCTGACCTAAACACACCCCTACATTTAGTATTTAGGGGTGACCCTGAACCCAGGAAATCAGAATCCTGCAACCTGTAGAAAGAAGAAGGAATGCTGACCTGAAAGCCCCACAGAGACGACGGAGACGACAACTGACTTGGCCCCAGCCCTACCGGCCTGTTTTCAGACTCAAAGAACCTGCACAGCGATGCATCCAGCGGGGCCAGCGACCTCTGAGGACTCAGAGGACTGCCTTGGACCTAAAGGACCAAGAAACTCCCAAGAACAGCGGCACTGTTCAGAAACTGCAACAACTTTGCAACTTTGAAACAAATGTTAAAGAGACTCTCACTTCCTGCCAGAAGCGTGAGTCTTCACACTCTGCACCCAACGCCCCCGGGTCGAGTCCAGGACAACCGACACGGCAGAGAGGACTCCCAGGTGACTCCAACGAAGTGCATAGAGGATCCAGAGGCTCCCCCTGACGCGACTGCCTGGTAACAAAGGAACCCGATGCATGGACCAAGCACTGCACACGTAGCTCCCAGGACCAAGAGGAACTACCTACCAGTGCAGGAGTGACCAGCAGGCGGCCCTCATCCTAGCCCAGTCGGTGGCTGGCCAGAGAATACCCCGTGCCCTACCTGCATCGCCAGAGTGACCCCGTGTCCCTCTATTGCTTCCTATAGCAAACCCGACACCTACTTTGCACACTGCACCTGGCTGCCCCTATGACGCTGAGGGTGGGTTTTGTGTGCCTGTGTGTGTCCCTCCAGTTCTCTACAAAACCCCCCTGGTCTGCTCCCCGAGGACGCAGGTACTTACCTGCTAGCAGACTGGAATCAGAGCACCCCTGTTCTTCATAGGTGCCTATGGGGATCATTCTGACCCTGGCGGCCGGTGGCCGCCAGGGCCACTGACCACGGGAGCACCGCCAACAGGCTGGCGGTGCTCCCACGAGCATTCTGACCGCGGCGGTTCAGCCGCGGTCAGAAGCGGCAAGTCGGCGGGCTCCCGCCGACTTACCGCTGCTCGGGGGAATCCTTCATGGCGGCGGAGCGCGCTCCGCCGCCATGAGGATTCTGACAGCCCCTACCGCCATCCTGTTCATGGCGGGAAACCCGCCATGAACAGGATGGCGGTAGGGGGTGCCGCGGGGCCCCTGGGGGCCCCTGCCGTGCCCATGCCAATGGCATGGGCACGGCAGGGGCCCCCGTAAGAGGGCCCCGTAAGAGGGCCCCGCAAAGTATTTCAGTGTCTGCCATGCAGACACTGAAATACGCGACGGGTGCAAACTGCACCCGTCGCACCCCTGCAACTACGCCGGCTCAATTCTGAGCCGGCGTCCTCGTTGCAGGGGCATTTCCTCTGGGCCGGCGGGCGCTCTTTTGGAGAGCGCCCGCCGGCCCAGAGGAAATGTTAGAATGGCTGCCGCGGTCTTGTGACCGCGGTGCGGTCATTTGGCGGCGGAACCTTGGCGGACGGCCTCCGCCGTCCGCCAAGGTTAAAATCAGGCCCTATGTGTTTTGGGCTCTCCTTTGACCTCTGCACCTGACCGGCCCTGTGTTGCTGTAGCCATGGCTTTGGGGTTGCCTTGAACCCCCAACAGTGGGCTGCCTATGCCAAGGAGACTGACTGTAAGTGCTTTACTTACCTGTAAAAACTAACCAAACTTACCTCCCCCAGGAACTGTTGAATTTTGCAGCCACTTTTAAAATAGCTTATTGCCATTTTAACCAAAACTGTGTGTACTACTGTTTTAAATCAAAGTTCTATACTTACATGTGTGAAGTATCTTGCATTTTATGTGCTTACATCAAATCTTTAATCTTGTGGTTCTAAAATAAATGAAGAAAATATATTTTTCTATATAAAACCAATTGGCCTGGAGTTAAGTCTTTGAGTGTGTGTTCCTCATTTATTGCCCATGTGTGTATAAAAAATGCTTAACACTACCCTCTGATAAGCCTACTGCTTGACCACACTACCACAAAATAGAGCATTAGTATTATCTAATTTTGCCACTATCAAACTCTAGGGGAACCCTTGGACTCTGTGCACACTATCTCTCACTTTGAGATAGTATATACAGAACCAACTTCCTACAATACATCTCTCTGGAGCGGATTACTACGTTGCCCCAATTATCACACTGTCTAATCACAATCCCAGTGTCTTTCTGTAAATCTTTCACAGCTTCTCATTCGACTTTAGATAAATTGTCATTGCACCAATAGTTTTTACCAGCTGGTTTCTTGAATTCCTGCACTACCATGTTTCAAAGGTGTCAATGGTATCAAGGTTCATTTTAGGATTAAAAGTGGATCTGACCTTGAAATCACTGAGGCAGTTATGGTCTAGATCTATACCCAGGTCATCCAAATTCAAGAAGGGGTCACTGAGTATTCTTCTTCAGTGTCTAGTTCTGCCAAATAGAACAAGGTATCTATGTCCCCTATAGTATGATTACTTGTGTCCCTCTTATTGATCCTTTCAGGGATGGCATTCCCCTTTGTTGTGTAGCCATTTTAGAAATATCTCCAAGCATGTTAGTTTGACACATTAGGCCACTGTGCACTTTAACCTAGATATATTTTATTCAGCTTCGCATTGTTATTTTTACAATAACCAGTTTTACGGTCTTGTTTTATTTTCATTTATCTAAACGTTTTTGCTTAATTCAGCACTGTGTTCTCAAACAAGACATTCTTGATCACTCTGTGCTTCATTCAAGGCTACTGTTTGGTACATGGCAGGTGAAAGTGGTAGAAGTTTAGTCTCCAACATTCGTAGAAAACACACATCCTTACATAGGGACATTTTCTTAGAACATCAGCTGTGTTATTATAAAAACACTTCTTAATCCCATTACACGTTAAGAGGGAGATTCCAGCCAGGGAACCACGACTGTACGCTGATTGCTGAATGCTTCGCTACAGATGCTAACGCAAACTACAGGCCTTTGCTCAGGTATGAGGGTTAATGTCCTCCCGGGGGAACCTGAAAGGCAGAATTAGAGCTTAACATTCTCTGTTCAGATTATGGCTTAGACAGGAAATAGTCCTTTAATCCTAGTGACAATATGATAGCGTTATTCTTATGCTTCACTCTTCTCGTCACTATTTTAATATTGTCATGTTGTGTTGTCCTGATTATTGCAGCTCACGCTTTGCTAAGATGCAGTTGTTTTATTAAACCAGTTAGTGAAACATATACTGCTTCTGTCTATCATTTGTATATGAGACTGCATTGTGAATGAGAGAACGGGATGTGAACTGAGTGAACACGACTTCCCTGAGAAGCCTAATATGTCATGCGCTCGGCTACCCAATCATCCCTGTCTTCTGGCAGAGATGAGGCACTGCTAGTTAGCCGGAGCAAAACCCGGATTTAGAGCGACAGGTGTCACCCACCGTGGGTCAGACTCAGTCTCCCACACCGTGGATGATCTTGCTGAGCAAAATACAGTAGTCTCATTAGAATAATGAGAGCCTAGGCGACACCTTAAGAGCATGCCACTTTCTCAGTTTCAGTTTTCTAGTGAATTGGAAAAGGTCTATCCTACTTGAGGCATAGTTTAAACTATTCGCGGGACAGAAAGACAACCCCAACATTAAAAATTGCAATTCTATATCACTCAAGGTTCTGTCCATTAGATTTATCACATTGATATTTTTCTCCATCATGTTTGTACCTTTTGGCCCCTCGTCATCACTCTCACGGGGCTCTGTTTTTCTTTTGAACTGTCCTCGCCTTGTGCTCCTCTTTTTCCGCCTTTTCCTCTGCCTCTGGATGTGACCTTTCCTCTTCCTCAATCTTTTAACCAATTTTGTTGGTTCCTTTCCTTCCCATTCAGTTTGAGCTCCTCCCATGAATTTGGCAGCTTGTTTGTCGCTCCTGGTGTTGCTCCTACTGTGTCTTCCAATGAGACATCACTCAATCTGTACTCACTGTTGCCATTCTCCTCTGGGATTTTAGTACTTTCTGCCGCCTATAGATTACTTGAGGGTTGCATCTCCCATCTTGCTCTCTCATATTTGCGACTAAAGGTGAACACTCTACCCAACTCATAATTTCTCTGACCGCTAATACATTTTCTCTGTTTTTTCATCTGTATTTCTGTTTCCACTTTAGCAATTCTCTCACTGATATTCTGAAATGACCTATCCCAGATTTCCTTATTTTTGGATACCGATAGATCCAGTTTTAATTTCTTGATTTCCTCCAATAGATCTTCACATGCTCTCCACACATATTTGATTAGAATCTGCATCATTTCCATAGAACAGTTAGTGCTGTTTACTGTCCATTCTTGTAACAATCTGAAATGGAATTTTCAAATGAGGGAGCAGTTAAAATAAGTAAACCCCTAGTTATCCTGCCAAAAGCTATATATTTTTCCAAGGTCACAGCTTCCCACCATTTTGTAATTTCCTGCTTCATTAGTCTCTTCAATTTGTAATATTTTTGTTTATTCGTCATATTCCACATAATAGTTTTCTCCAGTTCCGCCTGTAAATTATTCGAGGAAAAAATTGCCTCTGCTCTCAACCTTCTCTCTGTGTCATCCATGGTGCCAATCCAAATTCTTATCAGTAATGTTGTACAGAAGTGCTCAGAGACTTTCACAAAAAAAGAAGACTGCTGCACTGTCTACAGGGTAATCTCTCTGTCATCAGCGCTCCATCTGCCATCAAAATCACACTTCTCTCCTCCACCTTATAGATGACTCTAGGCACCTTCATATTGATACCTCAGTTCAGCCAAGTGGCACTTGTAATCCTTCATACAATACTTTCATAAATTTCACTGAAGCACAATTGTCCACTCAGTAATATTACTCACTTTTCACTCAGGGATTCAATCCACATGTGCCCGAGCAGGTAGGCTCTGCCCAGTCCTCCCAAGCTCATAGGCCCAAAATATGTAACCTGCAGTTATGTGCATGCATTGAGCCTGACTGAAGAAGGTACTGTGAGCAATCACAGAGAGATAGTGATATACGCAAGGACACGTACTCACCCTGACATCGCTGAACGCTTCGTACTTGGTCCTCCGACCTTGATCCTCACGCTTCAAGGTGTGTCGGCTTTCAGTCAACTCACACCACATCTCAAGAACTCCTATCAATCCACATTCTTCGGCCAAATACATAAATCCATTAGAATGAACCCCTGGTATTTAGTCTTCTTCGTAACATAGACAATACTGATCCTGAGCAGCTTCTGAACTATATTCATAGGTTAATGTTGATTGATTTGGAAAAGAATACTGCTATTGGGGATGAGGATTACTATGGAGGGCCCCGTGGAGAGCAGACACAGTCTAGTCTCTCCACGGGAGCTTTCAGGAGAGGAAGTGGCGTTAGGTGACAGGATTGGGCTTAGGTGCGTGGGGGTGGGATTAGGGGTAGGGTTTAAATAGTTTGATGGTGGGAGGGGCCGGCCTCTTCTGTACCAGCCCATCATGTGGTCGGAAGAGTGGTCACCCACCCGCCCTACATGTGGAGGGGTTTCTGAATGGGGTTACTGGAATGATTGTGTGATCTGGATGAATGCCAGTTAGGGCAGGTTGCTGACGGTGATTGTGTGGCAGTAGATGGGGGAGGGTGGAGAGTCTGATGGGGGCCTGGCCACCCTTCCAGGGGGGAGAAAGAAGCAGGTGAAGGACGATAGTGTGGGGGATGCCCAAAGCAGGCCGGGAATGAAAATAAAAGGGGGATGCGTGGGTGAATCGCAGTGGAAGATGGGTGAACTGAGGTAAAGTGAGGGAATGAGTGAGAAGGAGGACTGGGGAGAAGTTTCAAAGGGTGGAGTTTTAAAGTTAATTTGAAGTTGAGTTTATACAGTCTTATGTATAAGATGCAATCCCGTCCTAAATAAATGGCCTTTTACACGACGTAAACACAGTGTCACTGACTTTGTCCCGATAGTATTCGATGGCCCACTTGGGAATAATACAAAGTAAAATTATGTTATAATGCTGAGACTAAGGGGTTCATTATGACCCTGGTGGTCATGTACCTCCACGCCGGGGGTGGCGGCCAAACCGCAGACAGCGTGGCAGTGCAGGACCGCCAAATTTTGACAATGGTAGTGAACTGGCTGTATTGCAGCCAGTTAACTACCTGTACCACCAGGGTGGTAGAACCACCTGGCCAAAGGTAGACCACCTTCGACCTGGTGGTCCACCTAACACCACCCACGGTATTTTGTGCATCCTTACCGCCAGGGATTCCATGGCGGCAGCCTCGCAATGGAATCCTTGGCAATAACGATACTAGCTACAGGAATGCTCATTCTTGTAGCCACTGCAGGACTCCCCAATCCCCCATCCATGTAGGACCCTCCCCCCACCCCGACCCCATCTGAATCTCCCCACCCCCCAAGCCGTGACACCCCCACCCCCAATCCCCATTCCAACACCCCCCACCTGACCCCACATACATGCATTCACACACGCACACATTCACTTGAATACACACGCACACAAACACACACAACACCCCCACCCCCTCCATTCACACAAACACACACCTCCCTTCACGCACACAACACTCGACACTCCCCCTCCATCTCCCCTTCCCCTGTCGGTTGATCACCTTACCTGGTGGTCGCAGTGGTCGTCTGGGAGGGGATGGGGTCCATGGCGCTTGCTCTGCCGCCAACACAACACCGCCACACCTACTACTAAGTCGTAATAGGCATGGCGGTGTTGTGCTGACATGGAGGTGCCAGCGGAGCAACCTGCACTGCACCGCCAACCGCCAGAATGGCTACTGGTGGCTCTCTGCCCAAATTATGATGGAGAGCTGCCAGCAGTCATAATATGACGGTCGGATGATCCCCATCACTGGTGGTCTTGTGGCTGGCTGGACTTCGGAGAAGTCAAAATGAAGGCCTAAGTTCATCACATGAGAATGCTGGCAATTTTAGGAATGAAGTAGAGAGTAAGAATTGTATTAATATGGATGTATGGGTACTATTAAGAATCATTAGAGATACAAATGGGGATACAGTATTTTGTGAAATTGTTGGACTTGAGAGAATAACATCAGGGTATATTGCAGCGAAATATGTTCCAAAATGGCCACCAAAGCCACATAGTTATATTTGTTGTTGGGTTTTTTGGTCCTTCATTTATTTTTATTGTTTCACTGTGGGTCTTTAACTGGGAAGGGAACATGAAAGAGTTTACCTGTGAGCAGGGCGTGTTACGCCGAAACGCGTTGCGTTGGTGCCATTTGGTGATTATGGGAACTGATTAAACAATATTGTGCAACATGCTGCTGAGTTTGTGTATATTCATTACGGGGATGGGAAGAATTTCTGTGGACACTTATAATTGAGGGAACATGACCCGTACATGAACGGCCATCGCTGGGACTGAACAGGAGAAACAGTGGATTTGCATATATATAAAGCCATATATTTCCTCTAATGACCCCTCCATGCTGGAGAGTTATGGCAATCTCCTTTATTTGTGGTGCGATTTCACAGCGGGACCATGCTGTATCAATCTTCTAAATAATGCTGCAGTTGTTATATTAATGGATCATACTCTTGAGTGGGGTGTGAATAATTTTACTCCACAATTATAAAACCTGACAAAAACACCAAAAGCATTTCAGTCCCTATGGACCTTGCTCACAGGCTATCTTATGAGTCCTTTCTCCATGTTTATATCCTATACATGATCCTTCTCACTTAGGTTCTTTCTTTTTTCTAACACTGCTGGATTTTGTAGCTCACAGTTTATAGTTCCGTCAAATGTGCTCAGTGCAACTTAATTTTAAAGTGATGTATGTGCTTAATTATTTGAGCAAATATAGGGGCATATTTATACTCCGTTTGCGCCTAATTTGCGTTGTTTTTTTCGACGCAAATTCGACGCAAAACTAACTCCATATTTATACTTTGGCGTTAGACGCGTCTAGCGCCAAAGTTCATGGAGTTAGCGTCATTTTTTTGCGTGAACACCTTCCTTGCGTTAATGATATGCAAGGTAGGCGTTCCCGTCTTAAAAAATGACTCCGATGCATATGCGTGGGATTTATACTCCCGGGCAAAAATCACGCCCGGGAGTGGGCGGGTCTAAAAACCCGCAATAGCGCCGGATTTTAACGCCTGGGTCAGGGCAGGCGTTAAGGGACCTGTGGGCTCAGAATGAGCCCAGAGGTGCCCCCCCATGCCCCCAGGGACACCCCCTGTCACCCATGCCCACCCCAGGAGGACACCCAAGGCAGGAGGGACCCATCCCAGGGACATTAAGGTAAGTTCAGGTAAGTATTTTTTGAAAAAAAAAATGTGGCATAGGGGGGCCTGATTTGTGCCCCCCTACATGCCACTATGCCCAATGACCATGCCCAGGGGACAGAAGTCCCCTGGGCATGGCCATTGGGCAAGGGGGCATGACTCCTGTCTTTGCTAAGACAGGAGTCATTTCAATGGGGGTTGGGAGTGAAAAAAAAATGGCGCAAATCAGGTTGAGGCGATTTTTTTGCCTCAGCCTGACTTGCACCATTTGTGGACGCCCATACGCCATTTTCCCCCTACGCCGGCGCTGCCTGGTGTACGTGTTTTTTTTTAACGCACACCAGACAGCGCCGGCGGCTAACGCCGGTTAACGTCATTCAATAAATACGGCGCCCGCATGGCGCTTCAGAATAGCGTTAGCCGGCGCTAATTTTTTTGACACAAAACTGCGTTGGCGCAGTTTTGCGTCAAAAAGTATAAATATGGGCCATAATCCTTCTTTCCATTGAGCATTACAAGAGAGGGGAAAGGTGCATTTTCTATTTTGTCCATGTATGTCTTTTTCTTTGAGTAGTTGTTACCATGGTTACACCTCTTCTCAGTGCATTTTGGTAATTCTGCTTTATATTGCGTTTTTGTTTTTTCAATATCATTCCTGTTATCTCCATTTTTTATATTTCTTTTGGCTTTTCATTGTAATAAAGCACTCCTGTGGGCTTTTTCCTCTTTTCTTTGTTAGATAATGTTGGACCTGACCCTTTTTGCAGGTTAATCCCCAATCTTTTTGGCCCCATCCTCCTATTTTTCCTGTCCAGTTTTTGTTGGCTTTAGGACTCTGGGCACTTTATCACTGTTAATCAGTGGTAAAGTGCATATGTTCTCTGTGCAAACTGTATTAGTGATTGGTTTATCCCTGATTGGCATGTTTGATTTACTAGTAAGTCCTTAGTAAATTACACTAGAGGTGCCCCGGGCCTGTAAATCAAATGCTACTAGTGGGCCTGCAGCACTGATTTGGCCACCCACATGAGTAGCCCTCTAAACATGGCTTAGATCTGCCACAGCAGTGTCTGTGTGCCCAGTTTTAAACTGCCAATTCGACCTGGCAAGTATGCCAACAGGCCCAAACCTTTCCTAAGGCACACCTAAAGTAGGCCCTAGTGCATGTTAAAGTTAGGACATGTACTAATGTGTTTTAGATGTCCTGACAGTAAAATACTACCAAATTCAGTTTTCACTGTTGCAAGTCGCATCTCTCTCAGAGGTCAACATGGTGATTGCCTTTAAATTTCTTTTAAGTTTTCCATTGGGAGCAGATAGGGACTTGGCGTTTGGGGTCTCTGAACTCACAATTTCAAAATACCTCTTTTGGTAAAGTTGTTTTTTAGATTGTCTTTTTGAAAATGCCACTTTTTAGAAAGTGATCATTTTCTTGCTTACTCATGCTGTGCCTCTACCGGCTTGCGTATTCCACGTCTGGGTCAGACTAACAGTTGGGCTGTTGTGAATTCCCTCTAGCCTGTGACACAAAGGGAACTGGGGTGTACCCTCCATATCCTGATGAGTCTCCTGGGCTAGAGTGGGGAGGAAGGAGCTGACACTTACACCTGAAAGGGTTGTGCCTGTCCTCACACAATGCAGTCTGCAACTCCCTGGTGTGTGTCTGTGGCGAGGCCTGGGCAAGGCAGGTTCTTCTGAACAACAGAGACTTTCCTTTGAAGTTTGCCTGCTTCAAAGGAGGAAAGGAGTATAAATAGTGGACCCAAAACCTGAGACTTTTTGAACACTTCTGGATCAAAAGGAACCTCTGCCAAGGATAAGAGCTGAAGAGCTGGAGGAGGAGTACTGCCCTTTTGCTGTGTGTGTTTTGCTGGGTTGGCCTTCAGTTGCTGCTTCTGCCTTAGAAAGGACAAAGACTGGACTTTGCTGTATATCCTGCTTGTCAAGCTTCTCCAAGTGCTTAGACTGAGCTTGCCTCCTGTTAAGAAATCTCAGGGACAGCAAAGACTTCCCCTACTAGCCTCTGGGTTCACTTGCTGTGGACTCTAACTTGCCAGGTGGTGCCTCTTCCAGTTCCTGGGCCTTGGGAGTGAAAGCACTGACTTCGGACGACACGCGGACTGACACCGCTGCCAGATCTCATGACGCCGCCTGCAACTAAAGCTGTGGTCCCCTCTGGGGTGCGACCGACGACCCCGACTGACCTGCAAGCCTGCTGCTGCCTCACTAAAGTCCAGGACTCTGTGAGTCCCGAAGTGCCATGTCACCAATGACCGTGACACCCGACTCTGCCGGAAATGTAAGGAACCAATGCTTTGCATTGACGCCACCTCATTTCCACAGCTCTGCAGCAAGGGCCCGATACCTCTCACCGATACCTCCGCTCTGCTGCCCTGGAACCGACACCGCACCGAATCCAGCAGTGCCTCGATCCTTGACTCCATGCACCGGCTTGTTACCTCATTTTCACAAGGTATTGTATCTGGAGGTCAGGCGACTCCGTGACCGGCACTATTAGCGTTGAATTGTTGGGAACGACTCTGTACACCGTTGTGATATCACCAATTCAAAGCATTTGTGTTTCTAAGTGCTATATTGAAGTTCAGGCCTTCATTATGACTTTGGAGGTCATTTCAGAAGATCGCCAAAGTGACGCCTGCTAACAGATCGCTGCGGAGGCAGCAATCCGCCTGCCAGTTTATGACTCATAAACACAAAACCGCCAAAAAGCAGCCAAAACAACAATCCCGCCAGACCTAACAAAGGTGAAAAACAGTTGGTCCCACCACCCTCCCTGCCACACCTGCAACACACCGCCCTCCAAAAATTGACCCACAAATCACCACAGCGGTTACCCATTGGCAGTGCAGACCGCCGCAGTTGATTTGGCCACTCCACACCAACAGAAGCCAACATTGTCCAGATTGAAAAATCCACACCTGACACATATACACACACAATACACACCCACCAACAGCACTATAAAACACCCCCCCACACAACCCACAAGCCTTTGCAAACACGGAAACCTAGCTTGCCAGCCTAATCATTAACAGACCTGCACACACAAACCACAACCACCTATACACCCGTCACGCATCACACACCACACACCATACCACAACACCTAATACACAGCAACACTGGACACAATGAGTTCTGCACAGCATCCCACAAATACACACACCGTGCATAACATTCCAACCTCTGCACAACACACACTACACCCACTACATAATAGGCATGTCCCCACAAAAGAACTACCGTTTCACTGATGAGGAGTTGCGGGTGATGGTAGACGAGATCGTAAGAGTTGAGCCACAGCTGTTCGGTGCACAGATCCAGCAGATATCCATTGCCAGGAAGATGGAGCTATGGCAGCGGATCGTGGACAAGGTGAACTCTGCGGGAATCTATCCACATACAAGGGACGAAATAAGAAAGAGGTGGCACGACCTACGGGGGAAGGTGAGTGCAATGGCATCCAGGTACCACATTGTCATCATGAATACTGACGGTGGACCCTCACCTCCTCCCCAACAGATGACAACATGGGGGGAGAAAGTCTTGGCTATCCTGCAACCAGAGGGCCTTACTGGAATCACTGGAGGGCTGGACACCGGCAAGTCACCATCACTACCACACCACCACCGATAGCTGCATGGCATGTCACCCCATCACCCTGACTCCCTTCACCCCATTCCATTCCAAACAGAAAACCACCCCCATAACCACCTTCATCTGTGTACCCCTGCATACCCTACCCACTGCAAGCACACCTCTCCAAGCTCAGCATGCACACACAACAGTAATGCATGGGCAGCATGCAGCACTATTAATCCCACAATCCATCACCATATGCAAAACAAAGGTGGAAGAACAATACCAATCCCATAGGGAAAGCCAGAAATGCTGAATATGTAACTGACAATGACTGTAACAAATCTCATACATGTCCACAGGTACCCCAGCCGTTGTCAGCGGCCAGCATGTGCCACATCAACCCAGTTCTTCACCAGAAGAAGGCTCCAGTGATGACAGCAAAAATGGATGTCTGGATCTGGATGGGACCACTGGTCAGTCGAACACCACAGGCAACACCCAGTCCACCACAGGGCACCCCACATTGGACTCCAGTACCATAGCAGCCACCCGATGTCCCCAAACCTCTGTCCCCAGGACATATCATTCAACTGTGTGCCCACCTGTACAGAGACCCGAGTTGACACCATACAGGCAAGACGATGAAGGTCCTGGTGTCAGTGGGAGTGGGCACACAGTTCAGGGGGCACAAGCACAGGGGGCCAGGGCCAGTGGGAGGATAGCTGTGCGCCAAGGGGTGGGCCTAACCAGGGAACCAACAGCCAGGAGGCACTCTCACACGTCCTTGGAGCATATCAGAAATCACCAGACAGGATGGGCCAGGTAATTACCATCTTGCAGGAGAACCAGAGGCTGCAGGGGAAACACCACCAGGAGGTCACGCAGCAGTTACAGGCTTTAAATGCCACCATGGCCTCCAATGCAGGGGTGATGAGTTACATGGCTACCATCATGCGACAGTACACAACACAGCAGGTGGCCCCTCCCACTAGCCAGTGTACTGACCAGCCCTCCACATCTGCTGCAGCTAGTGGACAGGAGGACCTGTCACAGGACTCACAGGCCACCAGCACCCCTCCCTCTGCAGCAGAAGAACCACCCGCAAACATTCCCTGCGACCCAGACAGCCACCAGAGACTGTAGCCAAGACCAAAACCACTGCCAGGAAATGAGCCTCTCCTACATGTCACCCTTGTGTGCCACTAAGACACTTTGTTTACCTTGGACTGCCATTGCTCCTTTTCCTCTGGCCTCATGGATACTGGACAAGTGCTACCAACTAACTGGGCCACTACACGGAAGATTTCATCCGCTATCACTGCACTCTATTGCACTACCCGTTCCTTTTTGTCAATTCAATAAACACACTTAAACACAACTGAAGGTTTTGTGCTTTAATTACAACAATATGCAATGTCTTGACCTTTATTATCCTGTGCATATGTAACAAAGTGTGAATCCAATGGACAGTCAGTTTGGGGGGCACATAACCAGTGTGAGAGCATGCCACAAGTCACCATTCACCCACTAAACTGTATGAAAGCAATCTGTAGGCATTACATAAGTTCACAGCAGTGGCCACACCAGCATCTGCTAAAAGGGAAACCATTAGTGACATTCAAATGAGAAGTAAAGTCAGTAGAGCAGCATGAACTCCTGTAACATAATAGCCTACATTCAGCTGGTCACTTCAACTCAGAAATGTGCACAGCAATTGACTCCATACACCATAAGTGAAGAGAAACAAATAATTTCAGGCCCTCACACAAGATACCACAGTATTAGCTATGCCATGTTGTCAGTATGCCAATCCCTCCTCTGGACTACCTAGTCTGGGCCACACTGTCAGGGAAATTGAAGTCACATAGCAGCTGTGTAAGGACATTGTAACTCACATAACATTCCCAGCAACAAATGTGAAGTACTGTATGGAATGAGGACACAGTTTGCAGTGGGCATGTATTTGAAAATTCTAAAATACTGCTACATTGCATGGGCTAAATAAGCTTGATCCCTATCACCATAACACTGACACGACTGACCACAGATGGAACAGTGTCAGGTCACATAATGCACACATTTGTGCTTGGCACAACACAGCAGCCACACAGCACTTAATTGTAATAGAGGTATGGACAGAAGTATAATCTTACCTGAGTGTAATTGGAAGTATTGCTGTATCGGATGTGTCCTGTTGTCCACATCCTCCTCCTCCCCATCCTCATCACTGTCTTCAGTGTCCTCTGCTGCCACAGGTGCATTGTCTCCCCCCTCCTCCTGCAGGAATGGCACATAGCTCTTGAGGGCCAAATTGTGCAGCATGCGGCAGGCCACCACCATCTGGCAGACCCTCCCAGGGGTGTAGATTAGGGATCCACCAGAAATATGGAGGCACCTAAACCTGGCTTTCAGTAGCCCAAAAGTCCTTTCGATTACTCTCCTGGTCCGACCGTGTGCCTCATTGAAATGATTCTCAGGCCCTGTCCTTGGATTCCTCACTGGTGTCAACAGCTAGGATAGGTTTGGGTAGCCGGAGTCACCTGGAAGTAGTGAGAGACACATATTACACGTGGACAATAGCACAGAGGACAACTCTAGGTGGCATATAGTGACATACATTGTGTGAAACTCCAAGCTCATCTATGAGCCACAATCTCTCTCTCTCTGTAGTTGTGCCATCATCTGTGGGACACTGCTGTTCCTCAATACATGGGCATCATGCACAGATCCTGGAAACATGGCAGTAACGTGGGAAATGTACTGATCAGCAAGGCACACCATCTGGTGATTTATTGAATGGTAATTCTTGCTATTTCTCTACACCTGCTCATTTGTTATGGGAGGGACCAAGGCAATATGTGTCCCTTTGTTAGACTTTTCATCCTTGGCGTGGTCTCCCTTAACTTTTTGCCTCTGTTCCCCAGGTTGTTGATGTGTGCTGGACTCTGATTTTGCTGTTTTTGTTGCTCTGGGCACTTTACCACTGCTAACCAGTGCTAAAGTGCAAGTGCTCCTGTTTAAATTGTATATAAGTGGTTCATCCATGATTGGCATATTTGAATTACTAGTAAGTCCCTAGTAATGTGCACTAGAGGTGCCAGGGCCTGTAAATCAAATGCTACTAGTGGGCCTGCAGCACTGGTTGTGCCACCCACATAAGTAGCTCTGTAATCATGTCTCAGACCTGCCCCTGCAGTGTCTGTATGTGTATTTTTACACTGTAAATTCGACTTGGCAAGTGTACCCACTTGCCAGGCCTAAACCTTCCCTTTCCTTACATGTAAGGCACCCCTAAGGTAGGCCCTAGGTAGCCCCAAGGGCAGGGTGCAGTGTATGGATAAGGTAGGACATATAGTAATGTGGTTTATATGTCCTGACAGTGAAATACTGCCAATTTCGTTTTCACTGTTGCAAGGTCTGTCTCTCTCATAGGATAATATGGGGGCTACCTTTAAATATGATTAAAGTGTAGATTCCCCTAGAGAGTAGATGGACAGGTGGAGTTTGGGACCCCTGAACTCACAATTTAGAAATACATCTTTTAGTAAAGTTGATTTTAAGATTGTGAGTTTGGAAATGCCACTTTTAGAAAGTGAGCATTTTCTTGCTTAAACCATTCTGTGACTCTGCCTTGTTTGTGGATTCCCTGTCTGGGTCAGTTTGACAGTTGGGTTGTTTTTCACCTCACACCAGACAGTGACACAAAGGGAGCTGGGGTGTGATCTGCATTTCCTGATTAGCCATCTCTGCTAGGAGGGAGGGGTGGAGTGGTCACTCTCATCTGAAAGGACTGTGCCTGCCTCTGACAATGCTGTCTCCAGCCCCCTGGTGTGTGTCTGAGGCCTTGCCTGGGCAAGGCAGGATTTCACAAGAAGGTGTGAGTCCCCTTTGAAGGAAGGTGACTTCAAAGACTAAAATGGGTATAAGAAGGGCACCCAAACTTACAAACTTTAGAAACACTTCTGGAACCAAGAGGAACCTCTGCCTGGAGAAGAGCTGATAGCTGAGGAAAACGTGCTGCCCTGCCTGTGACTGTGCTTTGTGGAGCTTTCCTGCAGTGCTGCTTCTGCCAGAGTAAGAGGGCAAAGACTGGACTTTGTGTGCTTTCCATCTTGAAGAAGAAATCTCCAAGGGCTTGATGTAGAGCTTGCCTCCTGTTGTTGAAGTCTCAGGGATAGCAAAGACTTCTTCCTGCCAGCACCTGGAGTCTCTGGAGAGACCCCTACTCTGCTCTGTGGTGCCCTTCCAGTTCCTGGGACCCTGAAAGGAGAGGCTGGCAGCCTAAGGACAAAAAATACACGCACCGAGCGCCGTGCGGAGAAAAGATCGACGCGAATCCGATCGCGGCTGAGAAAACGACGCGACGCCGGTTCCGCAGCTGAGAAACGACGCCGCAGGAAACGCGACGGAAAAACCGACGCCCGGAGCAGGAGAAACGACGCGCAGCATCGCTGACGGAGGCTGAGAGATCGCACCCTGCGCCGCGGGACTTTCGGATCGTCGTGTGGCTGGCTTTTTCAACGCGCACCGCCGTGCCGAGTTGTTTTCGACGCACACAGCCGTGCAGGGTTACTTTCGACGCACACCGCCCATGCGGGGTTATTTTTGACGCAAACCAGGTACATTTTCACGCTAGCAGCGCTAGTGTGGTGTTACAACTACCTAAAGACTCTTTTTATTTTAAACCTTTAAAAAATCATAACTTGACTTGTGTATGTTGGATTTTTGTCGTTTTGGTCTTGTTTTGTCTAGATAAATATTTCCTATTTTTCTAAACTGGTGTTGTGTCATTTTGTAGTGTTTTCATTAAGTTACTGTGTGTGTTGGTACAAATACTTTACGCCCAGCACTCTGAGGTTAAGCCTACTGCTCTGCCAAGCTACCAAGGGGGTAAGCAGGGGTTAGCTGAGGGTGATTCTCTTTTATCCTAACTAGAGTGAGGGTCCTTGCTTGAACAGGGGGTAACCTGACTGTCAACCAAAGACCCCATTTCTAACATTGGTGACCAGCGGTCGGGATTTGGACTTGTATTTGTACTTGACATACAGTAATTAAGTGTACACTACTGTTTTGATCTCAGACCACTACGTGACACATACTACTAGTCTTGTGATTTTTGTTTTTTTCTACTTGGACTGTTTTTCTCTGCATTCAGTTTCTTTTTTTTCGCTGATCCCGTGATTGACTTTTCTGGAACTTCATTTGAGAACTTGCTTTTCTGTTTTTGGAACTGTGCATATTTTTTTAACCTCTCATCATGTCTCAGTCTGGAGATGCCCTAGCTGAAGCTGCTTTTGACTTGGAGAAATTGGAGAGCTACAAAGTGGCTCAGTTGAAGCAGTTTTGTAGTAATGTTGGCTGTCCCATTAAGAGCTCATCCAAGAAGGATGAGCTGCAAAAGGCGCTGAGGGCCTGGGTGACAGCCAAAGCAGCTGAGGGGCACACAGATGAGGAGCCAGAGGGGGAAGAGGAGTTGCAAGTCACTCACACTGATGTAGTGGGTGGGCCTGCTATGTCTCAGGGGAGAATCTCTAGGGCAAGTAGCAGTGTATCCTCCAAGGGTCTGACACCTGAAGAGTTACAGGACAGACAGGCAGAAAGGGAGTACCAATTGGAGCAGAGAAGGCTAGCCCTTGAGGAGAAGAAGATAACAATGGCTCATGAGCTTAGCTTGAAAGAGATAGATCATAGAAGCCAGTCCAGTAGGGATGGTGGCAGCAATTCTACAGTGCAGCCTGAGAGAAGGGTACACATCCCAAAAGACCTTGTGAGGGATTATAAGAGGGAGGATGATATCTACTTGTGGTTCAAGGGTTATGAGTCAGCTCTCCACATGAACCTGGTCCCTGAAGCTCATTGGGGGGCAGCCCTGTGGAAGCATTTTGAGGCAGAGGGGAGGGACACACTGACGGCCTTAGGGGATGCTCAGAGTCTCACCTACCCTGCCATGAAGGAGGCCTTACTTACCAGGTATGGTCTCACCCCTGAGCAGTACAAAGAGAAGTTTAGATCCTACAAGAGAAAGGAATCCCAAACATGGTTGGAATGTGTTGATTCTTGTTGCAGGTCACTGGATGGTTGGGTGAAGGGCAGTAAGGTAAACACGTATGAGGGGCTTTACAATTTAATTGCTTGGGAGCACTTGTACAGTTTATGTTTTCCAGAGCTGCGCCAGCACCTCATTGACAGCAAGCTGACTGACCCCAGGAAGCTTGCACAGGAAGCGGACCGCTGGGAGAGCACCAGGGTCCAAAAGAGGTATGGGGGAGACACGCCAAGGGTGGGCAGGGTCCCTCTCAGAAGAAAGGGGGGGGTAAGGGCAAACAGGATGAGTTCTCTAAAGGGCCCCAAACTGATTCCCAGGGTAAGGATTCCCAACCCCCCAGTGAAAAGAAGACATGGTTCTCCAAAGGGAAGCCAATGGCAGGTGGTCCCCTACGTAAGTGCTATTCATGTGACCAGGTGGGTCATGTGAGGGGGGACCCCAAATGCCCCAAAAGTACACCGGCACCCACTGGTGCGCCGTCCCAGGGTTTGGCCAGTGTAGCGCTTGGGGAGGAGTTGGTTTCAGGTGGGTGGGAACCAGCAGAAATGACCCTTGTCTCACTAGGGGACAGTGAGATGGTCCAGAGAAACCTAGTGCCTGATAACACTAAGAAGTACAGGCAATGGGTGACCATCAATGGACAGAGGGTGGAGGCTCTAAGAGACACAGGAGCCAGTGTGACTACAGTGAGGAGTCACCTGGTGTCTGAAGAGCAGATTGATCCCCGGGTACTTCACCAAGTAGTTGCAGTAGACAATTCTGAGCGCCTCTGCAGAGTGGCGCAGGTTCCCTTTGAATGGGGGGGGGTCTCAGGTTCCTGGAAAGTAGCTGTGAGTCCAACCATGCCTGTTGATTGTTTGCTAGGCAACGACCTGGAAGATTCCCCTTGGAAGGAGGTGGAACACAGGTCTCACTTGGAGATGTTGGGTCTGCCTGGGTGGGTATGCGTATCCACCCGGTCTATGGCAGCCAATCAGGGTAGTCAAGAGCCCCTGGAGCCTGAAACAGTGGCCCAGGGGACCGCCAAGAAGAGGAAAGGCAGGAGGCGCGGGAAACCCGCCCCAGAAGTTCCCACGGTCCGGGAGGAGGCAGAGCCTGAGGGTGATGCCCCGGAACCTACAGGGGAACAGGTGGCTGAACTGGGGGAGGTCCCTGAGCTGTCGCAGTGGCAGCAGGAAGGGGGACCCACCAGGGAAGTATTCTGCACAGCGCAGAAGGAATGCCCTACTCTTGAGGGACTGCGGCAGCAGGCTGCAGCCCAGGCGGCTGGCGGGGCGCCAGGTACTCACCTGATTTATTGGGAGGATGGCCTCCTGTATAGTGAGCCTAAGGTTCCTGAGCCGGGGTCAGCTCGTATGCTGGTGGTACCCCAGGGCTTCAGGACCTTCCTACTGGGTTTGGCTCATGATGTGCCTTTGGCAGGACATCTAGGGCAGGACAAGACCTATAAGAGGCTTGTCTCCCACTTTTACTGGCCCTTGATGAACAAGCAGTCAGCTGCTTATTGTAGATCTTGTCAGACTTGTCAGGCAAGTGGCAAGAGTGGGGGGAAATGCAAAGCTCCCCTCCAACCTTTACCGGTAGTCAGTACTCCCTTTGAAAGGGTAGGAATTGACATTGTGGGGCCTCTGGATCCCAAGACAGCCATGGGCAACAGGTTCATCCTGGTCTTGGTGGACCATGCCACACGGTACCCAGAAGCTATTCCTCTAAGGACGGTCACCGCCCCCGTGGTGGGACGTGCCTTGATGGGGGGTTTTACCCGCATGGGGTTCCCCAAGGAGGTAGTATCTGATAGGGGTACAAACTTCATATCCACTTATATGAAGTCTCTGTGGAAGGTGTGTGGGGTAACCTACAAGTTCACCACCCCTTACCACCCCCAAAGTAATGGTCTGGTTGAGAGATTCAACCGCACCTTGAAAGGCATGATTCAGGGCCTGTCAGAGCCCTTGAGGCGTAAGTGGGACGTCCTCTTGCCATGCCTTCTGTTCGCTTACAGGGAGGTGCCTCAAAAGGGACTTGGCTTTAGCCCCTTTGAGCTCATCTATGGCCACCCTGTGAGGGGACCGCTCAGTCTGGTGAAGGAGGCTTTGGAGAAAGCTCCTAGTAAACCACCCCAGGATGTATTTAGCTACAGGCTGGCACTAAGAAACCAGACTGCCCGCTTCAGGAGTCACGCTCAGGAGAACCTAGAAGCAAGCCAGGAGGATATGAAACGGTGGTACGACCAGAATGCCACTCTGGTTGAGTTTCAGCCTGGACAAAAAGTGTGGGTCATGGCCCCAGTGGAGCCTAGGGCTCTCCAAGATAAGTGGACTGGGCCTTTTGAGGTGGTGGAAAGAAAGAGCGAGGTCACCTATCTGGTAGACTTGCAATCCCCCAGGAACCCCTTGAGGGTCCTACATGTCAACCGCCTCAAACCACACTTTGAGCGAACTGAGCTATCCATGCTCCTAGCGACAGATGACGGGGTGGAGGAAGAGAGTGAGCCTCTTCCTGACCTCCTGTCTGCAGGAGAGAAAGATGGGTCTGTGGAGGGAGTGATCCTCTCCCCCTCCCTGACTGAGGAACAGCAGAGGGACTGTCGCCACGTGCTGGGACAGTTCGCCTCACTGTTTTCCCTGATCCCAGGAGTCACACACCTGTGCACACATGATGTGGACACTGGGGACAGTACACCTGTTAAACATAAGGTTTACAGGGTGACTGACAGGGTGAGGGCTTGCATTAAGGAGGAAGTCTCCAAAATGTTAACCCTAAGGGTTATTGAGCACTCCAGCAGTCCTTGGGCCAGCCCAGTGGTCTTGGTCCCAAAGGCTACTGCTCCTGGTGCCACTCCAGAACTTAGGTTCTGTGTGGACTACCGGGGTCTCAATGCGGTCAGCAAGACTGACGCACACCCCATCCCCCGAGCTGATGAGCTCATTGATCGGTTAGGAGCTGCCAAGTACCTCAGTACGTTTGATTTAACATCTGGGTACTGGCAGATTGCCTTAACTGAAGGGGCAAAGGAGAGGTCAGCATTCTCTACCCCCGATGGGCACTTCCACTTCAATGTGATGCCCTTTGGGATGAAGAATGCCCCTGCCACCTTTCAGAGGTTGGTCAACCAGGTGTTGGCAGGACTGGATGAGTTCAGTGCCGCCTACCTGGATGACATTGCTGTGTTTAGTTCCACATGGGAGGAACACCTGCAACACCTCTGGAGAGTGTTAGAGGCCCTGCAGAAGGCAGGCCTCACTATTAAGGCGAGCAAGTGCCAAATAGGGCAGGGTTCTGTTGTGTACTTAGGACACCAGGTGGGGAGTGGCCAGGTGGCACCCCTACAGCCTAAGATTGACACGATTCTGGCTTGGGAGCCTCCCAAGACCCAGACTGAAGTGAGAGCCTTTTTAGGTCTCACAGGATACTATCGGAGGTTCGTTAAGGGATATGGTACCATTGTTACCCCCTTAACTGAGTTGACTTCTAAGAAGCAACCCAAGAAAGTGATCTGGACAGAGGCTTGCCAGAACGCTTTTGATGCCCTGAAGGCGGCCATGTGCACAGCACCTGTGCTGAAGGCACCTGACTACTCCACGGAGTTTGTTGTACAGACAGACGCCTCAGAGCATGGTATTGGAGCAGTACTCTCACAGCTGAATGAAGAGGGCCTAGATCAACCCGTAGCCTTCATTAGCAGGAGGTTACTACCCAGGGAACGTAGGTGGAGTGCCATAGAACGTGAAGCGTTTGCTGTGGTCTGGGCACTGAAGAAGCTAAGACCCTACTTGTTTGGGACTCACTTCCGAGTTCAGACCGACCACAGACCCCTCAGATGGTTAATGCAGATGAGGGGTGAGAACCCAAAACTGTTGAGGTGGTCCATTTCCCTACAGGGGATGGACTTTACGGTGGAACATCGACCCGGTACAGAGCACGCCAATGCTGATGGTCTGTCCAGGTTCTTCCGCCTTAGTGATGAGAACTCCCATGAGGTTGGGTAGTTACTCCCCACTTTTAGCTGGGGGGGACACGTGTTAGACTTTTCATCCTTGGCGTGGTCTCCCTTAACTTTTTGCCTCTGTTCCCCAGGTTGTTGATGTGTGCTGGACTCTGATTTTGCTGTTTTTGTTGCTCTGGGCACTTTACCACTGCTAACCAGTGCTAAAGTGCAAGTGCTCCTGTTTAAATTGTATATAAGTGGTTCATCCATGATTGGCATATTTGAATTACTAGTAAGTCCCTAGTAATGTGCACTAGAGGTGCCAGGGCCTGTAAATCAAATGCTACTAGTGGGCCTGCAGCACTGGTTGTGCCACCCACATAAGTAGCTCTGTAATCATGTCTCAGACCTGCCCCTGCAGTGTCTGTATGTGTATTTTTACACTGTAAATTCGACTTGGCAAGTGTACCCACTTGCCAGGCCTAAACCTTCCCTTTCCTTACATGTAAGGCACCCCTAAGGTAGGCCCTAGGTAGCCCCAAGGGCAGGGTGCAGTGTATGGATAAGGTAGGACATATAGTAATGTGGTTTATATGTCCTGACAGTGAAATACTGCCAATTTCGTTTTCACTGTTGCAAGGTCTGTCTCTCTCATAGGATAATATGGGGGCTACCTTTAAATATGATTAAAGTGTAGATTCCCCTAGAGAGTAGATGGACAGGTGGAGTTTGGGACCCCTGAACTCACAATTTAGAAATACATCTTTTAGTAAAGTTGATTTTAAGATTGTGAGTTTGGAAATGCCACTTTTAGAAAGTGAGCATTTTCTTGCTTAAACCATTCTGTGACTCTGCCTTGTTTGTGGATTCCCTGTCTGGGTCAGTTTGACAGTTGGGTTGTTTTTCACCTCACACCAGACAGTGACACAAAGGGAGCTGGGGTGTGATCTGCATTTCCTGATTAGCCATCTCTGCTAGGAGGGAGGGGTGGAGTGGTCACTCTCATCTGAAAGGACTGTGCCTGCCTCTGACAATGCTGTCTCCAGCCCCCTGGTGTGTGTCTGAGGCCTTGCCTGGGCAAGGCAGGATTTCACAAGAAGGTGTGAGTCCCCTTTGAAGGAAGGTGACTTCAAAGACTAAAATGGGTATAAGAAGGGCACCCAAACTTACAAACTTTAGAAACACTTCTGGAACCAAGAGGAACCTCTGCCTGGAGAAGAGCTGATAGCTGAGGAAAACGTGCTGCCCTGCCTGTGACTGTGCTTTGTGGAGCTTTCCTGCAGTGCTGCTTCTGCCAGAGTAAGAGGGCAAAGACTGGACTTTGTGTGCCTTCCATCTTGAAGAAGAAATCTCCAAGGGCTTGATGTAGAGCTTGCCTCCTGTTGTTGAAGTCTCAGGGATAGCAAAGACTTCTTCCTGCCAGCACCTGGAGTCTCTGGAGAGACCCCTACTCTGCTCTGTGGTGCCCTTCCAGTTCCTGGGACCCTGAAAGGAGAGGCTGGCAGCCTAAGGACAAAAAATACACGCACCGAGCGCCGTGCGGAGAAAAGATCGACGCGAATCCGATCGCGGCTGAGAAAACGACGCGACGCCGGTTCCGCAGCTGAGAAACGACGCCGCAGGAAACGCGACGGAAAAACCGACGCCCGGAGCAGGAGAAACGACGCGCAGCATCGCTGACGGAGGCTGAGAGATCGCACCCTGCGCCGCGGGACTTTCGGATCGTCGTGTGGCTGGCTTTTTCAACGCGCACCGCCGTGCCGAGTTGTTTTCGACGCACACAGCCGTGCAGGGTTACTTTCGACGCACACCGCCCATGCGGGGTTATTTTTGACGCAAACCAGGTACATTTTCACGCTAGCAGCGCTAGTGTGGTGTTACAACTACCTAAAGACTCTTTTTATTTTAAACCTTTAAAAAATCATAACTTGACTTGTGTATGTTGGATTTTTGTCGTTTTGGTCTTGTTTTGTCTAGATAAATATTTCCTATTTTTCTAAACTGGTGTTGTGTCATTTTGTAGTGTTTTCATTAAGTTACTGTGTGTGTTGGTACAAATACTTTACGCCCAGCACTCTGAGGTTAAGCCTACTGCTCTGCCAAGCTACCAAGGGGGTAAGCAGGGGTTAGCTGAGGGTGATTCTCTTTTATCCTAACTAGAGTGAGGGTCCTTGCTTGAACAGGGGGTAACCTGACTGTCAACCAAAGACCCCATTTCTAACACCCTTCAATGGCCCCAATCACATTTGTAATGTGCCCCATTGTGTAGAATGCAGTCTTCACAGTGGGTGAGTCATCACAGTGGGGGAATGAGATATAGCTGCTCATGTGTTTCAGCAAAAAGAACAGAAGATGGACGGAATGCAGAGCAAATCAAACATTCACCCCCCCAGTCACAAGGATCTGGCTTTAATCCATCGTTTTTTTGCTCACCACGCCACCCCAGGTTGGACCCAGCCATACGCAAATCATTCTTGACCCTGTTCCTCATGGGAACAGTCTAGCCCGAACTGCCAAGCCAGGTCCTCACTGGACCGGAAACAAGCATCCTAGGACCGGTTTCAGGGTATCACCCTTCATCAGCTAGGCTAGCTTGAATCCAGTGGCGCAGTGAGCACGGGACCCACATCTGGGCATACCCTTCCCACTTGGGGCGACAAACGCAAAAAGAACAGAAGATGGACGGAATGCAGAGCAAATCAGACATTTACCCCCAGTCACAAAGATCTGGTTTAATCAATTGTTTGTTTGCTCACCACGCCACCCCAGTTTGGACCCAGCAATATGCAAATCAATCTTGACCCTGTTCCTCATGGGAACAGTCCAGCCAGAACTGCCAAGCCAGGACCTCCCTGGACCGGAAACAAGCATCCTAGGACCGGTTTCAGGGTATCACCCTTCATCAGCTAGGCTAGCTTGAATCCAGTGGCGCAGTGAGCACAGGACCCACATCTGGGCATACCCTTCCCACTTGGGGCGACAAATGCAAAAAGAACAGAAGATGGACGGAATGCAAAGCAAATCAAACATTCACCCCCAGTCACAGAGATCTGGGTTTAATCCATCGGTTTTTTGCTCACCACGCCACCCCAGGTTGGACCCAGCCATATGCAAATCGGTCTTGTCCCTGTTCCTCATGGGAACAGTCCAGCCCGAACTGCTAAGGCAGGTCCTCCCTGGACCAGAAACAAGCATCCTAGGACCGGTTTCAGGGTATCACCCTTCATCTGCTAGGCTAGCTTGAATCCAGTTGCGCAGTCAGCACAGGACCCACATCTGGGCATACCCTTCCCACTTGGGGCGACACATGCAAAAAGAACAGAAGATGGACGGAATGCAAAGCAAATCAAACATTCACCCCCAGTCACAGAGATCTGGGTTTAATCCATCGTTTTTTTGCTCACCACGCCACCCCAGGTTGGACCCAGCCATATGCAAATCAGTCTTGACCCTGTTCCTCATGGGAACAGTCCAGCCCGAACTGCCAAGCCAGGTCCTCCCTGGACCAGAAACAAGCATCCTAGGACCGGTTTCAGGGTATCACCCTTCATCAGCTAGGCTAGCTTGAATCCAGTGGCGCAGTGAGCACGGGACCCACGTCTGGGCCTACCCTTCCTACTTGGGGTGACAAATGCAAAAAGAACAGAAGATGGACAGAATGCAGAACAAATCAAACATTCACCCCCAGTCACAAAGATCTGGGTTTAATCCATTGTTTTTTTTGCTCACCACGCCACCCCAGGTTGGACCCAGCCATATGCAAATCAGTCTTGACCTTGTTCCTCATGGGAACAATCCAGCCCGAACTGCCAAGCCAGGTCATTCCTGGACCGAAAACAAGCATTCTAGGACCGGTTTCGGGGAATCACCCTTCATCAGCTAGGCTAGCTTGAATCCAATGGCGCAGTGAGAACAGGACCCACGTCTGGGCAAACACTTCCCACTTGGGGTGACAAATGCAAAAAGAACAGAAGATGGACGGATGGAGTGTTTCAGCCAGGCAGGCAAAACTCTACTGAGCAGATTAGAAAACATCGGCTGTGATATACCTGCAGCCGAGCTCACAGTCACCTATAAAGAACCACTGGCCAGGAAGTGGAGCACTGACAGCCCCTGTACTGCAGGGGGTATTGCTGCAGGACTACGAACAGCAGGAATGAGATCTGGCTCCAATTGTTGACGCAGTTCAGTAATTGTGGCCCTGTCCAGATGATAGGTGAGTATAATATGGCATTCCTCCAGTGTAGCCAAGCAGACTAGGGGTCTGTACACGGGTGCATGCCTCCTTCTCCTCCGCAGTGGTTGGTATCAAAATACACCAAAAATTAGAAGTGTGTGACAACAGAAAGGATGGACACACAACATCAGAGTATACAGAGCAGTCTCATCCAATTCACGCAACCAATGATTGTAATTTGCACTGCTGGCCTCTACATGCAAACGGACTTTTTCAAAATGACATACTATTCATTTGCCATTGTGTCTCACAGATGTAGTCAGGGTCATATGTCTTGATTTCTAGCATCCCATTTTACATGTTCTGTCAATTACTTCTGCAAGCAGTGCACTGGTATGAGATCTAATGTGAGTGCCAGAGTCTACAACCAAACCAAAATATGTAGCAGATTGGAATTGTATTGGTGTCTCCCATCGGGCCCTTTGACTCACATTAAATTGACCGCCATTAGTACCAGCATCAGGAAATGGCAACTGCCTGTCTTGCATGCAGGGACAGGTTGAAATTACCACACTCCGCCGGCTCAGTCATGGCGAAGGGCAGACTGCACTTCAGTGCAACTCCTCATTGGTTATGATGGAAGTCTACGGAGCACAGGGGCCTATGATGATCACCGCCGGCGGTGATAATGTTCACCGGAGCGGACGTGTCCACCATTTTCTATATCCCACTAAACTTGATTCCTGACTCTCACCATATCAACACCTCTACTTTGTGTGCTGCTGTGTCCTGTGTCTGGAACCCACAATGGCTGTGCTACAGGGGATAGGGCCCCAGCCTTCACATCTGATGAACTTGAGAAGCTTGTGGATGGGGTCCTACCCTTGAATGGACATTTGTATGGGCCTCCAGATCAACAGGTGAGCACCTTTTGGGTACTTTGGATGTGAAAGGGCTGCATGTAGATGTATGCGTGTGCAGGCAGTGTGTCATTTGGGGAGTGTATTTATGCTGCATGCAAGGTGTACGCAGAGGTACGAGTAATGTGTAAGTTTAATATGGGATCTATGCATTATGAAAGCCATTGCTGTAACAGAATGTAGTGTGGAGTTCATGGTGTCCTGCTATCTGTGTTCCCTATGCAGGTCAGCGCCCATCAGAAGAAAGAGTTATGGCATGCCATTGTTAAGGAAGTGCGAACCCTGGGGTGACATATACGGCGGAGCACCCACTGCAGAAAGAGGTGAGAGGACCTGCGGTGCTGGGCCTGGAAGACCACATAGGCCCAGCTGGGGACGTTCTCCCAATGAGGGAGGGGTGCCTGTCGGACCCTGACCCCCCTAATGGCCCGCATAATGGCGGTGGCGAATCCAGAATTGGATGGGTGCTTGAAGGCACCACAGCAGCCAGAAGAGGGTGAGTACACACTGTGCAGAATTATTTCTTGATGTCTGCCATGCTGTTTGGGTGCAAGGTTCTAGTCAGTGTATGGCCCAATATGACAGTGTAGCTAATCTTGTAGAGTCCTGCTTAGCAATGGTGATTGGTAGGGACATTTGGTATTGGCAAATTAGTTGGTATTCCATCTTCATTTGAGACCTACATCCTGACTCACCAGTGTTGTTGTGATGCTCTGATGTCCACTGCCTAGGTGGTGTGACCTGGCAATTGCACGTTGTGCAGTCACTTTGTTGGAATTTTGTAGCTGTGCCTTTGTCAACAGGCAGACATGACTTAGTGAGTCCCAGTAGGTGTGCAGATGGTCGTGTCTGAGTTCATTTCTGCTGTTGTTCCCAGACAATGGTTTGGCATTGTGGTTGTTACTGCATAGTGTTAGTTCCAGTGAGCCATTGTGATGTGTACGCCATTTGTGTTGTTGTAGCTGTATTTGACCCTGTGCTTCCTTTCTTGCTCCCCCACCCTCTCTCCTTGTCTTCTCCTGTCCTTTAGTGCATTAATATCATCTGGCGAAGGAGCAGGGGCACCGGCGAGTGGGGGAGCTGCAGCCCATGGGACCCAGGAGGCAGTGTCAACCGACGCTGAGGGGACCAGTCGGTTGGAGGGAGAGGGGAGCACCATGAGGAGACAGGAGCTGCAACAACAGTCTCTGATTCCTCCTCCGATGGAAACTCCCTGGTGGTGGCGGACCCCTCTGGGACCACCCCAACTACATCATCTTCTGCTACCTCTGTACCAGCACCACCCTCCTAGTAGCCCCACACCCAGTTGCCCGTGCCTGCTCACCCAGAAGGGTCGGTGTCTCCTTCGCCGCAGACACCGCAGCCCCTGCCCCAGTCAGCCCTGCTCCCCTCACTGAGGAGGAAACTGACCTCTTGAGATCCATCTCTGTAGGGCAGTCAACCATAGTGAATGCCATCCAGGGGCTGGCATCCCAGATGCAGCAATGCAATGCCTACCTGGAGGGCATTCATGGTGGCTTGGCTGCCCTACAGAGATAATTTCAGGCTCTGGCTTCCTCTTTGACGGCATCCAGGGTCCCTGGTTCTTCCGTCCCCCCTCCAACTATCCGTACCCAGTCCCAGAGCCCTCTCCCCCCACCCATCCCAAGCACACAATCAGACCAGCATGCACCCCACCCTCCCCGCTACCCCATGGCCCCTGAGGTGCCTGCCTGCCCCATCAATGTCCCTGCCTAGTGGAGTCTCTTGGGCTGTCAGGAGTCAAGTTGGGCTTCTCACATTGCCATGTGTAGTGGCATGGACACATTTGGACTGGCCAATGACCCTTTGTGTATATAGTTAAATGATTTAAATGTGATCGCTATTCCCACCGGAATACAGTGGTTGGACTAAAGGTATTTGTCCTGGCTTTTTTTTGCTTTTGGCTTCTATTGTTGTTGTACTTTGCAGCAGATTGTTCTCCATGTGTGGTATGTGTGTATGGTGTGTGTTGTGCGTGTGGGTGTGTCACTCTCCTCTCCCTCCCTTGTGTTCTAGGCGGCTGTACTCATCGTCTTCATCGGCGTTGCTGATCCTGGACTCCCATCTCATGGTACAGCATCCGCAGGGCTTCCAGTTCGGGTTTCATGGCAGCCGCGGACTCCTCTGTGTTCCAGGAGGTAAGTGTCTCCTTTTATATAAGTTGTTTCCGCCAGGCTTTTCGTGACAGTGGTCTCACCCCGGAAATCCTGACAGTCAGCTATGTCATTATATGGTGGGCGGTGAATGATGTTACCCCAGCCTGAAGATGGCAACTGGCGTGGTTGGTGGCTGGAACGCACTGGCGGTTCAAGCGGTCCATTGCCTGTATATGGGAGGGATCACTGTTGTGGTCATAATATGGTGTTCTTCACTGCCAGCCTGGCATCGGTACCACCGCCATCACCGGTGTGGCGGTCAGCTGACTGCCAAGGTCATAATGAGGGCCTTAATCTTTAAAAATTCATTACTTTGCTTGTGGATGTTGGATTTTTGTTGTTTTCATCTTGTTTTACTCAGAAACACACTGGCTATTTGTCTAACCTGGTGCTGAGTCATTTTGTGGTGTTTTACTGTGTGTGATTGTACAAAGACTTTACACATTGCCGCTGAGATAAGCCTGACTGCTTGTGCCAAGCTACCAAGGTGGTGAGCAGGGGTTATCCTAGGTTATCCTAGCTATGTATCTCCCTTACCCTGACTAGATTGAGGGTCCATGCTTGGACAGAGTGCAAACTGGTTGCCAACCAGAGACCCCATTCCTAATAGCTAGCTATAGATATAGCTATAGATATAGATCAGTCAAAATGTCTGTTAAAACAAAATGTTTTAGACTCACAGAACCAGTGAAAGTCACCAGCTACAGTTATCTCAATTAACTCCTGCTCTAAAGTGACTATAACAAACAACCGCAACATGCACAGTCACAGTCTTTTCTATGAATGATAAATGATGTAATTTCAAACGTAATTAGGGATGTTATCAATGCACTCATTAAACATGTTATGAGTGATGTAATTTGTGATGGTACAAACAGTGTGAGTTATAGTTACATTAAGGCACATGTTCTAGCTCCTCTGAGGAGGTGAGCTAATTTCTCACATTGTACAGGGACGTATTTGTTGCACTTGAGGCGTTGGCAGCAACAGGTTCTTTTGGAGGGTTCAACAATTACAAGATTGAATCACTTACATGGCCATCAACAGACATTCATCTTGAGCTGTGGCTTGTGTGATTTAATTGATGGACATTGGAAGGGGCAGGGACCTATTAATGGCTAGAGGTATATACACATCAGTGTCCGCCATCTGCTGTTCTTCCTCTGCCATTGCAGCTTGCTGTCGGCAGGACAAATAGTCAGCAGCGTTCTGGACTCCTGGCTTGTAAATTATGTCAAAGCGTTACTCCTGGAGTTGCAGGGAGTTAGAGGGCCTATTCCCAATATAGAATGAGGATTTAGCCGCTGTCCCTTTAAATAATGAAATGATCAGATTGTGGTCCATGGAAGTGTTGATTCTTCCAGCGCATGGCCAGCGAGACTCTTCTGTTTTGGGAGTATTGCTCTTTTGTTGGGTTGAGGACATGGTTGGCATAGACAATAGGTGCCCACTCTCTAAAGGGCTGTTATTGCAAGAGTATGGATCCTATGTCTGTGGGACTGGCGTCCACTAATACCTTTGTAGGGTGAAAATAGACCAGTGTGGTCTCTGTCATCATGACTTCTTTGATCAGTCGAAACTCTTTCTTTTAGGGCGGGCTCAGTGGTATGGTCAGGGTCACACACAATAGTTTACCATCTTGAGAAAACTTTGGACCTCAGTGATGGTTGCTGAGGTGCTGGCCTCCTTGATGTCTTCTGCTTTCTCTGGGTCTGGAGCTGCAGAGAAGCAGTAACCAAAGAAACTGAAGGATGACTTCAGGAACTGGAATTTGACTTGGAGAAGAGTCAGATTACTTTCTGAGAGCCACTGGAGTTCTTGACAGAGTCTGGTGTGGTGCTCCTCTAGGGTAGACACCTAGATGGAAATGTTGCTGCTGGCATCAAGAACTGCTCCCAGCCCTGACAAAACCTCTCACACAACATTTTGGAACACCTCAGGGGCACTCAAGATTCCAAAATGTAGTCTCTTGTATTGGTGATGTCCCACGTGAGTTGAGAAGGTGCTAATCTATCACGACTCTGGGGCTATGAGGATCTGGTGGTAGATGGACTGGAGGTCAAGAACCAGCAGGTCCCCCAGGTCGCCCACAATATCATCAATGGTGGGGTGATGTGTCGCTCTTGTCAGAGAGCTACATTCAGAAGGTGCAGGTCAACACACAGCCAGGCTTCCCCAGGTTGTTTTGGCTTCTGTGTCACTACTATGGGTGACACCCACCGTGTGAGCCCCTCTTCTAACCCAATGATGTTGGTGGCCTCCAATTTCTTAAGTTCCTCGGTCTTGAGGTGCAGGCGGAATTTTACCCTCCGGTGCCTCAGGGCTGTGGGCTGCACAGTGAGGTATATGTAGAGTTAGACTTGTCTCTCCTTTAGGCATTCAATTCCTTGGAACAGGCTGGGATAGTCATCCAGTAAGTTGTATATCTCCTTGTTCAATAATTCAAGCATAAAGTAAACCAGTTGCAGTTCTTGTGATGCCTGGCAGCTGAGCAGCATCTCTTGACATACCTGTGTTACATACAACTTGACTTTGGTAGCCTTTCCTTGATGATCAATGTCTTTTGTGAATGCCATAACCAGGAAAAGGGGCTTTGAATTGCTGTGAGCATACACCTTGAATTGTGTTGGCCAAAGACTGGTGGGTTCTTGAACTGGTCAAACACCTTGGAGGCCATTACATTTATTGACGCGTCTGTGTCAATGATAGCAGTGATGGGTTGTTGCTTTATCCCTATTTAACATGGGGTTGTTGCTTTAGCCCTACTTAGCATCTTAATATGCATGGTAACCTCGGTTTCCTCATTGTCATCAATGTCTGTGGGTTCGGGGTTGGTCACTGCATGGGCAATAGTCTCAATACTTGTCTTGTGTTTTCGGTTGAGGATCACACTGATCTGCATACTTTGGCAAAATGGTTTGCTTTCTCGTTGGCACTGCGTTTCTTGCCCCAAGCCAGGCATTCCACATAGCGGGGAGTGCACCCCCACACTGCCTGGATGGTCAATGGGCTTTGCTGGCACCAGTTCCTTTCCTTTTTAGTTGATGGTGTTTACAAGCTTACTTTTGATTGGCTTGCGGAGCATCGTCTCCATATGAGATACCCAAGCTTTGGACAGTTCCTTGGATTGCCCCAACATGAGGATGTCAGAAAGGGATTTGACTGGTCCCTGCAGAATCTGCTCTTACAGCTTGGATGAGGCACATCCCTGAATAATCTGAGCTCAAATCCCTTCGTACTCATCTCTGAGCATGCACGTGCTAGCCAACTCCTTCAGCAGAGTGTAAAAATTGATTCCCCTGGTTTGTGCTTCACCTGACACAGCACACACTGCTCATAGTGATGGTTTGCCATTGGCTTGAGGTGCACATTTGAGCTCTGCAACAGGTGTAGTATGTGTGGGGTATAACTTGCCTCTAGTATTGTTCTTTACACTTCAGAAATGTCCTGTCTCCTGTAGGTGCACTAGTAATAGGCTCTGTTATTCCTCTTCTATCCAGATCAAGGCCAAATATATATTCAGCGGCTCCACTCACAAATTCCAGTTCAGCGATTGGGCTGATGGCAGGCTGCGATGATGAAGGGCTCTAATGCAGGGATGCTCTTGGCCATGCTCGGTCTCGTTAGCCATGTCCATCATGAGTGTGACCCTCAGGTCGGTAGTATTGAGTTTTCTGGTGGGGTTTGCCTCTTCTGCCATGCTTTGCCTTGCCTTGTCATGTCAGATGAGCCTTCTGCTGCTTCACTGCCATATGTGTACACTTCTATTTATGTTCAGCCCCACATACAGTGGTGGCTTTTCCGTTTGGGAGTGGAGGAGCATCGCCTCCCTGCCAGCAGCTAGCTGCAGCTGCAATACCTTTTAAATAAAATGATAATAAACTGTGTTTATTATCATTTTCTTTGAAAGGGGTGGGGCCACGGGGTGACGTGCACTGAGGGGGCATTGCTCAACACTCCCCCTTCACAGCTCATGTGTGTTTGGCCGGCCGGGCTGCCGTAGGCTCTATCTAGCCCAGCAGCACAGTGCTCTGAGCCGCGGTCAGGATTGGCGCAGGGCAGGCTGGGGGTCTGTGCCTGCAGCAAGGACAGCTGAGAGACAGAGGAGCGGTGGAGAAGGTAAGTGATTTAAAAAAAAAAAATTGAATGTTTATTCCCTCCCTCCCATCCCTCCCGTGCCTCCCCGCTCCGCCCCTTCCGCGGCCCGTGAGTCGATACTGCCCACATACGCCATAGATTGCAGAACACAGACCTGTAGATGGCAGGATTCACTGCAGTGGTTTACAAGTAACACACTGTGCTTCAGAAAGCGGCAGAAAGCACCGCACAGAGGACTCTGGCACTTGTGTCAACATGACCTCCAGAAATGTGTGAAATGATTACACTTTTCTGATAGAGACAGGCACCAGCTCACTCCCATTTGAAAAGGTATGGCTGGACAAGCAATTAGTCTGCCTGATAGATACATTGCTCATGCCATGAATGAAATGGAACAACCAAGGAACAGCCTGTGTAGGAGCGTTCGAGATTTTTAAATGAGCAAAATACTGAGTAGTTTGCAGTGTCCTGCTTTTCCAACGCTTAGGCACAGTCCTACATTTTCCGCAACTGTTAGTATTTTCTTGCAGTTATTAGTTGGAACTGTAAATACATGTTTTTTTCCTTATAAGTTTAGTTTGAAACTGTTTTCGACATGACTTTGAAGTCCGATCTAGGTTGGTGATCTTGTTTTTTTGCAGCAACTTAATAGAGGTGCAAAAGTCTTGGTTTGCAGGTGCAAGCCTTAGGGAACAATTGTACTATTCATTAAAAATCGGGGATGTTTATAAGAGAAAAACATCTCAAATTTAAACCTTCCTACTACATATGTGAAAGGTAATTGCTCTAATTGAAAGGGAGACAACCATTGACAAAGCCAAGAGGTTTCTCTTTTGGCAAATACTGGCTTTGTAATGTCTTTTGTTGATGTTGTACCTTAACACTTGACTTCTGGAGCATACTGCACATTCTTCCATCACAGCAACTGTGTTTATTGCTTTTCTGCAACCAAGGTTTTTTCCTAGGGAGGTTTTGAAAACAGAACATCCATAAATTATCTAGACTCTAAGGATAGATCTGTATTGGAATGCAGAAACGTATGGCGAGCCAAAAGATATCTTGAACAGATTCACATGATGAAGAGTGCAACGCAGAATGGGAGAAGGGGAGAAGCACATGGATGAGAGAGACTAATGCTGACTCGGAGAAGAGACACAATTAAGTGTGACAGTTGGAAATCGTATGCACTCTCATGGAGTGGTTAAGCAAAAAGTTATATTTGTTTTGTCAATGTGTTTTTTATCAACGCTGTACATCAGTACGTCTGAAAGCGAAAAGGCAAAGGGCCTCATTACAAGTTTGGTGGTCGGACAAGCCGAGGTGGTGATGTTCCCCCAAGTGTACTGGGGCTGACCGGCAGGACATTGTATTTTGCCATTCCCGCCAGGCTGACCAGCAGGAACAGTGCTACGGTATTGGTCTCGGCTTCCTTGAGGGAGCCGAGGCCAATACCGTAGCACACCAGCACCCTTGGATTGTGCACTGTCTGCAAAGCACTGGCTTTCCAGGCTGGCAGAAAGCTGAGTTGCAATCAGCACGGCAGCACTGAGTTCAGCACTGTTGTGGCTGAGTACAACTCAGGCTGCCATCAGCCCATAAGGGACGATTTCCCCTACAGTGACGTAGGTCCCCTGGCGGGTCCGACAGCCTCTGTTGTAATGTGGCATTCGGACCTCCTGGAGTGCTGCGGTGCGACCACCACCGCGAATGTGGCGGTCCTCAGACTGTCACAATCATAATGAGGCCCATTGTACTACAATGTGACCAACCCTTGCTATGACATAGCACTTTTTTTTTACTTTCAGTCATGTTGCACAGCAGCTGTGCTGCTAAAAACCACTGACAAAGTCAAATAGCTCTGGTACATGCATGCCTCAGCTAATAAAGAGAAAAAAAGAGCTTTGACACTCCAAGTGCTGGCCACATCATTGCAATTTTTCTTATTATGAGAGGTGGTAGTAGGCCATCATGGACAGCGGGAGGAGGGCGAGAGTGGTAAGCAGCATGAGGTGAGGGCAAGGAGGGAGAGCAAACAGGGGCTGAAAGATGATGGACAGCGGGAGGAGTTTGAGTCTCCAGTCAAGTGTTCACTGCAGGAGCACATACTCTGGAACATTTGATTTTGAAGCACACTGAGATTTATTTGTGAGGGAATAGTGAAACAAAAGTAGTTGCTTTGCTATTGACTGAGTTGGCAGCGTGTGAGCGAGGATTATCTCAAAAATCCCAAAGAGAGCAAACCAATATGCATTTTCTTGTAACATACGTTACTTTTAAAGATGTAGTTGTTTTGGTGAACACTTAAGAATTATAGATTAGTAGGGAAGAATCTTAAATACAAAAACATTTATATTCTGACCAGCTGTACTGTGAAGAAAGTTCACCTTAAAGCCAAGATTGGACACAAAGGCATTGGTTAGAGTTTGTCGAAGGGGGTTACTCCGCAACAAACATGACGGATATCCCATCCACTGTATTACAATTTCATTATAGTCTATGGAACTTGCAATATGGTGGGCGGGATCAATCATGTTTGTGATGGAGTAACCCCCATCAGGCCCAAAGCCCCTAACAGTCAGAGCCACATCCTGAGGCATAGGGTTGTAGATCACCCCATGTTGCCAGTACCCAATGTTTCTAGTCCTATAGCTGTATATCACAAATCCAAGGGCATATTTATGGTTTTGTGGCACAGGGAAGTGCAGCAAGTTATCTTGCTGCGCTTTCTTGCATCACAGGGAATGGGAGGGAATGGGCCGTATTTATGGCATATGGCACATTCCTGTCCTTTCATCCTGTGCAGGCACCATTTTAGCAGCCTAGTGACAATGCAGGCACAGCAGCGTTGCATGCTGGACTGTGTTTTTTGCAGGAAGGGGCACCTTCCAGCACAAATACAATTCAGTTTTTTTTGCAGAATGCAGCACACCTAGAAAGAGGAAAAAACAGATAGGAATAATGAAATGTCTCCTTGTTGCGCCTCCCCTGAGGAGGCATAAGGGTTTTGCACATCCCCAGGTTTACAAGGTCTTGTAAATCTGGGGATGCATCAAAATCAATAGGTGTTGCGTGGGAACACCCACTGCAAGGCTCATGGAACACCTCCCTAGTGCAGAGAAAGGCAATGCAGCGATTTACGCTCACTTACTATATATTTATGAGGCCATACAAAGTCATGCAAAGTGGCTGGGTCCCAGTGTTTTATGGCATTTGTAGTCTTTATTTGCTTGAATCCAAATAGTAGGATTAAAGTACCTAATACTGGTAAGAGAAAATCAGGAGGCTGATATGGTGCGATCTGGCAACCTTGTCAAGTTGCCCAGAGTAAACAGGCAGTGTGTGTGCTGTGCTGTGGTTCGCAGCTACAGACTATGGGGGTCATTACGAGCTTGGCGGGCGGCTACCGCCGCCCGCCAGGCGGTAACCGCCGTACGGCCGCCAATCCGGCTGCACTCACGCGGCCCCCATTATGACATTCCCGCTGGGCCGGCGGGCGCAAACCAAGTTTGGGCCCGCCGGCCCAGCGGGGATGAGGCCGCAACATAGGAGCTGGCTCCTAATGGAGCCGGCGGTGTTGCGGCCGTGCGACTGGTGCAGTTGCACCCGTCGCGCTTTTCACTGTCTGCTATGCAGACAGTAAAAAGCTGTCCGGGGCTCTGTTAGGGGGCCCCTGCACTGCCCATGCCATTGGCATGGGCAGTGCAGGGGCCCCCAGGGGCCCCAGGACACCCCTTACGGCCAGCCTCTTCCTGGCGGTGCTAACCGCCAGAAACAGGCTGGCGGTAGGGGTGTCATAATCCCCAGGGCAGCGCTGCTTGCAGCGCTGCCCTGGCGGATTATCACCGCCGGGGCTAAAACGACGGGAAACCGCTGGCGCCACCGCGGTCGTAATAGGGGCCTCCGTACCGCCAGCCTGTTGGCGGTACGGACGCCACATTACCCCTGGCGGTCTCTGACCGCCAGGGTCGTAATGACCACCTATGTGCCCAGTGAAATCCATGCATGGAGGAAGTATGGTGGTCGCCTGTTTAGCATTCTCCTGATAAGTGAGCTCAGCGCTTTCCATCTTGGGTGCACAATACATTGTGCTTCATACTGCACTCACTCCGGTGATGAAAATGTAGGACACAACCACCACCCTGTACACGGTCATTGCAGCGGGCCGGTGTAAGAAGGACTGCTTCCTGAGCTCAGTTTTGGGGCATTCTAGAACTGCAAATGGAATTCAGTAAAGTGACTGGATAACGCTCAATGCAGACAGAGACAGAAAAAAGACTAAACTGCACTATGGGAGACAGGTGCCACTCTTTAAAGGGAAGCAACAGGGAGGGGGCAGGAGAGTTAGAGGGGGAAAGCAAATAACACAGGACAGTGTGGGAGGGGGCACACAACGATGCAACAGGGTGCCGCAGCTAATAAATTTAAAAAGAAACACTATTACGTGGCCATCGCTGACTGCGCCACAGCACTTTTTGGTACGGTAGGAGTGGACTAACAAGGACAGTGGGGGGGCAAGCAACATGAGGGAGAGTGGAAAGAGGGCATAAGGGGCAAGCAAGACTACAGATAGCTAGAGGGGGCAGCAAGACAACAGACGCCAGGAAAGGGCAGCAAAAAGACAAGAAGTGGGATGAGGGCAGGAGGGGGTAAGCAACACCACGGACAGTTCAAGTGGTATGCGGCAAGCAATGATACAGGGTAGGGGCAAGCCCTGCAGACATGTGCACTTTATAGAGCGCTAGAAATAAAGTAAAACTCCGAGCATGAGGTGTGGAATGACACTAATAAAGCAATTAATCAGTACTTGATCCATGCTGCATCAAAGGGACAAATACCCAAACAGAAAGTGAAAGCAGCACAAGCTACCAATAAGAAGCAAGGAAGTGAGAGTGATGATGAAGCCAACCAATAATAAGTAATAGGCGGGCTCTATGTCTCTTTTAAATTAAGAACAAAAGGTCTCTCAAGTGACAGCGCATGCGTTGTTTCAGGTGAGACCTACAAAGCAGTTCCCTACTAGTGGGTAGTGGAAGGATAGAAGGCAGTCAGTAAGAGAAATGGTAAAGACGCTATACTGTAGGGGTGGGACAAACACAAGATTGACAACCTGGGACACGAAAAGCTACTGAATAAGAAGCAGACAAAAGAGAATGACAGCAAAGCCAACCAGTGATAAACAATGGCAAGTTTGCAAGCACCTGTATGTTCTTTGTAAGCCAAAAATAATTATTTCCCTATGAGACAACTTGCTCTATCTGGTAAACTCAACCTAAACAGACATTGGCAAAGCCAATAGGTCTCACTTATGTGAGAGCTATTGTTTTTGCCAGTGTATTTTAGCTGTGCAGCAAGGCTAAAAGTTAGCAAAAAAGGATTATGACATGGCCAGCACTGGCCATGTCATAGCACTTTCTTTCTTATTTCGGATGAGTTCAGGCAACATGAAGAACTGGAAAGAGGGTGGGAGAAAATGGACAAATGGTGAGAGGGAACAAGCAACATGGACTTTGGGAGGGTAAAAACAGCACTATGATGTGGCATGTGGGGTGGTGCACCAGACACCAGGTGGTGGGAGGAAATAAGTGTGTGTTGTCCAAGATCTGATACATCAGTGATATAAGGAGAAAAAAATGGGTAGCAAAACCTGTGTCTATGCCACACAAAACAAAAACAGTCCTAAACTTGCAGGTAGATTGCTCGCCCCTTCCTCCCTGTAGAAAAGGAAGAGCCGAACACTCACGTACCTGCTGCACATGGCCACTGTTAGACGAGAGAAAGATGCTGAAGATTCAACCCAAAGGAAGGCATACACATGTCATAAAAATGCACTCATAAGTCGTCCAGCTTCTCACTGAAGTTGTGCAGGGAGGTGTCACAAATCCCATTGGTACCCCTGTCATCCATGACTCAGCTGAATGCACCTCCTCTGAGCCAGCATAGCTTGTTAACTCCTGTAGGCAAGTTTCAGTTTCACTCACCCAGCTACATATGCACGCATGATGTATTGGTGCTATGAAGGTGGGGGAGCAACATGGACAACGGAAGGGAAGAAGCAACACGGACAAAGATGGGGGTGAAAGCAGAAGTGACAACAAGGGGGCTGGGAGGGGTAGAAGCAAAGCAGCCGAAGGAGAGTAATCAAGAAGAAGCAATTAGTCCATGCTTCACACATAAGAGGAACTAAAGCCTGCATGAACTGGCCAATTAGGAAGCTGCAAGTAAGAGTGGCAATTAAGCCAACAAATGGTAAGCAATGATCTGTCTACTGTACACAATATCTCTTGCAAGCGACAATGCACGCTGTCTTGGGTGATACTTAAAAAAGAGCTGCCTTAAAATTACAAGGCTGCTTCTGTCCAGCACAGGTTTCCTAAAGAATTGGATATTTTACTTTTTCTGTACATGGCGAACTAAAATGCCTTAATCATAAGGAGAGATATAAATAAATTGTTTCGCCCACTGTACCTGTTTTGAATTTGTTTTCAGCCTTGAAAAAGCCCCAGGTGGAACTACCGTAGGGGGCGAAACACGTGTTGGCTACTGTAATCTTCTCTATGTTCTTTGAATTCTTTGGATTTACCATATCACATTTCTCGTCATCCGACATATTTTTTGTTCTTTGCTCTCAATTGGACTTATGAAGTTCTAATTAAAGGCGATTTTGACTCAATTGATGAATGTGGGTTCTCATCTCTCTACTTGTGTTGGACTATTTCATAAAAGGGGCTATGGTCCATACCCCTTAAACCTTGAGTACCCACTTAATTATTCTTCCTAATTGGGCTTCAACAGGAAGGGAATATCTTGGACCTAATGATACGTTACAAGACAAGTTCTAAATGATCACCTGGCTAGAGTTGAAGTAAGATGTTTCTCTTAGCACTCTCCGAGGCATCGGCCTCCACGAAAAATGTTAAACTGTGAGCTGGATGACTTCAGTGAATGATCTTTTTAAATCAAATAATGCCATTTCAGCTCTTCTGCCTCAATGAAAACCTTGATGTAGATTTTCATTAATATCCATGAAATCTGAGAAGTCGTTTGAGTAAATCCATTGATAAATTAGGGATACCTCTTTGCCAATCCAAGCAAATGCTGAGCTTCTTTGATCAATTATGGTGACTGTCAGTCTAGAATCACTGTAAGTTCCCTTGGATACATTTCCAAAACAGTGGTACTCAAGCAGTAACCAAGATATCCAATGCTTTATCATTTAAATTCACATGTCTCAAGTTTAAAGTAAAGATGATGCTAGTGTAATCTCTGCAACACTGTTGTCACATTTAAGTGCTCTGCAAATGTATTTTCTAAAGTCTTTGAAACAATTAAGATGTCATCCAGATAAATGACTACAAAGATATTCAAGATATATGAGAAAACACAGTTTATAAAGTCGAAAGGCAGTCATCTATTTGTCTCCTTCTTCAATACGGAGATGATATGCTTCGCACAAGTCTAATTCACTGAAAATGGTAGTGTTTCCAACAGCTTCTAAAATGCCTTGCATTAATGGCAATAGATAGCGATCTTTTATGATAACTATATTTAACCTTCAACAATCAATGTACCCCTTTCTTGTAGCCTGACCTGTTCTAATGTTACTGTTGAGTTATTGATGGGTCCCTGTGCTCACAGATTAAATATTGAGAAACATGACAATAGAGGCTTTGATTACATATCTTGCTGGCCTTTCCAAAATGGTGTTGCATGGGAAAACTGTCCAAATCAAATTATCCATCAGACATATACTAACTTGACTTTTATAGATAGTGTGCTTTCACGTTTCTAGTCTCAGAAGGATTCTAGACTGATCCAGCCCTGCCAAGATTCCATCCATGGCCTGCAGGCTACACAATGATTTCTCCAATTCTACAGAAGTGCACCTATTATGAACTGTGCTTACTTAAGCATAGCGTTGGCAGTATAAAATACAGGGCTCAAAAGTGGAGATTGTTTTGACACTGCTTCCAAGGTACCGAACAACTTTCTTATTGTGGTAATAATTGTTTTTCCTGATGCAGCTCTCATCCCTTAAGAACAGTAGGTCCCAATTAGTCAACTATTGACACCTAGGATAAAATGCACAGGGAGAGGAAATAGGAATGTCTCAAAATATGAGAGAAATTATAACAGCAAAATATATTGGACTACTAGATACAAACTAGAAAGAAGACCTTGTGAAACACATCCTGAAAATATAGTTATGAATTGGAGAAGGTCATGTTGTATGGTATTTTTATTTATATAGAAATTACTACCACCGACGAGGCATTGAAGCACTTTATGCAAGTAGCATTGCTATTTTGGAACCCAAAATTAGTGGTTAATCTAGTGATTACTGGTAATTGTTGGTTACTGGGGTTATTCTTGTGCTTCTAAAGAAATGATTCCATGCATTTACTCCAGTCTTTTTGTTGTAGATTAAATTCATATGAGTCATGTGTCATCATTAGTTGGAGAGATGTGAGTTTTTGTACATGACGAGTAGGATGAATAAACAGGATAGGGAACATTAAGTATTGTTAGGGTGGAGGGATATACTTTAAAAAATGAGAGGTGATTTATTAAATAAGGTCTAGATAAAATAGAGTAGTTTGTACTTGGATGGAGGAAGTCTACAGGGGTTGGAATGTAAGAAGAGATTCAGTTGAAGGAAAAAAGGAGAGGAAACAAGTAAGTCTGTTGATGTTCTCATCATGTTCATTCTCTGCCTTCATGACGGTACCCACTCTTCCAGACCCTTCAATTCAACAGCATCTGTCCCATGTTGAATCGACCCTCCTCTTCCCCATTATTGTGTCCTCTCTAGTGACGCCTTTTTCCTCTGCTCCCATGCTGGTACCCTCTGTCCTAGCTTCTGTAGTGCGTGCATATCTCAATGAGGCAGACTTTCGTTTTTTTAACTTTCCGGCAAGTAGCATAAATATAATGGGGCAGAAGGAGCGCACCATACCTCAAACTTTTTGTAGGATCCTCTACAATAAGGATCTCAGAATGTGCTATGCCAATCTTTTCCTCCCTGATGATCTGCTGTCCTCCGGACCAGAATACAAGTGGCCAGGAAGCTCAGTGGGTGTGTTGTGTAATTTTTATTAGCCCAGACTTTAGTGCAGCAGTATGACCATTAAATCAATGGGTGACATTGCCAAGCAAAAGTGCCCAATCTCTCCACAGTATGGTCAAAAGGCTCCACTCAGGGCATTGCAATACACGTCATCTACAGTAAACAAATATGAAAGTCCTGCTTGAGTCAGAAATACCAAAATTAAAACTCACACTTACCACACGGGAGAAAGAAAAGAGTCAATCCATATAATGTGTAATTTTTCCAACACTGGTGCAGATGAAAGGCTTGTAAAACAGACAAAGGCCCTCATTCTGACCTTGGCGGTCTTTTCGCAAGACCGCTGAGTTACCGCCGCGGTGAAGACCGCCGACCGCGGCGGTGTGCCGCTGTGCGCATTCTGACCGCTGGGAGCGTTCCGCCGGAAAACCGCCAGCAGCCACACTGGCGGTCGGCGGGAAAGTGGAGACTGGTCAACCTCCACCGCCACGCCAGCAGAACACCGCCCACAGAATTACGACCCACATTTCTGTGTGGCGGTCTTCTGTTGGCGGTCTTCTGTTGGCGGTCACGTCCCTATGGCTCCCGTCGCCTCCCGGAGGACCAACGCACAAGGTAAGTTGATCGTCCGTGAGGGGAGGGGGTGGGGGGGTGTTGTGTGATGTGGGCGTGCATGGGGGTGTGCGTGTGAGTGTGTAGAGGGGGTGTGTGAGTGCGTGTATGCGGGCGGGGGGTGCTGCTGTGTCTATGGGTAATGTGTGCTGTTCGGCAGGTGCGCATGTCGGCATGTATGTGTGCGGGTATGTGTCCCCGTTGTGTATGTGTGTGTAGGGGGTGTGTATATGTGCATGTTGGGGGTGTGTGCATGTCGGGGTACATGTATGTGCATGTCGGGGTGGGGGTGGGGAGGGGGTTCGTACCACCTCTGGGGGGTGGCAGGGGGGTGGAGGGTGTGGGGGGAGGACTCGGGTGGGTAGTGGGGGGTGGGGGAGACCCCTATCAGTGCCAGGGAAGGAATTCCCTGGCCCCGATAGTGCTTACCGCCATGGTTCGCACGGCGGTTCCCGCCCGCAAGAAACCGCGGCGGTAGGCAGGGTCATAATACCCTTGGCGGTCTTGGGACGACCGCGGGCCGGAGTGCGCAAACTCCAGCCCCGCGGTCATGACCGCCGTGGCGGTCGGAGTGGAGAAGTAGCGGTCGGTCGCGGCGGGGACCGCCGCGGTCAGAATGCCATTTTTAATACCGCCGGTCTGTTCGCGGTCCGACCGCCGTCTCTCCGCCGACCGCCAGGGTCAGAATGAGGGCCAAAATATTATAAAAGTGGATTCAGTGGCTGAATAAAGAGTACTGTTCATCATCAAAAAGTGCAGCTCTGTCTGAGGGGCTGTTTGAAATCCAAAACACTGGAAAGAAAGGTGGTCGAGCACTGTGCTTTCCAGTGAATGCTGGTTTCCTTGTGCCACGGAATAAAATAATGAATTGCATACTTTTTCTACTTCAGGAAAAAACTGTACGTCCAGACATACCGCACTGCATTCCGGAGTGGTAATTTGCAACCTTTATCGATTTTATTACGCGATCACGGAGGTTCATATAAAATAATCCGGCCGCCCTTTCACCGTGATTAGATTTCCCCCAACGCGTGAAAGTTGGCTGGTGTCTCCAATGCGTTTTAGGGGCATGTGTGTTTGTTAACACGTGGGACGGGTTGAAGCCAACCTCAGCAGGCCGTCTGGGGAGCTCATGTCCCAGAGCCGACATGTTGTATCAGAAGACCGTGATAATTGGTAGTAATAGACTCACTGTGCGATGAGGCTGCCACCCCCAGTTTCTCTAATCCAAAATCCCCTTTGAACTGTCGGATTTACATTTTCAAGGCTAAATTATCATGGGATCACAAGACATTAGCACACTAATCTTAGCTTCCCCTGCAGGAGCATCACTGCACCCCGTGTTTGTGTAATCTAGCCGGGGATGTCTCATATCCTGTGCCCCAGACTGCTAGTCTACGACCCCTCACCACTTCCCAGATGAGACCCACTCTAGAAGGTTCTGAAGTGACGGGGCGGGTGTAGTAGCAAACAGTTTCCTTTAGTGGTAGGTATCTGCTGAAGGTTTTCTGAGGTTTCATGCTTCATAAAAGATACTCTACTGTGTTTCCCAGTGCGCCATCATTAATTATCGTTACGGCAATAGTTTTGCTGAAATCACAAACGATATTTATTCCTTGTTTTAAAAAAACGTTATCATCTAAACCAGGACATACTAAGTGATATTAAAATCTGAGCTGCTTGGTCATACACAAGGACTGAGGTCGGTAGGATTAATGGAAGGAAAAGTCAACTTCGTTTAATTAAATTAAGATATCATATTTTCTATCGTTTGACTGTTAATTGATCATGGATGTGATTTGTGAAACTGGTGCTTCCTTGTAAGTACTCAGCTTTCATCCTTTTGAGATTAAGAGTGTAACATTACATTTGGTTTGGTAATCGTAACAGCGATGATTTATTACACTTTTGAAAGTAAAACATGTGGCATGAAGAGCTATGCAAAAAAGTAATTCTCAAAAAATACTTTTTCGCTCAGATAACAAACCAGCACCACAGACCCTTATGAGAATGATACAAATCAAATGAACATTTAAAGAGTTCAATTTTTGCAAGTATTTACAGAAACTTCTTTTCTATGAAACGCATAACGTTACCTCTGGGATCCATTTTAAGCGACCATGAGAAGCGAAGCAAGGCCTTCAATAGGCAACAGATTGCTATGAGAAAAGGGATTTTTAATTCTAGGCATAAATGAGCAGATTATCCTAAATAACAATGCAAATAATGTAATATTTGACCAAACACCGCCTTTGACAGAGATTGAAACATAGCAGTTAAGAGGGCCCACTGGGTTGAGGGAACTGTACTTTACTTACAGGCCAGTGGTTTAAATCCTGTCATGTCAGCCTCAGTGTCTCATTTTGTAGGTCATTACCGTGAGTATAATTTCATTTGGTAGTACTGGCAATTAACATTTAGGCCCAGACTTAAGAAAAGTCGTGCTTCATTTAATGAAGCGCGACTTTTCTTTCTCCCACATTGCTTCCCCTTAACGCCACCATTTGTGCGCCGTATTTAACATATGGTTCACCATGGTGGACGATAGGAACATTAGCGTCATAATTACTCACCCTATTATGGTACATTGCAGAATTAGCAGCAAAAAGTTTGGCGCTAATTCTGCAAAGTACATTGCGGCCCATTATAAATAATGGTGTGCCTCATGTTAACACCTTCTCTAAGCAGGCATCAAACATGATGCTTAAAATGAAATCTCATAGATTCCACTGCACCATTTTTCTGGGCCTACTAATGGGGGAACGTCCTCCTTGCATGCATTATGCCTGGCACAGGCATAATGTGGCACAAGGGTTTACAAAGTGGAGCAATGCAAGCATTGTTCTACTTTGTAAATATGGCACAGCATTTTTGCCAATCTAATGCCGCAGTAGTGCTGGGCCCTTCTTAAATTTGGGCCTAAGTATTTCATGTTAATTTTAAACATGTCCCCATGGAAGATCAAATATGACCTGAACACCACTGTATAGAGCGTAAACAGTTTAAACCCTATAGGTAAATCTCTTCATATATACAGGTTACTTACGCAATGGAAATATTTATTTTCTTGGAAAATAAGCTCAAGAAACAAAAGAAACAGAAAAGGCAGTGACAATAACTCATGTCTCTTCCTTCTCTTGTTAGTTGCAACCAGGTTGGCTACAGGACTGCACCACTGGATGATACAGTCGAGTAATTTTTCCAGTTCCAGTTCTAATTAAGTTCCCTGCAGTCACCAAGCCTGCTCAATGACTTGGTTCCAGCTTGGGACCCAGTGACTCCTTCCACTCTATGGATAACTTGTGGGCATACTCTTCTGTTTGTGTTAATGGTATCAGAGAAGAAGAGAATATCTGGGCTTCTTCTCATTTAAGAAAAGCCTTGGGCTCAAGGTTACAGGACAGAAAGTCATTTTGGACCTACTCTGAGGAACTTGGAGATTATAATTATTACCCCATGACAGGAGAGGCAGGTCAGAGTAATTCTGGGTTAACCTATTGTATATGAAGTATGTGAGAAGATTTACCTCACAATCTGTGCTTTATCCTTTAGAGAAGTATGAAAAATAGCTGCACTGCCTCGACCTATCTACAGGGCTGGACTGGGACAAAATATAGACCGCGCATGAAAATAATAGTGGCTCAAATTGGCAAATCAGATAGCTGAAAAGTTGCCCTGTAGTAGTTTGTCTCTTGCTCTAGGCAAGACTGCTGGTTTAAGGATGACAGTATCTATGTTTGTAGGTGACTAGGCCAGTCCTACAATACGTCGCAACTGTCGTCCCAACCCTGCCGGCACACAAACAGTACCTCACCAAAAACCCATGCAGTAAAAGGTGATTTGTGGCAGCCTTTATGCATGGACTCAAGAGTGTGACATCTCAGGGGGGTCGTGGTTAAACTGAGATTACCCCTTTCTCACATGAATAACATGTCTGAGTCATACACAGGCAATGAAGGAGATGCAGTGAAGTTTTCAATAGGTTTTATTAACAAGACTGCAATCTACGATAAATTACATAGGCTGCAATGATTAGGATAATGAATAATGCAAGGAACAAAATGGTAAAAACAAGAGTCAGAAATACAAAGACCCCCCCCACCATCTTGCAATAACATAAGATGTGAAACGGATGTGAAATAGGCCATACTACCCTAACCTGATGAACCTAATCTCTAACCTAAAAAGAGCTAGGTGTGTTAAACCTAACCTGCCAGTACCATGTCCATGAGAAGAGCCCCCCCCCAACCCTTATTACCTTGTAATGAGGTCTCTAGATCAGACTCTGTGGGGACAGGAAGACTGGGTCAGCATCAAGGCGACATGTAGCATAGATAGCGTCAATGGCATCTGGTAGGAATCCCTCTGATTATCTTGTCTGTGTGAGATGTAATCATACAGACCTGGTAGGACCACTGACGCAGGTATGTTCCCAAACAATAGATAAGAAGGCATGCTTGGGGCAGCAATTATATAAACAATTGCCTGAAAAGGTACATTATGTTACTGGCACACAAAAGTGGGAAAGTACATAATGTGACAACCTACGTATCTCATTTATCTTTGATGCTGATAGTGACACCTTTACAGAATGGCAGCGATAACGTGAATCAAAACATCTTAATAACTATCAACATGGCAGCCATCTAGGAAGAATTAATTAAATAAATGTGCTGAAACAGAGCAAGGTAAGTAGGTTAAAAGTCACTAGGTGACAGGGCAAAGGGCTGCAAGCCAGAAGGCTAAGCTGACTCCTGATTCCCATTAAAACTAAGTAGGATCCACTACAGCCCACACTTACAAATAGCGCAGTTTGGAATTTGTAAAGACCCGTTCAATAGATATTTTGCAAAATATTGCATGTATTTTTGCTTGCTATAGGCAATGTTTCAGGTGGTAATATCAAGAAAACCAACAGTAAGCCCTGACCCACCAGACCATAAAACAGGCCCACCATACTCCAAAAAACAGACCCACGCACTGACTTATGGGGCCCTTTGGGCATTGCCTGATTGCTCTAAAGTCAAATTCGATCCTGCCTCTCTGGACCCTTCAATCAGCTGGGCCTGCACATCAGGATTTTGAGAGCTCAGTGGCATTCTGCAGCCAATCCTGATAACCCCTAACCTTCCACAAAGAAGGAGGAACACTAAGCAAGACTCCCTTCTTCTCTGTTAGAGGAAATGAAGTATGGATGATAGGAAGAACAGAGAAAGAACACCAAGGCACACATGGACACCAACATGCAACAGAAAATATAGAGATGTGAAACAATAAATAATTAATCATGGAAACAAAAACGTACAATGATAAGCTAACAATGGTACTTGTAATTTACTAGAATCCAGGGAAGAGATGAAGACCAGGAATCTGTGGAATACTTTCTAAGTATGCTGGGTGCTGATAGATAGGAACTGCAGGTTAAGAAACCATAGATAAGACAAGAGTGCTGAAGATGTTACTGCCATGCTGCTACAAATTACCAAAAACAAAACAAACTCTAAAAAAGTAAACATGTAAAGATTGGGGGGGCGTGGCCGACAAGATGGCCAATTGGCAGCTCTAAGCTCCATAGATGGGAACTGCAGGTTAAGAAACCATACAAGACAAGAGTGCTGAAGATGTTACTGCCATGCTGCTATAAATTACCAAAAACAAAAAAAACTCTAAAAAAAGTAAACATGTAAAGATTGGGGGGGTGTGGCCGACAGGATGGCCAATTGGCGGCTCTAAACCTGAGCTCCCGGCCCACCACAAATATTCTTCATCATCTTGACGCAACTCAGCCAACACAGTAGACATAGAGGGCTGTGCCGTCTTGGGGACATACAGGGCCATGTCTTTATGCCTCTGACAGCAGGCCGTGTCCCCTGAAGAGCTGAGTTGGAGCACTTCCCGAGGCTTGCTGGGGGGATGGGCCCGGTGCAGCTCTGCCTGCGCATGAAGTTGATGCAGCCGCTGGAGTAGTGCGGCATTCCACCGGACTTAAAAAGGTGGCGTGCCTGTCGGGGCATAAGTATGGGGCTGCTGTGGGCCCTATGGCACAGCCCCCTGTCTGTGAGCTGTGTCTGTAGTGGCAGCCTCAGGAGGAGCCGGAGAATAAGCAGCCAAAGCAGGGAAGAAGCTGCAGAAGAACTGACCTGGGACTCCTGCCGTTCAGAGGCCACTGGAAAGCAGGAGAGCGGCCCGCCTGGTGGCCGTGGGAGACCTGTGTGCTAGTGGCAAAGAGCAGACTGGCGGGTGGGGCAGTGTGCTGGTCTGCAGCCTGCTCTTGAGGTGACTGGGGCCCTACTGTTAGGACCCGAGCTGCAAGCAGGCTGACTGTTGTTGTTCTCCCTCTCCTTCCTGGCGGCTGACCCTGGTGTTCCTTGGGAGTGGCACAGCAGATGGGTGCCCGAGTCTAGAGGTGCTGCGGAGGAGCCCACCTACAGCAAGTGACGTGGCAGTCTGTGTGTGTGGAGAATACTGCTGGACAAGATCTGGCTGAGGCACAGGGGCTTAGATCGGGCCTCCCCCCTTTCCCGCCTATCACGGCATAGAGGTCATACCTGACAATGGCACAGAGCTGAATCACCAGCACGGTGGCTTTCTTCCTTTGCTTATGGACACCAGTGCTCTGAGCCCCTTAGGCCACAACAATAGTGCCTCCCTGCAGCACTGCCTGGTGACTGACCGCACGTTGCTTGTCGAGATGGGCAAGGACAGAAGTACCTGCAGTGGTCACCAGACTAAGATGGGGGGCTGCAGGGTCAGGAGGAGCCCTACTGCTGGATCGTGACACTGGCCTGCAAGAACCATAGGGCCCCACAGGGGTGCAGATCCTTGCTGCAATTGAGGCCACTGGTGCCAGACTCCAGACATTAATAGACATTGTGTAGACAGAAGTAAGCCTACTGCGAGTTGACCTTAGGAAGGTGGCGGAGTGCTCCCTGGAGACGGAGCAGCAACTCAAAAAGTTGCAGGAGGAGGTTCCTGGTCTTCGCTCCGTGGTCACTTCCCCAACCGTGCAGACACATAAGTTGGAGATGAGGGCAGAATATGCAGAGGGACGTTCCTGTCGCAGTCACCTATGCTTTGTGGGGTTCCTAGAGGCTGCAGAGAGAAATGCCCCCGAGTTATTCCTGAAAGAGTAGGTCCTCCATGTGCTGTGAAGCATTACACTTTCGCCGGTGTTTGAGGTGGAACAAGCTCATATAGCACTCGCACCTCCCCTACCACCGGCGTGCCCCAGAGAACAATGATTGCAAAAATTCTTAACCAGCGGGACAGACATGCCACCCTGCAGGTGGTCCGCAGGGAAGGAGACCCCACCTTTGAAAAAATGCATGATTCGTATCTTTCCTGATTACAAGCAACAAGTACAGAATCTGGTGCAGTCCTTCAGGGGTGTCAAACAAAAAGTAAGGCAATGGAACTTACATGTATGCTCCTTTACTATGCAAAACATAAGGTACTCCATGATGGGTGCTCACACTTCTTCACGACTCCATAGGCGGGGTAGGTCTGGTTGGAAGTTCGGGGTGGGCACCGAATACCAACTCCAGCATTGAGGGGACAGAGAGTGGGGATGCAGTACTGTAGTCAGGGCAGATCATTGCAACAGCAATTAAACAACAGTCAGAAGCTTTCAAGGCCCCAGGTGAAGGCTGTGGTTCAATGCGACAGAACACTGGATGTGGAGAGTCAGAGGTCAGAGAGAAAAGCAGCAAGGGCAATGGTGGAGCAGGTGACGTCCTCTCCATCAGTCGGAGGTGGAGAGGGAATGAATGAACGCACACTTGAGACGGAGGAGGCGTAACACCTGGAGCTGTGTGTTTGGTGGCACACTGGGCCGAGACCGTTCCTGAAGCAGTGAAGTGGCTTGCTGGCTGCCCTGACCTACTTTCCTTTTTGCCCAGACCTAGTGGCCAAGGACTCTTGCTGTGAACTGTGGAATACTGGGGTGATATACTGAATACTCCTGTGCCTCAGTGGAATCACACTCAGCCTTATGTAATGTATGACACGGTGGATGCCGGGTCTGGGGAGATGCGGCCTTTTGAGTGCAGGTGGGGAAGCATGCGGTTGCCACCTTAGTACTATTTGCTATTGTTAGATTTTGGAAGAGTGGTTCAGTGATTGTGTGGCTGTGAGAAGTGAGTGCAGATCTACTGGGACTAGGACTCCTGATTGGAGTGCACCTTGCCACACCTGGGTGTTTCCTGGTCTGTGCACCAGGGATTGGGTGAGAGTGAACATGATGTTTTATTACTTTAGTTTTTTTCTAAGGGTGGGGTTTTCATGATTGGAGAGACACCTGTTGGGGTTCTAGATATTTAGCCAAAGGGAAGCAGGGGGATTTTGGAGACGTTATGCCACTTTGTTTCTCCAGGTTTGCGCAGCATGAGGTTGACAGGAGCAGACTTATGGAGGTGGGATGTGGGTCAGTGAATATGGGGAGGCTGAGCTGAGTCTCTGGTCAGCACGGGATGGAGCGGGTGGGGGTAACTTCACATTCCAATGGGAGGATGCATGAGAATGGTAACCTGGAATATGCGAGGTCTGAATACATTTGTTAAGCAACATAAAGTGAATTCCTACCTACGTAAATACAGGTGCGATGGGGCACACCAGGGTTGCCTGCTCTTTCTCCTGTTCTTCGCATTGGTGATAGAGCCCTTGATGGAGAGGATTTGGCATGACCTGCCGGCATGGGAGGTTTGGACATGGACCACGGTTCATGTGGTCTCGATGTGTATCTCAGCTGCCCAGACCGTTTGGTCCCACTGTTAATGAAAATCATGTCAGACTTCAGGAGAGCCGTGAGTCTTCATGTTAATACATGGAAGACAATCCTTTTCTGGTTGGAGAGCCTGGTGGGACGAGGACTCCGGAACTCTCGGTGACAGGACTGACCTTGGACACCGGGCACTGCCGATATCTATGGATCAGGATTGGGAAAAATGAGAGAGACCAGTGTGAGCTTAATATGGGCTGGGTGCTTGGGGTTCTTTGGGCCTTAGTGAGCTTTTGGAATAAATTACATCTCTCAGTTATGGGCATAGTAGCCCTGAGTAAGATGGTTCTCCTTCCCCGCTGCCTGTACATCCACCAAAACTCAGTCTGTGACATCCCCATGGCCACATTTCAGGGGCTGGATGGTATGCTGTTCCTGTTGGTTTGGGTGGGATGTAGGGGTAGAGTATGGCTAAGGATACTAAAGCTGGACATGACTGAAGATGTACTGGGCCTCCCTGATTTGAAATTCAAAAATTTTGCTGGGCAACTGCAGCATGCTGTACTGTGGTGTGTGGTGGAGGATCACAGGGAGAAGCGTCTACTAGTGAGACTGGTGGAGGTGGGGGACCTACCCAAAATACTGATGGGCGGTGGGTATGTTCCGGCACATCTACCAAATATTGTGAGGAGCGTGGTCAGAGGTTAGGAAATTACAGTAAAACACGTCCTTTAGAAGCACACTTATGCCAAATTATTGCCACTTTGGTGGCTGCGGCCATTTCATGCTATTGCAGAATTGGTTGATGTTTCAGAGTGGACCGCAGAAGGCTGTCAATTCATATGCAGTCTATACCACAATGGGATGTTCCTCATGAATACCAAGGCTATTGATTTGTTTCAGCTGCAACCTGGGCAGTTCATTGAGGTATGCGAAATTATCCAGCACAGTCCAGGAGATCTGGACAGATTTTCCAGCTGAGCCCTTGGTATCTCAATTGCTCATGCTGATGCTGGATATCAGATCGAGCAGGTGCTTAATCTCCAGCCTTTATGCACCACTGAAAGCAGAGGACCGTCTCTGTTCGCATGAAGTACTAGGGTATCAGTTGACAGATGGGGAATGGAAACGCGCTCAGGCACAAGTGCATGATACCAACAGTACTGTGTGATTTAAGCTGGCACAGTTTTATTATCTGCACCGTGCTTGCCTCACCCCACAGAGATTGCTTAGAATATTCCTGACTAGACCGGTTGACTACCCCAAGTGTGGTGGTAAGCCTTCCCACTTTATAGATACGGCATGGGAATATTCCAGACTGTGGGCGAACTGGACCAGGGTAGTTGATTTGGAGTATGAAGCACTGCATGATAAGCTTATTTACACACCCGACTAAGGGGACCAAGAAGAAGTACCGTTTTGCCCTTTTTGGGCTGGCACTACTGAGGAGACTCATTGCTGTTCATTGGGCCAGCCCTACACCGCCGACCTTGACCTTGCTAGATTGCCGACCTTACGGAGTGGGCTGTGGCTTGAGGAATGAAGATTAAAAAGAGTGAGACAGGATGAGCATGTGGAGTTGGAGTTGTGGGGAGACATGTTTGATAATCTGGAAGGTGATGCCCGGGGCTCTGGGGGTGATTTGGGCCATTCGAGGCGGGAACTGGTGGCTTCTGCTGATACGGAGAGCAACACTGACAGACAAGCCGAGCCATAGTCTACAAATGTGTATTCGGACGACTGAGTGTGAGAGGAGTTGGGCAATTGTCTCTGACTGACTGCACTGGGGGATACTAAGGGCCGTATTTATACTCTGGTTGCGCCGAATTTGCGTAGTTTTTTTCGACGCAAATTCGACGCTAAACTAACGCCAACTAACACCATATTTATACTATGGCGTTAGACGCTTCGGGCGCCAAAGTGCCCGGAGTGTGCGTCATTTTTTAGCGTGAACCCCTTCCTTGCGTTAATGATATGCAAGGGAGGCGTTCCCGTCTTAAAAAATGACTCCCAGGCCTTTACGTGGTATTTATACTCCCGGGCAAAAATGACGCCCGGGAGTGGGCGTGGCCAAAAACGGCGCATTTGCGCCGCTTTTTAACGCCTGGGTCAGGCATGGCGTTAAGGGACAAGTGGGCTCAAAATGAGCCCAGAGTGCCCTCCCCTGCCCCCAGGGACCCCCCCTGCCACCCTTGCCCACCCCAGGAGGACACCCAAGGACGGAGGGACCCATCCCATGGACATTAAGGTAAGTTCAGGTAAGTATTTTTTTTTTTTTTTTTGTGGCATAGGGGGGCCTGATTTGTGCCCCCCTACATGCCACTATGCCCAATGACCATGCCCAGGGGACAGAAGTCCCCTGGGCATGGCCATTGGGCAAGGGGGCATGACTCCTATCTTTACAATGATAGGAGTCATGTTGATGGGGGATGGGCGTCGTTAAAAAATGGCGCAAGTCGGGTTAAGACGATTTTTTCGACGCAACCTGACTTGCCCCATTTTAAGACGCCCATACGCCATTTTCCCCCTACGCCGGCGCTGTCTGGTGTACGTGGTTTTTTTCCACGCACACCAGGCAGCGCCGGTCTGGTAGCGCCGGCTAACGCCATTCAATAAATACGGCGCCCGCATGGCGCTTCAGAATGGCGTTAGACGGCGCTAAATTTTTTGACGCTAAACTGCGTTAGCGCAGTTTTGCGTCAAAAAGTATAAATATGGCCCTAAGTGCTATTGAAACTCTCACTCCTATCAGTCACTCCCCTTGTCCCCTACCCCCTTTCTTCCTTCCCCCGGAGCACAATGCCTTGTGGAATTGTGGTATGTCTTTATGGCGCTTTGACACGTCACTATATCTCTGCTGTGATGTTATACTCTTGGTATAAAGCTGTTATTGTTCACAAAAGTGTCAATAAAAACAATTTAAAAATACACATAAAGAGTGCAGGACACGAGAACCAGGTGAAAAAAAGTGCAAGGTGATGAGCCACCTGTGTAATGCACACTGCTGCCAGGCATCGGGCAACATCATACATGTGACCTTATGCTGATGCTGCTAGCAGAGGCCCAGAAGAAGAGAATAAGGAAAGCATTAATGCATACATAGGGCACTATCTTGGATCAAGAACAGTGGTTCCAGTCTGCCATTTTGCCTGCACCACCTTCTCAATGTTCTACCAATAAACCTGTCCACTACAATCAGAACCTATTGACCTGAAGCCCTTTAGAGTGACTACCAAGCCCTCAATGGCCATTCAGGCCAGGCCATGCACCCCTCTGCTGGCATTTATCAATAGTGAACTGCCGCACACATGCAACACAGGAACCATGCTGCATACCTATGATATGTCCTAATACTGGAAATCTGTGGCACTATCATTTGATGGCCAAAAAGGCTACAAGAAATCTATAAAATGGTTACTACAAGAAGGGGAACCAAGATAGATGGGTTGGCGGCTTATGGATAAACTTTAGGATTTTGGGATAGTCAGTGTTTTATCCAATGGAAGGGAAACCAAGGAGTGGACTGGAAATCTAACCTTACAGTAACTAGTGACATTTTATATATCTAGGGATACATGTTACTAAAGACCCACAACAGGCCTGGGTATAAAACCTATTGCCCCTCCTGAGGTCTCACCCATTCAAACTCCCTTCCTATTTCAATCATAGGAGTGTCACACTGTTCAAGGTGGTCTCCCGCCCATGATTACTTTTTGTGCAGCAGAACTACCCTTGGGAATCCCCCAGTAGTTATTCAGGAAGTTCACAAATACTCAAGGCCATTCTTATGGAAAAATGAAGCTTCTAGAGAGGCATAAAAAAATGTGTACAATCATAGTAAATAAGTGGAAGGCCATGGCAGATGTGCAACTATATTACTGGTCAGCACAGTTACCAGCAATCAACGATTTGCTGGTTGGAAACTGACACGACCCTGCCAAGAAACTAGAGTGGTCAACTTAACAGAGTTGCTGCTACTCCTCCTCTTCTATGGAGGCCAGTGAGGCATAGTATGACGATCAAATGAAGCCCTTCTTTAACTGTGCTAAAGATTTTCACAAGTACAAGACTTAGTTCTTCAGATGCCTACAACTTATGCATGTATCAGTGGGACATCAGCACATATCAGGAATGTCCCAGAATACAGCTCATTGAAATTGCGATTATCAGCCAGCAAAGGGGGAAAATATTGGAGGTATACTGAGCGCAAGTAAATATTGCCCCAGATAGGATACACGAAATGAGAACTGCCTGGGAGGTGGACCTTGGCCTCCTGGAGGCTCTACTTTTAATTCAATTTAACTATATGCTCAAGGTGCACTGTAAACCCTGCTAACGAGTGGGAAATTGTGTGTACTCCTCCTTTCAAAAGAATGAAATTGACATTCCCCTAATTTGCATACGTAACATACCTGTATCCTGGGCCTGTAAGTTCAACGTCTCTAGTGGAATGCACACCCATTGTGCTATGCACTATAGTGACAGTGCAGCCATGTATGCAGGCCTACTATTTGTAACCTGTCTGTTGCAGCTTTAAACTGAAAATTCAGCCTTTCAAAATAACCTCTTTTGACAATGCTTCCCTTTCAATATGAATAAGTCACCCCTAAGTAGGCTTGGCTATCCTCAATGCAGGCTGCTCAGTATTTGACTGGAGTACTTTTAGAAATGTAATGTTATTGATTTCTGCCCTTTTTAAAAGCCACAAAAGCTATTTTCACTGTAGCAGGACTGGTTGTTCCATAATAAAGCATTTGGATGTAATATTTAATTTTAACTAATCTCCTGTGAGGAAACACAGCACAGGATGACCCTTGGAGTCCACATCTTTGTTACTGATACAAGGGAGAGAGCAGGTCCAGTCTTCTACACCATTCTGAGGTTATTGATAGCAGGCCACATCCTGTTCTCTTCTTCCACTGGTCCAGAAGGTGTGCTGAGGGTTTTATGTCAGTGTCACATTTATGTTTGGTACCAGCCTGTGGGTAGAAGTGACTTCTGTACCCCTGCTAACAAATTAAGTAAAAGTTCCCTAGGACAACCCTTCCCATTTTTGCTGCACTTCTTGTGTGCCCTACTGCAAAATCTCAATTAATGCCATTCTCTGCTTAAACTCAAGATAATAAAGCCCTTCTTCTGTTGTGCAAATTCTATGTGGCCACCCCAGAAGTGTGACCAGGGAAATGAGCAGCCCCTCGTCAGTGGTCACTCTAATCCAGTTCTTGGAGCAGCTTTTTTCCTACTGGGGTTGGAGCCTGCCTGGCTAAGGGGAGACAAAAGAGGGCCAGGTGTCAGCTATTATCTTCCTGTAACAGGGTGGATCTCTTTGAAGTTGATTGAGGTTTTGTGTGCAGCCCTGATAGTCATCTTGGCAGATGAATAGTTCATCTCCCCACCCCACTTCCTTTGTCCCAGCTCTCGGAGCAAGTTCACAGCTCATCAAGGGAGTTATTGAGCTGCTCGGTGGCAGTTGGGTCCATGCAAATGAGAATCCAGATGCTTTAAGGAGAACAAAAGTTAGTATTCTAGAAGTATGTTTTCCAAAATATTTATAAGAAATCTGACTTCATCAGTGAATTGACTCATTCACTCATGTTCGCATTGCCACTGTAGCAGTTAGCACAATGTGTTCTGAAGCCTACTGGTGGCATTTAACTTACAGGCCCAGGTATACTTTGTACTATATACGAGGGACTTATAGGCAAGTTAAATATCCCAGTTAGGGGTATGCTACTCTCATCAGGTGAAAGAAGGAGCACATGCTAATTTAGCTCTGGATAGCATGAATAAAGTTCACAGAGTTCTACAACCAGCAAAAACAGTCAAGGTAAATGTCTGGGTATACACAACACAAAAGATGGTAATTTCCAACATTTCCCTTGGTGGAGGATGAGCTCAGGTGCAAATACCACAGAACCCCACATTTCCAGAATAGGTCAGTTTTCAAGGTGAAAAATTGATGTCTCCAGATCATGTTTTGGAGCCTTGCCTGATGCAGACAATAGGCCCGGTCACACACTTTGAATACAGTTTTTATTGTGAGAATTGTAGGAACACAGAATACTAGATGACCTGGATTTCCCTCCATTTGTGACTTTCAAATGTAAGCCAATGTGCAAGAATGAACACGTCTTTCAAACTACCCTCTCAACCACGATAGTGTTGGTAACCTAAATTCAGAGTTGTACAAATAACAACTATTCCTAAACTCACCATCACATTTCAAAAATGCAAAGGTTTCCTCCATACACATATTTTTCGTTAATTACATTTTAACATTTGAATTGCTGCATGGTCTTTACACAGTGGCACATCATTGTAAGCTAAAGCTCGGTTGTTGGTGTTGGGTCCTTTCTGTTTTTGACAACCAACAAACACTATACATCCCACCAACTAGAAGAGTTGGACAGATCAGAGAATATTAGTTTTATAAATAAGACAACAAACCATTAAGTCACAAATGAAAACTTTGGGCCAGATGTATGAAACGTTTTTGCACTTGCTAACGGTGCGAATCGCAAAAATCGGCCGTTTGCGAGTGCAAAAACGTGGTCTGCGATGCATGAAAGGCATTCGCAGACTAAAAATAAGAAATAGCAAAAATTTTGATTTTTTGCGTTGCGACCTGGTTTTGCTAGTTGCATTTTGCGATTCGGTATTTCCAGTAGGAAATTGTGAGGCGCAAATTGCGAGTCACAAAATCTAAGCTGCAATTTGATGCATCAAAAAATTGCAAATTGCGATTTTTCCGCAGAATGGCATTTTGCACATGCAAAATGCCACTAAGTGAAACCAGGTGGTAACCAGGTGCAACCTATATAAAGAGGCCCAGAATGCCTCAGACTCTTTTCCACAATGGCTGCACTCTATGTCAGGTTTGAGGAGAGGAAGAAGGAGACAGGAGCGCATTTTCAGAGTGCGCATTACACTTTTTAACCTGACAGAGGAGGAAATATATGAGAGGTATAGGTTGAACTCAGCCATGATACTTGATTTGATAGCTGAGCTACAACCCATACTGCAGGGCAGAACAATAAGGTCTCACAGCATACCCACCCATGTGCAGGTATTATGCTCCCTCCACCTACTTGCCTCAGGGAGCTATCAAGGGGTCATATCAGCAGCTGGAGGGGTCTCACAGAGTACCCTCTCTAGATTTTTCAATGCATTTATCAACGCCATGCTGAGCAAACTACACCAGTACATCAGATTCCCCCACACCGCACAGGAAATACAGCAGACAAAAATTTATTTTTACCAGATAGCACAGTTCCCCCACGTCCTAAGTGCCATAGATGGGACACATGTTGCAATCTGTCCACCATCAGCCACAGGGTATGTGTACTGGAACTGGAAATACCAACATTCAATGAATATACAGGTGATATGCAATGCTTCCACATCATAACTGATCTCGTGGCCAGGTACCCAGGGAGAACACATGATTCGTACATCTTTCGCCATAGCGGCATACACACAAGACTGCTAGCTGGAGAGTTTGGAGAAGGATATCTACTAGGTATTGTCCCTCTATACAATGGCGCATTTATGGCGTGCTGATGTCAGATGGCTCAGGTACTCATCATACCCTCTGTCCCTTCCAGGAGACAGTGCCTACGCAGTGCGCACCTACATGATGACGCCCTACCTCAATCCTGCAACACCTGCTGAACGGAGATACAATGCAGCACACAGGGGGACCCGCAACGTGGTGGAGCGCACATTTGGACTGCTGAAGAGTCGCTTCCGGTGCCTCCACAAAAGTGGAGGGGCACTACAGTACAGTCTAGAGACCACATGTAGAATAGTGGCTACTTGTGCAATCTTGCACAATATAGCTACCACCAGGGGCATACCTGTAGAAATATGTGAATCTGAATCTGATGAGGATGATGATCCCATACCACCCCTACAGTCAGCAGACAGGAGCAGTGCAGCAGAGGGAAGGCAAAGGCGTGCTGACATCACACACAACCATTTCAGATGTAAGTATGAATGACACAAATGCACTGACAACTGTACCTGTAGTGAATTACATTTATTACCTTAATGTCATGTAATGTTAGTTCTACGAATAGCAAAAAAAATGAAGTGAAAAACTAGAGACAATAGAGGTCCTGAGTAATGCACTATTACGTCATAGTGAACACATTACCCCTCTGGCAGCTACAGTTATTTTTTGCGGCCACACACACCACTTGGGTGCCCAGTTACCTCACTGGCACCTCTATTGTCTGCCTCAGTGGCAGTGCTGTGCCTGGCACTGTGCCGTCTGGTGTCCAATGCTGGTACAGCTACACTGCTGAGGCTGGAAGTGTCCTCTGTGTCCCCCAGTGCAAGCTCACTAGGTGTGGCTGACCTCTGTCCCATTATGTTATCGATCACATTAGTGATTTGTACCAGTCCCTGCTGCTGTGTGCTGCCTCCACTTGTGGAGCCATTGCACGACGTGCAATCAGTGACGTTGCATTTGCCACCCTGTTCACAGAGTGACAGAAGCCCCCAAACATGTTCATAAATCTGCGCTCCTGTCTGCGGTGGCTCACCCTCTCATGGCGCAGCTCCTGGCATAGTTCACGCACAGCACAAGTGAGCTCTCTGGTGTCCTGTGATGCCTGCACCTGTCCCTCATGCAGCAGTTCTATATTAGCATTGAGGCACTCCATGGCGATGCAGGCCCCCCATGTTGCTGTTATGTTGCTGCATATTTTTTTGTAAACCAAGATCCTCTTGTTTTGTAGGCACTGCTGCTGCAACATAGCAGCTTCCAGCCCACCAAAGAAGGAGGGACCCTCATCTTCCTCATTCTGCTGTGCACCTGCACTTGTCGCCATCCTGCAGGGTGCTGTGGTCTGCTGACAACTGGCCTCCTGCATCTGGGTGCGCCTGCCAGTTGGGGATGGTGTAATTGGCCCTTCCTGCTGCTCATCTGAGTCTTGGCTGAGCTCTCTCAGTGGCAGTGCCCTGGGCCTGCGTCGGACTGGTGCAATGGTGAGAGACCCACTTGTGTTGGGATCAGAGGCTGGATGGGTGTCAGTCTCGCCTACGTTGGCTGATGCTGTGGCTGCTGGGCCTGGCCCACCTGCAACGACAATATGCAGCATGTCAATTATGTTTGTTGCAAGTAAGGGCACACAATTGTAATAAAGGTATAGGTACTTCTCTTCACTGTGTTGTGGGTGTTGTGTTCCTCTGGGTGTTGCTTTACTTAATTACATTGTACGTGCTACTTTCAGCTCTGGGTTGTGGACTGCCACTCCCATAATGCATTGTTGTGCTGCTTCTAAGATGTGGAATGGACTACTTCTCACAATGTTTAACATTACTTGCTAATTCCTAAGGGGCTTTTGTGCATACACATATGGGGTTACAATTCAATATTGCACTTATCTTGGCTGGTACTATCTCTGTGACACCAGTCACAGCTTCAGGGAGGAGTGTCAACTCCACTAGGCCCTCTAATGGGGTGGATGGTGCCTCTGTGGGTGGGCAGCCTCCTGTGCCCCTGGCCTCCTGGAGTCTTCTTGCCACCGTCTCCTTCGCACGGGACCGCAGGTCATACCACCTCTTCTTTATCTCATCGACCGAGCGCTGTGCCACTCCAATTGTGCAGATTTTGGATTGAATATCTGCCCAGAGTCTTCTTTTCTCACTCTCCGGCACCTGGAGTGAGCTTTTGCCAAAAAGGCGGTCATGGCTCCTGACCACCTCCTCTGTCAGTACCTCAAGCTCTTGTTCGCTGAATTTGAGCTTCCTCTTTCTCTCTCACTTCTCCTTTCCTTGGGCTGAGGTGTCCATCCTTGCTCAGGTGTGCTGCCTCCTTCAGAGTGTTGCTCAGTGTGGCTGGGCTGCTCTCTCTTTGCATGCTGGTTTGGGTGTGGCACCAGAAACTGCCTGGATGACTCACTTCCTGCTTGTGATGTCATCAGGCTCCTCCAGGTGTGCTTTCTCAAAATTTCTCGCAATTTGCGATTTTTTACTGATTCAGTAAAAAATTGCAAATTGTGAAAATGCAAATTGCGATTTGGTAAATGGGCCTCTCAAACCACAAATAGCGATTTTTAAGAAATCGCTGATTCCGAATCGCAATTTTGTTACATGCCCTAATGCGACTCGGAAATAGCGATTTCTTAAAAATCGCTATTTGCGATTTGCAAGGCCATTTTTTCATACATATGGCCCATTGTCAGTTATTTCTATGTTTTCCTACGTTTTAATATTATTTTTGATTTCAAAGATTAGTTTACTGGGAAAATAATTAGTTATCTACACAAATGGCCCCTTGCTGAAGTCTAAATGTTGTCTACTTTGCATGAATAGATAGCTTTCCTGGTTCACCCTTCAATGAGTGGAATCACAATAAAATAAGACAGATCGACTACCACTTGAAACAAGCATTTGAGCAATAGATCTCACCTACGTAAGCTATTGATTTTTACAACTGTTGTACAGCAGCACGACTTCTGTGCAGAATAGGCTGAAAGGTGAAAGAAAAAGTTCTATGACGGGGCCAGCACTTGCTGCATCAAAGTGCTTGTTCTATTGCTGATGGGATGAAGGGAGGTAGGAAGGGAGGTAACATAGAAAGTGAGGATGAGGCAACGAAAAGGGTAAAAAGTATGAGGTTAGAAGAGTGTTATGATGCGGCCAGTGGTGTCTGCGTCACAGTGCTTATTTTTATGTAATAGCTGGTGGGGGGGCAGCCCGGTCAATAGAGGGAGGGAAAAGGTCAAGGCAACACGGACAGCAGAAGGAGGGAGTGTGAGTGTGGGACAAACCAACACAGACAACAAATGGAAAAATGTGGGAGGGTTGATTAAAGCCAACACAGACAATGAATGGAGGGAGTGGGATGGGGGCAAGCTAACATGGACAACTGAACAAGGGATGGTGGAGATAAGCAAACAGACGGGGAGGAACACAGGGGAGATCTACACAAGGAAGCCGTCTGAAAAAGACACCATGTGGTAGGGTGCTTAAATTCAAAGTAAAAAGTAGCACCTAAAAAAAGAGGTAGCTAAATGACACAAGTAAGGCACCAATGCTTCAGGCGAAGGACAATCACATGAAGAAGAAGAAAGCCTATGGCAGCTGCCCTATACGAAGCAAGCAAATGAGAGTGGCAATATAGCCAATTAATGGTAAGCAATGGTTGGTTTCTAAGCCCACTGGCAGAAAACAAAAGGTCTTGAAGAGGTAGTGCATATGCTGTCTAGGCGAGACCTAAAAATGCAACACTTGATTTCTTTTTACAAATCTGCCTGTTCTTGAAAGCAGAAATGAGTATGATCTCAGCACAGCAACCCTTTTGTCGATGTACTTTTTATTAAAAAATACACTTTCTTGAACAGCACTGTTTAAAAACAAAACAACACAATATTTCTATATTTTGGCTGTTTTCTAAATCTGGGTTCCTTTAGAATCCTGAACATGTGGCAGAAAGAACACAGATTTATCCTGGATACTTTCATAGGAAGAAAAGTTATAACATTTTAACCCTAAGTGCCCCACTCATCAAAAGAGGTTCAGCACTGGGTTTCGAAAAGCGTTACAAGTTAAGGGGATAATAACAGACTCCATCGTAATCACAAAACACAAACATTCTGCCTTAATATTCTTTTTTGAAAATTTTGTATAGCATATAGTGGAGAGTAAACAAATTAAAGTTTTGTGTAAACTCTGTCTTGTGTTATGCTGTCCATTAAGCCTGTCACATTACAAGCATAGATGTAGAGGCACGAAGTGTAGCAGTAGCTGTTTCACATCAGAGAGGCAGATATTGGGAACAGTCAGCCATATATCTGCAGGTTTTTCCAAGAGGCTATCTTTTCATTATCAGACCTGAAATTGCAAGGTGGTGTTTAAGAGAGACCCCCAAAGCAAGTGCCCAGTCATTCAGATGTTATGCCGCCACTGGTAGCTCTAAGAGGGCCTCCAATGCTCGAGTGGAATCAATCAAGCCAGATCAGGTCCAAAGGCTGTACACAGCAAAGATTGGCCACATGCACATTTTAGCCATAGGGCAATGGGTGTAGGGTAAGACCATAGGGAAGCTCATCGTCCAACCCCTATTGCATGTTGGATGCAAGCTCTGGTGTGGCAATACATGTTGCAGACAACCTCCACTGTGCATTTCCAAAGTCTGTCCCTGGTGGTAGTTGTCCACTTGTGGAGGGGTGGGTGAAGACTCTGGCCATAGGCTGAGCCCAATGTCAAACCTGTTCTGCCTGGGGCTGAATATCATGTGCAGTGGAAGTATGATGTTTGAGGAAGGTTTGTTACAGGGCCTTTCTGGAGTGTGGTCACTAAGTCCAATTCCTAATGTAGATTAGATGCAAGGTCTGGCCCTAGACATTATTGAGATGTGATCAGTGATGCAATGCCATTGATGATGTCCTTTAACATGTCATGGATGTTATCATCTGTAAGGTCATAAGCAGTGTATGGCGGTGGGCAAGGGAGTAGCCAGACACTTCAAATACCCTCTCTTGATCAGTACATTTAGCCACACAACAATCATCTAGTTATCCATTGATCTGTAAATCTTTTCACCCTTCCAGCCTTCAATTCGTTCTTTCACATATATAGCCATTCTTTCACGCATTCACCAATCATGTCTATGTATCCATCCAACCACACACCATCCTTTAACTCTTGCCCATCTGTTCATTCTTTAATCTTCCATTCATTAACTTTTTAACCCACAAATCTTTTCACTCATCCATCCTTTATTTCACAATTCCATCTATTCATCCTTATACCCTTCTATTATTTCTATGGCCCATCCTTTACCCCTTCCATCCATTCATCTTTTTCACCCTTCCTTCACACTGCCATCCTTTCCTGCACTTGTTCTTCCTCATTTCTTTCCTTCCCCCTTCCTTTCTCCTCCAGTTTTTTCTTCTCTCACCCCATCTTCTGTCTCACCCTCACTATTTTGTTCTTTACTTTATCATGCTCACTGTTTATATTTCTCTCTCGCTTTAGTTTACCCTGTATTCATCATTTCATTATTTCTTTTGCTGTATTTCGCTGCTCTGTCAGCCCACCTTTCACACCCCTTTTCTCACATTACTGCCTAACAGTATTATTTATGAGATGCAATGTCTGCAAACCTGCAGACAGAAGAGACCAAGAAACAACTAATTGATAGTTTAGTGGGACTAACTTCACAACCCATGGGTTCCAGTTGCACCACCCACTTAAAGTGCTTAATTGGGGGGGGGGGGGGGTCCAATGCCATTGGCAGTGGGGCAAGCTTGGTAAACAATAGCTTGTGAATTTCAGTATTTTTTAGTTTTTAAATGTTAGTTTTTATCTTATCAGCTACAATGCCACTTTGACCTTTGTTTTTTTCTGAGATTTTCTAGGTTTTTGAATGTAAGCTCAGATCTTATTACCATACCTAACTATAACGTCACTTTATCCTGTCTCATCCTTTGTTATTTTCAGTGACTTTGGGCCTGATTTAGATATTGGCGAATGGGTTACCCCGTGACAACGGTAATGGATATCCTGTCCGCTGATCAGTAGTTTCCAATAAGATTTAGATTTTGGCGGAGAGGATAGCTGTCACTGTTATGATGGAGTAACCCATCCACCAATATCTAAATTAGGCCCTTTGCTTTCTAAACGTATGTTAAGTTCTTGTTATCATACCTAACTATAACGTCACTTTAACCTTTGTTTTTCAGTGCATTTCAGTTTTTTATATAAATTTCAGTGGTGCACCACTTTCAATAAATTTAAGAAAGTCCAATCAATCAATGTTGTTTCATTGTTGTCTTAAGACACATTCATAACAACATCAGCCAAAGCGTTTCATCCTCAGAACAGGACTTCTTCAGGGCTGTAATACAATAAATGTAGTACCCTTACACTATGAACCCACATAGACATCATACATTCAAAAACAAACATATAACAATTAATATTAACTTAGCACATTTAACTAATAACTTAACATACAGACAAGGGATACCAACAATATATATAATCAATATTAGAAATCTAAAAATGAATAAAAGACATACTTTAATACGGATTCCACATACTTCTACCATGAAAACATATACACACACTATTACAACAACACAACTTACAGACTCAAAGATGAAATAAACAAAGAAGTGACCAATAGGGCTTATAAAAAACACATCTACATAAAAAAAAATAAACAAACTTCGCAATACTCCCAACCAACTGTTACCACAAATAAAGGTATTATTTTTAATAGTTTTCACCATATTTAAGTTCAATGCAATATTATCCCTTCCATAGTCGGCCTGTGCCATTTCATTCTCACATAGTCACCAAAAAGTTATGTCATGTAAATATATTGATAATTGCACAAAGGAAGTCTGCCGTTTTGTTTGTACAATATTCATAATTCCTATTATCAAACCAAATTAAAAGACACTCACACCTTTTCCTTTTTATTTTTAATCGATTTTCATCCTTCATGTTCAGAACAGTGATTGCACTGTAGGCAACATATTGCCTACATTGAAAATAATACCTAATGTAGAACAGAAAATGCCATATCAAACCAAAAATGTTGCCATCATTAATCACACATATTGTCAGAATCAAGCAAACCTCGCCACCACCACAAAACAAGGCCACAGTATCATCTAATGTGAAATAAAAAAGTGCCCTGTCAACAGTTAAGCATATCCATTTACAACTCTGTAAGTCTATTCTATTTTAACAAAGATGTTTTATCCCAAAAACAGGACTTAGGGGAAAAAAACATAGTACTCTTTATTGTTAGAGACAGCCCGACCAGTTTCTACCACAGTGTTCGTTAATCGCTTTACCAAAAGTCCAAGGGGGAACAAACTACCCCATGCCGCCTACAAAGACATACCAAGTGAGCCCTTATATTATCGCATGTTCTCAAACAAGCCAATCTAAACCAACGGGCCCCTATTTTAAATGGCTTACCTTATTGATATATCAGTAATTCGCCTTCCGCAACCCCAGTGACAGCCGTCACCAAGGCATGAAACCGAATCCTAGCCATCGGGGGTGCTCACTTTTAAAGCTACCGCCTTATCCTATACCCACAATGCAACACAACATTGACGTTGTCACAATAAGCATTCGCAATGTTAGCCCAGGAATAGGTTTGAGAATGCGGCGGCCATTTTGGAATGCTCCCAATGTTCGTCCGCGCCCAATAAATGAGACACGGCCTATTCTTATCCGATAATTTTCTCCAAATTGTTCTACAAATTTGATGTTTTTTCTAAAACAAACATCTAGGTTGACGACCCAAAAGATAAGTCAAATATGCTGCGGCCACCTAAACATGGCCATAATATTTTTTTCTCCTTTTATATATGTGAAGCAGTATCAAAAACAAAAACAAAAGAGATTCCATTAAGATCAATCCATACTATAAAAGTTTATTTGGAATAACCAAAAGTTAAAATAAAGAATTATTATATGCCAATTACATATTCATATCAAGAATGCTCATGTCTACTTTTATGACGGCCATCTCTGAATAGGTTACTACCATGGAATCACATCAAATCCAGCACAGGTCATGATTAATCTAATGGTATGTCCACCAGCTGCACTTAAATGTCAGGCAGCACACAGGACACACATAGCTGCAATTTTCCATTAATAGTTATACTCACACCACTGTATATTATCTCAAATCTTCAATATCATCTACCTGCAAAACCGTAGCTGTTCAAAACCACCAGGGAAGGCCAATACCACAATTATTCAGGGACGGTGTACAATAACACCATAGTCCCCCACAACAAGAATTCAATTTAGAGAATCATACACACATGTGATTATTATCTAAGTGTGTCCATCAAGATGTATCATACTAGTTGGTCATATCCCATATTACAGGACTCCACTACAACAAGTAATGGAGTTCCTCATCCGTGTTATGACCCATTTCTACAGAACACAAATGGCAAATCCATGCAGCCTCCTTCCGGTGTAAGGCAAGTTCTCTATCTTCTCATTTCTGATTTGGTAATGCATGATCTACCTCATGAAACTATATTTTACTTTTGCTAGAATGATATTCTGTCATGTGAAACGTTAAGGGATATCTCATATCAATGTTCCTTACTGTGTGGATATGTTCCTGTATTTGAAACTTCAAAGGCCTTATCATGGAATGTATGTCGGAACGATGCCTGCCGGAACAACGCATGCCTGAACAATGAGGTCGGAACAACAACCTCGTTGTTACCACTAATGCCTTTACCACGAATGCCTTAACAACGATTTTTCGTTGTAAAGGCATTCCTGGTAAAGGCATTAGTGATAGGCATCCATTGTTCCTGCAAGCGTCTCCCCAACCCCCCCACCCCCGGTCCTAAACCTTAAACCCCGACCCCCCACCCCGCCCCACTTACCAGAAAATACCCTGACCCCCCCACCCCGCCCCAAAACCTAAAATACCCCGACCCCCCCACCCGGCCCCCAAACCAGAAAATACCCTGCCCCCCACCCCCGCCCCCAAACCAGAAAATACCCCAACCCCCACCCCGCCCCAAAATATAAAACCCTGACCCCCCACGACCGCCCCACTTACCAGAAAATACACTTAACAGAAAAGGCATCCATTGTTCCTGCATGCGTCACCCCGACCCCCCAACCCCCGGCCATAAACCTTACGCCCGACCCCCCACCACGCCCCAGCCCCAAAACCAGAAAATAAACCCGACCCCCCCACCCCCGGCCCTAAACCTTAAACCCCGACCCCCTGCCCCCAAACCAGAAAATACCCTGACCCCCCCACCCCGGCCCTAAACCTTAAACCCCGACCCCCCACCCCACTTGCCAGAAAATACCCACACCCCCGCCCCAAAACCTAAAACACCCTGACCCCCCACCCCTGCCCCAAAACCTAAAACACCCCGACCCCCCATCCCGCCCCCAAACCAGAAAATACCCTGACCCCCCACCCCTGCCCCAAACCAGAAAATACCCGACCCCCCCACCCCCGCCCCAAAATCTAAAACCCTGACCCCCCACGCCCGCCCCACTTACCAGAAAATACCCGACCCCCCACCCCACCCCAAAACCTGAAACACCCCGATCCCCCACCCCGCCCCAAAGCCTTAAACACCCCCACCCTCCACCCCGTCCCAAAACCTAAAACACCCTGACCCCCTACCCCGCTCCAAAACCTAAAACAGCCAACCCCCACCCCTCCCCAAAACCTAAAACACCCCGACCCCCTGCCCCACTTACCAGAAAAATACCCCGAACCCCCCACCCCGCCCCAAAACCTAAAACACCCGACCCCCCATCCCCGCCCCAAACCAAAAAATACCGCGACCACTCACCCCGCCCCAAAATATAAAACCCCGAAACCCCGCCCCCCTTACCAGAAAATACCCGAACCCCGCCCCAAAACCTAAAACCCCTGACCCCTTATCGTGCTGCCCACACAGATCTTATTACATGTGCACCCTATGTTATACATAACATATTTCATTTTGAAAGTTATAAAATGTCTGATTTCATATCTCCTCATTTTATTGTAGCAAAAGTTTTTAATCTTATCCACTCCCAGGCTACAAATACTACATTCATGGCATGTAAAGAATCCTTTTGGACCTGTGGATAGCCATGTTTGTGTCTTGATCGTTGAGATTCAACTGGGACATAAATAATCCCTGAGGGTTCGGCCCCTACAATAGGTCACCTTTGGCTTATTGAACACCTCATTTTTGATACCAGGCACCTCCAAGAGCAGATGCCAATGCCTTTTTAAGATTTTATAGATATCATTACTCAAGACAGAATATTGGGTTACAAACGCCAAATGTGTGGACTTTTTTTGTTATTATTAGATTTCAATGTTGCACTTCTCATCATCCCTCCAATCTGTTTTTCCGCATTTGCCAAGACGTCTTCCTTATAACCCCGGTTCCTGAATCTCTGTTTGGCATTATTAATGTGAGCAGAGAATGCATCCCTGGTACTACAGTTGTGCCTTATCTGTACCATTTCACCAAACGGAATGTTATTAATAACTGTGTTTGGGTGAGCACTATTCACATGAAGAACACTGTTACATGCTGTAGACTTCCTAAACAAAGTACTCTGTATTTTATTGTTTTCCACATAAAATTGAATATCCAGGAATTCTATTGCATACTCAATTGAACATTGTAAGGATTATCATTAAGAAATACATGGTATGCCAATATTTGTTCCACAGTCCCTTTCCACAATAGGATAATGTCATCTATATACCTCCCCAAAAGACAACCAAGTCAATCCATCAGGAGGCATGTCTACCCCAGGCATGCTCCCTCTCATACCAGCCCATAAAGCGGTAAGCATAGGATGGAGCAAACCTCGAACCCATTGCGGTCCCCTGTGTTTGGTGAAACCACTGACCATCATGAAGAAAATAATTTTTGGACAAGATAATATCAATCATTTCCATGATCATGTTATTAAGTTCCCAATGATCTGCGGTTCTAGTGCGTAGAAAGGATTCAATTGCTCTAGTGCCAAATTGTTTCTGTATACAGTTGTATAAGCTGGTTACATCCATCATTACGAACATCAAGTCATCGTTTTTTTATCATAGTCAGCCAATTCCTCCACTGCTTATAACCTTCAGCAACACAAACTGGGAAGTTGGCCACAGGGCATGGCCTCCGGCCTTGCTCTGCACCCAACCTCACTTTGATGACCAGCTCCCATCTGTCCATGGCCTCTGGCCAATGGCAGCAGGGAATGGAGATATGGCCTGGCCTCTGGTTAGCCCCTGTGGCCAACTCCCCACTATGTGTGTCTGTTGGTCATGTCCTGAAAGAGGGTGTCCGCAGGGCCTGTCATCGGGCCAGGCCCTCCACCCAACCCAACCAGAGAGTGGCCCCTCTGCATGGCCTTTAGCCGTGTGCAGCCACAAATTGGCTGCAGGACCTGGCTGGGAGCCTGTAACAGGGCTTCCGTTACGATTAACCCCGAGTACCCGCACTGGACTGACAAGGACTCCCCTACAAAGTATCCTGGGGCACTATGGGAAAGGACTTACCCTGCGGGGAGGAGTGGTTCCAGGGCCATACCCTGGAGGAGGGCCAAGGAAGAAGGGCAGAAAAGGAGGAACTGGGGGAAGCAGTTGTGGGACCCGACCAGGAGGAGCTGGAACCGCATAAGAGAGTGAGAGCGGAGAGAGGAGGAGACATGAAGCCAGCCACGAGCACTGATCATTGTCGAGAGAGTACAACCAAGGGACAGCCACAGTCCTGGAGGAACATGGCTAAACAAGGTATGACCATATTTTGACAAGAATCACCTATTAGTCATGAAGAGCAAGGGGAGGGAAAGAGAGTAAAAGGGGCATCCCTAGAATAATAAACATTGAACTGTTGGGACTGATGTTGGCGGGAGATTATTACTGAGCACATATGCATGATAATCACCCCTGAACAACAATTCACCATGAATGTATGTATTCCACATACCTCCACAAGCACCTCCCCGGTGGCCCACCCCACATCCTATATATTAAAAACACTTACCTGAGACCACTCCATTTTTCTTTATTCCTAGGGTGACTAGTCGGAGTCTTGACCAAGGGAAACCTGTCTCCCGCCATGGAAATGAAGAGGAGAGGGTGAAGACCCAGGACAAGACCTACAGAGAGAAAAAGAGAACCGCAACTTGTGAAACCACATGTTCCCCACCTGAGACGAGTGAAATAAAGATACCTCAGCATGCAAAACCCCTAGTAAACCTTAGTTATTATATTGTACCCCACAACAGTGTTGTCAGAAGTGGGATATTTGTTTGCTAAGGTCTAGGGGGTATTATCTGCTGCCTACCTGGACACAGATACACCATGGATGACGTGATATGCAAGTTGGCAGAAGAATAGAGACATCTACAGTTGGTATTCGAGGAACAAGTGAAAACAGCACAGAAAGATAGGAAACAATTTCAAGAAGCTCTGAAAAGTCAGGCGACAATAACTGCCAATAACCAATTAGTCCATGAGACTGCCATCCAGAAGCTAACCGAAACGACTGCGAGTTCCAAGGTTCACCTGAATGTGCCAAGCTCGGTCTTGCAGAAATATCTGATTGGCGAGGATCCTGATTCTTTCTTTACCAATTGTGAGAGGGTTGCCCTCTCTGCCACTTGGCCTAAGGAACAATGGGGTCAGTATGTAGCATCTTTATTGACAGGAGAGCTACATACAGCTTATCAAGCGGCCAATCCAGGTGGAACCGCTCCATATGACGAAATCAAAAAGGCAATATTGGAAAAATTGGGATAGGATAGTGAACATTATGGGGTGACATTCCGGCGTGAGAGATGGGGCAATGACGCCAACCCCAGAGCGTTATTTTTCAGAATTCAAGATGTAGGATTATGATGGCTGAAGCCCGATGGAATCTACCAAGGCGGAGTTGGTACTGAAGATCTTATCAGAACAGTACTTAGAGGCCATTCCCAGTTCTACCCGACATTGGATCAGACAACACCCTACGGTTTCCATAACAGATGCTATAGAGTTTCCCAGTGCATACCAGCGGACAATAGATTCTAAGGCCTATCTACCATGTGGGAACAGAGCACTCCTCTCAGCAGAAAAGGCCTTGGGTGAATAAAACCCTCAGAGGGGACTCCTAGACAATAATAGACCTCTGTGACATCTGGGAAAAGAGATGATGTCCCAACTCCAGTGCTATAACTGCCCCAAGTGGGGACATATAGCCCAGAGTTGTTCCCGATGGGTCGAGAATCCTGAACCCATGGAAATCGGCTTCTCGAAAGGGAGAGGCATGTGTACAGGGAGTAGAAGCACTAGGGCTCATATTTAGATTTTTTTGGTGCTGCAATTGCATCATTTTTGTATGCAAAAGTGGCGCAAATTCAGAAAATACATTTATATTTTGTAAGTTTGCGCCGCTTTTACGTTAAACATATTACGCAAATGCAGGGCAAAAAATGTATAAATATGGGCCTAAGTAAGTAATAGAAATGACAGTAAATGGTCAGCCCACCCAGGTGCTGATAGATTCCGGGTGCCGTCAATCCGTTATCAAAGCTGAAAGGGTGGCTCCTCAACAATGGAGAAAGGACGATAAAACTGCAATAACGTGTGTACATGGAGAGACCAGAATCTAACCCCTTGCTCAGGTGACCATTGAATGGAGAGGAATGCTAGAAGTACTTAAGGTTGGAGGCATTCCTGGTTTAATAGAAGACCTTATAATAGGTACTGATTACAAAGACTTCTTGTTATTATTGAATAAAGCAATCAGCCAAGAAAAAAACATTCCAGTGGTTATCAGAGGCCCCTTTTCATGGAGATACTATAGAAAGAGGTAAGGAAAATATGAAGCTGAGTCGCAGTAAAAAAAGCGAAAACAACAAGACATATTGTACTCCTCGTTTATCTCATATTCTTTCCTTCTCTTCCACAGTACACCCTGGAGATCCTCATTTGGGGAGCTTCCATACATGCCAGAGGGAAGACCCCACCCTTAGAAAAGTCTGGAAGCAGGTCGTTCCATAAACGCTGGATAAGGTAGGAGTCTTCTTTACCATAAAAAAGGGTTTGCTGTGTAAAATGTAAAAACCCAGGATAAAACACAAACCCAGCTATTAGTATCAAATACCATTAGATCCCAAGTCTTACACTTGGCACATAGCCAAACCGGAGAAGGTCATTATGGTCAAGAAAAAACTGAATCCTATCTTCTCCAACGTTTCTATTGGCCAGGGGTATATTCAGACATACAGAAGTTTTGTGCCTCTTGTCCCAGATGTCAACTTACCAATCCCCCTCAACAGCCCAAAGCTCACTTATATACCTTACCCATTATTGAGACCCCATTTACCAGGGTTGATATGGTTTTGGTTGGTCCCTTAGCTCTTCCTCGAGGGGTTATAGGTATATTCTAGTCCTCGTTGACTATGCCACCAGATACCTTTAGGCTGTTCCGCTGAGAAATATGACTACCAGATTGGTGCCCCAAGCAATGATTGAATTCTTTACGAGAGTGGGTTTTCCTAAAGAACTATTAAGGGATCAAGGAACTTATGTCCAAGCTAATGAGACCGATTTGCGATCTGTTAGGTATCAAGCAATTGAGAACCTCAGTATGTCATCCACAGACAGACCTATTAGTGGAATGATACAATCGTACTGTTAAGTTACTACTTAAAAAGACCATTTCCGATGCTGGTAGGGATTGGGACAAAAACCTACTACAAGTTCTATATGTCATTCGCACCCATATGCAATCCTCCATGGGATGCTCTCCTTTTGAGACTTTCTAGAGCCTAGTGGATATGGCAGCAGAAAAATGGGAAGAAGAAGAGGATGAGGGTAAGAACCTATTGGAGCACAGCCAAAATTTAAAAGACAGTTTACCCTCCCTGTGGGCAGAGGTACATGAACAGATGGAGAACACCCAAAAGAAGCAAAATAAGTATTACGATCAGAGAAGTAAATTAAGAGAACTGCAATTCGGTAGCAAAGTACTCATTTTACTACCCTCCTCTGAGAATAAACTGCTTGCAAAATGGCACGTACCATATGTAGTGAAAGGAAAGAGGTCTCCGGTTACATATAGGATTGCAGTGCCACATGTAAATAAGAATGAACAGATATACCACATTAATCTATTGAAGGAATTGAAGGAAAGAGAGAATCCAAAGGGAATACCCGCCCAGGTATCTCTAATTACCAATACTAATTTCCTGAATATTCAGTTTCCACTGACGAACCCTGAAACACAAAGGAACCCTTTCCAACTCTAAATAAGAATCTCACCCAAGAACAGAAAGAACAGGCGGTATCATTGATCAATCACTATAGGGACGTTTTTTCCAATACTCCTTGAGAACTCCTCTCGCTCAACATCACATTAATACGGAAAAAGGGAAACATGTCCGTTTGAAACCATATCGTATTCCTGAGGCCCGGAGAAAAGCCGTGGAGGAAGAAGTAAACAAAATGTTGGGTGGCTATATTATCGAACCTTCAGCCGGCGCTTGGTGCTCCCTGATTGTACTGGTACCATACCCCACTACGAAGAAACAAATTGGCTTATTCCTAGGTTTAGTCGGATATTGTCAGGAGATTACCCATTAAATCAAACTTCCACAGGAGCAGATGCCTTTTACCCATCTCCCTCCAACAGATGTGTGCTCAAACTTTACTGTTTATCTGAACCCTGCATCCGCTAGGGGAAATGGGAATAGAAAAAGCGAGACTGCCTCCAGATCCAGGTCCAGCCTGTGTTTCCCACTTGAAGATAGGATATTGAGTGTGTGCATCTGTAACCTGCACCTTTCTTCTTATTAGGATTTCTGTAAAGGAAGGACCTGCAGTCGGGTGAAAAGAGCATAGATAGGTACATTCCTACTGTGCATTCAACTGTTCAGCCATTCACATTCACACAATTCTTTTGATCTCCTAACCTGGATCTTTTGAGAGACTAGCCTCTCTCTAAGAGAACAATGTTAACTTAATATCTTCTTTTCTCCAGGAGTCAGAGGTATCCAAGGTTCTCTGGATAACAGTTCAAAGGTTCACAAATATACAATCTACTACTGTCTTTTACTGGAAACGAAAACTCCTTCTCACGGTTCAGTTTTTATCAATCACAGACTCTAGGAATTAGTCTGAGCACTGAGGTTTGTCTCTAAGACTGGCAAGTCTGCAAGGCAAAGAGTTATTGAATATATATGTACACATATATATTGGCAAGTCTGGAAATCATACAAAAGGATTCCTTACTGCAGTTGCTTGAAGTTCTGTTAAGCCAAAGCAAATTCTCCTCAGAAAGCCGATAGCTAGTTGTTGGAAGAAGGAAGAAATTCAGCTTTCCCAGAAGGGAAAAAATAGCTGGTGTGCACACCATAACAAGAAAAATAATTAATTACTCAAAACTGGAAGAATTCTCTATGAAACAAAGCGCCTCAGGAACACTGCTCATTTTCCTCAGGATATCAGTTGAAGTGCACAGCTCCAAGAGAGATACAGCTGGAGGGAATCTTCAGCACAAGACTAAGGTGGAAACAATAGAGCGCTGACCTCACAAAGATTTGCGGCCACCATCTTGAGTGGCAGTTAAACCTGAAGAAGCTAGTTCTAAGAACAGCCTCTGCAAGAGCCACCGGGAGTGAGGACGCTGCTGCATTTAACGTGGGTACAAGGAAAAGGGGAATCATTTTTGCTGCAGGGAGAACTTAACAATACTGGCAATAGTTTTCCTGACAGATATTACTGGAGGTTTATACCCCACTTTGCAAACAAGGCTGCCCCTTGGAGAATCTACTCCAAGCCAAAAACCCTAACTGTATCACATTCTTGACACCCCAACAAAAAGACAGTTTTGATGCCCGACGAAACATTCTTTACACTCTCCCGGTTCTCTGTTGTCCTGATTTCGCCAAGCCTTTTTTGCCCCAGACTGATGCTTCCGATCAATGGTTAGGAGCAGTACTGCTACAACCAGACAACAAAAACAAACTCCACCCAATGGTGTACATTAGTTGTAAACCATTGCCTTGTGAACAGAATTATCCAACCGTAGAAAAGGATTGCTTATGTATAAAATGGGCAGTAGAGGCTCTTTGCAACTATTTGTTGGGACATTTTTTTAACATACTTACAGGGCGTGCGCCATTAACCCGGCTATCACAACATAAAGACACTAACCCCAGGATACTTCTATCGTTTTTAGCTCTCCAACCTTTCTTATTCCACACTCTCCATCTTCTGGGAAAACAGCAGGTCACAGCCGACTACCTATCGCAGACGCCGGGACCTTCATGGGTGGATCGTCATGCTTGGATGGGGAGTTATGTAACGGAGCTTCTGATACGATTAACCCCAAGTGCCCACACTGGACAGACGAGGATGCCCCGAAAAAGTACCCCAGGGGCACTACGGGGAGGGGCTTCCCCAGCAAGGACGAGTTGTTCCAGGGTCATACCCTGGAGAAGGGCCAAGGAAGAAGGGTGGCAAAACAGGAAGCGGGGAAAGCAGAGCGACGCAGAAAAAAAAACAGAAGTGTGGAGACAGGAGACGCGGTGAAAGAGAACGTCGAGAACGAAGACGCAGGCCCTGACCATAAGGAGCTGGAACCGTGAATGAGGGCGGTGAGAGGAGGAGAAACAAAGCCGGCCACGAGCGCTGATCATTGTGGAAAGAGTACAACCATGGGACAGCCACGCCACGTTCCTGGAGGAACGTGGGTAAACAAGGTACCACTGTATTTTGACAAGAAACAACAGATTAGTCATGAAGAGCAAGGGGAGGGAAAAGAGTAAAAGGGGCATTTTTAGAATAATAAACATAGAACTGTTGGGATTGATGGAGGCGGGAGATTATTACTGAGCACATATACATGATAATCACCCCTGAACAAAAATACACAATTAATGTATGTACCCCACATACCTCCACGAGCACCTACCTGGTGGCCAACCCCACATCCTAAATAATAAAAACACTTACCTGAGACCAGTTCATTGTTCTTTATTCTGAGGGGGACTAGTCGGAGCCTTGACCAAGGGAAACCTATCTCCCACCACGGAAACGAAGAGGAGAGGGTGAAGATCCAGGACAAGACCTAAAGCGAAAAAGAGAGAACCACAACTTGTGAAGCCACATGTACCCCACCTCAGACGAGTGAAATAAAGACACATCAAAATGAAAAACCCCTAGTAGACCTTCGTTATTATATTGTACTCCACAACAGAGCCAACCCCCCCCCCAGGGACACACCTTTTGTTGTGTGTGGCCTTCAGCCATATACAATGGGGGGCTGATCACAGGGCCTGGTCAGAGACCAAGCCCTGCAGCCAACCCCTCTAGGCTGCAGAGCCTGGCATCCCACAGGACCGCAGGACCTTGCGAGATTTTTCAGAGAAGCCTGCACGGTACTGCAGTACCCTGGAGGTGAAGCTTGAGGACAGCTCCCGCAGGAGTACTGTGATACCTCACAGGAGGACTCGCTGGGTCCTGCAGCACCAGCGGCAATGATTATTTTTTTTTAATTTTGGCCCCTAGGGGTTTTTCTTGATCCACCTAAAAGTACCAGATGGCAACGGTGTGCCTACCATGACACCTTACACCTCGTTTTTGTAGTTTACATTTTCAGGACACAGGGACCGAGTCCCCAAGTTCTGTTATGTCGGCCTCATCATTTTTCTCTGGATTGTGGCCAGATAATCAGATCTCTCCATAATGCAGTACCAGTCCTGGTCCCTTGTTACAAAACTGCCTTACAGGAGAAAAAGCCCTCTCACTCAATCAGCTGGCCCTATTTTTTGATTTAATGATACAAGATCAACAGTTCAGATATACCTAGCTTTTTAACAACTTCGAGCACTTTGAGTGAAGGACACTGGCCGCCGATGAGATGCTTTACTTGCTCCATACTCCACAACATAGACAAACACATGAATAAAAAGTGAAAGCACACGAAGACAAATCACATTGACCAATGAGAAGCAAGGACATGCGAATGATGTTAAAGTCAACCAATTGTAAATAATAAGCAGGCTATTAGCCCTTTCTAAGCTTTCTTTTAAGAAAAACAAACTCCCAGTCACTTCAAATGTCACATACACTGTCTCAGCCAAAACCTAAAAACTGCAAATGGAGCACTCTACAACACATTGGACACGCTAAAACTGCTCACTTAAAATGTCGGTTTCTCTAGCAGATTTTTAAACATAGTACAGTGCCATCCACGCCCATCTAGAAAAGTCATAAGTTCCATTTATGTGGCAAAGTCTTTAAGTGTAAGATTAGCTAGTACAATCTATGCTGCGCTGAAAACCACAAAAGCCATTTACCATTCCAGGCACAGTATTACAACTTTGGTAGTTTGGATGGTAAACTAACATCCAAACCAACCTGAAATAAATAAAAGCAACTGGCTTTTGTAGTGCTTGGAGTTACCAGTGATCTACTATTTGCCCATGTAGGTGGGACTATAATTTTTTTTTTTTGGCCAAGTCAGTCAGTGCCAACTTGCTCTATGTTATAAATTGGCATATAAATTAAAAAATAAAGGAATCCCATTGGACATGGGAGTCGGGTCTTTCATCTTGTCATCCCTTTCAGAACCACGGTTCCAAAGTTGCAACAAGTTTCTGAGTGATCGGATTTGCTGAATTGTGGTGGCCATTTTAGGATGTGGGAAAAGCCCTGCACAAAAAGGCCATATATAGGCCTGACCCTTTGGCAAGTAAAAGGGCCTTCTAAGTGTCACCTTTTTGTAATTATTTTTTATTTATTTTTAAAGGAGTTTCAGGAACTGCAGTAACCTGGCTTATAAAATGGTGAGCAAGGAGCACAGTAACAACAATGGAACCTAAGCCCCAGCTGCAGTTACTGTTGTTTTGGTTCAGTGGGTCTTCAACATGGCTTTGTTAGGCAAAATTGAGACAAGTTCTACAACCCATCGATTGTAGACATTTGGCCTGGGTTGAGTAACCCTGAATCCAAAAATGTATCCAAAAACATTTTAACCAAAAAAGGCAAATTAAAATGTGTGACAATAAAGACCATCATACACCGGACATTATTGTCTTATGGTGGGCTGGGCTCACCTGTTGTTGACCATTCACAGCAAGTTGTATTTAGTGTCTGACTATGCAGGCAATGCCGCTGCGCATGTCCAAAGACTGTGCACAGTGGAGGAAAGTTGGATGGAGGGCTTGCGGGCAACGTGCACTGTGCATGGTCAAAGCCCTGCACAGTGGGAGTTGACTGTCTGTGAGGTGTTGGATCATGGGCCTGGCCAGTGGAGGGCCTTGCCAGTGGGTTTTGGGTGTAGGGCGTGACTATGGCCAAAGGCTGTGCTCAGCAGGGTTTGTATATGGTTGGCAGGTTGGATGCACAGGGAAGCACCTGTTATGAATGGCACTCTCATTAAGGTCCTTCATTTCATGTCCTCTGTCACTGTGTCACTGACTGTCTCAAACAGTTCTACTCACTCATCTCTCTTCTTGTAAATCATTTGTGCTGACTTTCATTCACACTCATTCATATATAAAGCAATTAGCATACATTTTTGTTTAAACTTCTTAAGTTATCTGACAAGAATCTATTTTTGTTTTTCTTAAAGTTTTTTTAGTTTTTTTAGTTTTTGGAGAAAACAAAACAAAAATGCACCTTAGATAGTGGGAAAAGAACTTGGATAAAAAATGTAATCTGGTGGACTTGTACTTGAGATTTGTGTATTCTCCCTTGTTGCTCTCCACAAGAGGCGAGCATCCTGCATACCAGGCAGAACAAGATAGCAGCGCAAAGCACATATCAGTCTTGACTTGCTTCTGCCAAAGGATTTCTTGTGTGACAAACTTTGACTAGGAGGAATGGTGTGCTGTAATGCTGAGGCTGATGTAGTCATTTTTTCTGCATTAAACCTCCTTTACCCACACTGAACTGGCATTCATGCAAGTTTTAAGATGCTTGAGCATGGATAGCATACCAAAGCTATACTTGCCATTGCTTTCCTCACCCAGCTTCATCTGGCACAAAGGGCACATCACATATATGGAGAAAAGTTTGTTTCACCTACAGAGATTGTCAAAACTTTCCAACTAGTATGGTGATCGAACACCCTTGGTGTGGACATCTTTAGTTTCTTTATTGATCATCTGAGCATGTTTCTCTGGACTTCCCCTCTTCTGTTGATCCTGTCCAGAAGCCTTTGCTGAAGCACAAAATGTGTGTATCTCAAAAACGGAAACAATAGTCTCCTTTGCTTCGGAACTTTCCTAGTGTAAGCGATATAATGATATGTGAAAAAACATCAACTATCTTATTCCCAGTGTCACCTTTCCTTATAGCTTAAAATGTGACATATCAAAATGAATTACTAAGGGTTTGAGTCGCACTTAGAGAACCCCTACCTCAAATCAATAAAAGGAAATTGAAAAAGAAACTTTGCAAAACATTACAGGTTCACAGCTCTTGGAAAGGAAGTCCTGCCTTTCTGATCTAGTGATCTCTACAAACCCAAGAAGAGAGTCAAAGGACTATACCATGAATGCTAAACGAAACCCAGAACACCAAAACACCAAAAAAGGGGATAAGTGTGAATGGATAAACACTTCAGACTCTCCAGAGAAGTCCGCCACCTAAAGAATCAAGTAGCCAACCCTTTGGAGGACACTATTTTCACTCTGTTCCTAGACAGCAAGAGAAGGAAGCTTCTGAAATGGACAAAATGGCACCACAACAGACTGCAAAAAGCCAGGAAGCAGCAGGAAAAAGTCAAGTGTAATCCTCTACTGAAAGACAGCAAGATGATTTTGTTGTAGAAGTGGCAACAACTTCAAGGGCTGGCGGTGTTCCTTATTTGGAATGAAAATCTCTGACATGGAAATGTTTTACACACTACACAGAACAGACTAAAGGGAATGTCAAATACCCTTTGTGTCACTAGGCCCAGCAGCATAAACATCTAGGGATGTATTTTTTGGCACCGAAGTCATGATGAAACACCTCAGAGCCATGCACCCAAATGAGTACTCCCAAGTAGAGCTGCAGGAGCAACGATGGAGGAGGAAACACTTTTACCAGAAATCCTCCGACCAGCAAGAGAGGAAAAAGACCGCAGATTGCAGATCTTCTCCTTATTCTTCAATAAATGCAAAAAGATCATTTTCTGGGGGGAAATGAATACAAAATATAATCTTGCTGGCAATATACCAGCACTTGAAAAAGCACAACAACATCACTTTCAAAGTGAAGAAAAAGTGAAGAAAAATGACAAAATAGTTTGTAAAGCTTGTGTAAACCAGAAAAAGGGAAAACAACTAAAGAAATAAACAAACAACACTAAAGAGGGTTCCGCAATAATAACCGTAATAAGAAAACACAATAATAATAAAAAAATACAAGGGGTTGTCTGGCTGTGGTGCAATGGGCCATGTGCCCAACCATTGTTGCACAGAGCCAAAGGCTGTGCCACAGGGTTGACTGCCCATTGTGGGTTGAGTGTAGGACATGGGTGCAGGCCTAGCCCTTCGGGAAATCCCCACTGCACATGGCAGAAGGCTGTACATAGATGGGGTTCCAATTAGTCAAGTTCATCAGTTGTGGGGCACGGAATAAGAAAAAAACTTGTAATACCCCCTTACTCTTCATATGACATCATACATGACAGCATAGACGTTATTGCACATAACAGAACTGAGAAACATGGAGAAAGAAAGACAATGACCTCCATGGACCATACGCCATGGGGACAACCCCTGCTGTGATGAACATCATGCACAGTGCGAGATTACATTTCATGCATAGACTGTGTGTGAGAACTTCCAGAAAGCCAGGCCCTGGGAACAACCAATGCTGCAAATGTCCAGCGGACATGCCAAGCTTGAGATGTTGAGTCACGAGCAGCTTGTGCATGAGTAGAGGGAGGTCGGCCGTCTGAGGCAAGTTGGATCCAGGTGCTGGCCACAGTCCAAGTCCTGTGAACAAACCCCGGTAAGCATGGCTAAAAACCATGCACAGCGGAGATTGGCCACCCATGATGGATTAGGCACAATTATGGTTCTGAAACAGATTCAAATAAACCACTGAAATTTGCAAGCCATCACTGCTCAATTTGAGCTGGCGGTTGCAGGTGGAGGTCACAACACTCATTTTGGGGACCAGCTCTTATTTTTATGCATTAGACATTTAGAGAGAAAGACAGGGAAAGCCACACAATACGGAAAGAAAGAGGAAGAGAAATACAGAAAAAATGGGACAAAGGAACAAAGCAGAAACTCGCAAGAGTGAGATAAAGGGGTACTGTGTGTCTGGTAGTGGATCAGATATACATGAGGTGGATTCAAGATTAAGCAGCATTCGTATTTAGCAAGCTGACATTTAATTGCACCAGTCCGTCACGAGCTTTCTGAGCAGAGTTTAGGGCATCAAGACTTTAATGATACTACATTCGTAGTCATCTCTGTCAAACCGATAAGGGTAATTGTTCTATGTAATGTCATCTGTAAGATGATTTACAACATTTATAATTGCATCTGTTTCATTAAGGGTGAGATCTTGAGCATTGCATTTGGTGTGCCTGTGATTTGCATGCTGTTATGCACTTGAACTGTGTTTTTGATGAATATTTAAAATATATATCTTCTTAAAAACCAGTTACAGTGAATTAATATTTACATGTATGCATGTATGAAAATAGCATACTAAACAATGTAACACTTTACAGGGACTTTCCAATTGTTGGGAGAGTTAGGAGAGGGGTGGCTAAATAAACGTGTATTGAACCAGCTGATGCAGTCTCCGTGGAGCAAGTTATTTTCCCACTGTGAGTGAGCGAGCATTCCCGGGTTCCAGGCTTGACCAGTTTTTTTAAGGTTTCACACTTCAGTGGTCTAAATCTCTCACTTGTCTCTCACTCTAACCCCACCATTGTAAATCGAAAGGGTTATTTATATATGTCATGGATGCTGATTCCACTCAATACATATTGGTAATTAAAAGACATCATACGAACAATGTCTCCTTCTGCGGAGAATGGATTAATTCGATTTTGATAAATATGTTTCTGCATTGTATATTGCAGCCCTCATGCTGAAGGAGTACACTGCTGAGGGTTCCAAGTAAACACGTTCAGCCTGAGAAAGCACTTGATGGGAGAGGCAAGTAGAGGGAACCTAGGGCCAGATGTAGCAAAAAGCAAAATTGCGACTTGCAATTTGCGAGTCCATCCAACTCGCAAATTGCAAGTCGCAATTTGCTATGCAGTACGGTGTCTCAGACACCGACTGTGACTCGCAATGGGGTCGCAATGACCCACCTCATGAATATTCATAAGGTGGGTCGCAAATTGCGGCCCCATAGAGAGTCAGGGCACTCACAGGGATGGTGGCCTGCTGGGAACAGCAGACCACCATGTCCGTGACTGCTTTTAAATAAAGCAGTTTTTTTTTTTCAAAGTGCAACCCGTTTTCCTTAAAGGAAAACGAGCTGCACTTTGAAAATAAAACCGAAACCTTTTGTTTCGGTATTTTTCAGGGCAGGTAGTGGTCCATTGGACCACTGCCTGCTCTGAAAAATTAGTTTTTGTGCTAGACACAAAGGGGAAGGGGTCCCTATGGAAAGGGGACCCCTTCCCGTTTGCGCCTGGGTTACCATCCACTTCAAGTGGATGGTAACTGCGCCTTCATTTGCGACCGCAATCGCGGTCGCAAATGAATATACATAGCATTGCGAGTCGCTAATAGGAAGGGAACACCCCTTCCTATTAGCGAGTCAGAAATGCATTTTGCGAGTCGGATCCGACTCGCAAAATGCATTTCTGCATTCCGGTGAGGCTTTTGCGACTTGCAAACGGCGTTTTTCGCCGTTTGCGAGTCGCAAACGCTTTGCTACATCTGGCCCCTAGTCACTTGTATCAACATGCCACAGAGCAAGGTGTAAAGTGGTCGCACCTCGGAGTTTCAGTGACCTGTTTGAGGAGTTCGTTGCCAGACTAGAAAGACGTTTTTACTCCTGATGATTTAATGCCTCTATTCAAATAACGAAGATTGACGAACAAAAACAAAAAAGATACAATCGGGCAAGTAAGTTACACAAAATATAGTGCAGTGAAAAAATTAATAACTGAAACTGCATCTATTGTCCCTTAGAATGTTCGATACGTCAAACCTACCAAAATTTATTGAAGGAAAATGTGTGGTAAATTCTGCTACACGAAGTCATGTACAAGCCCCTTGCGCCACCGTAGCCTAATTTTTTCTGACGCTATGGCAGTGCAGAACAGTCCCCCATCCCGCGCCGTATTTACAAACTGGTGCAATAGGACCATTGCGCCAGTTTGTAAACCCTTGCGCCACATCATACTCGAGCCAGGTATAATGTATGCAAGGGAGGCGTTCCCCTGCAAGAAGGCCCTTAGGAATGGTGCAATGAAATCTACAAGATTTCACTGCGGCATTCTAGGTTCATTTTTTAATACCTGCCCAGGGTTGGCATTAAAGTGAGGCAGTGCTTTGTTCTATAGGCCTCCCTGCGCTTTGCTGAACTAGCATCAAAACTTTTGACGTTAGTCCTGCAAAGCGCCGCAAATGCATCAGAAATTCTGACGCAACTTTGTTAATGAACGCCATGGTGCATTATATTGTAAATACAGCATTACCATGGTGTCATTAGGGGGGCATAGGGCGGCGCCAAACTGGTGCATTGTGAACGATGCACAAGTTTCTTATAAATGAGGACCTTGGTGCGAAAAATACCTGTGAGAGAAACCGGAGAAAGTGAGATACGTACTGCACCTGGTAAATACTAGACCCTGGGGTACTGGTATTTACTGGATGGAATTAATACTTAACCCTTTATCTCCCACCACCTAATCAGATTATTTGTGCTTTCGGGTGAGCTATACACAAGAAAATTTAGTTATGAACTCGTGAGAGCACTGTGTTTTTTTGTTTTTTTTAGCAGAGGTGGCAATCGTAGATTGCAGTAAATCCCAAAGACAGTACATTCATACCTAGCACTAAGACCCGCCAGCCACCACTGCTGAAGTAATTAACCATTAGGTGAATGGGAGAAGCTGTGAGGTTTAGGTGAAAGGTGACCTGGCATGCAAGGGTCTTGATCGTACCGCAGAGAAATTCTGGGGTCCGTCAGGAAGCCTAGTTGGGCGAGAGATAAAATCATTCACAGTCTGTATATTAGTTCAACCTATCAGATGTCTTGGTGTGACCAAACATTTTTAAAAAGTGAAACTCCTAATTAACTACCTTCTTGTGAGCACTTGTGTGGAAAGTGTCACTAAAAGTGCAAGGAAGATTCGAAATTAAGAGGATTTTTCAAATAAAGTTCAGAGTTTGGGCTCTAGTTACAGCGGCGGCTAGAGGTGGGGAGTTGGGGGTTGGGTGTAAATAACAAATACATTTTAAAAAGTACTTACCTGCTGCTGCCGGCCACCATCTGTCTTTGTCTGCTCTAGTCCTGACTTCCCAAAGGCTGGTACATACTGCGCAGGCTCCCAGATTCCAAGCAGTGCCATGATTGGCTTGAGAAGGCTGGTTTAACGCTCGCTCAGGGCCTGGGAGTCTGTATCTCTTCTCCACCCAGCTGTGCAGCACAGCCAGGAGAAATCTAAGTGCGCATGTCGGTTTGGCCATCCCCCTGATGGCTATAATGGCCCCACCCTAGACTAGAGCTGGCCGTAGTCCTGGCCCGTAAGAAAAATTAAATTATAATAAAATGGTTTTATTATCATTTGATTTTTCACTTTTCCCTCTGCTGGCTCTTAGTTGGGAGGGAGAGGGGCACACTCCTTCACCGTAAAGGAAAAGTGGCCGCTGTATAGTTCTCTTCTGACGCTATGTAATCACGTTAAAATTATCCAAGCAACCTGTTCATTTGCAAATTGTGTAAACACAAGGTTCACCACATGATGTTAAATCTGATGATCTAGTACCAAATCATAATCAATCAAAGCTGTATTTGAACCATGGCCCGCTGGCTGATTTTAAATAAAACCAGAAGCTGAATGTGCACAAAAATTAACTTCCACCCTTCAGCAGGACATGATCTCACCAGGGATGCTACAGGTACAATAAAGAGTAAGTAAGGAAGGTCCAAGATGGACCCACTCTGTCAACACAGCGAGAAAGCCACACATTAGTCTTCAGAAGTTGTACCCTTTCACTGGTACCAACCTCGGCTTGCACCTTATTTAGAATTTCTTTACAGCCACATAGATTCTTGCAGGAAGAAATAGAGATACAGAAGAAAACGAAACCAATGAGTCTTATTCAGAGATTTGTCAGGGACCGAGTAGTGCATCGAACATGCCAACGCACACCATGAGTTGAAAACTCCAATCTAGAATAGGTTTCCAGCTGGTGTGTTGAAGGGGGTGCGAGGTTAAAAGAAATCCATTACACATTTTAAAAGCTTCCAGTGGAAGTCTTTCTTTCTTGTATGTTTTAGGCTCGGAAGAGGTTTCTTAGGCCATTCAGTCCCGCTCTTGCCGCTTCGCCCCTCACTGATGAGCTGAAAGTCCCGTGGCCTGGCTTACACAGTGAACAGTTCTGTAGGTTGACAGTTCTATGTGAACACCTATGCAGGTCCAGACACACATATCTCACAGAAGGTAGCACACAGACCTGTGGGCGCCAGGGTTCACTGCTGTGGTTTACAAGTAACACCTTATGCCTGAGAAAACGGCAGAGAGCAGCACACAGAGAACTCGGGCACTTGTGTCAACATGACCTCCAGCAATGCGTGAAAAGTTCACACTTCATTAACAGAGACAGGCCCCAACTCATTCCCATTCGAAAAGGTATGACTGGTCAAGCAATTAGCCTGCCTGATGCACACTTCTCTCATCTACCATGAATGAAACTTAGTACTCAGGACACAGCCTGCGTAAATGTGTGCGACGCGGATGTTCTCATTGAAAACGGACAAAATGTGTTCCCTCAAATGGAGCAACAAAACGAAATGACAGGAACTTTTGTTGAGGGGACTTTCGGTGAGAACTATAAGTTTCACCATCAGCGCATGCGCAAGGACACACACCTGCTTCTTCCTCAGAGACGTTTCCACAAAGAGAAAACTGAATGGTTTATTTTGAATTTTAAATAAAGAGTGAGTTTTTCCATTTTACGTAGAATGAGACAGAAGTTAACTTGTCTACAGTGGAAACGTCTATGACCGAAATATGTGTTTTATCCATTCTTATTGGTAATGTTCACAGAAAGTAGGTATCTGACAATGCTCAGCAACGGAGGGAGCTAAAATTGCAATCAACGGCTAGCTACTATATCATTGTGGGGCTTCTCATTATTAAGACACAAACCGTAAATTAATGTACATAAGGGGCATTGTTCACCTCCCACTGAGAAGTTAACCAAATGAGGTATCTTGCCCCCTATTCCATTTTATATTTAGGGTTTAAATTAAGTGTGTTAACAATAATAAATGATTAGTACATAGGACAAATGTTAGCAAATATGTTCAGTAAGTGATCATACAATCTTAACTCAGTGCAAGTACCAAACTATGAAATTGGGCATCACATATGACAATACCAGCTTCATTTCTCGTGTGAAAATTCTTTACCGATTCTGAGAAATGTAGCAAAAAGTCATTTTGATATAAGTAATGAACACACATTAAAAGTTGCATGCAATCAGCCTGTGATTGGTCTGGTTTTGTAATGTCCAGAAAACTTTCAGATCGTTGGTAAGTACGTAGGACTACAGGGTGCTCCCTGAAAATGCAGGGTCCCTCCCCTTGGTGCAGTGTTTGACATGCCAGTCGTTTTGCTGTCATTATTGGTTGCTCTTCTGTCCTACAGTTGTTGAAGGACGTTTGATGTATCGTGGTTATGAAACATATTTACCAGCTGGGGAGAGCGCTATGCCATGGAGGTTTCCAGAGGGCCGGGACCCTTGACAAAGGTGTGGCTAGAGGGCCTACCCCCAATGCCCCCTAAGGGTAATTCTTACCAACTACTAGGGTACTTCCAAAAAGGCATGTTCTCCCTAGTCATTGCATGCAAAAAATGTAATTAAGCATGCTACATGTAATCCGCATAAGACATAAGATTGTGTCACTGGGGGAGTAATAATATAATTCCTCCCTGACAAATGCCCAGAACCCTTTGAGGCCACTAGTGTAGGGCAGAAACATGTTGGTGTTTTAATAGGGTCATAGGACCACACACAATGTCCCTCATATAATTTGTAATCTCTCCCATCCTACTCATTATTAAAGGGGTACTTTGGGATTGGATGAGAACTTTTATCTAGTTAAAAAATCCCCTTTAACAGAATTATTCAAAGAGCTCTCTGGAATACATTCAAGCCCACCCTGACCTTTAGGTGTCAGTGTGAACCTGATGATGAAAGTGGGTGAAGGTTATAAAAAAAAAGAGGGGTTCCTTTTTCCCACTTCTGAATGAGAATTTTCCAGGAAAAGGCTTTATTATTCCCTCCTCATGAGAGTTGCTTCAGGGATATCTTAGTGGTTATTGCATTTATAGTAGGGAGTATGTATTCCCTCATCCTTTGAGACACAAAAGGATCCCCACACCCTTCCAGGTCAAGGAGTTCCTTACTTATTCTTATCCTACCTACTTCTTGTAGCTCAGCCTGTCCCCATGTACTTAAGTCTCATGCCTATTTATCATCTAGGGTCTAATGGCCATGTTGAAGTCATGGGCTGATTTCTTTGTCCTAGCACCACCAGCAAATATAAAAACTTAATATAAAAACTTAAAAATGTGTTTGTCACCTTTATGTACTTATTACTAATCCCATCAAGAAGACCGTGGTTGGTAGGACTCTCAGACTTCATGTTATTTTTTCCATCCTCCAAGGGTGAGACTTCTCCCACAATGTGGCATCGAGGGTTGCAAGATGATCTTGGTATCCTGGACTGCTGAGCTTCAACAATCCATCACATTACATATAGCATAAGTGGCATAATGTATGAGCGTTGAAAGTACAACTACATCAGCTTAACTATATTATGGCTACTTGCGACTTGAACTGTGACAAAGGACTTGCCACAATGGATGTCTTTCAGGACATTGATGTGCGATTTCTCTCTGCGGTTTAATGTTATGTCATATTACATGTCTATTGTTGTCATATATAGAATGAACATTTGTCTGCCCCCATCAGTCTGCCCTAGTCGGTTAGGTCCAAAACAGTTAGGCAGGGATACCAGTGAGTTCAGGCAAAAACCTTGTATCTCCTTAAACATTATTGCATGTTTAAGCAAATCTCCACGTTCTATGTTACAAGTATTCACTACTCTCATATTTTGTGACACTGGAATGCATCCCAGGAACAATCCAAGACGAGGTACAAAGTATTGCCAGGATCTTTACATTGTCCACTCTATTAGGATTAAACAAAAACTATTAGCACCTACACATGCACAACTTGTACTTTTGCACATACTTTTTCTACTAGTAACGTTTTTTAAAGTTACCAATTACAGCTCTTTGCAAAGTAGGCAAAGTATTCTTAATTTACCTTTGCCTTCACCCATGCGAAATTCTTCTGCATATTGAAAGAATAACTTTACTCTGTCTGAACCCAAGCAAGCTAGAAAATGTCTACTGTGGGTTTACCTTTTTAAAAGTTTTCTATGCCTAGTGTCCTTGCACACCTGTAGAACACTAAGGGGCATATTTAAGAGCCCCTACCTCCACCTTAGCACCACCATAGAGTCATTTCTTTACGTTAAGGCAGAGCTAAAGCAACATTTTCCTCACCCCATATTTACAAAGTGGCATAATGCATGCATTGCGCCACTTTGTAAATGTATACAAGGGGGGCATTCCCCAATTAGGGTGCCAAAAAAATGACGTAATTAAATCTAAGAGAAGTCTTATACAAGGTGTTAAAAGGGGCCATACCATTATCTATAATGGGCCCCTATTTTCTCTGCAGGAGTAGCGCCAACATTTTGATGCTACTCCTGCAGAATACATCAATAGTGTAAAAAAATGACACTATTGCACTCTACCCTGTGCCATGGTGATCCATATTTTAAATATGACACACTCATGGTAGCGGTAGGGGGGCGCAAGGAAAATGGCGCTGCACTAGGTGCAGTGCCACGTTTCTTAAATCTGCCCAAACTATTTTCAGCAAAGTTTAAAAAACATTCCGTTAGTGTTAAGTAAATATATATATGAGACACACATTGTTGTAAAAGTTACAATTTGTGAGTGAATGTGTAAAAAAACAGTGTACTGTAGTCGTGCAAGACACAAAATAAGGATGCATTAGAAAGTAACAGTTATGTATTCAACATGAGTTCATCCAGATTGATCCGTCATGCAGGGGCTGAGAAAAAGGGGGGGGGGGGGGTAAAAAAGTTTGTTTGTCATGGTGTATTATTTGGTGTAAATCTGGTCAGTAGTTTTCTAGATATTAAAATGATAGGAAATCCACATTTGTATCTCTAGAAGTACGTATACTTAGCAAAAAGTCCCGATCCCATGCTGAGATTTGATTGTCTGTCAACACTTTAACCAGGAAGTGTTGGCAGTCATTGTGGGACTCTGCTTCTGCTGAGTCCCAAAAACAATGGGAATAAAAGAAAAGGGGCAGGGTGTGGTTACCCAAACCCCCTAGCCTTGGTCTGGGAGCCCCACCAGGGCTAAAAAGCATTTTTTTAAATTCACAGTTATTGGACCTGGCTTTTTTGACAGGGTCATCCCCAAACTTTTTGCATCCTTCCTCCTATTTTTTCTGACCTGTTGTTGTTGGCTTTTGAACTCTGGGCACTTTACCACTGCTAACCAGTGCTAAAGTGCATATGCTCTCTGTGTAAATTGTACTGTTGATTGGTTTATCCATGATTGGCTATTTGATTTACTTGTAAGACCCTAGTAGAGTGCACTATATGTGCCTAGGGCCTGTAGATTAAATGCTACTAGTGGGCCTGCAGCACTGGTTGTGCCACCCACTTCAGTAGCCCCTTAACCTTGTCTCAGGCCTGCCATTGCAAGGCCTGTGTGTCCAGTTTCACTGCCACTTCGACTTGGCATTTAAAAGTACTTGCCAAGCCTAGAACTCCCCTTTTTCTACATATAAGTCACCCCTAATGTGTGTCCTAGTTAACCCCTAGAGCAGGGTGCTGTGTGGGTAAAAGGCAGGACATGTACCTGTGTAGTTTATATGTCCTGATAGTGTAAAACTCCTAAATTCGTTTTTACACTACTATGTGGCCTGCTCCCTTCATGGGCTAACATTGGGGCTGCCCTCATACATTGCTGAAGTGGCAGCTGCTGATCTGAAAGGAGCAGGAAGGTCATATTTAGTATGGCCAGAATGGTAAGACAAAATCCTGCTGACTGGTGAAGTCGGATTTAATATTACTATTCTAGAAATGCCACTTTTAGAAAGTGAGCATTTCTTTGCAATTAAATCTTTCTGTCCCTTACAATCCACGTCTGGCTAGGTTTAGTTGACAGCTCCTTGTGCATTCACTCAGACACACCCCAAACACAGGGTGCTCAGCCTCACTTGCATACATCTGCATTTGGAATGGGTCTTCCTGGGCTGGGAGGGTGGAGGGCCTGCCCTCACAAAGGACTGCCACACCCCCTACTGGGACCCTGGCAGACAGGATTGAACTGAAAGGGGACCTGGTGCCTTTCTTAGCCACTCTTTGAAGTCACCCCCACTTCAAAGGCACAATTTAGTATAAAACAGGGCCTCTGCCCTACCTCATCAGACACTTGCTGGAGAAGAAACCTGACCTAGAAACTACATCCTGCCAAGAAGAACTGCCTGGCTGCTCAAAGGACTCACCTGTCTGCTTTCTACAAAGGACTGCTGCCTTGCTGTTGGCCTGCTGCCTTGCTGAACTCTTGTCTTGCTGTAAAAGTGCTCTCCAAGGGCTTGGATAGTGCTTGCCTCCTGTTCCCTGAAGTCTCAGGACCAAAAAGACTTCTCTTTTTCATTTGGACTCTTCGTGCGCCGAGATTTTCTACGCACAGCTTGCTCCGCAGCGAGAAAATCGCTGCACGCCGATGCTGCTCGACGCGACGCCTACGAGGCGACCGGAACTTCGACGCACAGCCTCGCATGGACAACGCTGCCAGACTTCCAGAGGGGAAATCGACACAACGCCTGCCGTGAGAAAGAAAATTCCATGCACAGCCTCCCGGAATGACGTGCAGCCGGAAAACAAGCCGAAGAATCCACGCACAGACCCTGGGACATCTGGTAATCCCGCGACCCATAGAAGGAGACGGTCAGCATGCTGGAAAGCGATGTACGTCTTCCCCGAGTGAAAAATAACGACGCAAGTCCGTGTGTGAAGGGGCGCAACCGGCGCACACACCATTTTTCCTCCCGTAGAACGACGCACGTCTCCCCGCGTGAAAAATAACGATGCAAGTCTGTGTGTGAAGGGGCGTAACCGACGCACACACCATTTTTCCACGGATCTCCTCTTCTGCGGCCCTCTGGGGAGATTTTCCACTCCAAACCAGGTACTTTGTGCTTGAAAGAGACTTTGTTTGCTTTTTAAAGACTTAAGACACTTTATATCAGTTTTTAGTGATATCTTTACAAATTCATATTGCATCTTTGATCGTTTTGACCTGCAAATACCCAGATAAATACTATATATTTTTATAAACACTGTGTGGTGTGTTTTTGTGGTGTTATATTGTGTTATTGTATGATTTATTGCACAAACGCTTTACACATTGCCTTCTAAGTTAAGCCTGACTGCTCAGTGCCAAGCTACCAGAGGGTGGGCACAGGTTAATTTGGATTGTGTGTGAGTTACCCTGACTAGACTGCGGGTTATTGCTTGGACAGAGGGTAACCTGACTGCCAACCAAAAACCCCATTTCTAACAACAGTGAAATGTGAAAATTCATTATTTTTGCTGTGATTTTTTTTAAAACAAAGCAAGCATGGTCTCCCGCGCTTGCTTGTAATGTTCCCCAAACCATGGCCAGGTCCTGAGGTCATGTATGCTTATATATAGAATAAGAAGGGGGATGCATGGGGACCACCACCTCCCTGGGACATAATGGCATAAGCAGCTGGGCAGGGGCTCCCCCATGGTCCCTTCTAGAAACAAAGAAATACAACTGTAAAGTACAAATCATCCAAGAGTGTTTTGTCTGCTTTTACCTTGTAAAGATATTTGATAAAGACGCACAATGAACAATCACATTTGCTAAGTTAAAGACACACAAGGAAACTGGAGACTTTTCCTTGGGGTCCTTTAGGCAGCTGTAGTGTAGGAGATGCACTACACGTTTACCCAACGAGATCACACTTACTAATTAGCCAGGAGTGAGTACTACGGTTCAGTGGACACATCTGCTGAAGGAGCTGGACTCCTCTTAGATAAATATGCAGGGCAGGATTCGTTTTGACACAATGCTCATTTCACAGAAAATAAACCTTAACGGGAAGTGTTAGAAATGGGGTCATTGGTTGGCAGTAAGGTTACTCCCTGTCCAAACAAGGACTCTCACTCTATTCAGGGTAAGGAGAATCACCCTCAGTTAACCCCCAGTCACCCTCCTCGTAGCTTGGCACTAGCAGGCAGGCTTAAATTCAGAAGCAATGTGTAAAGTATTTGTACCGACACACACAGAAACTCAGTGAAAACACTACAAAATGACACAACACAGGTTTAGAACAATAGGTAATATTTATCTCAATAAAACAAGACCAAAGTGACAAAAATCAAACATCCACAAAGTCAAGTTAAGATTTTTTAAAGAATAAGAGTCTTAAATACTTTAGAAAACAGTGAGAACACTGTTAGCATGAAAAAGTACCTAGGTTGCGTCAAAATAACACCGCACAGGTGAGTGTGCATTGGAAAAGGCCAGTGATGCGTCGATTTCTCACTGCAAGCAACACCATGCGTCGTTCCTCCTCTGGTTTGGTCAGCGTGCGTCATTTTTCCTCTCCACAATAGAGAGATGCATCGATCGAGACAGGCACCCTGAGTACGGGCAGGCTGATTTCCCACGCCCAGCGATATTGCGTCGAAATCTGGTCGCATGGTGTCAAGAAACCGCGCTGCGTGGAGCTTGCGTTGTTAACAGCAGCCACTGCGAGTGTTGCGCATCACTTCCCCGGCCACGTTGCGTCGATTCCCCAGGCGCGATGCAGGTGTAGTGTCGATTTTAGCCACAAGGTCGGCGGCGTGTCATTTTTCAGCCACAAAGCGGGTGGTGTGTCGAATGTTTCCCCACATGGCGGTCTTTGCATGGATTTCTGTCCTTTTCCACCAGCATCACCTTTCAAGGGCCCAGAGACAGGTTACGGAACCACTTGACAGGCAGGACTCTCAGCAAAAAGCCCAAGTGCTGGCAGAGAGAAGTCTTTGCTGTCCATGAGACTTCAACAACAGGAGGCAAGCTCAGTTTCAAGCCCTTGGAGATTCTTCACCAGTGGGAAGGCACATAGAAGTCAGTCTAATCCTCTCTCAGATAAAAGCAGCTACTGCAGGCCAATTCTTCTCCTTGGCAGAGGTTCCTCTTGGTTTCAGAAGTAATCTAATTTCCAGGGGTTTGGGTACTCTTCTTATACCCATTTCTGCCTTTGAAGTAGGCCTACTTGAAAGAGAAGTCTCTGTTGTTTTCAAGATCCTGCCTTGCCCAGGCCAGGCCCCAGGCACACACCAGGGGGTTGGAGACTGCATTGTGTGAGGGTAGGCACAGCCCTTTCAGGTTGAAGTGACCACTCCTCCCCTCCCCTCAGCCCAGATGGCTCATCAGGATATGCAGGCTACACCCCAGCTCCCTTTGTGTCACTCTCCAGAGGAGAGGTGCAAACAGCCCAACTGTCAAACCGACCCACACAGGGAACCCACAAACAAGCAGAGTCACTGAATGGATTAAGAATGGATTAAGCAAGAAAATGCCTATTTTCTAAAAGTGGCATTTTCAAACACACAATCTAAAAAACAACATCACTTAAAGATGTATTTTGAAATTGTGAGTTCAGAGACCCCAAACTCCACATGTTTATCTACTACCAAAGGGAATCTACACTTTAACCATATTTAAAGGTAGCCCCCAAGTTAACCTAAGAGAGAGATAGGCCTTGCAACACTGAAAACCAAATTTGGCAGAATGGTATTGACAGGACATATAAAACGCATTAGTATATGTGCTACCTTAAACATACAATGCACCCTGCCCATAGGGCTACAAAGGGCCTACCTTAGGGGTGTCTCACATGTAAGAAAAGTGAAGGTTTAGGAGTGGGAAGTGGGTACACTTGCCAAGTCGAATTGGCAGTTTAAAACTGCCCTCACAGACACTGCAGAGACAGGTTTGAGCCATGTTTACAGGGCTACTAAGGTGGGTGGCACAACCAGGCCCACTAGTAGCATTTGATTTACAGGCCCTGGGTACTCCTAGTGCATGTTACTAGGGACGTACTAGTAAATCAAATATGCCAATCATGGATAAGCCAATGTAAACATATAATTTATACAGGGAACACTTACACTTTAGCACTGGTCAGCAGTGGTAAAGTGTCCAGAGCAAACAAAACAGCAACAATAGAGTCCAGCACACAGAAAACAACCTGGGACGTTGAGGCAAAAGGTGAGGGGAGACCATGCCAATGATGCCAAGTCTAACAGGAAGCTTTTAGAGATACTAGAAAAGCAGATGCCCAAGTTGAAACTCCACTTCTGTAAAGTAATAATCATGCTAACTTTGTGCACATGGCCAAGGCAAGACAAGCATGTTTTCTTTGTATTTCCACCTTGAAAAGGTATCTGTAATCCTTGATGGAGATGTTTGCATCCTTGCTCTTTCGAGCACAATATCTCTTGTAGTGACTGTGACGAGGTGGTTCTTTCTTGTCATCTGCTGCTGAGACCTGATATTGTATTATCCCTTTTCCAAGGAAGATGGACAGCTTACTAAAATGACCTACTAAACGTGTTTCCCACCGATTTTGGAGATATCTTCTTGATGAACAGGAATATGCTCATATCTCCATCAAACAAAGAAGCAGTGCCATGGTGTAGGCTGCAAAGCCTGGCTGCATGCCAGAGCCTGTGGCCAAATCCACCCCTCACACGACCAAAGGCCCTAGCCTTGGGTTGGGTGGCTATAGGGGTTGGCAGCAGGCCCTAGCCACAGGCATTGTATGGCATGTATGGCGCAGGTTTGGGTTGTCATTAGAGGGTTGACCAAAGGCCTGGCCACCAGTCACAGGCGAGGCCCTTCATCCAACCCCCCTGGCATACAGCCAAAGGCCATGCGTGAAGCGGAGTTTAGTGGTTATAGGGGGATGGCCTTGGGGCCCGGCTTCTCAGCTAATTCCCGCCATGCCGTGGCATTCGGTTATTATAAGGGGTTGCCCATAGGGCCAGGTCACAGGCCAGGGAATACGGCCAACCTCCTATTACTACCCAATCCTGCATTACGCACGGCCATTGGCACAGCACAGAGGTGATTGGATTAACGTATAGTATTTAAATTTACTTTATATTAACAAAAACATTGAAATTCACCCCAAAAAAAAGGGACGTTATAGCTAGGTTCACATTTTAAGCATACAAAACCATAGAAATTCAGCTGTTATAGTTAGAGGTATTTCAAGTAACTATAACTCACGCCCTAAGGTAACTATAACTCGCACCCTCGCCATGCACTGCTGCTTAACCCAGAAATGTCTTCACCATAGGAAGCTGTGCTCTGGGTACTGTACACCCCCCACACAAACTTTTTGCTTGTGTTTTTTTGATCCAACTTTGAGTAAAGTGCACTGGGTTCCTGCTAACCAGGACCCCAGTGCCAGTGTTCCTTCCCCAAAACAAGATACCTGTTCACTTGATCCCCAAGTGGCCAGGCCATTTAGCACCTCTGTAAGTTTCTAGAAAATGGTACCCCTAGTACGTAGGGTATGGATACTGAAGAGTGGCCCTAGGAGCTGCAGCACAACTTGTGCTACTCTAAGAGACTTAGCACCAGCCTCATGCAGACTGCCATTGCAGGCTGCATGGCAAGGTGCTCCCTAAAAGTGAAAACATGACACGGCACACAGACTGTGTGCCATATCTGCTAAACACTGCATGAAATATTTGTAGGTCACCCTTACAGCAGGACCTAGAGCCCTAAGGCAAGGTGCATTATATTACCTTTGTGGGCATATCTGCAAGAGCAGATATGACCCTGCTATGTCTTTGTTGATTCTTACACATAGTAAGTGAAAAGTGAAACCATTTTAAATACATGTGCTGGATACTGGTCAAAACGAGTACCCCAACTACATGATGGCTGCACTGAATATAGGGATGTTTAGTATCAAATATCTCATATTAATAAACCCTCACTGAGTCCAGAGACAGATTTATTAATACATTCACCCAGAGGGCACCTTGGAGGTGCCCCCTGAAAACCTACCAAGTGTTTGTGTGCTCACTGGCCAGTTCTAGCCAGTTTGCCACCAACAGACAACAACCTGACCTCAGGTGTGCTCTCCGGAGGTCAGAAATAAAGCCTGCTCAGGCTTGGGTGTTGCACACCCTTCCTCACAGGATGGTCTGCAATCCTAGACAGGAAGCTTCAAAAATGCCCACCACCTTTGGTATGTGGATCTGGCCTGTCTCAGAGGGAGATGCCAATCCCCTTGCCCCCAGGCCGAGGGGACATTTAGGAATTGTGGGACAGGGTGATGCCCACTCCCCAAAAGAAGTAGTAATCTAAGGGGTGTAGTGACCTCAATGGTAGAAAGCCCATTGGCTAGTGCCCTTCATGGCCCTTAATGCCCTCTTAATTGAGTATTTAGGGGACCCCTGATACCAGATCCTCAGATCTTCGCTGGACAAAAAGTACATAACACCAGGCACCCGATGCTAAAAAGCACATCTCCACCCAGATGGCCCAGTGACTCCCAAAGTAACCTGTTGGTGCTGCTTTGGATCTTTCCCCAGTGTACCTCTTTTGGTCCACTATATAAAGAGCCAGCTCCCTACAATCACTCATGACATTTTATATGACATGATTGATTATATCACTATAACATTTGCAGTAACATTATCGATGAGAAAACTGTGCATGCAGGGGAGCAAATTGTAGTTACCTTAGGACGCAATTTATAGTTAGTTGAAATAACTGTAACAGGCAAATTTTTATGGTTTTGTACATTTAAAATGTGGGCTGGGCTGAACTATAACATCCCTGTAAACTTTGTTTTTTTTATATATATATATATATATATATATATATATATATCAAAAACGAAGTTGTCCTCATGTGAAAGCGCACTCCCAACAGGTTAATTAAACGGGAAGAAAAAGCAAAGCCAGCAACTCACAGTGAATTTCTTTAAGCTGTTTCATTATTCCAGGCCTTTGGTTATAAAATCATCTCTGGACACGTGTTTCTAGGTCAATCCTTTCTTCAGCAGAGAAAAATATAGAAGTGTTTCACCCTCGTAGGTGCAGCCAGTGCTGGAAGTGTTCCAGGCATTTCTTTCTTGTTGAAAAGACCGGCATGGCTTCAGCTTGTCTAATTGCAGGCACCTGATTAGTCTCTTTAAATACCAGTCCGCCCCAGTGGGCCTCTCAAGTGAGCAGTGCATGCTGGTTATGGTGGTCCTGCAATTTTTTAATTTTGCCCCAAGTGGGTTGCTGGAGCCAAACGAAATAATGAACCCAAATGCAAAACCTATGTAGGCGAATCCAAAGTAAAATTGACAGATTTGCTGTGAATAGCCCAACCTGATTGCTCTTATGTGACAATCCATTTTTAGTCACACAGACCTGCTTCGATGTGCTTCGATGTGCAGTGGTGCTGCCTTCCCGACTGGACGGGCCGGTTATTTATTTAACCTGTTGGGAGTGCGCTTTCACATGAGGACAACTTCATTTTTGATAACTAACCGGCCGTCCAGTCGGGAAGGCAGCACCACTGCACATCGAAGCAGGTCTGTGTGACTAAAAATGGATTGTCACATAAGAGCAATCAGGTTGGGCTATTCACAGCAAATCTGTCAATTTTACTTTGGATTCGCCTACATAGGTTTTGCATTTGGGTTCATTATTTCGTTTGGCTCCAGCAACCCACTTGGGGCAAAATTAAAAAATTGCAGGACCACCATAACCAGCATGCACTGCTCACTTGAGAGGCCCACTGGGGCGGACTGGTATTTAAAGAGACTAATCAGGTGCCTGCAATTAGACAAGCTGAAGTCATGCCGGTCTTTTCAACAAGAAAGAAATGCCTGGAACACTTCCAGCACTGGCTGCACCTACGAGGGTGAAACACTTCTATATTTTTCTTTGCTGAAGAAAGGATTGACCTAGAAACACGTGTCCAGAGATGATTTTATAACCAAAGGCCTGGAATAATGAAACAGCTTAAAGAAATTCACTGTGAGTTGCTGGCTTTGCTTTTTCTTCCCGTTTAATTAACCTGTTGGGAGTGCGCTTTCACATGAGGACAACTTCGTTTTTGATAACTAACCGGCCCGTCCAGTCGGGAAGGCAGCACCACTGCACATCGAAGCAGGTCTGTGTGACTAAAAATGGATTGTCACATAAGAGCAATCAGGTTGGGCTATTCACAGCAAATCTGTCAATTTTACTTTGGATTCGCCTACATAGGTTTTGCATTTGGGTTCATTATTTCGTTTGGCTCCAGCAACCCACTTGGGGCAAAATTAAAAAATTGCAGGACCACCATAACCAGCATGCACTGCTCACTTGAGAGGCCCACTGGGGCGGACTGGTATTTAAAGAGACTAATCAGGTGCCTGCAATTAGACAAGCTGAAGCCATGCCGGTCTTTTCAACAAGAAAGAAATGCCTGGAACACTTCCAGCACTGGCTGCACCTACGAGGGTGAAACACTTCTATATTTTTCTTTGCTGAAGAAAGGATTGACCTAGAAACACGTGTCCAGAGATGATTTTATAACCAAAGGCCTGGAATAATGAAACAGCTTAAAGAAATTCACTGTGAGTTGCTGGCTTTGCTTTTTCTTCCCGTTTAATTAACCTGTTGGGAGTGCGCTTTCACATGAGGACAACTTCGTTTTTGATATATATATATATATATATATACACACACACACACACACCCATTTTTCCCCATGCATTTTCCCATAGGAATTTTTAACAGGAATAGCAACTACATCTCTCGCCCTTGCCATGCACTTCTAATTTCCACACAAATTACGGCACTCATGACATCTTTGATGACATTGACAATATCAATGTAATATTAGCAGTAAAAAATTTTACAAAAAACTGTCCATGTCGGGGCACGAGTTATAGTTATTTGAGACAACTCTAACAGGGAATTTCTGTGTTTGCACATTTAAAATGGGAGCCTAACTATAACTTCCCTTTAACCTTTGCTTCTATAAGAGAAAATATATATGTATACATATATATATACGTCTTTATGGTATGTAGATGTGGAGTTAGGAATTACTTAGAGGTGACCGTATGTTTCACCAGGATGGTTTGCACCTGTCTGAGGTGAGGTGGGAACAGATCTGTTTATAGATGAGATGTGGACGTTTGTTCTAACTCTCTTCTGTGGTGGGGAGGGCTAAGGACCTCATTGCCCTAGTCAGCCTTGTGGTGGAAAACACACTTCCACGATTACTTCTAATAATCAGTGGGGGGGAGGGAGCTCCAATTCAGACTTCCCAAAACAGCACTGAGGGTAGGGTGCAGCAAGCCTGATATGTTTAGAGGATGTACACACCAGTCTATGGGCTTGGGCTTACAGTTTGCCAATGTAGGGCATGGGGCTGTGCTCCTGGTCACACTAATCACAGCTCCTCAAACAATCTAGTGTTGGAGGGACTGGATCCTGGGGATGTGGACAAAAGTATAGGGTGTTGACACCGCCCCTCACAGATGCAGGTGGTTCCACCTGTGTGGTACATGAGGGATGTGGGATTATCTTAGACCTTGTTTTTATGATGTTCACAGCGGGGACCTCATGTGCATATCATTTGTATGCTGATCCTGTAAAGATTCATTCTTGTTCCTCTACATTTTTACAGATGTGCTCCATTGCTAACTGTATGATGTTTATTTCATTTGATTGCATTGACCCTTACAATGTTGATGTTATGTTGTTTACTTAGCCTGTTTTTAATAAACACGTCCTTTATCCACAAAATGTTACTTGATCTGTCAACGTCTCATTTGGGTTTTGGGATGCATGGTCCCAACTGGGGGTGTCTGGGTCCTGTAAAGATAGTGCCACGCACCTCCGTGGGACACGGCGATAGGGCCAGAGACCACCATGGGCCTGGCCCCTTGGCCTCTTACGATGCTCTGGCTCAGACTCGGGTGATAGGGGGTCTTCCATCAAGGATCCATTTCCTTACACCTCACATCACAGGAGGCAGGGAGGGGCGTCAGGAAGCCAATATCTCCAATGTTCCACGCATCACTTCCGCCCTCTGCTGCCACAAAGGTCAGGGGTATTTATGCCGGTCTGCTTAGTGTGCACAATCCTAAACGGCTGCATTTTCAAAGTGAGTTATGCAATGCCGCACATTTTGGAGCTGTGCTGCTACACAATATTTCTCAATGTCATAGAGTTAATTGCAGATGCTGCCCCAGGCATGACAGCATCCTCCTCTTTCCCATCTTGTGCAGAAGTGCGTTTGCCATTTGCATATGATAAAATGAAATGTTTTCCTGCTATCATTTTCCGCTTCCTGGAAGCAGGAGGAAAACCTACCCTTAAAAGAACCCGCGATACAGGAATCACAGAATGTGGAATACCCAGTAGTTCTGGGGCCCACATATAAATCCCGATATTGGCTTGAAGACTCAGCATGGTCTGCAACTAGGGTGGTAATACCGGCAATAATCTGTAGCACAGGGCAGAATATTAGCATTCCTTGCTTCCGGCAAACTTGTGTTGAGGACCTCACTGCTTAGCATCAGACGGTGAACTTCATTGCTGCTGAGGATGCATGAAGACATTAACTGCACAAAAAGTCCCTGGTGCAAATGAGTCACTTTGAAGGCCCTTTATCAGTCTCTGACTCATAGGACTCTGAAGCCGCCAGTGGGCCCTTACCCCCACCACCGGTCATACACCAACCGACAAAACAGTTTAGTTTGATTGGAAGAAGTATTTATTTTGATATATACTTTCAATAAAATTTATAGAAACAATTTATGCAAGTCAATATATGCACATTACTCAAATAAAAACATTTCACTGCAAACTTAAAATATGTATTGTTATAGACAATACTTTTTAATTTGTAACCATAACTTATTTTTGACAGGATCCCTTCCTGTCCTGAACCTCCATTGGACAACACAGGGACTGGTCGTCACCTGTATCCTAAGGGGGGGCGGTATCCCTGCTTCCTCTGTTCCTTGCCCCCATGCTCAGGGTTTCCGCCTCCTCTCCAAACACCAATCAACCAAGGGGTGTACCGGGGCAGCCCAGGGCATGAGCCCCGTGACCACCCCAGTGATCTGGGCTCCCTACCCCCAAACAGGTGTGTCCATCCGCAGGTTGGTCCATGACTTCAGGATCCTATCTCTGTTGTTATACCGGGGCCCCACCCTTGGGGTCCCCTCTGTTGCTTCCGGTTACTTTATTCTCTCTTTCTGCGCCACGAGGGCGACCAGGACCCCAGGGTCCTTCGCCCTCCCCACCAGAAAACAAACACTTAGCGAAGAACCAGATATCTGCCATGAATTGGTCAGTTCCTGTATCGGAGAAATGAACCAAATCTCTACGAAACATTTCAGGTCCTTTCATTTGTCTATGAGGGATGTTCCACAAACGGCCTGGACCAGGGCAAAGCTTTGACATCTCCTCGTTAAGTCGCCTAACTGACACATTGATTGTCCTTGGTTTTATTCCTGGGCCCCATCTTTCCCGCTGCACCATGTGAGACCAGGCGATGGCTGCATTAGGGAATTGCTTAGCAAGCTTTGTTATTTCTAAGAATATTGCATCTCTGAGGGCTTTACGACCTAAATGTACCAGGTCGTTGCCCCCAAGGTGAATGATGATGAGGTCCGGGGATTGGAGCCCTGCACATCCACGAGCCAAATCAACCAGCTGCTGCAGCTGTTTAATTCCTTTGCCGCCAACCCCGCACCACCTGAAGGCCACGTCTAAGCTTGTCGCCGGATTCGATTTACGGAGCTGCTGCAACCGGTACGCCGCACGACGAACGAATGAATGCCCCAGTACCCAAACCACACGCAGAGCCATCTACTGCAATAAAGGGAAAATTGTGTGAGAAATTATACAGATTTTTTAGATTACACACATAACCACAGATTAGACCAGCTCTGGCCTAACGTAACGCTTATAACAGTTGGATGACCATCTGCCAATGGCCTTAACCTCAGAGATGGGCAAGCCTGCCCCCGCTGCTAACGTAGCCGCCCCAATCCTGAACGAGTGAGGGGAGTAACCCAGAGGTTCTATGCCCACTGCCTTTAGTGACAATTTCATTACCACTGTAAATTGGTAGTGCGACAGACAGTTCCCATTTGAGTGTATGAATAGCGCCGTTGATTTTTCTAAAGGGCGCTCCTTTAGTTATGCATCTAGGTTGGCTACAGCACAGATAAGAGACCCCTGCGCTGCCCGCAGAGCAATCCTCACCCCTTTTCCTAACTGATCAGTCTTTGACTTGCGCAGCAGTATGGTGGCAGAGTTATTTTCGATTACTACATCTGGCCACTGGAGACCCCCCGCATGGTCGTTCTTGGATGTACCTAACATTTCCCCAATATGGAAGGCCCCATAGAAGGCCACAGAAAAGGCTGCTGTAAACGGGGATGAAGTAACTACAGTAACTGCACCCAGCAATTTTTCTAGTAATTGGGGGGTTATAGGCCGCCTGGAGTCTACCCTGGGGCCCTCTGCTCTTGCCCACCCCACCAGTGCCTGCTTAATAATAAAGGCATTGAGTTTAGAGTCCTGCCCTCTTTGCTTGGCGAAAAAACGGATGGCTGACAAGTTGGCCTTGGCGCACGACACAGGTTTACCATTGCTCTTTAAATGTTGCAAAAAGGCACAGATTGCTTCGGATGAAAACCAATCTGAAGAGTTCACTGATTTAAAAAACAATCTATAATGCAAGAAGGCCCTTTCGTATGCCCCCTTCGTTCGTGTCACCAAAGAAGACCCTACTAGGGCTGACAGTACGGGACACCAATCCTCCACAGTGATGTTGAAAACTCTGTCATCCTCTCCGACGCCTGTGGGTGGAACCTCTGAAAATCCTGCATTAATGATCGAGATAAGGCATCAGCCGCATTATTATTTACCCCAGGAACATGTTTCGCCCGGAATGTGATGTTGAGTTTCAAACATTGCAGCACCAGATACTTAAGTAGTCTCAGCACCCATCTGCAGCTAGCTTTTTGTCTATTGATCGACTCAACGACTGCCATGTTGTCTGACCAAAATATTACTGTCTTGTTTCTCAATGTGTCCTCCCAGACAGATACCGCTACAATGATGGGAAATAATTCTAAGAATGCTATATTTTTGGTGAGACCCAACTCAACCTAATCAGTTGGCCAATCCGCCCTGCACCAGGCAGAACCTAGGATAGCCCCAAAGCCCACGCTGCCTGCAGCATCCGTGAATAGGCAGAGAGAAGGGCTGTCGGCAGAGGGATGAGGCCAGATTAACGCCCCGTTGAAGTTTTGTAGGAATGCCTCCCACACTCTCAAATCGTCCTTTACTTCAGCAGACAGCATGGTGTGGTGGTGTTTTTCGGTCAACCCTGCCATAGACCTAGCTATGGATCTGGAAAAAGGACGGGCCATGGGGATGATCCTCAGGGCGAAATTCAATTGACCCACCAGGACTTGCAATTGGTGCAGGGTGACCTTGGTACGGGATAAGACAGTTCTGATGGACCCCTTAAAAACCTGAAGCTTGTCCAGAGGAAGGCGGCACTCCCCCGCTACGGTGTCAATTTCGATGCCCAGAAAAGTGATGCATGTGGAGGGGCCTTCTGTTTTTTCTTGGGCTATTGGGACCCCGAATTCCTTGAACATGGTTGTCAGAGACTTCAGGGCCCAAAGGCATTTTTTTTTTACTAAGGGGGGCTCAAAACTAGGAAATCATCCAAGTAATGTATTACATTTGCATGACCTGTACGCCTGGTGAAAATCCACTGTAAAGCAGAACTGAACTGTTCGAAATAACTGCAGGACACATTGCACCCCATGGGCATACACTTGTCATAAAAATAGTCCCCCTTAAATTGGAATCCCAAAAGATGGTAATCTTCAGGGTGGACTGGCAACAGCCGGAAAGCTGTCTCGAAATCTGTTTTTGCACCCCGCCCCAGACCCCTCAGCAACCCTAGTGCCTGGTCTACGGTAGCATAACGCACTGAACATAGAGTCGGGTCTATCGCCTCATTTACTGACGCGCCACGGGGAGCAGATAGATTATGGATCAATCTGAACTGCCCCGGCTCTTTTTTGGGTACTACTCCTAATGGGGAACAAACAAAATTAGATGTGGGGGGAGAAGGGAAGGGGCCAGCCAGTCTCCCTTGTGTGCATTCTTTAGCAATTTTTCTAGCCACCACGCTGGGGTTTCTCACGGCAGAAAGAAGATTTCTGCAATGACCTAAGGGGGGGACCTGGGATGCTGGTATTCTAAAGCCCTGTGAAAAACCTTTAATCAGTAGTTCAGCTGAAGCCTTAACTGGGTAAACCTTCAGCCAAGTCAACAAAACCTCTAAATGAATGGGAGAAGGCAAGGAGGAACTAGGTACTGGACTTACTCCCCTCCTCAGCTTTGTCCTTCGGTTTCTTAAGGCATTTAAATTCGGGGTGAGAGGGATTCCCACAAAATGCACAGGAGTGCCTGAATTTGCACGTCCCAGGGGGGCGTGAACATACTTTCCTGTTAAACGCCCAGCAAGACCCTTTTTTGTCATTTGAATACTGTGCTCGAAAGGGCTGCTTGCTGGGTAATTTGTTGTTCACGCACTCCAACCAAACATTTACTTCAGTCTGGTCCCAACCAATTGCTGGATCCTCTACCTTTGCCCACCTGAAATCACGGTCATACTCCAGCCAAGCGTTCCCACCGTACATATGGTGAGCGTTTGAAATTTTGTTCGCATAAAATATCATTGACATACCAATTTCAGGCTTCTTTTCCAGCATGACCGACATAAACACATTAAAACCGAATAACCAATTCGTAATATTCTCTTCTATCTTTGGTTTTTTATCTGTAGATGATGAAGCTTTAGAATCTTTATCCTTTGATTCTATTTCCCTTCTCTTAGCCCTTACCAGGCTAAAAATGTAAACAAAATCCCCTTTCCATATTTTCTCTTTGATTTCAGAAGCCACATGTGCGGCTAACTTCCCTGGCCTAGATAACAATGTGTCTGAACCCGTGCCCTCAGCTGGCGCCGGTGTTTTAATGATGTTAACACCCTGTTCCATGACCTTACCATGTTCTTTTTCAACTGGAGGAGTCTGAGACAGCGAGCCCGGTGCCTGGCTGACACAGGGGCCTGAGGTCGTCACCTGCAATGAAGGAACATTACGCGCCGCTACCAATGCCTCCACCTGGTGCTTAAGTTCAAGTACTGTATTCTGCAATGGGTCACTAGCCCATGGAGTCGTGGGGGGTGGTGTTGGTGTTGGCACAGTGAGATTGGCCAACATCTGGAATACTGACACCAACGTTTGAGTTGTCAGGTCCTGGGATGACCCTGATTGGGCCATTGCCACCTGCCCTTGCTCTGTGGTTGTGCTAGCTTCTGGTGCCACTCCCTGAACGATGGGTAATACTTGTGTGGGTACATCCTTGGTTGGTGCTGCTAATGCTGCTACAGAACGCCGTATGTCCTCTAGCATAGCTTCCACACCTCCTGCCGGACCCGTACTAAGCGTCGCCACCCCCAAGCGAGGCCCAGCAATTTCTTCAGAAGGTGCAGCCGCTGCAATACTGGGGGCCACCCCTGTGACTAACACAATCATAGGCGGAGGAGGGGCGAGGACTGCCTGAGGCGTAGGTTGTTGGACTACTGTCCCCCCATTCTGTTTTTTATTCCTACGTTTAACTGGAGGAAATGCTGCAGGTGGTGCTACATGCGTACGGTGCGAGCGGGAAGTGCCTTCCTCACCGTCATCTCCATCTGAAGGGGCAGCCTCCCATCTGAATCCCCGCCCCCCAATTTAGCTAAGACCAATTTCAGTAGTTGGGCAAGTTCAGGATCTGTGCCCTTCCTCTTACCCACCCTCACCCTATTCGATGCCATAATGTAAATGTTAGGTAAACAAGGTATTAGCAGTGGTAAGAAAACCTGCTAAAATTACTTAACCTGAAAGGAATAAATTTGTTAACACAATGCCCACAGTACATTTGCAAAAAACACAGTGGCTGACAGACCTATAACACTGTCCATGCAATACAGTTTAAACAAGTTCAATTGGCGACAATAATACCAACATGAAACAATTATAACATGGGAATAAGCACCATCAATAATCAATATCCTAAAACCCCTTAGCTCTAACCATGAAACCAAGTGAAGAAGGGAGGGAGATTGAATATTTTACCCAGAATCACTGTACTGTCGATTTTGCCCTAGCGCCACAGCCCTCTCCCACGTGGAACCCAAAAAATTAAACCTGGGGTGAAACCCCTGGCAGGTGAGAGTGCGCACAGAACAACCTCCTAAAGACGGAGTTAGCCTCCGTGCCCTCACTCACCTTGCTTTCCCTGTAGAAATGCCCAAACACCGATCGATTGACAAGGTCGCTTCCCTGCGCTTCGTATTGTGCGTCCGATCCTCCCGTCTGCCTAAGCACCGCCGCTCGTCTCTACAAGGTTGCTCCCCTGCGCTCCACAATGTTTACGAGTCCAATCCTCCCGCCAGGTAATCTATAACAGGCCCGTCCGCTCGGGCCACTGCGCAAGAAAGAAGAAGGCTGAACCTTCTGGGGGGGGTGCTTTTATGCCCCCCCACCGGTGCGTGGCGGCCCAAACCTGTCCGGCACTGCCGCCGACCACCAACGTTTCTAGGACGTCTGACTTCCGCTCACGCGTCTCGCGAGACGCGCGAGCGGAAGCCCAAAGGCCAGCCTGAGCACAACTAGTGCGAGGGCCAGGCCCCAGCGTCCCCGACCCCTAAGGGGCCGCGCTCCCCCCATGTTGGGGGGGTGCCTTTCCATCTCCAGTGTAAGGACGCAACTTAGGTAATTAAAAATGCTTGCTTTTATAAAAGGAACCAGGCAAAATACACCTAAGTCGACAGGAGCGGATGCTTAGAATGGAAAAAATCAACAGAAAAATGCATTGGCATTGAAAAGTATTGTCCACCTGTCCTCAAACTTCTTTTTTAAGGCGGATATGGACTTGTGATCAGAATAAATGTAGCCATTCAAAGTAAAGGAAAGACAATGAACTAAATGGGCTGACCTATTGCTCTATTTTGCATCCTCTGGTGGGAAGAAAAAAAATATGAATGACAGGTGACTAGACCAATGAATGAGGGGACTGACCCGAAGCCTCTCAGTGTATGGGTATATGTATGTACTTTTTTTTAATGATTTTTTTAATAGGCTGGCAAGAAGCCTAGCACGGTGTCTAGTCTAGACTTAAAAAGCAGAATATGGAAAGCTAATGTTCTTGGCATAGCATAATTCAGAAGAAACGCCATAGAACATCACACCTTTGTTCAGATGAGCCCAACAGTTAAATTCAAATGTACTATAAAAGAGTAAAATGACAAAAAACTAGGGCAGCAGGAATAGAGGAATCAGGAAAATTACTAGGCAAATATCTTTTCAACCGCACAACAAAATCCCAAAAAACGATGTGAGGACAAATACAACCATCATTTTGTGTACGCAGGGTTGATATGGATCCAACAGATATGTCTCAAAGATCCACAGAACTTTCCACTGAAGGGAAAAAATAAAACCTGCCCTGAAATGTGTAATGACACTGGAATAAGTTAGAGGGGATGTTTTATTGTGTTGGTGACGTTGATCGGACAAGTTCTAGATGCCTTCACAGGTGCAACGTTCAGAACTTATATTCTCGGGCAGGTGTGTTTAAGATGAGCCTTTGTGCAAAAAATAACAGACAGAGGGAGGGGAAGTCCCTATAACCCCACTGGAACAGGGACAAAAACAGTATAACAATCAAACTATCCAGAAGGGATAAATACATATCCAACTATCAAAGCAAAAAACTCAATCATTCGCTGAAAAATAATTTCTTTATTACAGTTAGAACAATTTAATCATAGTGTCAACAAATTACCTGTGCACCTAAAGATCTAATACACAAAAAATAACACGATAAAATCTGAATACATACAAATCCTACACATAAAGAAAACAACCAACGATTCCGTTCGGGCACCGTAATACATAAAACATAGGCTGCTTAGCCATCCAGTGGCAAGCAGTCACAAAAAAAGGTAGTGGCAGTTGTCCAAGGAAAGTATCTAGCCTCAGTGAGAGAAAACAATCACTGGAAAGATGTCCAATACAGTCCACATATTATTAAATCCAACAGTTCAGGAATTCCAGCAGTCACTCCTTCGGAATTACAGTCGACGCGCTTCGGCCTTAACAAATCCGGCCTCCTCAGGACAATGGAAACAGTGCCTTAAGGCAATAAATGCATAAACTGCAGGGGCGATAGAGAATAAATCAAGGAACGCCTCAGTTGCTTGGGGTCTGGGTGCTGTGACAAGGATTTCAAATATAAGACAGTTTGCCACAGAGAGAAAGAACTGGTAAAAAGGAAATTACGGAAAAACCTGTTTGAAAAAGTATGCTGAATGTAATTGATGCACGTATTCCTTTTAACATGATGTACGAATAATATTGGATTGAACTATCAATGACTATAATAAAATTATTGAATTAAGGAATTGTGTTAACAGCAATCACGTTTGAATATCTTACAGGTGAGAGACATGTGACTATTAATCCCAGAATGCAATATAAATAGTGTGATGGTAGGAAGGAACAGACGATACCACTTGAGAAAGACGTGGTTGTCGAAACACGTTGTGGGGTCTGAAAATCTGTCTGAATAAATGAAGCTGTCATGGAGCCCCCAGGAGTGCAGTGCCTTTTTTGTGTATGATGATTAATAAGGGTAATGGTCTAAAACCCTCCACGTGCACCAGCAGTTGAGTGCCTCGCTATTTTAGACCATTTCGGTTGGATATATATATATTTATATATATACCAAACTGTATATATATATTTTGTTTAACCATAATATATACATTTGTTAAGCAATCCTAAAGAATATCCATATATTTTACAAACCATATTTATTATACATATCTGTAAAAACAAGTACACACATATCTATATGCATACATATAATCAAATTATAAATGTTTACATACACAGAGATATGCTGCTCATTAGTGTTTGAGTAGTGTGGTTAAGTCAGAAAGAAACTCTTGAGAAGTCTTCTGAAGATAAGATAGTTATCCGTGGATCTTCTGTGTGGGGCCAAGGAATTCCATAGTTTGGTTACTTGAACTGAGAAAGATGTACCACCAATGTTTTTCACTTGTATGGTGGGGTTTTGAGGTGAGGTGCCATACTGGAGCAGGGGTTCCTTTGTTGTATGTATTTGGTGATTTTCTAACTGATAAAAATCAGTCCTATTCCATGTATTGCTTTATAGGTGATACAAAGTAGATTGAAGGTGGATCTTCTGGAAACCGGTAACCAAGGTAGGGCCCTCAAGGCAGAGGAGATGTAGGCTTGTGGCTTTACATGCCAGAGCAGTCTGGCAGCATAGTTCAGAATCCGTTGTAGTCTTTTCATAGGGGATAAAGAGGGTCCATGCTAGAGGCCCTCAGCGTAATCAAGTTTAGACAGTACAACAGAGATAGTAGCCCTGACCTTCTGTGGAAATCCCGGGTGGGGGATGATGCATTGCAGAGTTTTCATGGCGAAGAAGCTTGAGCTTGCTAACTTTATTGTTAACTTGGAGTCTGTGGTAATTTTAAGATTTCTTACTTCCTTGGATACTTTAGGAGGTCGTTTCAGATCATCATGCCTGGCGCAGAGTGGCATCATTCTATTTGCTAGATGTGGGTATTTCGGTTTTGGAAGCATTCAGTTTGAGATGGCTCCATGTCATCCACTGATCAACAGCTCTGAGGCAACTGAAGATGTTTGAGTTTCCAATGCCTTTTGGTCTTTCCAGTTTAAGGAGTATTTGTGTGTTGTCTGCATAGTTATAGCATGTGAGCTGAAATGCATTGATCATTTCTGGTAATTAATTCTTGTAGATGTTGAAAAGGATGGGTGAGATGATAAAGCCTTGTTGTACCCCTGCTTTTGGGAAGTACGTGAAAGGGGGAGTATGGATGATGTTTGTTCTATTTTGTAGGTAGGATATGATCCAGTTGAGAACAGTCTCCTCTATGCCAGCTTTCTAGAGTCTTTGTGTCATGGTCAACTGTGTCAAAAGCAGCTGAGAGGTCCAACAGAAGTAATGCAGCAACCCTGTATTTTTTAAGGTCATCCAAGATGGCGATGAGAGCAGATTCTGTGCCTCTTCCTGTGCAGAATCAAGTTTAGTAGACTGAAAGTATGGAGTTATCTTCAATGAATTGTGACATCTGGGTGAATTATGCTTTTTCTATCAGTTTGCCCAGGAATGATCCATTTGTAATTGGTCTGTAGTTATTGGAATCATGCGTGTCCAGGTATGTTTTCTTAAATAAATGGCATATGTATGTCTTTTATAGGTCTTCTGGAAAGATTCCAGTAGTTAAAGAATTATTGATGATTCGTCTTACTGGTGTAGCAGTAGAGGTAGATAAAAGATTGTTCTTAAAAATTTGTGGTGGACGAGGGTCAGAAGGGCAGGTGGAAGGCCTGCTTACTTTGCCCAAGATCCATAGATTCATTTTGTGGGAGTTGCTTGAATGAATACAGAGGTTAGGTTAGCCTCTTGGAACAGATTTTTGGAAATGGGTTGGTGCTGGTGGTTTTTCTTTGTTTTAAATAGCAGTCCTTCCATGCATTTAGGTTTACGAATTTTGGTGAGAATTTTATAAAATTATTTGCACATTTAGCATGTTGATTTCTGTCTGAATAGTACCTTTTTAGCTTTTTTGAATATTGATTTGTATATTCAGTTGAGTTTGCATAGGTGAAGTTTGTCTTGTTTGCTGTTTGTTTTGAGCCAGGTGTGTTGCAGCCTTCTAATTTGTTCTTTTATCTATTTACGCTCTGTATTTCTCCAAGGTGCTTGTTTCTTTTGTTCTGGTTTGTTGTTCTTAGTGGTATTAGGATATCAAAAGCTTCCTGTACCCACTCATAAAGTTTTTTAATTTAATTTAATGTGTCTATATCTGTGTTGGATGTTAGTTGTGTTTCTAAGTATTCAAAATTTAGTTTGTTCCACGGTCGATAGGTGGATGCATGTAAGGTGGTCTTAGGTGTGTTGATTTGTGGTGTTTTGTGTTGGAAAGATAGCAAATGGTGGTCTGACCATGTGACTGGAGTAAAGGTAACTAGTTCTGGATTAGCAACAATTAATGTGTAGGATGTGCCCAGCGATGTGCGTGGGTTTGTGTATGATCTGATGTAGGTTCATTGTGACAAGGCCAGTTTTTGGATGGGGCTTATTGGGTTTGTCAAACCAAATGTTTAGATTACCAAGAATACATAGGTTGGTGTGTAGAGTTATAAGGTTTGAAACTGTGTCTTGACATGTGCCTGGGAATGTTGCATTGCTAAATGGTGGTCTGTAAAGGAGAAGGGAGCTACAGCAGAAAGTTGGTGTTGGTTTGCATCTGGTGATGAGGGCCTTCCAACCTTGTATGAATACATCATCAGCTTTGGTGATTTTTTTGTTTGCTTAAATATAATAGTCTACCTCCTTTTTTTCCCCTACGATTTTGTGTGATAGTTTGATAGCCTGGTGGAACGGCTTCATGCAACACGGGAGCCATGCAGTCTCCCAACCATGATTTAGTTATGAAGAGTAAGTCAGGTTGTGTGTCAGTGAGTAGGTCACTGTGTGGTGTTTTTTAGAGAGTGACTGAACATTTATTAGTAGGCAGTTTTGAGTTGGTGTTTTACTGGTGATGAGGCTTTGTTTTCTAGAAGAGTGAGCAGTATATTTTGAATTTGTAGCAGTGTGTCATTAGTGCTGGTTTTAACTGTATTAGGGTTGCACAAGTGTTGCTTTTCTATATCGTATTCCTCATTCAGCAGACTTAGAAGGTCCACCGTTTTATGCTCTCCATAGGATATTATGGAATCACAATACGGCGGACAGGATATCTGTCCCGTTTGTGACAAAGTAACCCCATCTTCCAAACTCTAAATTAGGCCCTTTGTTGGGTCTGGGTGGAGATGGTGGTTGAGAGATGAGATGGTGTGCTGAATTGTTTTTGTAGCATAGCCTTGTTGTGTAATGGATATTGAGATGTGAAGTTGTGAAGTGTGGCATGTTTTTTATTTTGTTTGCGTCTCATTAGGGTGGAAAGTGTATTGGTTAGGCATGGTGGTGGAGCCTGTGGGTAATATTCTAAGGCTCTAAATTATGCAATGGGTGAAAGGTGTTTGAATGAGAGTTGTTGTGCTGGCCTATTTGTGGTAGGTGTTGGTGAAGATTGAAAATGTGGTAGTAAAGATGGCTTAGGATGTTTATTATTTGTGTAGTCGTGGGAGTGGGTGTATCTTTCTAATTTGTGATGGAAAGTGTTATGAAAATGTGTCTGTGTGAGATTTTGCTGTGTTGGTATGTGTTTTATGTTTTGTTTTTGCGGAGTAGTGAGAGGAGATATTGATGGAGTGGTTTTCTGAGAAGGATTTGTCTGTAAAGTACTGTTGGTGAGTGGAAGTTGCATGGTAAATGGGATAGTGATGTGTTTTGGAAAAGACTGTATGTGGTGTGTGAGAGGGGATGGGCAAGAGTTATGAGTGTGTCAGATTTGATCACTAGGAGCGGTAATATGTATGGTTAAATGTAGTGTAAGGATTTTTTAGTTGTGTGCTTTTGGTATAAAGAAGAGGAGGGTGTTTTTTGGATGATATGAAGTAAGGCTTAGTATATATTTGGTTGTGACAGAAAGGGATCTGTTAGGATTAGTAGAGGATAGAGCTGGTGTCTTGTTTGAATAGGGAGTGTCTGTCAGAATCAGAGGTCAAAGTGGAAGGAATCGGAGGGGCATGATGTGCCCATACCTTTTTGATTTATGAAAAACTGTTCCCCTTCTTTTCATAAAAAGACAACCATCCCAGGACAGTTAATTCTGATAGTTTAAATGTCATAGCTGAAGTGTCATTCATTTAGTGAGACTCATGTGCTGTGAAACTGAAGCCAGGCAGACAGTTAAGCAAGCCTTCCTGCTAAGGTACCTGCTTACCTGAAAAAAGTGGAAATGTGCGCAGCGAGTTAATCTGCAGATGTGTAGGGTGATATGCAAATGTAAAGGATGCTTGAGAAATCACTTGAAGCTTTGCAATGACAAAGATTTATTATTTTTGAGTGGTAGTGCAATGAGTGAACAATGGAGTTTTGAATTGTTTTTTTTTAATTGTAATTGTATTTATATAGCACTTTATAGCCCTGATGAGGTGTTGATGGGACAGTTATGTTAAAAAATTGCATTACGTACAGTTTTGGAAGCACCATTTTACCTTAAACTTGTATTAGCGTTTTGTAGCAGTCTATGTTGTATTGTGTGCAATGCAAGTTTAAAATAATTACTTGCATATTCACAGTGCTTTCTGTCACAGGCTGTGATCTCTTAGCACTAAAAATACACCTCACTATTCTCGACTACATCAACCAATATTGAATTCTGTGACTCCATGGTTACTCACAGACCTCTGCAGTGCATTAACTAACAGACGTTTCATAATGTCCTAAAGTGCATTTCCCACTGAGTAACATCATTTTTATGTGTTTTTTAAGCTGTGCTTTATTTTATATGCAGATACTTGATGGTGAAAGACCAAAAAAAGTTACGGAACTTTTCTTTTTTTTAGACACACCCTTCACCGCACCTCACGCTCAACGACCCCACCCCTATTGCGTGAAGCATCACAATTCCCATGCTTTCTTAATGGCACTCGCTGGTCTGGATGTTTTTTATGAACATATTCGTGGAAGAAATAGACCCCTCTCGTTTTTTTCTGTTGTGACGTAACTACAATTATCCTTCTTGCCTCTGAAGTGTTTGGTTCCAAACAGTACTCCTTGCTCACAAATATGACCAGATCTCTGGGTTTAACCACAGGCATGAATCCTAATGTGAACCGACTCAACGTTTTACTCAGTGAAGGGTCAATAGACGGAGTACCAGTGAGCTGTGTAATGTGTGCAGCTAAATTTCCCATGAAACGTTAATTCACTTGCACAGACTCTGTAAAATCATCCGTGATTTATTTTTGCAGGTTTTGTTTGGCTCTATGTGTTGACGCTCTTATAGTAATTTTTCATTAAAAACATCACCTGCCATGTAAAAGTCTCAAATCCTACCTCTCAGAAGGAAAGTTCATCTCGAGGGTAAAGCGGGTTCCCAACTTGACACTTTACTCTTTATGGGGAGAGGGAGCCTGACAGTGGCACTTGTGTAAACTGGAGGAAGTGTGAAGGGGAGCGAGGCGTGAAATGGTCACACTTCGCGAGAGGCACTCGCCCGCTTGTCATGGAGAGGAAAGCTTGAGAATTCATTTAACTCATCACGCATGTTTTTCACATTTCTTCTAAAATGCACTCGATGTTGTTGCAGTGATGATATATTTGCACTAGTAGCCAGATAAAAACAATGGTACATTCTCACTACTCTATATTTCTTGGAAATGTTAAAAAGAAATCCACTTATTTGTACCCAACTAAGCCTTGTTTGTGCAGTAAACTAGTAAAAATAGCTGTGCTGCATCAGGGGGGTGTCTCCCATGTCTACCTGTAGAAACCACGAGTTCCTCAAGCATATGAACCACTTAACTTTGTATTGGTAGCTTCCAAGGCCCTTAAAACACATATTTGTTTGTATTTCCAGTTTTACTTAGTGCAAACTAGGCCCAATGCCTGTATCAGGCCGCTTTGCAAAAGAACAGGACAAGCTTTGAATTACATGTTTATGTTCAGACAAGATAAGTATAGGTTCCCTCAGCAGAAAATGCTAACTTCACTCCTTTCTTTTCATCAACGACTTTGACAAACCATCCCTGGTGACATTTCGTGGACCACAATGAGAATTGTAAAAACCTGTTGCCACTCAGCAAAGTCAGCATACAACGTATCTTTATCGTATGCATATTTTTGCTCGAGTTGGTATTTTTGTAGACTTTTTTTTTTTAGTATGTTAATTACTTTACACTTAGACCATGAAATAGTCTGTACTGCACTGCGTGTTAGGAAAAAAAATCACAAAAAACGTTAACATGTTATATAATTTTAGTGTAAACCTTATTGGAGTATAGATTCGGTCAGTGTCACAATTCAAATCATTGTAAAACTGACTTGATCCTTGTTAATGTTTTTCCTTTTTGAATGTTAGATCACTCTTCTGTCAACAGTTGATTCCTATTCTTCCATACATGCTGCCAAATGTCCATAATAAGAACAATCGTCTTTCAGAGGCAAATTCTCTCAATGGAAGTTACGAAATTTTCGACGAGATTGTATTCCTGGAAAGTCCCAGAGGGATGGGGCACAGTCAGTCATGAGTTAAAGAATATTTCTACTTTTTTTGTCTTCAATTGGGTCATCCGTGCAGCAGTAGCGGGGACTTTGCATGGTCACCAAGTTACAATATTTGAACACTAAACCATTCGGAGAATATTACCCATTCCATAAACAGTCTAGGTCACAATATAGTGCCATAGAGTGCCTTGGCATATAGTGTATCAGCCTTCCAACGCAATCCCTGCTGCTTCTTTCCTAAGGTCACAGTTGATGATAAATAAGTGATTGAGGTCACTTAGACCCTTCTGGGCTATAAGAGGTACCCTCCTGTCAGAAACTCTCCTAATATACAGAATGACCCACCTCTTTCTACTGTAGGATGTAATTTTGCTACCAATACCTTAATTACTATGCACAGCTCCGAATCCATCGACTACTAAAGGCTGGTTCCATATAAGAAAAACACAATGCTTGTAACATTAAAAAAATATCATGTCCTCTGATGTGCTCATAATGACCTTGGGCAAAGTCCGATGTTGGGCACTTTTTTTAACGATACTGGGCCTTTTCGTTTCTTTGCATTTCTGAATTATCAAACAATTCTGTCTCATACAAATACATGGCTGGAAAAGAGCACTTGTGAAATGCACTCAACAGGGTAAACTATCACTCTCTCTGTAGATTTATGTGTGTGTTGTACTAGTATTTCTACGTGGCTTTATATGGAATACTGGAGTAAAATCCTAAGTAAAATTAATGCAGATGTTTGGTAGGGTCTCTGTCAATATTAAATTAATGGTCCACTTTAATCTCCATGGAAATGCACAGACTTTTCGTTACTTTCTAAAATACGCTGGGCCATATTCAGAATTTGACAAAGCAGGACGGATTCCATAAACGGTGGGCAGCAATTCCCCCACTTGAGTTGGGAGAACCAATGACTTACTGATGGCAAAGCCTTTGCTGGTTATATTGACAGTAACTTCTGATCCGGTGTTCCATCTACCACTGTGTCACAGTGACAGTCGTCCTGCCTTATTAAGCGCAGGTCCACTGCCACTCAACCTTTCTACAAATGACAGGCATTGTGCATATGGGCCTGGAAAAAGTTAAATGGCTGCACATGGAGGGAACAAATTCCATGCACATCAGTGATATTTCCTTCTTTATAATAAAAACCAAACTCCCACTTTTTGAGTTTTCTTTCTCCGAATAAAAAAAATTGGCTTATCAGGTGCTTTAAACGTGGCATCAGCTTGGACAACTTCACTGCTCTGCAGTGAGCCATGCTCAATTGTTTTATTTTAAGTGCATTATCTTACGTGTATGCTGTAACTTCTTTTCCCATTTGGAAATGAAGCCCCAAGCTCCTAACATAGTTTTTCCTTATTACCTGGTCTGTTTCACATTTTGGGAGATGAAACGAAGAAGTAGGGGCAAATATGGTCTGCCAAGTGTTTTCTCGACATAGAGTTGTTGCTGCCTGATTCACTAACTTTGAGGAGAGAGCAGAGAGGGGAGAACAGGTCAAGTTATATAGCTTGACTGGTAGTATAGTTTGTTCTTCTGACATTGTCTTCATAGTTCAGCGTATGTTTTGTTGGACTTCCGATAATGGATTACTGAGGTTTATTTTGTAATGGAGGAAAGGGAATCACAAATGGGCCATGTTAGAACTGGGGTCTTTGGTTGGCAGTCATGTTACCCCCGTCCAAGCAAGGACCCTCACTGTAGTCAAGGTAAGTCACAAACAATCCAAACTATCCTGTGCCCCCCCTCTGGTAGCTTGGCACTGAGCAGTCAGGCTTAACTTAGAAGGCAATGTGTAAAGTATTTGTGCATTAAATCATGCAATAAGACAGTATTACACCACAAAAATACACCACACAGTGTTTAGAAAAATATATAATATTTATCTGGTTAAATGCAGGTCAAAATGTACACATTAAAATATCACTTTAGAGAATGATAACAGGAGTCTTTAGTCTTTAAAAAGCAACAAGTGTCTCTTGCAAGCACAAAGTACCTGGTTTGCATTCAAATTCTCCGCAAGGAACCGCAGAGGCGGAGATGTGTGGAAAACGGGGAAGTGTGCGTCAGTTTCTCTGGGTGCACACAAACAATGCGTCGATAATTTTCCACGCAGGGAAGGCTTTGCGTCGATTTACGGCGTGCTGACATGGATCCTCTTCGGGTTGCGGGGTTTTCGTACACCCTGGGGACGATGTGGAGTAACCCTGGGTGTGCAGGACCAAGTCACAGGAGCTGTGTCGATCCGGTGGGCGATGCGGGGACATTTCTGTCGCACGGCAGGCACTGCATCGATTCTTCTCGCTGGAAGTCGGGCTGCGTCATTACGGCTCGGCTATGCTTCAATCCAGTGGGCCATGTGTCAAAGTTCTAGTCACAACGCTGGCGCTGTGTCGATCTCCTCTCGGGGAGCTGGGCTGCATCGTTCCGGTTTGGCGTGCTGTGATTTTCTCACCGCAATGCAGGCTCTACGTCGTTTCTGGCAGGCTGTGCATTGAATTTTTGCTGCACAAGAAGTTCTTTGTAGAAGGAAGTCTTTTTGGTCCTGAGACTTCAAGGAACAGGAGGCAAGCTCTATCCAAGAACTTGGAGAGCACTTCTCATCAGAGCCAGAGGCAGCAAGGCAGCAGGACAACAGCAGAGCAGCAGTCCTTTTCAGAAAAGCAGTCATGTGAGTCCTTAGGGCAGCCAGGCAGTTCCTCTTGGCAGGTTGCAGGGTCTGGTCAGAAGTCTCTAACTTCAGAAGTGTGTTGGTTGGTAGCGTCAGAGGACCTGTTTAAATACCCAAATGTGCCTTTGAAGTGGGGGAGACGTCAAGGAGTGGCTTAGAAGTGCACCAGGTCCCCTTTCAGTTCCATCCTGTCTGCCAGGGTCCATTGTGTGAGGGCAGGCCACTGTCCTTTCAAATGTAAGTGTCAGGCCCTCAACCCTCCCAGCCCAGGAAGACCCATTAAGTATGCAGATGTGTGTAGGTGTGACTGAGCACCCTGTGTTTAGGGTTGTCTGAGTGAAATGCACAGGGGAGCTGTCAAGTAACCTAGCCAGACATGGATTGTAAGGCACAGAAGGATTTAAGTGCAGATAAATACTCACTTTCTAAAAGTGGCATTTCTAAAATAGTAATATTAAATCCAACTTCACCAGTCAGCAGGATTTTGTATTACCATTCTGGCCATACTAAATATGACCTTGTTACTCCTTTCAGATCAGAATCTACCACTCAAACAGTATCTGAGGGTAGCCCTAATGTTAGCCTATGAAAGGAGCAGGCCTCACAGCAGTGTAAAACAAATTTAGGTTTTCTACACTACCAGGACATATAAACTACACAGGTATATGTCCTGCCTTTTACCTACATAGCAACCTGCCCTATGGGTTACCTAGGTCCTGCCTTAGGGGTGTCATATGTAGAAAAAGGGGAGTTTAAGGCTTGGCAAGTACTTTTAAATGCCAAGTCAAAGTGGCAGTGAAACGGCACACACAGGCCCTGCAAAGGCAGGCCTGAGGCATGGTAGCCCCCTCTACTTATGTGGTTGACAGAACCAGTGCTGGAGCCCATTAGTAACATGTAATTTACAGGCCCTGGCCATATGTAGTGCACTTGACTAGGAACTTACAAGTAAATTAAATAAGCCAATTGGGTATGAGCCAATGTCACCATGTTTTAATGAGACAGCATATGCACTTTATCACTGATTAGCAGTATTTTGTGGCGTTCTATACCTATGGGTCGATGATTCACTTAGTAATCCCTCAATTATCTATGCTTTTGACCCCAGGAGTACATGGCCTGTTACGTCTCCATGAAAATTTGCTCTCTATGCTTGACATGGCCTATATGGTGTTAGATCTAGGTTACAAGTCATGAATGAAATTCTTCCAGGAGGGGCTGCAGCCTCCATAAGGGAGCTGGAGTTCGGATATTCACTCCTGGTGTAATGGTGCACAAGTGTACTGGGCTATAGATGTACTTTTCGAAATTTCTCTGGGAAAAAACATGAAAAGTTACTTAATTTGTCTCAATCATTTTAACATGTGTTCACCAATTATGAGTTTAGCAGAATGTAATTTCCTTCTGGAATTCTGCTCTGTTCAATCGTTGATTGGTTGGTGCGGGAATACCACACTTGAATTTGCCAGCCAAAATCTTTGGATTATAAAATCCATAGGCCTGATCCCAAACCCAGGCCCAGCCTGACCCCCTCATACAGGCATCGAGGAAGCATGTAAGATTCCCCCCTGCCAGCCCAATTCTTCCATCCATCTGCGTCCCATCTCTCCACCTTCCCACAATTTCACACTCCGTGCAATACCCCACACTCACATTAATGACCTGTTGAGAGTGGGTTGATCCAAATGGAAAAGAGAATACCATGCGGGACTATAAGAAAGTACGTACACACTGTTTTCCCTACTCTATGGAGATAAATTCATATTTGCTCAGTACTGGTGGATGTTAGTGCATGTGCAGGAGGTTACAAGTGCATAGTCTCCGCCAGGCCAGTATAGTGCAAATCATATTCGGGGCCTTGGAGTTGTCGTTTTGGTTATGAAAGTACATTGACATTTTACTAACAAATGTATATATAACCCAAGATATTTTACCTGAGCGGTGGAGAGGCTGATTATTTGTAAAAATTATCACCTTTTGACTGGATAGTAGACTTTGTATCCTTTTCCTATTTTGAACATTGTAATTTATGGGTATTTGAAGATTAATAACTGACATATTTTCCAAGATGAAGGCTGTGAGGGTTAAGATCTACTTTTGAAAGCAGAGGGTCCTCCTCCTTGATGTTGGCAGTGACCCTTGCAGTCCACAGAATGTAATGTGAGTGCGGGTGTGGGACATGTGTGTTGCATAGTTGCCCAGAAGAGCACCCCCCAATAGGTGCTTAAGTTAGTTGCCTTGAACATAAATGTTATGATGTTGTTGTTGTCTTCTATGTTGCCAAGTTTTTTCACCTTTGCATCTTGAATATTATGCAATGTCCTGCACAGGCACGGAGGACGAAGAATCAGCAGATTCGCTTGCTGATCAATTGAGCTCCGTGTGTACCTTTTCACGCTTTCGAATGCATGCTAGCTAAAACATTGGGGGTAAATTGGGGTACAATAGCAATGAAGTACCCTACCCAATTATGGACATAACTAGAATATCATAAGATTCATTATCATGGTACAATAGGGATGGTTTATCCTACATATTGCTTGTCAGCAAAGTCTGAACTACTTAGCTTGCAGAGAAATAGTGTAGGTTTTCATTAGGATTTCACTATGTCCAAATCTGATTGACCTAGAAGACAAAGCTAGAGATAAAGACCTTTCTATAGCTCAAGATCAAACAAATATACATATATCAATTAATTGTGAGGTATTGCAAGTCGTGTACTGTGCCTGATCTGTCTGTTTCATTAAGTAGTGGGCATTACAGTTTCTGATAAGATTGCTAAACCTAAATAAGAATCTAATCACAATGTTAAATATGTGCAGCACTATTACAATGTACTTTTCTTATTTAGGCAAGTTGAGATATTAGGGGCTTTTATGCAGTGACGCAGTAAGGTTCCCATGGGCCCTATTGCAAGCAGGGAAATGCCCCCTTCCCAGTCATTGACTTCCCACTCCCTCACCGCACTGCATACCAGAATCATTTTCAACCTATGCCCACACATATCTAATTGCCTTCATCCTTCCTGCACTGAATTTGTGTGAGCCATTACACTCACAAGACAGACGTAGATGGGGAACTGTTCAAGGGGGGGCTGCCTCCATGGCAGACTCCGGGTGCAGTTGCCAGCCATTCTTGGAGGGGGCTGTTGCATTTTTAGGGTCGAGTCTGCATGAGACATATTCTAGCATGTGCGCTCTCACTTGCGAGAAACTATTATTTACAAAAAGGGCTTGGAGCCCACCGATTGCTTACAATTCATTGGCTTCAGTGTCACTTCTTCTTTACAACCTCCTAATTGGACACCACAGGCCAGGTGTCACTTTCTATTTCTTCTCTGATGCATGGACCAAGCACAGATTGATTCTGTGTAGTAGGGTACATTTTGTAAAATTTTGTAAAATCTTTTGCCCTTGTTGATTCTTTTCCCTTCTTCCACTTGTTAGTGTTGCTGCCCGTCATCTATCCACTGCTTGTGCTGTCATTGAGGAATCATTTTTATTATTTTAACTGTTTTGCCTTCCCACCCATCATTGTTGCTGTCCTGTACCCTTCCCCACCATCCGCACTTTTTTGGCCACCATTTTCCAGTGCTCTACATCTCTATCTCCAGAAACAAGCATTGTCAAGGCCAATAGGTCGCAGCTATGCAAGAGCTATTGGTTTTGCAAATGTGTTTTATCCATATTGGTAACCGGCGTGGCTGCTGTTCAGCATGGCTAAAAGTAAATGACATAGAGGAAAGTGACATGAAGTGTCATAGAGTGGAATGGCAAAGAGTGGAGCAAAATGCTGTACAGTGGAGAGCCAGAGAGTGTCATGTATTGGAGGGGCATAGTGTGGAGCCACTTAGATTTGCATACACTGGAGTGGCAAAGAGTAGAGTGGACTGGTGTAGAATGCATTGACATAGAGTGTTGTAGAGAATTAGGGCATAGAGTGCAGTGGCATTGAATTTAGCAGTGTACAATGCAGCATCGTAGAATGAAGTGAGGTAGATTAGAGTGATGCTCAGTAAATGGCAATGATGCAGAATGGAGTGATGCAGAGTGGAGTGGTGCAGAATAGAGTGGCACAGAGTAGAGTTGTGTAGAGTGGAATAGAGTGATATAGAGTGCAGTGGGGTAGATTGCAGTGGCGTTGAGTTCAGTGGCATAGAGTACAGTGGCATAGAGTAGTCAAAATAATGCAAAGGTGATTCCCCACAAAGATTTTATCAAATCATAAGCACATTGCTTCAAAGCATTGTTTTATTGCGTTGTAGAGGGAAGGAGAGTTCCAAAGGTTTTCAATCCAATTAAAACAGAGACGAACTTGAAATTGAAGTAAATTTCATTGATCAGCAAAATCAAAAATCCAAACAAGTAGTCCCAAAGTTGGATGAAAGGTCAGTTAGAAGTATACGTTGATGTAACAGCCAACACGTGTTTCGCCCCTTTGGCGCGTAAGCGGGGGATTTCTCAAGGCTAGTTCAGAACATAGTACAAAAAACTTCAGACATTGAATTGTCACAGTTGTAGATAGGAACCTTGTTAGATGTTAGGGGAATGGAAAAAGGTGCCGTGAAATCGCCAGCGCGGCCCGCGGTAAATCGCTGGCATTCTAAGGAAGTCGATTGGCTGGACTCCCTTTTTCTTTATAGTGGCATAGAGTAGAGTGGTGCCAAGTGGAGTGGTGTAGAGTTGGGTGACTGAGAGGGCTGTGGTGCAGAGTAGAGTCGTAGTCTAGAGTGCAGAGTAGAGTTGAGTGGCATAGAGTGCAGTGACATAGAGTGGTGCTGAGTAGAGTAGCATAGAGTGATGCAGTGTATAGTGCCATAGAGTGCAGTCGCAGATACTGTAGTGGTGTAGACAGGAGTAGTGCAGAGCACTGTGGTATAGAGTTCAGTTGCGGAGAGTGTAGTGGTGCAGAGAAGAGTGTCAGACTCCAGTGGTGTACAGTGGAGTACAGTGGTGTGGAAAGCAGGGGCATAGAGTACAGTAATGCAGAGGAGAGTGCAGTGGCATAGAATGCAATGACAGAGTGCAGTTGGGTAGAGTGCATTGGCGTAGAATACAGTGGTTAAGATTAGAATGGCTTAGAGTGCAGTAGCATAGAGTGAAGTGGAGCAGAAAGGAGTAGGGTGGCATAGAGTGCAGTGGCATAGAGTAGATTGCTTCAGAGTAGAGTGAAGTGGCATATAGTGGAGTGGTGCAGGGCAGAGTGCAGTTGCATAAAGTGGCATAGAGTGTAATAGCATAGAGTAAATGTGTAGAGTGCAGTGGCATAGCGTGCAGTGTAGATTGCAGTGGTATAAAGTAGATTAGTGTAGAGTGCAGGGGCATAGAGTTGAGTGTTACAGAGTAAATTGCATAAGCGTAGAGTGTATTGACATAGAGTGCAGTGGCATAAAGTGCACTGCTGCAGAGTGGCATCGAGTACAGTAGAGTAGTGTGAAGTAGTGTATAGTAGATTGGCGTGGCCTAGACTGGAGTGGTGAAGAGTGCAGTGACAAAGAGTGCAACGGTGTAGAGTAGAGTGGTGAAGAGTGCATTGGCATAGAGTAGAATGATATGGGGTAGAGTAGAGAGGCATAGCATGAAGTGGCTTGGAGTGAAGTGGCTTAGAGTGGAGGGGTGCAAAGTTCAGAGGCATGGAGTGGTGCATAGTAGAGTGGTGTGGCGTTGAGTGGAGTATTCATGGTGTGATAGCACACTGCCATTACAGACAACACATTTTCAATTGGAATGACCATTACATTTGCACAGACATGCAGCTTTACTAATAAAACTATACAGTGCACAGACAAAAATGTGTGGTAATTGCATCACCTAGTTTAATGATTTGTTTTGATCATAATAAAGTATTTGTTTCCAAAACACTTTAGAAGTAACACAAAATGTGCTTCATTTGTGCGTTCATAATTCTGATATATTCTGAAATACTGACAGAGTTCATTTAAATGTTGTTGTATGTGAGAAAAAAACTCTTTCCTACCTCCAGTATCCAGCAGGATTGTCACATAAATCCTCTCACTTTTAAGTCAGAAAAAGAAAAGTAAACAAGCACCCTTGGAAGACACCGCCTGACATTTTACCTCAGTCTTGGAATGCACAGCAAATGTGATGAGATAAGAACAAGATTTGTATTCATGTAGTAATACAGAAAACATGCTTTAGGCAATGGGAGGGACAAACTGAACCTGGAGAGCATAAAGCAAATAAAGCCAGTAAATGGAAAGCCAGAAAGTGTGACTTACAAACCACAAGTCTAATGGTAATCAACAAATGGAATGCATTCCTATGTCAACTTTCTGAAAGTCCCTAAGATGTCTGGTAGACTGCGACCTAAAAAACAAGTTCCGCACTTACACTCCAAGCTGTACACCTTCGGTGAGCACTTCTTTACACATTTTTCAAATGTGCTGTACTTTTGAACCAGAATTCTTCTCATATGGTTCCTTCATGGTGCCGCTAGGTCTTTTTGTTTGGAAGACACTTTTTGATGCAGCGCCAGTGCTGATTTTTTTAAAAATGGATTGTAAAACGCTGCTGAGGCCATTCTATAATGACTAAAAGCAGACAATATATATATATATTTTAATTTGTTAATTTCAGGAGTTTGTACATTTAACATGCTCACCAAGTTGTACTCGAAACTGGTGACAAACACTTTGTTTGCATATTCTTGAAATGATATTAGATTGAGGGGGAATTGGCCGCACAAGATTCAAAGATGTCTGCCTGATATGGCTCGGGAGGCGTTGATGCCCCCAGGATAACTATTACCCACCCATTTTTGCCCTTGGTCCACCCTGCACCCATTATTAACTTAGCCGAAGGCCACTTTTTTGAGTTGAGATCATGAGATCTCAGGCCGTATTTTATTTATAGACACAAAATATTTACTCAAATAACATAATTTGCACAGTAATCACATTTCTTATTTCTTCTTCTTCTTCTTCTACTTCTACTTCTACTTCTTCTTCTTCTTATTATTATTATTAGAGGTGTTTATAGTGCTTAGCTACCCACACAGGGTTTCCCGGTGCCACCAAATCAAAACATCTAGGTCTTCAGCTGTTTTCAAAAGATAGTCAATGAGGTGCAGCTTCTAATGGATTCAGGTAGGGCATTCCACAAATTGGGGTCCTGGTATGTGAAGGACCATCCTCCATGCATGCCAGTTTAACACTGGGGTCTTTGCAAAGGGACAAATCACTCAAGGGTAGCAGACGAGATGGCTGATGGAGGGGGGGGTTTCACCAGTTCTTGGAGGTACAATGGGCCAGCACCTGACCTTGCTTTGTACGTATAGCATAAAGCTTTAAACTGAATCCGCTTCCCCACTGCGAGCCAATGAAGCTCATGAAGAAGGGTAGATGCCAAGGCACATTTAGGAAGTCAGTAGAGAAGCCTGGCAGCCAAGTTCTGAACTACTTGCAACCGTCTAATAGAGGCCTTTTCCGCTCCTAGATAAAGGATGTTGCCGTAGTCCAGACTTGACAGAATAGGTGTCCGAATAACCATCCTTTGGGCTTGGAATGGGAGTAGCCAAATAATTTTTCACAGCCATTTCAGGATGGCAAAACAAGTTGCAGCAACCTTTGCCACCTGAGGCTTCATGGACAGCTTCCCATTAAGCAAAAAATCAAAGTTTTGTACTACCTTGAAAGCTCATTCCAGAAGGTTTCTGATCAGTGCCGTGGGCCCCAGAGCATGGTGTTTTTTTCCCACCACCAATACTTTGGCCTTATCGCCATTTAGTTTGAGTGAATTGCTGTTCATCCATATAGTAATCAAAATCAGGCAGGAGTTCAAGGTCTCAGAGTTATGGTACATATTTGTTACAAGTGAAAAAACATAACCTTAGCAGAGCGTCTGACACATTGGAGTCCCCTAACTATAACTATTTTGTTCCTGTGCAACCAAAAAACTAAAGTCAGTTGATGAGAGAGATTATGACTGGCTCTGTGACCCTTCCCTTTACACCCACCTCAAGGGGGTGGATGCCTCCTTATGGGAGGGCTCCCAGCTTCCCCTTCTTGACACAGGAAGTTCCTGTGCAGGGGGGCCATCTGCCCCTAGGATTCCTATCTTGGGCACCCCCTGCACCCAACTCCTTCCTTCTGCAAAAGTCTGTGCTAAGTCGCACCATCTATGCCAGTGCAGGTGGCTGCCCACAGCCCCTACACTGTAATGTCCTTATGACTTGCTGGCAGCAGTCCTTTAGGGTTCCAGTGCTGCAAATGTTTGAGCTATTGCTTTTTTTAATAAAAAATGTATTGCCGCAGGGGACCTGAAGAGTCCCTGCCAATCGTGACCTCACCCACCACTGGCCAGCACAGTTCACCTAGTATCTGCCTACCCTCCCACCCCCTCACTGGGTGCATTTGCCCGGCCACACCAAGACATTTTCGAGAAACATTGTATTACTTTCCTTGGAAAAATGTACGCCATCCTGCAAGAAAAGATGCTCACCTTTGATGCAACAATGAGATATAGACAACACATTGGCTGTGTTCAATAATTTTGCCACCTTCCTGTTTAGGCATTTTGTTGACTCATTGAGGGCCCTGATAGACTTACCACCTCTCCCTTTCATCCTCAGGACTATATGCGACCATGTTATTAACTCTCCATAAGTCCTTGCACCCTAGGTTGGTCAAACCATGTCCTCCTAAATGCACAATCATCCCCACCAGGGGCCGAAGCCTCTGGGTAAGTATTATGTCCAATGACGATCTGAAGTTAGTTAGGTGGAGACCTCCTTGCCCACAAAAGTTTAGATGAAATCCAGCCACCTTTGCTTGTGTTGCATAGTCCCCTGTCACATAAAAGACGTTTGCAACCCTCCCATAGAAATGACCTAACACCAGTACTTCTTTAACATCTCTTGCTCCCTCATTGACAAGAGATTATAAAGTATTGTGCGTCCGTTTCTCATTATTCTGGCTTCCACCTCTGTTGACAGGAGAGTATTACAAAAAGAAATAGCAACAATTAACAGGTCAGATTTTTACAGCATGTTCAATCTCACATTATGCTTATAGCAATTGGATTTTCACCTGCCTATTCTTTGGACCAATTGCCCTGCCCCAAACCTGCCATTACTGTGGCTGCCCCGATTCTAAAGGAATGAGCGCTGTACTTTGGGGGATCTAACCTTGCTGTGGCCAGGGCCATAATGAGGGCCCTGGTGAACTGGAACTTAGTTAGAGGTGTCCCATCCTCATGAATGAACAGGGTGTTCCCAGCCCCCTGTGAGCAGTGGGCCATAAAGACTTCCAAGTTCCCCACCAGACAGCAATCATTATCTGGCACCGTATGCAGCAAGATACGCTTACCTCTACCTATCTGATCAGCCCTTGAGTGGACTATGTTTACTGCTACCGAGCCGTTTGGCCACCCAATATCCCCCATCTGCAGACCACCCTGCTTGTTGTTCTTGCTATTGGCCACTAGCTTCCCTACTCTCAGTGCCTCATAGAATGTCAGGCAGAAAACTGCTCTAAAAAGGCATACCTCTGCAGGTGATGTGGACACTTCCTTTAGGTTGGCTATGATCCTTCCCAGCTTTAGCTGGTCTATGGGGCGCCTAGATTCATACTTGGATCCTTCAAGCCTCTGCCAGGCCTTCAGTGCCCTCTGCAGAAGAAAAAACCTGGTCACATCACTGCACCCCTGTATTCTTGCAAAAAAGGAAATAGCTGCAATGTGGTAGCGAACTTATGACACTGGCCTTGCTTCCTTTCTCAAAACTCCCAGGAATGCAATTAAAGACTCAGGTGAAAACAAGACCCCCACCCCATCACTTGCATGAAATCCAGGGTACAAGCATGCCTTGTCTTGGGTGCTAAACTGGCTGCCAAAAGGTCCAGTAGGTTGGGCACCAAGCCGCCAGAGATGGTCCAGAAACAGTGAAAGGAACTTACCTGCTTCTGGGTGATAATACCTGAAAACCTGCATCTTAAAATGAGACAGACGATCGGCTGCATTTTTAAATACACCAGGTAAATGCTTGGTTTCAAAATTGACATTGAGCCTCAAACATAGCAGTATGATTTCTTTCAACAGCCTTAGAATCATCTTACATTTCACTGCCTGTTGATTAAAGCACTCAACTGATGTCATTTTGTCTGACCAGAATATCATGGACTGGTTGAGAAACTGGTCTGGCCAAATTGTGAGAGCCACCAGGATGGGGAAAATTTCCAAAAAGCCTATGTTTGCCACCAGTCACAATTCCACCCAGTCGATGGCCAATGTTAGGTGCACCAAGCGGTGCTTGAGATGGTGCCAAACCTATTCTATGTGCAGAGTCTGTAAATGGACCTAGCCCTCCATTGGATTTGGCACAGCTTGGCCACATGACTAAATCATTGAAGTCTCTCAAAAATGACTCCCATAATCTCATGTCCTGACCCACCTCACTAGACAACCTGGTATGGTGATGATTCATCTTCAGACTAGACATGACCTGTGTAATAGACCTGGAAAAGGGGTGGCCCATGGGTATGATACACAATGCAAAATTCACCTGTCCTACAACAACCTGCAATTGATGCAACATTACCTCCTTGACCTCCAGACACTCCTTCAGCACCCTTGCAAATGCTCTGACCTTCTCCTGGGGAAACCTGGAAACGCCTGTCTTGAAATCCAATTCTATCCCAAGAAATTCAATTTTTGTGGCTGGGGCACACGATTTACCTGGGCTAAAGGCACCCAAACACCTCCATCAGCACTTAAAATGCTTCCAAGGCCCCCCTACAGCCTGGTGTGTCTGGAGGACCCAGAAAGAAGAAAATCATCAAGATAGTGCTGTACCCACTGGTGTCCCATCCTACATCCGAATACTCAAAACAGAAAGGTGCTAAACTTCTCAAAATAGGCTCAAGAGACTGAACAGCCTATCTCCATGCATTTGTCAAAGCAAAAGACGCCATCAAATTGAAAACCCAATAAATAAAAATCAACCGTGTGTATAAGCAGCAGCCTAAATGCCAATTGTATATCTACCTTGGCTAGCAATGTCCTGATGTAGAGTGGCATATTTAATGCAGAACAATGCCTCATCAAAGGCCTCATTGACTGACTGACTTCTAGGTTCTGACAACTTATGGATCAAACAATATTCCCCTAGATCTTTCTTTGGGACCATAGGAGAATACACAAAGTTCTCCAGTGCGATGGAGTCAAATGGATCTGTTACCCTCCCCAATTTCCTTTCCTTCAATTTTTTCCTGACAGCACCTTCATTAGCCAATAATGATTGCTAATTTTTGAAGAACGGGACACCTACACAGCCCTCGGCCAGGATTCTGAAACCATTCCTAAAGCCATACCATGACTGATCAGCCGCTGTGTTGCTGCATGCATTCAACCAGGTCACCATCCCTTGCAACTTAACTGGGGAGGGAGCCTTGCCTCACAGTGCTACTTATCCGTGCTTCTTTTTTAAAACACTTGGACTCTGGGTGTGATGAAGAGCCACAGAAGCAGCAGCAGTGCTTGAACTTGCACATCCCTGCGGCTCTAGTACATGACCATTTGTTAAAGTCCCAGCATGACGCCTTTCTCGTCCCTCCTCCCATGTGGGCAGTTGATCCTGAAGCCGCCTAAAAGGGCTGACCTGGGTTGTCCTCAACTTTCTGCACCTTTGTGAAACACAGCCAAGTATTCACGTCAATCTGGTCCCATGCCAATGTGGGTCTGGTAGCCTTTATCGTCCTAAATTTTTTATCATAATCTCTCCATGAAGTCCCCCCAAACTCATCATGCTCACACATTATTCTGTTCTGATAGCACTTTAATTGTGCTCACATTGTCAGGAATCTCTCACCAATGATTGCCTGAAAAATTGTGAACCCCCTGACCCAGTTCATCAATGTGTCTGCCACCCTCTTCCTGTATGACCAATGTGCACAGTCCCTAGAGGTTGAGCATTCCTTACACCATTTTCTTTCTTCCAGCTCAGGCCTATTGGAAATTAGTTCACATATCTCAACATAATTCCCCTTCCAAATCTTCTCCTTCACCTCCATTGGCTTGTGCCTGCCTAGCTGTCCATGTTCAGAATGTACAGGGCCCAAACCAATGCTCAGTAATGGTGTAACCGTACCTGCTGGCGTAGGATCCTTGTTAAGGGGTGTATCCCCCAATGCTCCTTGCACAGCCTGAGCCATAATGCCTGTGTTTTGGATGCTGGCAACTAATGGCACATGTGGCACCTGAGTGACTAATGCAGAATTACCAGCAGCCACCACAGGTGCACTAACGACCTAATATGCTGACACTGGGAAGAGTTCCCGCTTGAACTATCCAGATGGGCCACCAACCTCCTGACCCTTTCAACAGGATCAAGCTCTGCAACTCCCACCAATGTGTCCCCCGTAAGGAGTGAGGATAATATGCAAACCTTTGATAACCATGGCAACACACTGGTTAGGTTAGTCACTAGATAACATTGTTCCATGCTCACTTCTGCCACCACCCCAATTGATATTGCCACTTTGTCAAATGCTATTGTTCGTCGCAGGCACTATCACTGTGGGTGAATTCTGTTGCCGTTCCGCAACAGCAAGACATAAACCGCGAACAAGGACAACTTCCAGGGTACACTTTCACACTCTCAACCTTTCCCTTCCTCCACTTTTTTAATGGGGGGCATACCACTCATGGAGGAACTCTCAGCCTCCTAGGCCTCTCCACCTGTTCTGCGAGCTTAGATGGTTGCTCCCTGTGGGTCCGGTGGGTTCAATAGTGTCAACAATTCATCCATAACGTCCATCCTACGCATCAGTGCCTCCACAACTACTCCAGTACCTGGCTACTTATTACCCTTCTTAGCTATCTTAGCAAACACAACCAACCAAAAAATATGACAACCTTGCAACCAAACACAATGCCCCCCCCCATTGAACAGCCGCTGTGCACAATCCTCTCACTATTATCTATAAATCAAGTCCAACTGGTTGCAAGCCTCTCCTAAAAATATCAACCTAGCCCCTAGACATCACTGCCTGAAATATTATGATGCTGAACTACTTAGCACCTGCACTTGATGGCAAAATTATAGGAAAAACCCAGTTCACCCATTGCAAACCACCGCAATGTCGACTGACCTTGATATACCAGTGCACAACAATGCCTCAGAATAACACCAATGGCCACATTTGCTCTCAAAAACCTGACAAATTGCCCAAGTGGTCTCGTGGTTCCTCTCACATCCTCCCCTGTGCTCCAAATGCAAAGATCAATCCAGTCAATTCCTGAACAAATTAATTAAAGAAAACAAACTATAATTTCCTAGACATAAGCACAATCACTGTGGATTGACCTCCTGCAATTGAGGCAGTAGGGAGCAAAAATGTAATCAATAGCATTAAATAACAAGTCTCAACTGCCTGCTCCCATCTTACATCTGCCTGCTAGGCCCCTTGGGCCCTCCAGAGCCACAACTGAAAGTCGAGAAATGCCCGCGTGGGGATAAAAACAAGCACTCAACTTGTATTGCTCCTAAAGGGTCTAAGCGAGGTGGCCATCAGCAGCTTTACAGTTACCTGCAGGTGGGCTTGCTTCTTGGGAGGCCCATCATCGGTGGCACAGAGTGGAAAACAAAGAGACCCACTGCATGTAGCGGCCCCCATTTAAAGGACCGGGTCCACACACCTCCGACCCCGTCGAAAGTGGATCTTCACCCTCAAAGGATCCATTTCCTGCTGGGGTGTCGCACCAGTGCTCCAACTCCATGGTCCGCCTTCTCCCGCCTAGAGGTCATGTAACGTATGCCGTCGGATCTCCAAGGCTTTCACCATATGGGTCAACTGTCCCAAGCCTGTTCGATTCCACCAAATGTGGTTTCAGCAATTGTTGAAATGCTCATTTGTTTTCGTTTTCCATGGTACTGCAAACATCATGTTTTCCCAGGATAATGTGGCTGGTGAGCAGCCATCTGAGGTTTTTTCTATCAATGTATTCTGTTTACTGTGGTCTTTCCCTCCCTTTTCCGTTCCCACATATTTTCTTCTACCTCCCTCCATCCCTCCATTGCTCTTTCCCTCTCTCCCGGTCATCTTGCTCCCTCATGTAGTAAACTGTTATTATGTGGTATGGCTGAACAAAGTTACCATGTAATATTATCACAATACCCCAAGGATGATCCTTGGATTCACACTAAAAAATCCTTAGCTCAGCCCTGGTAGATTGGCATAGACCAGTCAGGCTTTACTAGAGGAATGTATATTAAGCATTTCAGAGTACCGAAATGGATGATAAGTAATTGACACGACTCAATAGAACTCGGACACCATTTTATAACAAGAATTTGCAATGCAAAGGGTCTCGCATTTGTTCGAGTTAAAGCTATCGGCGTTGAAAACTCCTAACCAGACTTTTCTTGCCACATAAATAGAAAATGAAAAGTAATACAGGGAGTGCAGAATTATTAGGCAAGTTGTATTTTTGAGGATTAATTTTATTATTGAACAACAACCATGTTCTCAATGAACCCAAAAAACTAATTAATATCAAAGCTGAATATTTTTGGAAGTAGTTTTTAGTTTGTTTTTAGTTTTAGCTATGTTAGGGGGATATCTGTGTGTGCAGGTGACTATTACTGTGCATAATTATTAGGCAACTTAACAAAAAACAAATATATACCCATTTCAATTCTTTATTATGACCAGTGAAACCCATATAACATCTCAACATTCACAAATATACATTTCTGACATTCAAAAACAAAACAAAAACAAATCAGTGACCAATATAGCCACCTTTCTTTGCAAGGACACTCAAAAGCCTGCCATCCATGGATTCTGTCAGTGTTTTGATCTGTTCACCATCAACATTGCGTGCAGCAGCAACCACAGCCTCCCAGACACTGTTCAGAGAGGTGTACTGTTTTCCCTCCTTGTAAATCTCACATTTGATGATGGACCACAGGTTCTCAAAGGGGTTCAGATCAGGTGAACAAGGAGGCCATGTCATTAGATTTCCTTCTTTTATACCCTTTCTTGCCAGCCACGCTGTGGAGTACTTGGACGCGTGTGATGGAGCATTGTCCTGCATGAAAATCATGTTTTTCTTGAAGGATGCAGACTTCTTCCTGTACCACTGCTTGAAGAAGGTGTCTACCAGGAACTGGCAGTAGGACTGGGAGTTGAGCTTGACTCCATCCTCAACCCGAAAAGGCCCCACAAGCTCATCTTTGATGATACCAGCCCAAACCAGTACTCCACCTCCACCTTGCTGGCATCTGAGTCGGACTGGAGCTCTCTGCCCTTTACCAATCCAGCCACGGGCCCATCCATCTGGCCCATCAAGACTCACTCTCATTTCATCAGTCCATAAAACCTTAGAAAATCAGTCTTGAGATATTTCTTGGCCCAGTCTTGACGTTTCAGCTTGTGTGTCTTGTTCAGTGGTGGTCGTCTTTCAGCCTTTCTTACCTTGGCCATGTCTCTGAGTATTGCACACCTTGTGCTTTTGGGCACTCCAGTGATGTTGCAGCTCTGAAATATGGCCAAACTGGTGGCAAGTGGCATCGTGGCAGCTGCACGCTTGACTTTTCTCAGTTCATGGGCAGTTATTTTGCGCCTTGGTTTTTCCACACGCTTCTTGCGACCCTGTTGACTATTTTGAATGAAACGCTTGATTGTTCGATGATCACGCTTCAGAAGCTTTGCAATTTTAAGAGTGCTGCATCCCTCTGCAAGATATCTCACTATTTTTTACTTTTCTGAGCCTGTCAAGTCCTTCTTTTGACCCATTTTGCCAAAGGAAAGGAAGTTGCCTAATAATTATGCACACCTGATATAGGGTGTTGATGTCATTAGACCACACCCCTTCTCATTACAGAGATGCACATCACCTAATATGCTTAATTGGCAGTAGGCTTTCGAGCCTATACAGCTTGGAGTAAGACAACATGCATAAAGAGGATGATGTGGTCAAAATACTCATTTGCCTAATAATTCTGCACTCCCTGTACAGTTTCACATAAGCAAGCCAATTCAAAGTGTCACAGAATCAGCGTGAAGGAGCACACAAAAGGAAAAAGAAGTTCACTTGCAGTCAAACGTATTAGCAAAAGTGCAATTAGCCATGTAACAGGGGCAATGTCCAAGGCTGTAACTAAACCGCCCCAAGGAGGGACAAACAGAAAGCATTTACCAACAAAAATAAAGGATTTTTGAAGGGCAAGCCCGCGAGCAAGTGATAGTGATAGCCGTGCGGTGAGCGTGGTTAAAAGCCCAGATACATACCAACATGTCAAAAAAGCAGTGCTTGCGCGCTGCTATGCTCAACCTAAAAAACGATGACGGAGAACACTGAAGGAGTTGAGGGTAGCCCCTAGGGACCTCAACAGATCCAAAGAGGAGGGAAGCAGTGACTTCCACCACCATGAAAAGGCTGGCAGAGAACAAATGCAGGTGACCATAGTGGAGAAGCCTCTGGATTTTGGGTCAATCACTGCTAAACACTTTGGGCAGTGGTTCCCAAACTGTGCGCCGCGGCTCCTTGGTGCGCCGTCAAAATTAGCCAGGGGCGCCGCACACAGTCTGGAAACCACTCGGAGGTGCTTTTAATCGGTAGCTTTTCACCGTGGTTTTGGAAACAAAACCCCCTGCATTAATTATTGTGACCAGCGGAGGGCGCCAGAGTACCATTAATAATATCCCTATGACAAAAGAAAAGAAATAATTTAAAATAAATGGTTTTCAGGAACCTGAACGAGAGAATTAAGAAGTCAAACTGTAAATAGTGTAGGTACAGGTACAGGCTGGGATTACGTTCCCCCACCCGCCAAAAAAAAGTAACATAATGGGGAGCCGTGGCCAACACGGCCAATAGGTCAAAGGAGCCGGGGATCGAAAAAGTTTGGGAACCACTGACTTTGGGGATTGGTCAGAGTACCATGAGAGCATCTACAGGAGCTTGGTTTTCAAAGGAGAACAGAAAGATACTTGGAAGTCATGATGGGTTGTATGTGGCCAGGCAAGCTCACCACGGCATAGAAAGAGTGCTGAGAGGCATCCAGGGGTTTGTGTAGTTCTGGAACAGACTTCCCCTTTCTGTTATTGACAGGGTGGCCATAACAAAGATAATTTTTCTACCTAAATATATTTATTCTGTGCAGACCTTTTTGTGCCCTATTAACCAAGGGGTATTCTGAAGACTAAATAGTTTGCGAACCTACTTGGTATGGGCGAGTCGCTGCAGCAGAGTACCCTTAGCAGTATTAAAGAGAGATATGAGAGACAGGGGAGTGGCCTTACCAGCACCACTACTATGCAGTCCATTTGCTATATGTGGCAAAATGTCTTACAGACTTGGCTAACTGGGAAAAGATATTACTGCAGGCACAACTAGTGGCATGCCAGTGGCAGCCCCTTATGAATGTGGGCATGCCACCAAACTGGTTCCCTACCTGATACAGCGCACAACAGCTATCTGGGAAAGGATGGTTAAAAGATTGCTCTGAATGGCACCCTTTGATCGAGAGCTGCAACTGTGGGACCTCCCTTCCTTTCATGCTATAGAGGAGAACATGGCCATGGATCAGTGGAGGGTAGGTGGCTGCACACTAGCTGGAGATCTCTATCCTGGTGAGGTTTTTATTTCTTTTTAGAAAACTTGGGATACATTCCAATCAGGAGCAGGCCAGTTCCTATGCTATGCAAAACTATGGAATGCTGCTCGAAAGGTGTGGTGTACATTTCCGACAGCCCCTGTACCATCACAGGTGTTGGGTGGGCTTCTCAGGTGGGCAGAGGATAGACATTTGACAATGCTACTTTGTATGGCCATCAGGGAGCTCTCTCTCAACCACCAATGCAGTCTCAACAGGCGTGGAAAAGGAAGCTCCCTGAGCCTTTTGCTGATGTGGACTAGAATAGGGCCTATGCTCTGGTCCCCAAGGTATTGTGAAAATGCAGATTCAACCTTATACATTTCAACTACCTGCCCCACACGTACATTACCCCATATGCCCTCAGTAAAATGTTCCTGCACAAGGTGGCACAATGTCCCAAGTGCCGGGAGGGCAAACCTCATTCTTACATTTGGCCTGGCAGTGTAGGAAAGTGGGGACGTACTGGGATGAGGTGGTTCTGCGGTTCAAGGGGGCTACAAGGCTTCAGCTTTCATTTATATCTCATGCATGTATGCTGGGTGTGGCAGCCCAACCCAAGGGCAGAAAAATGTCTTATAAATGTATGCAGCTTGCTCTCCTCTTGGCGAAGAGGAAGGTGGCGATTGGTTAGATTAGTGTTAGGACGCCCCAGGTGAGTCTGCGATCAGAGATGTCCTGGAGTGGGAGGTGGCTGAATAACAACACATTAAGCTGTCCCAATCAAAAGGCTCAGGATGATATTGCAAAAGGTGTGTAGGTACTTGAGTGCTTTCAGACCTACACGGATAATGAGGTTGGATCGACTGTGGACACTGATAAGGAGGTATGAGACAAACTGGTCTTGTGCACTAGCACTGCTTAATTTGAGCCGGTGGTTTCCAGTGCGGGGCACCAGCACTTATTTTTGAGGACTGGCACTTATTTATGCTGCCTCAAGCATTTACCGGGAGTAAAAGACACAGATGGGAAAGACGGAGGAAGAGAAAAACTAAAAATGTCACAAAGTGGGAAAGCAGAAAGCTGCAAGAGTGAGTTGAAGGGGCAGGGAGTGGTTGTAAATGGGTTAAAGAGGCCTGAGATGGCTTCAGGAATAGCTGCCTGAGTATTCCATGCTCACACGTTTAATTGCAGCAGTCGCATGTATCAGAGCGCTTTGAGCGCTAGCACATTTTTACTTACAAATTAAACACTGTACACTGGGGAGGGTTTGATAAAATGCTAAATACGCTGCATGTGCTCTCATGTGTGGCTTCACTTCCATTATCCAGTATCAAACTGTTATGCTTTTCTATGTCATGTATCAGTGCCTAGTATATACAATGCAGGTGACAGTACAATGGCCAGGTTTTGTGGGCAACTGGTTGAAGTTTTTGTTTTTACTTTCCTGTATTGATCTTGTTTCATTTCTTGTAACACTATAAAATTGAAAAATAAAGATGCTAAAAAAACTTGGCAGTAACTTAGAACTTTCTTCACAGAGGATGTATTCTATTGTTTGGTATAGGTCTATTTATTGTTTTTTCTGACAGCGTTTCAAAACAGTTGGCTTAAAAGGATGACTTAAATAAATGCACATAATAAAACATGTATATAATAAGCAAAAAAGAAGCATGATAAGTTGATGATACAGTGACCGAACCAGTAGTATAAATGCTGTGAAAAATACATATACAGTACCATTATTTTTTTTAATATGTTTTTAAATGCGGGTCCGCAAACCGTAGTGGGGTTCTCGAACTGTGACTAAAGTGAGCACCACTGCTGTTGCGATCCACAGTCTGCAGTCTCAGTATTGGGACCAGGGTCTATGGAATATGAGCGAACTGTCCACAGTCCTGCTACTGAGACTGTGGACTATGGGTGCCATTTTGGATGTGTCGAGCCCACAGCCTCAGTACCAGGACTATGGACGGTGAAACTCGAGGGCTATGATGATGTCCCTTCCATAGTCCACGGTGCTAGTATCAGGTTGAAACGCATGCGGTACAATTCTGTGCGTTATAAAAATGTTTAAAATTAAAAACTAAAATACATCTTAAAAATGCTATGTATTTTTTTTTTTTTTGCGTTATGTTCATTCTAAATTCATCGATCTTATCAAAGTCCTTGGCTTATTACTCTTAATGCCCTTTGGAGGTAAGGACTCTTCTAATTATCTCGTTTCTGATATCTATTTATTTATTTATTCATTTATTTATGTGGTAGCCCCTGCAGAGTTCGTATCTGATTTCAGCGCTGAACTCCCTCGGTCACGAATACTTCTGTTCCTATATCCTGCAGTAATTGTAACCCGGTTACAGATAATGAGCGACACAGACTAACAGATAAAGAGCAGACACCGAGAAAAGAAGCTGCCAAAAATCCATACCGAGAACGTGTGAAAGCTGAGATGGAAGGAGGTATTGTAATTGTAATCGTATTTATATAGCGCTTACTACCCCTGGCTGAAGTACGGTATAAAACGCAACTTCTGGAGCAAAACACCGCTTCACAAGGTAGCCCACTTCCCGTGAACAGTAACCTACATGTTGTTGTAAACTCCTAACAGGACTTTTCTTGTCACATAAATTGAAAATGAAGAGTAACACAGTTTCACATAAGCAAGCCAATTCAAAGTGACACAGCATCAGTGTGAAGGAGCACACAAAAGGAAAAGTTCGCTGGCAGTCAAACATGTCTGCAAAAGTGCAATTAGCCATCTAACAGGGGCGATGTCCAAGGCGGTAACTAAACCACCCCAAGGAGGAAAAATCGTAAAGCATTTACCAACGAAAATAAACGATTTTTGAAGGGCAAACCAACGAATGAGTGATAGTGATGGGCATGCGGCGGGCGTGGTTAAAAGATAAGAAACATACCCTGTTGGAAAAGCAGCGCAAAATAATACATGAAAAATATAACATGGCGGTCAATAGGAAAAACCACTAGTGACAGACTGGGACCTTTGGGGAGAGGTTGGGAGCGTGTTTTGGGCTGAAAGTAAGGTGGAGGGCTGGTTGTCATGGGCCCAGTGGTTTGGCTTCTTGCTGGCTGGCAGAGCAGGAAGGTTTTTCTCTGGGAGTGCTTGTGCGTGGGACAAAGGGGAACTTGGGGGCACATGTACGTTCAATTTTTCCTGTCGCAAATGGCCCGATTTGCAGAATCTGACCATTTGCGACAGGAAAAGTACATTTTGGTATGTACAGAGCCTATTTTGCGATTCGGTATCCTATTTACAGAATCGCAAAGAAGGTTTGCGAGTAGCAATTAGAAAGGGACGTTCACTTCCTAATTGCAAATCGCAGAGCGATGTAGAATTGTTTTGTGAATGCGGTCACAAAACAATCGCAGTTAGCACCAGTTTCAAACTAGTGCTAACCCATTCGCAATGGCAGGGAAACATTCATTTTTGATTTTGAAATGCATCTTGTCTTCCTTTAAGGAAAACGGGCTGCATTAAAAAAAAAATTAAAAATGCTTTATTTAAAAAAACATCACAGACATGGTGGTCTGCTGTTTCCAGCAGACCACCATCCCTGTGAGGGCGGCCATTCCCAATGGGGTCGGAAATTTCGACCTACCTCATGAATATTCATGAGGTAAGACATTTGTGACCCCATTGGGAATCGCAAACAGTGTAAAGTACACTGTTGTACATCCGCTTTTGCGACTTGCAAATTGTGAGTCACAAAACTGGATCATTGTACATGTGGTCCCTGGTGAGGTGTGGCTGGAGTCCCTGAGTGCATAGGGTGCAGGGCCATTTTTTTGTGATTTGAGCATTTGGCTTCGTATTGTTTGGCCTTAGGAATTTCACATTACTCATTCTGAAATGCCCCATCTACCGATATCTAGTGCACCTTTTGACCTTGACAAAGTCAGGCCAGCAGACGGAGCTCCTGCTTCAGTTGGTCAGGTATTCTTGCTATTTTAGATTTTCTTTGATTATTTGTTCCTTTGCTTACATATACTCTGTTCATCTTATTTTATTCTGGCTATTTTAGGTTTCCTCTCATTTTCATTAGTTATTTCTTCATAGAAACACAATTTTTATTTTAGTCTTCATTGTTTTGTCCTTTGCTTTCATACACTCAGTTCATCTTGATTGTTCCAGTTTCTACAATAGCATACTTGCAGCATGCCACCAAAGCAAGTCAAGGGTAAATCGGATATTGTTGCAATCATGGGGTGGCTAGATGCCATGGACCAGCTCCTGGTCTTTTTGCAATTCACATTCTCCCCCTTGGTTCAGAAGGAGCTAGCCTCACAACCCAGTCCCGGGTGGGGAAGACACAGGTAGTGGGGTGGTTACTGAGGAGCGACCTAGATGATCTGGGGTCCCTCGTCAATTGTCTTTTCCCCTGTTGGTAAGCAGCCATGGGAGGGGGGTGAAACCAGGTGCAACGAAGGCCCCAGCACCAATGGCCCAACTAGCCAGGAGCAGACTGAGGTCGTTGCTGCAACGGTGAGCAGGGTGCAGGAATCTGGGCCACAAGAGGTGGTTTCGGGCACTGCAATTGGGAGCTAATGAGCAGCCTTACCAAGGTGTAGTTTTGGCTGTCCCCCCTGTGACAGGGAGACAGCTCTGGCAGCAGCCAACAATCTGGTGGCAGCCCCAGCATCAGGCCAAGCGAAGGGTGGGACTGGCGCCCCAGGCATGCATTCACTGAAAGTGACATCCAGCGCTACCACGTCAAACACAGCTGCTAACAAAGAGGAGGAGTCAATACAGTCTAGTGGGCATAAACAGGTGCTTTCCTCCAGTGTGAGACCGGCATCTGTGAGAGGAACTGAGGGAAGAGATAAAGAAGGGAGCTTAAGTAGATTTGTTTGAACTCCAGAGGAGAGCAGCAAGGGATCCAAGGACTGCCTGCATAAAACAAAAAAGACCAACGTAGAAGAAACTCTGAGGAATTGTATTAAAGGTTTTACCATCTATCTGTCTGTGCTTTTAAAGAAATACCCTTATTGTGGCCCTCAGATGGCCTATTATTTGAACAAAATTGCGGGTGCTTATGAGGAATTTGGTTTGTATTCTTGGAAGGCATATGATAAGGCTTTCAGGCTGAAGAAAGCCACAACCTTGGTTATGTTTTGGGCAGTGCTTAATTTGTACATAAAAACGTGCCAGTGCCCAAAGCCCTCCTCTTAAACACGTGGCTGCTGCAATTAAATATGCAAACACAGAAAACTGGGGCACCGCAATCCTGAAGCCACCTCGGGCCTCTTTAACCCATATACAGCCACTTCCTGCCCCCACAGCTCACTTTTGCAGCTTTTTTATTTCTCCCATTGTGACGCTTTTTGGGTTTTCTCTTCTTCCGTCTTTCCCACATGTGTCTTTTGCTCGCAATAAATGCTGGGAGCAAAAAAATAAGTGCCGGCCCTCAAAAATAAGTGCCCGTGTGCGCACCAGAAACAACTGGCACACATTAAGCTCTGGTTTTGGAACCAAACTAAGATCAATTCATGGATTTGGTGCATGATATTGAAGAAACCGAAGAAGCAGTGGTAAATCATCCTTTCGATTGGCACATGGAGGGGAATAAAAAAGGGCCTGTTCTGTTGCATAGCAAAGGCCCCCGCAGCCACTGCTGCATGGTGGGACCCTCAAGATCCATGGGGCTCCCTCAGCACAGTACCCTGTCCTGGGAGCTCCTGAGTGAGTCCAGAGAGGAGGCCCCTCCATGTACTTTGCAGAGGGGGCCCCCTCAAGTTTCATCACACCACTGGGTCTGTTGGGCATTCAACCAAAAGGCATGTGCTAAACCTCAAAGCTCCTGTAAATATAAAACATTTGCTCCTTCTGTGGGACACCAGAGCACCCTGCATTCAAATGTTTCAAGAATGTCAAGGATAAGAATAGCCAAAAGTGAGGAAGACCCATCAATAACATTTGTCAATCTCTTCCCGGTGTCATTGATTGCTTTGAACCCTTGGCTGAACATGTGCCCCTGTCATGACACAGCACTGCAGTTATACTTAGGCTTTTGGGATGGTTTTAGAACACCGGCATGGGGCCTCCAGGGTCCTGGGTTTTGCAATAATCAGCACTCCTTGGTATTAAGTGGAGAAGTGGTGCGGAAAAAGAATGATAAGGAACTAAAGATGGGAAGATTGGCTAGCCTTTTCCCATCCCCCATTCCCAGAGTTTCTGTGTTCCCCTTTGGGTTTGGTCCCGAAGAAGAAAAAGAGGGAGTACAGACTGATTCACAATCTGCCAGAACCTGGGGGTGGACGGCCTCAGTGAATTATGTCATAGACTCATCCTTCATCCTTACACTCACTGAAGTATGCATCTGGGCTCCCTCATGACGAAAGCAGACACTGAGTCAGCTTTCCGACTGCTTCTCGTCTACTCAGATGATTACCATCTTCTGGGTTTTTGGTTCCTGGGCCGCTTTTATTAAGCTGAGTGTATGCCCATGGGATGCTCCAACTCCTGCACATATTTTGAACAGTTTTATTCCTTTTTGGAGTGGGTTTTCACACAACTATCAGGGTCCATTTTTGTCATCTCTTATTTGGATGACATACTGTTCTTGGGGCAGGGGGAGCTGACTTCGGTGCCAAATCCCTAGCTATTTTCCAACACCTGATTTTTGTATCCCCTTAGCTGCATAAAAGGCGGCAGGACCAGGCACTACCTTAGTATTTTGGGTATTGACATTGATTCTGTAAAAGGGGAATACAGGCTCCCAGCAGACAAGGTGGAGGCCTTTAGGTCCTCTCTTGAGGCAAGCCTGGAAGGCCTGCAAGGTCATTCTACAGCAGTTGGAAATGTTAGTGGGTCAGCTCAATTTCGCCCTGCGGATAATACCAATGAGTTGCCCATTCTCTCATTTAATAGCCCAGGCCATGTCTAGGCTAAGGGATAAGCACCATACAACTTGCCTCTTGACAGATCAGAAGCAGGATTTGAGAATTTCGATTTCATTTCTGAACACATTTAATGGCACTAGGGCCTGGCCGGCCCTCCTAAACTCCAGTCAGGAGTTCGGTTTGTTCACTGATGCTTCATCCAGTCTGGGATTCGGCACTGTCTTGGCGGCCAAGTGGTATGCCCAACCTTGGCCCCAGTCCTGGCTGAATGCAGGTTTGATGTGCAAAATAGCACTTTTGAAGCTGTTTCCTATTGTGGTGGCCTTGCATATCTGGACTGACCACTTCCGCAACCAGTCAGTGATGTTTTAGTCAGATAACATGGAAGTAGTGGAGTGCATAAATTCTCAGCAGGCAAAATGCTAAAAAGTTCTTCGCTTATTGAAGGAGAGTCTGTTGTAATGTATTGAGAATAACATTTTGTTTGATGCAAAACATGTGCCTGGTATGTTTAATAATATGTCAGATGCATTGCCTCATTTTAATTTTCAGGATTTCTGGCATTTCCACCCCATGGCAAAGGCAGAACCCATGCACTTTTTAGAACACCAGTGAAACCTTGGAGCCCTGCTCTCTCTGAACTGATTGCAGTGAGCCTTGCATCAAAAACTGTGTGACCATACAAAGTGGCCCTTGCCACAAACACAGCATACTCCTGGGCCAATCCTCAGGTGCATCTGTCCACGCTGACCAATTGGCCCGGGTTTCTTCTGCATATTCAGTCACATGGTAGATCAGCGGCATTTGCAAGGTGACAAGTGTTAGCACTGGTCTTCTCTTGTGAAATTGGAGTGGGAAATCGACCATCAAGCTCCTTTTTAGTTAAACAAGTCTGTAAGAGATTGGAGATACTGGATGGGCTAAGAAGCGACCAGAGGTGTCCGATAGATGTTAACAAGCTGGGAAGGATCAGTGAGATCCTTCCAGGGGTTTGCATATCTCCCTTCGAGGTGGTGTTCTTCACTGCGATCTTCTTCCTTACCTTTTACGGTGCCTTCAGGATATCTGAAATTGTGGCAAGATCCAAACAAGAGCTGGTTTGTTTAGAGGAAAATAGAAGGACTCATGGGATGTTCAATGATGCCGATACCTAATTGCCTTCAGTTGTGCCCTCAGCAGTTGTTCAGCACCTTGCTCGTTCACGCCTTGGGTATCTCACTCACAGAATTCCAGTTCACCCAAGTCATGCGCGAGGCCTTCGGAGCAGCAGGGATCCAGGGTCAATTCAGCTCACATTCCTTTAGATTAGGGGCTGCGACATCTGCGGTAGGAGCTGGGCTTAGCCCGTAGCTGGTTATGAGGATTGGCAGATTGAAATCGGATTGCTACAAGTGCTATGTGTGGCTAAACATGATAAAGAAATCAATTAGTTTGTTTTCACCTTTAAAGTAGCATTATTTATTTTTCTCTTGCTGGTCTTTGCATTAGGATACATGGCTCTCGCCACTATGTGGATCATTAGTCATTCCTTTAGGCGTTGGGCGCAGGAAACGTTTTTGCAGGGTCATTTCCACTGGCGTGCAGGAGAAGCAGGTCTATATTTCCATTGGGCTGGTAGGAGCCCTCCACCTTGATGATCTACGGCAACTGGTGGAAGAAGAATCGGTGTCCGGCAGGCTTCCGCCGCCAGCACTAACCATCCTCCACATTGGTGGCAATGATTTGGCAACACTAGGCAGGAGGACTCTATTTGAGAACTTAATGGTTGAAATCTTTTGGTGGCCTGAAAGGTACCTGAAAGCAATCATTGCATGATCTCACATCATTCCCAGGAGGGTAAGGACATTCAGTCAGTCTTCCAAAAACCTCAACGAGTTGGCAAGGTGTTTGATTAGCCAATGAGGCAACTATTGAACACAGCTTTCCTAAAGACAATCCCTCATGGTTGCATTCAGGAGGAATCTCTGTTCCACAAGGATAGGGTTCACCTGTCGACTCAAGGAAGTGTGATTTTTGTGAACAACGTGGTTGCTTTTTCTGAACAACATTTTGGGCGCGCCTAGGTCACGAAGCATGAGTGAAGCCCTGGTTGGTCAGTAAACTACCCATGTCTGTGGAGAGAAGAAGGGGTTAGGTTTGGCTCCAGAACAGGTGGAAAACCTTGGCATCAGATACAAGTGCAGGTGAACCGAAGAGGTAATTGGCCTTAAGCTGATGTCCCACTTGGGGCAGAGATACACAAACTCAAGGGAAGAACTAGTGGCGTTGGCTCCAGTAAGTGCCCCTAGCCTCACATTAGGCTGCCCTGGTGATATTTCAGGGATTGGGAGATCCAGGTATGGCCCATCCTGAATGATGACCAGAGGGATACCTTACTGGGTGACTTATGATGATTTATAATGTTGGGGGCCTAGGTTGTTGCTGGGCAAGGTTTCCTCTATCCCAAGGGTGCAGGTGGGTTTGCCTTATAAGGACATGCAAATCTGGTAATGCCACAGGGAATAAATACAACCTGAGAATGCAGTGGCGGCTGGTGACATTTGTAAGTGGTGGGGCTGGTCTTGGTCAGGGTGGGGGAGGGAGACATTAGAGGTGCAGGTATGTTTTCTTGGGAGGTTTGTTGGCAATTTCTGTGCAAATATTATTTAACATAAATGGGAACTTAACTCACCTCAGTTGAAAGCTCCAGTTATTAAAATTCCCCTGAAGTGGTGGCAAGAGCAGATGTCTGCACTCTACATAACACATAAATCAATAAACAAAAACATGTATTTAATAAGGCGGTGATTTGATGACATCCTTTTGGATTTAGATGACTTCCTAATAATAACTGAAGTTTATGGGCAGAAGTCTTGTGAAAATTGTATTCCCTGCCAATCACAAACCCTTACTCTACCACATGTACAGTGCTTTTCAGCCTAGATTTCACAAATAATACAAATGGTAAGGAAGGAATTGAGCAACCTGACATAAAAAAAAAAAAATTGAGACGATTCTCAGATTCATGCTCCCAAGTGTCCTACTGACAGAGCTGACGTCCCCAAGCTCTGAATCAAGTGTACTTAAAGCTCCTTTTAAGCTCCTCAATGTGGGCCATTTGACTGAAGCTCTTCTGGTTCTTGTGCTGCTGCCTTCCTTGTTCCCAACCCTAACAAGGATAAATGATGAGTCTCAGGACTGATGGAAAAAGGCTCTAGTCCCATTTCCAGCAACCTGCCAGGTACATCCAATCTAGACTGGTTATTCTTGCTTGATAATTCACTTAGCATCATCACAGCAACACAGACAATAAACGAACCTCACTGTGATCACATTGCATACTTACGTCTTGCTTTTCCGGTATCAACGCTCTATCTAAAATAAAATAATGGATGCAACATTTTCTTAGACCAGAGAAGAAGAAAAAAAACAAAAAGGATGAACTCTTTACCACATTTTGTTATGTTAAGCAACTGTGGATGTATAAGATAATTTATTAGCAAATAGTCTTTACTTCACCTAGTGTACACATCTCATGCTACTGAAGCAAAATTTGCTAGTAAAGCTGAAAAGGATAAAAGATCTAGGTATTGTGAAGGACAGTGCTGGTTCAGAGCTGGGTGTCTGTTTTTATGAGCTTGCACTCTCTAAAACGCATGTATTTAAATCAGAATTGCTCGGAGTTAGTGCATGAGCTCCAGACTGCAAAATATGGAAACAGAGAGAGGCAATCACTACTCACTGTGTCCATACTGCATTGTCTGTAGTTTATTCATAAACATTGCTCCAGCATTTGGCTGTCATTTCAAGAGCAAGTCACAGTAACAGCATTGTGACTTTAACAGGGGCTCATGTGCAGGCTGTCTTTCAGTGGTAACTGCAGACTTTAAAACATGACATAGGTCAATAGCAGCGAAGTCGAGCCCCTGGGCGACACCGACTCTGACTCCTTCATGATACGAACTGCAGTGGGTAAAAGCAACACCTTGTCTTTCGCTCTTTACTCGCCATGAGTCTAGTTCTAATACTGAAGAAACACACCAGAATGAAATAATGGCATCCAGGTCCAGCATTAACTAGCACGTGGGAAGCAAGTTGAGCCTGCACAGTATGTTTTAAGTCCTTATGACAAGCTGCACAGACTCAATTTCCTGGCTTCTAGCTTGCAGCCTTTACCACACCCTTTCCCAACTCATCACAGGGTGTGGGTCCCATCCCAAACCCTGTGACGAGTTATGAAAGGGTGGGGTGGCAATGCTCTCCCTCCCTGAATGATGTGGAGGCTTAGCACTACAGGGTTTGAATGTGAAACGCCCAGGGCTAACTTTACCCCCATGTCATCAGGGGGTGGAGACTGGCCATCGATGCTAGGTCTTTGCCCAGCTGATGACCTCACAGGCCTCAGGGCTGTGAGACTGTCAGCCCGGCAAATACTCGAGACTTTTGGGCCTGCCCAGGGGAGCAAGTTTAGGGAAAGCACCATGACACACTAGTGTCATCATCACAGCAGGTACAACAGGCCCCAGTTCAAGAGAAACAAAAAAAGCTGATTTATTATTGCTTTCTTTTTTATGGTAAATGTAGGGGGGCGGAGCCCCGATGCCCTTGCACAGAAACCGCCACAGCGAGAATGCATGAATTGTCAAAGGCAAGAACTGCATAGTGTCTTAGTTTCTTACATAACAGGAGGTTACAATGAATGTATAGGTTGGTTTTCCTTTTGAGGGGTGGAGGTGGACAATCAGTCTTAATCTAGTCCCCTACCTGTGTATCTTGGTCTTTTGGTCTGCTTCAAGTTTCCAAAAAACAGCATAGCTCCCATCTTGCTGCCACACGTTAGCTGTGGCTGATCTTTTATCATTTAGTTTCCTGAAGACTATTGCAACAGCTCTTCTTCTAGAGCTACTTCTTTCAGCTTTTCTGCTTTTTAGCGGCGTTTTCCTAGCTCTGGAATACCTTTCTAGGTGACTGCCGTGCTCCACAAATGCTACTATTAGAGTAGAAAAGAATGTGTTCAGCTTGCAGTGGCAAAGGTCATTTATTTTAATGTGCAGAAAATATTAACAATAGATATCCATTTAAACGGCATACCCTAAAAACTGATTTTCATCATGCTTACAATGGGTGTTGCTATTACACAGCTAACTAGCGGATTTAAATCAGATTTTTTGGGCCACGGGGGAACACTCGAGAATAAACCGTCTAGCAGATTTAAGAATGATTCTGAGGTTTGTAGCTGGAAGTGATGATTTAAACCAGTGTTCTTCTGACTGCATGACTGCCCCTCTGCGTGGAACGAAGGGATGTCAAGGTAGCGCCAGATCTTACAAAAGGAATACTTGACAATTGGCATATTAGTTTACAAAAATATTATCGGTTTAGCAGAGTGAGGAGCGTTGAAACATTTTTATCCAAGAGTCTTCAGGTTTAAAGTGTAAAGATTCGTGTGCTAAATTCGCGCCCCTCTGATATTTTGAATACACACCAACCTCTGGAAATTTATTTCTTGCAGTCTCCTATTTTTTTCATTTATTTTACTTTTTTCAAGGGTTTAAAATGTCTGAAAATTCAAAAAATATGTCGTAACGGAAGAAGTGTTTGTTTTTGGCGGCACAACTGCCACATCAAATTCTCTTCGGGGAGTTGCATGTGTGGATTGCGGCCTACCTCCAATGGGCATAGATTTCCCTTCTGAACCCTAAAGCCACTGAAAAGGTGTCAATGTGAATTTGCACTAACCTGCCAATAAACTCGGGAGGAGGTTTGTTTGAGGGCCGCAGGGAGTGGGATGTGCTGGAGACAGGATGAAAGGAGCTAAGCTGATTCGGACCAATGAGCACTAATGAGCCGCATTTATCTTTGAAAGGGAGATGTTAATAACTTTAATTCCAGTCATCCCACTACCTAAAGTGTTTGAGACGCAAACACCAGAGGTCTTCTCGAAGAGTGTGAAGATACGTCCACGCCCCTTTCACTTCCTAGCCCCATGAAAGCAACCGCTGGAAGGAAGGCAGTGGGTAAAGGGTTAGCTGAGGGCAGTATTTGTCCTGCCAGCTCAGCCGTCACCTTGAGGCGACGGAATAAATACATTTCCCGCGGTAATACACATACGCCACGGAACCCTTACTTCGAGAGGTTTCAAAAGTAAATCGCGGCAGGCCAGAGCTGTCGACGTGCATAGTTTTATTCCGAACGGTTTGCTTAATAATTATTTTCCCTTTTTAACCAATTGCGTGGCGCTTGATTGCTAGCCGCCGGTTACGAGCTCACACAGGGACAAATTTATGAAGAGCCTAGCGCCAACTATCGCCAGATTAGCGTCATTTTTTTGATGCTAATGTGGCGATAGTGTGACAAAAAAGGCGTTCGGGGGCCTGCAAAAATGGCGCAGTGGAATCTATCAGATTCCACTGCGCCATTTTTAGAGGCATTTTTAACGCTTGCACAGAGCAGGTGTTAAAAAGAGGCACACCATTATTTTTAATGGGCCTCTATGTATTTTGCAGGATTAGCGCCAACATTTTTCGGACTAATCCAGCAAAGTACAACAATAGCGTCAAAAACTATGACGCTATTGTCCCTAAACTGCACCATGGTGTGCTGTATCTTAAATACGGCTCACACATGGTGGCGTTGGGAGGGGGGGGGCAGTAGGCAGCAAGAAGTGGCGCTTCATGACACATAGGGCCACTTTTCTTAAATCTGGGCCATAATCTTCTGTCCTATTGATTTTATTTACATTACTTTATTGTCTAGTCTTCAATAAGCTTTACAATATAGAGGATAAAAGGTTGGTTTCCCTTATACATTTGCAAGATGTAGCAATGCAACCTCCTTAGAAAACGGCATAACACCTGTTTGCTACATTTCTTGATACCTCACCCCAGATCAGTATTGTATATCGCTCTTCCTCTAATTTACGAAATAGAAAAAGCAGAACCGTTCATAAAATTGTTGACCTGTAAGTTGATGATAATAGATGTATAAATGTTATGGGAGCCCAGGTACCTATGGCAGTGGTGGTCGTGAACTTAGCGTTTCTTCCCTGCGATTTTGTTTTAACAGAGAAAATGTCCCCCTCTCTTATAGGTTTAGACATGGGTAAGACCAATGGGGAGAACTGTGCCGAGTCTGGCATGGCACACTAGCAAGGCTATGAAAATGTCTGGTTTGTAAATCATTCAACAAACGTACTAAAAAACTAATCTCTTCTAAATTCAAAAAAGGGTATTTCATGTAGGAAGTGTTTCACCTTAGTACACAAGATTGTACTACTGCTTTGACAGGCATTTATTAAAAATGATAGCTTTCAAACAAGAACTAAAAAACCTTCCCTCCTTCCTCTTCAGTCCCCACATCCCACGTGACAATGCCATTAGTGAAATAAGAGGTGAATCAAATGTCATCTGTACCCTATACCTGGTTTAGATTCTTATTATAGATTGAGCAGCATTATAGTCAAATCAAGCAAAGGATTATGTATACACATCCTTACCTCACATATTTGAAGGTGCTCTCATGAAGCAATGCATAGTGTCCTTAACTGATTCCTTGGGTCATCAGTACTGTTGAGGCAGAAAGCGTAATGCACAGTTAACTCCGGAACAGTAGTAGCTGAATTATTTGTCTGGGCTCTTGTATTGATGAAGAAATTTTTGTAGTGCGATTGAACATGTGAAACTAGTTCTTGCACGATCAATTTTGTCGATGCAGCGTACAAAGGCCAAATAGAAAAAGTAACCACTTCACATATAAAATTAATTTGCACAACATGTCGAAAGGGAAGTGGCTGAAAGAGGGACACTGACTGTACAGGTCCCACCTGGGAAGGGGCCCTCTTATGGCAATGCCGCTGGGTTGAGAGCACCTCAAGGGGACAGGGGAAGGGCGACATGCCTCCGACCCCTCAGCAAGGGCCCCGGACATTGGAGAAGGCATTCTGCATGGCCCCAAAGGGCTTCCAGGGCCATACACACTGATGACGCGCACTGACCCCGCCCTTAAAAGGGGTCGCAGTTGGTGAATGTGTCTTTCGCTCCCGCTTGTTGACCACACTAGGACCTGTGCTGCCCCTCTTAAATGCGAGGAGTTTCTTTTAAAGTATTTCTTCTTCCTTTTCTTTTAGAACTCGGAGACCACCAGCAGGCCCTCACCCCAAGACCGTCCATACTCAGATCGACAAATTTATTTTGTTGAAAGAAGTTTTATTTAACTTTTACTTGTTAATTCCATAACACACGTTTAGTCATAAATCACTTCAAGAAACTTCAAAACATATTTACAATAACATAACTGTATTCGTACATTTCAATCTGTAACCATAAATCATTGTGACAGGTTCCCTTCCTGTCCTGAACCTCTCTTGGACCACACAGGTGAACTGTACCTCACCTGTATCCATAGGGGGGCGGCTCCCCTGACTTCACCGTTCCTTGCCCACACGCTCAGGGTTCCGCCCCCTCTCCAAACACCAATCTGCGAAGGGGTGTAACGGGGCGGCCAGGAGCGGGAGCCCCGTGGCCACCCCAGCGATCTGGGCTCCCTACCCCCTAATCTGGTGTGTACATCCGCAGGTTGGTCCAGGACTTCAGGATCCTATCTCTGGTGTTATCCCGGGGCCCCAGCCTTGGGGACCCCTCTGTTGTTTCAGGTTACTTTAGTTCTTCTTCTCCCACCACAAGAGTGACCAGGGCCCCAAAGGTCCTTCGGCCTCCCCACCCGCAAACAAACTGCGAGAGAAGAACCACATATCAGACATAAATTGGTCTGTACCCGCATCTGACAAGTGCACCATATCCCTGTGGAACATATCAGGGACCTTCAATAGTTTATGTGGAATGGTCCATAATCATTCATGACCCAGGCATAGCTTGGCCATCTCTGTGTTGAGCCTCCGAACTGACACGTTGATTGTTCTTGATTTAATGCCTGGGCCCCATTTGCGGCGAGGCACCATATGGGACCAAGCGATGGCAGCGTTCGGAAATTGTTTAGACCACTTGGTGATTTCCCAAAAGATTGTTTCATTGAGTGCCTTCCGGCCCATGCGCACCAAGTCATTGCCTCCAAGGTGAATAATAATGAGATCCGGGAACTGGAGTCCCTCGTATCTTCTAGCCAATGCTACGAGTTGCTGAAGCTGTGTGATTCCCATTCCTCCAACCCCACACCATCGAAAGGCCATGTGTTGGCTTGCTGCCGGATTAGGCTTACGGAGCTGATGCAACCTGTAGGCCGCCCGCCGAACAAACGAATGCTCTAAGACCCAAACCATATGTGGCGCCATTGAACTGTAATGAAAGAAAATTGAATGAGAAATCAACACTTAAATTGCGGATGTAGCGAAGGAGCACTGATCATACCAATTAAGGTCTAATGTAATGCTTATAACAATTAGATGGCCATCTCCCGATGGATTTCACATCCGCTAATGACAACCCAGTGCCGGCCGCTAATGTAGCTGCACCGATCCTGAATGAATGGAGCGAATATCCCAGTGGGTTAACCCCTGCTGCCCTCAGTGTAACTTTTAGTACCTCAGCGAATTGGTAGCGCGATAGGCATTCCCCATTCGCATGTACAAAAAGCACGGGAGAACCTGCGAGCGGGTGGACCGACAAGTACGTTTTTAAGTGACCCACTAGGCATGAAGGAGACCCGTGAGCCCCGCTGAGTCTAATGCATGCACCCCTACTGAGCTGATCTGTTTTGGACTTACGCAGCTGTGTTACAAACTCTGGACTGAGTTGCATATCGGCCTGCTGGAGACCACATAAGTGGTCACCCTTGGAAGCGCCTATTAATTCACTAATGCGAAATGCGCCATAAAAGGCCACAGAGAAAGCTGCTGCGAATAATGCAGTTTCAAAAGGCGAGGACGCCACCAAGGGGTTTGTGTTCAATAGCTTCTCCAGAAAGGATGCTGTTATGGGATGTCTAGAGTGTAATTTAGGACCTTCTACTCTAGCCCACCCAGCCACCGCCTGCTTAATAACAAAGGTATTTAACTGGGACTCTTGATTCCGGAGTCTCACGAAAAAATGAATGGCGGCCAGGTAAGCTTTAGCTTTAGGGGTCTACCCTTGTCTCTCAAATGCTGTAAAAATGCAGAGATAGCTTCTGCAGAAAACTAGTCTGAAATATGCTGAGACTTTAAGTAATGTCTGTATTGTTGGAAAGCCCTCTTGTACGCCCCCTTCGTACGGGTGGCTAAAGATGTTGCTACTAGTGCTGGGAGAGCGGGACACCAGCCTTCCACAGGGATGCTAGGTAATCCGTCATCTTCTCTGCCGCCTGGGGGTGGAACCTTAGAAAATCCTGCATTAATGAGCGAGATAGAGCGTCAGCAGCATTGTTATGAACCCCCGGCACATGCTTTGCACAAAAGGTAATATTTAGCTTCAAGCAAGTCAGCACCAAGTGTTTAAGGAGGCGGGGTACCATTCTACATGTAGCCTTTTGTCAATTGATCGCCTCAACCACAGCCATGTTGTCAGACCAGAAAACCACTGACCTGTCCTGACCTGAAATTTTTGTCCCAAATGGTGACGGCGACGATGATGGGGAACAGCTCTAGGAAAGCTATATTCTTAGTTACTTCTTTGCTGACCCAATCTACTGGCCAGTCAGCTCTGCACCAGGAAGGGCCCAAGATGGCGCCAAAGCCTACGCTGCCTGCTGCATCTGTGAATAATCCCAGAGTGGGGCTAGGAACCGGAGGGTGAGGCCAAATTACTGCCCCGTTAAAGTCCCGTAAAAATACATCCCAAACCCTTAAGTCATCCCTCACCTCTAGTGACAGTCTAGTGTGATGGTGGTTCTCAGTCAAATCAGCCATAGACCTAGCATTGGACCTGGAGAAAGGGTGAGCCATGGGAATAATCCTCAGAGCGAAATTCAGCTGCCCCACCAGGACCTGTAACTGGTGCTGGGTAACTTTACTCTGTTACAAATGAACCCTAATGGACTCTTTAAATACCTGTAACTTGACTGCAGGTAGGCGACACTCCCCGGCCACCGAATCAATCTCAATCCCTAGGAAGGTAATGCAAGTAGAAGGGCCTTCTGTCTTGTCCAGGGCCAGAGGGACCCCAAACTCCCTGAACATAGCAGTCAAGGCTTGAAGGGCCCACAAGCACCTCACCGACCGCGAGGGGCCCAGTACCAAAAAATCATCCAAGTAATATTTCACATCTTTGTGACCGCTATGTCTGGTAAAGATCCACTCCAGTGCAGAACTGAACTGTTCAAAATAACTGCAGGACACACTACAACTCATGGGCATGCATTTATCGTAGAAGTAATCCCCTTTAAATTGGAATCCTAGTAAATGGTAGTCATCAGGGTGGACTGGGAGAAGCCTGAAAGCCGATTCAATGTCTGTTTTTGCTAACAAAGCACAGTGCCCTAAAGCCCTCAACTTCGCCAAGGCCTGGTCAACAGTAGCATAGGGGACTGAGCAGAGTTGAGGGTCGATAGCCTCATTCACAGACGAACCCCGAGGAGCAGAAAAATTATGAATTAACCTGAACTGGCCTGTCTCCTTTTTTGAGAACTACCCCCAAAGGGGAACAAACAAAATCTGAAGTTGGGGGAAAAGGAAAAGGGCCTGCTAACCTACCCAGAGCCCGCTCTTTGTCAATCTTTTTTGCCACCACTCCTGGGTTCCTTAAAGCAGACACAATGTTCTTGAAATGTGCTAAAGGGGGGACACTGGCGGCAGGTATCCTAAAGCCCTGCGAGTAGCCCTTAACTGGTAATTCAGCAGACTCTTTTACTGGGTAATCCTGCAACCATGGGAATAATGCGTCAATTTTTATGGGGGACGGCAAAGTTAATTTAATTACCAGGCTTACTCCCATCCTTGACTTTTTCCCTGGATTTCTTAAGGCACTTAAACTCAGGGTGGGAGGGATGTCCGCAAAAGGAGCAGGTGTGCCTGAATTTGCACGACCCGGGGGGGGCGCAAGCATATTTTTCTATTAAACACCCAACATGATCCTTCTTTATCGCTGGAGTATTGCGAACGAAAGGGCTGCTTCCCAGGTAATTTGTTATTCATACATTCCAACCAAACATTCACTTCAGTCTGATCCCACCCTATTGTTGGGTTCTCCACCTTTGCCCACCTGAAATCCCTGTCATACTCCAACCAGGAGTTCCCTCCATACATGTGGTGTGCTCTTAATATTTTGTTTGCATAACAAATCATAGAAATATCCAATTCTGGTTTATTTTCAAGCGTGACAGACATAAATACATTGAAACCAAACAACCAATTAGTAATACTTTCTTCCACATTGGGTTTCTTGTCACTAGATGACGATGCCTTCACCTCCTTATCTTTGGTTTCCACTTCCCTTCTTTTTGCCCTGATCAGAGTAAAAATGTCCACAAATTCCTCCTTCCAAATGTTTTCTTTAAGTTCTGCACCAACATAAGCAGCAAGCTTACCTGGTCTTGACAATAGTGTGTCTAGCCCCGCCCCTTCTGCTGATGTACTACCTTTAGATGAATCAGTGCTCATTACAGCCACCTTACTCTTTTCCAAGGGAATAGCAGAAGGCAGTGTACCCGGTGCCGGCGTGACACCCGGGACCCCAGCTGCCGCTTGTAATAGGAGAACACTACGTAGCGCTTCGAACGCCTCCTCCTGGCGTTTAAGCTCTGACACTGGGTTTTGCAGAGAATCATTCGTGGACCAAGGAGTTATAGGAGGGGGGGGAGTTGTTGAGGTATTAATGTTAGCTAATAACTGAGACACCGTCAGCAAGGCTTGCAAGGTCGGGTCCTGCATGGTTACCTGCAGGGTAGGGCAGGCATGTGTTTGCACAACTGGGGAAGGTGTTGCTGGCACTGCAGCCTGGGCCTGGGATGATGCTTGGATTACTGGCCCGCAGAAGGCACCGCTAAAGTTGCCAATGACTTTCGGATGTCTGCTAACATAGCTGCCACGCCTAGGAGAGGAGCAGGGAAAGTATTCTCCCCACTTGAGGGAGGCTCAGAAGTAGCGCTCACAGGTGTTAATAAAGTGACAGGGGTGGGGGATTGCTCAGGGGTGTAATAGCTGCCGAGGGAGACAATGGTTGCTGCGCGCATGCAACCTGCCTTTTATTTCTCCGCGTCATGAGGAAAACGCTGCGAAGGGGCTACGTTTGACTGCCGCAGGCAGCTAGTTCCTGAAGCATTATTCTCAAGCTCAGATGTTGCATCCCCGCTGTCCGAATCCCCATTACCCAGCTTCGCCAATACCAGCTTTAGAAGCTGAGACAATTGAGGGTCCCTCCCCTTCCTCTTACCGGCTCTTACGTGGTTGGACGCCATGATTCAATTATACTTGACCAACCTGCTTTAAAAAAAAAAAACGCAACTGTAAAAGAGGCTTTGTGCCCACTGTGACAGACTTAATTAACCACTAACCTTACCAAGCTATTAACAGTGCAGCTGCAGGAAGCCCAAGGCACACTGTAACAGTCTTAAATCATCAAACATCAAATTGGCATTAACTTTGCAATTTTTAAAGGCCCAGGGGGCACAGTACCAGCTTTAAACAATTATTTTCAGCAATATGTCACCTGAAAAACTCAGGAACCACTGAATGTTGTTACAACAACATGCTAACACATGTAACACACTGTAAACCGCTTAACTGTAATAGCCATTCATTAACGCTCCAATCATTTTGTCTGTACCACGCGGCAAATCTTACTTCTGCACACTGCCAGCTAGTGTGCTTTTAATATTTGAAAAAAGGTGTGGTGCTTGGTCTTGAGTGCAATGCGCTGTTTAACAAAAACAAATAGGATCGTAGGGTTATTGGTGGGGGGGGGCAAAATTGTAGCTAGGAAGCTCCTTAACCTTTTTTAAAATTAATCGTGTCTCAGATAAGAGGGGCACTGGCCCCATGAAACAATCCAAAAGGCACCTTAAATATTTTAAAAGTAATTGCGTCTTCAGATAAGAGGGGCACTGGCCCCGTGAAACAATCCAAAAAACAACTTAACTATTTTAAAATTGATTGCGTCTCAGATAATAGGGACGCTGGCCCCGTGGACAATCCTTTCCCTACCTAAAACAGGCCGCCTAAGGGTGCTCTCTCCCGCCCACCTGAACCGGCCGCAAAAACCTGAATATCGCGGGGAAATCCCACTCCGACTGGGCGCTCAGCCACCAACGCTCTCGACGTTCTGCCGGGGCGCTGCCGTCTTTCTCCCTTTCCTGCTGTTACGCTGCTTGCTTCGTACGAAGGAACAAGATCAGTTCCAGGATGGAGACAGACTTTCTTCACGCTCTGCCAGGGCACCATTCTGCGTCGATGGAGCAAGATCCAAAGGGCCAGAGACAGACTTCTTCACTCCGACAATGCCGCTCCAACGATGAGCCGTCCGGTCGCTCTCCGCAGCGCCACAACAAGGCCAAGCCTTTCTGGGGGGGGCGCTTATGTTGCCCCCCACTGGCGTGCGGCAGTTACGACCGGATCGGCGATCACAGCTGCAACGTTTTTCTCCCAAAGCTACTTCCGCCCCCACACCTCGCGAGGTGTGAGGACGGAAGTACCTGGCCAGCCTGACGCACAACTAGTGCAGAGGGTCCGGCCCATGGTGGCCCGACCTTTAAGGGGCCGCGCTCCCCCATATTGGGGGGGCGCTTTTCCATTCTCGCTGTCATTCCCTTTGCAGGTTTGAATGAGGAGGAAGATTGGAGAGCACGATCCGCTCGCGCTCTGCCCTTTGGGCATTTTGCACAGCAGCAGCCCAGCACGCCTTACAAGGAGCTGCACAGGTTTGAGCCCAGATCACCTGACCCGAGTTTTGCTTGGTGGCGGTTCCGGGTGGGGGCCCTGGTGCTGCTGGTGAGGGGTCCTGCTTTCCGGAGTATATTGTGGCAGGTTGTTTTTTCTAGCATGGGAGGGGGGTCAATAATGGTGGTCTGGATTACAGGAGAGCGGCAAGTAGGGGTTATTTATATTTGTTGTACTTGTTCCTGGTTGTTGGTGCCTAGCTGTGGGACTACCTACCTGTTAACGGGCCTGTTTTCATGGTAAATTGTTTTGGATTACACCTACGGAGGACAATTGTATGTGCATTGAGTGTAGTATTGTCAGGCAAGCAGGGCTTGTTGTTAGCGATCTAGTGGGCTCAGTGTTTTTACTGGGCCTTTGTTGGGCAGTTCTTGTTCCGTGCAGGCAGGAGGTATTTTTTTTACCTTCTTCATGGCAGCAAGTGGGCATAAAGATTCTAAGCGCTCACGCACAGGCACTGATGGAAGCACTGATGCTTAGGATGGACAATATGGATCAGGCCATAGCATCATTGAGGTTGGAGCCTCCCGTCCCGGAGGTACTCCACAGTAAGCAGGGGCATAGGTCCAGGCCAGTGGGGGTGCTGCCCAAGGAAGCATTCCCCCCCCGGTTCCGAAGAGGGTGCATGGGCAGAAGAAGAATGTGACGGCCGGCAGAATTGCAGGAAAGTACCATCTTGCCTGGCATGTTACCCCCGTTTTTACTTGTGTGGCAGTTTGTTTTTGCCCGTCTCACTGAGATCCTGCTAGCCATGACCCCAGTCCTCATAGTTTGTGGCCTGAATATGTGTCCCTGTGTAGTGACTAACTGTGTCATTGAAGCTCTGCTAATCAAAACCTCAGTCCTTATGCTTCCTCTGCCTTTAAAATTGTCACTATAGGCTAGTGACCATTTTCACCAATTCTAATTGGCACACTGGAACATGGTACATAGGTACCCAGGGTACTGGGGTTCCAGGAGATCCCTATGGGCTGCAGCATTTCTTTTGCCACCCATAGGGAGCTCAGACAAATCTTACACAGGACTGCCACTGCAGCCTGAGTGAAATAACGTCCACGTTATTTCACAGCCATTTTACACTACTTATAAGTCACCTATATGTCTAACCCTCACTTAGTGAAGGTTAGGTACAAAGATACTAAGTGTGAGGGCACCCTGGCACTAGCGAAGGTGCCCCCACATAGTTCAGGGCAAATTCCCCGGACTTTGTGAGTGGGCTCTCTGTGTTGCTGAGGGCCCCTTCTGTCTCCTCTTCCAAGTGGCGACCTCCTGGTCCTTTCTGGTCCCAGGCAGCACCCTTTTTCTTAAACCGCAACCTTTGTAGCTAGCAAGGCTGGTTTGTGGTCTTTCTGCATAGAAACAACTCTGCATCCTCCAGCATTCTGTGGGACATCTTCTGTGCAAAGGAGAAGTTCCTGGCATCTTCCGTTGTTGCAGAATCTTCAGCTTCTTCCACCCAGAGGCAGCCATTTTGCACCTTCATCCGGGGTTTAGTGGGCTCCTACCCCCTGGACACTTTTGTGACACTGGGACTTGGTACCCTTCCTTTACTGGTCCTCAGTTCCAGGAATCCGTATTCAGTGCTTTGCAGGCAGCTGTGGTCTTTTTAGGGTCACTTTACTCCTACTTTTCAGGGTCTTAGGGTGGGGTATCTTGGACACCCTTAGTGTTTTCTTACACTCCCAGCAGCCCTCTACACACTACACTAGGTCTGGGGTCCCTAAGTGGTTCGCATTCCACTTTCTTAGTATATGGTTTGTGTTGCCTCTAGGCCTATTGCATCCTATTGTATTCTACAGTGTTTGCACTACTTTTCTAACTGTTTTCTTACCTGATTTTGGTTTGTGTGTATATTTTGTGTATTGTACTTACCTCCTAAGGGAGCATATCCTCTGAGATATTTTTGGCACATTGTCACTAAAATAAAGTACCTTTTTTTTTAGTTACTTTGAGTATTGTGTTTCTTATGATATAGTACCTATATGATATAAGTGGTATAGTAGGAGCTTTGCATGTCTCCTAGTTCAGCCTAAGCTGCTCTGCTATAGCTACCTCTATCAGCCTAAAATGCTAGAACACTACTACTCTACTAATAAGGGATAACTGGACCTGGCACTAGGTGTAAGTACCATCAGGTACCCACTATAAGCCAGGCCAACCTCCTACATTGGTGGTGCAGCAGTGGGATAAGTACTTGTAACTGCTTTACCACTTTGTCATTGGTGCTTTTGGTAAGAAAAACATATTCCAAATACTTAAAATTATACACAGTTAACCTAAACAGTTTAATTCTCTTTCTAAAAACTTTCTAAAAAGTTTCAAACGTTTTTCTCTTTTCTTTAAAAAGTTTCTCAACTTTTTTCTCTCTGTCCTAGACCCTTTCTTACTACTATGTCTGCAGTAGAGCTTACAACCACAGTTGTCCAGGCAACCTATGGGAGTTTAAACTTTAAACGTTTGAGGGGTCTCTGCATAGAAAGAGGTTTAAGCATTGGTAAGAACCCTACCAAAGATCTTCTCCTTAGCCTTCTCCTAGAAAGTGACCAGAACCAGTCTGGCCCATCCCAGGATCAGGACGTAGAGGAAGAGGGTACCCAGTAAGAATCAGGGGAGGGCCCTGAGGACTCTGGGGAGAGTTCATCCAAAGACCTGTCAGCGGACAAACCACCTAGTGACACTGGTAGTGGGAGGGGGTCACACACTAGTAGGGCACCTTTTACTCCAAAGAGCCAGGTAACTAGGGTTCAGGTAGTTAGAGAAAGGTCCACTTCTGCACATTCCCATATTTCCTCTGTGTCTCAGAATTCCCAAGCCTCCCACCGTGAGGATAACACCATAGATAGGGAACTCAGAAGGCTGAGGTTGGAAGAGGCCAGACTGAAGCTGAGACAGCAACAGTTGGCCTTAGACAGGGAATCTCTAGATGTAGAGAGGGAAAGACAGAAGTTGGGGCTAGTTCCCCATGGGGGCAGCAGCAGTGTTCTTGATAGTAATCCTGTAAGAGAACAAGATTCTAGGAACCTGCACAAAATTGTTCCCCCGTACAAGGAGGGGGATGACATCAACAAGTGGTTTGCTGCACTTGAGAGGGCCTGTATGGTACAGTTGGTCCCTCAAAGGCAGTAGGCTGCTATCTTGTGGTTATCATTCACTGGAAAGGGTAGGGATAGGCTCCTTACTGTTAGAGAAAGTGATGACAATAACTACAAAGTTTTGAAGGATGCACTCTTAAATGGATTTGGCTTAACCACTGAACAATACAGGATAAAGTTCAGAGATACCAGAAAAGAGTCCTCTCAAGACTGGGCAGACTTTGTAGACTGTTCAGTGAAGGCCTTGGAGGGATGGTTACATGGCAGTAAGGTGACTGACTATGAAAGCCTATATAATCTAATCCTGATAGAGCATATTTTGAATAATTGTGTGTCTGGCTTGTTGCATCAGTACTTGGTAGACTCAGATTTGACCTCTCCCCAAGAATTGGGAAAGAAGGCAGACAAATGGGACAGAACAAGAGTGAACAGAAAAGTTCATACAGGTGGTGACAAGGACGGCAAGAAGAAGGATGGTAAGTCTTCTGACAAGGGTAGGGACAAAGATAAAAAGCATTCTGAGTCTTCATCAGGCACACAAAAATCCTCTGGGGGAGGTGGGTCCAAATCCTCTTCTAACAATCAAAAGAAGCCATGGTGTTATTTATGTAAGAGTAAGGGCCATTGGGCAAGTGATTCCACTTGTCCAAAGAAAACACTAAGGCTCCCACTACCACAACCCCAACTGCGTCCTCTAGTGCCCCTAGTAATAGCAGTGCTGGTGGGAAGTCTACTATAAATTGCCAATCAAAGTGTGTAGCTGGGCTCACCATTGGTTATGTAGTTGGGGTTGGTCTTGTTAGGGAGACCACAGAGTTTACTTTATTCTCTGATGGTGGTATTGACTTTGCCACCTTGGTTGCCTGTCCCCTTAATATGGGTAAGTACAAACAACTTCCCCTAATAAATGGTGTTGAGGTGGAGGCCTACAGGGATACAGGAGCCAGTGTCACTATGGTGATTGAGAAACAGGTTCACCCTGATCAACACCTACTTGGTCAGCAGTACCAAGTGACTGATGATCTTAACAACACTCTTAGCCACCCCATGGCTGTTGTGAATCTCAACTGGGGGGGGGGGTTTACTGGTCCAAAGAAAGTTGTGGTAGCCACTGATTTACCTGTAGACTGCTTACTAGGCAATGAATTGGAGACATCAGTATGGGCTGAAGTGGAGTTGGAGGCTCATGTGGCAATTCTGGGCATTCCAGGGCATATTTTTGCTTTCTCAAGGGCTCAGGCCCAGAAGCAAAGAGGACAGGGAAGCTTGGATCCTGGAACAATGGACCAAGTTCTCCCAAAAGCTAGGGGTAGAAAGGGTAAATCCTTGCCCCCTATCCCTCCCGCTCCAGAAGATTCCCCTTTTGAGGAAGAGGAATCCTCTCCCTGTGAAGAACCTACAACAGATGAGCTGGCAGCAGACACTGCTGAGCTTTTGGGTACCGGGGGGTCTGCTAGGGAAGAGCTGAGTGTGGCACAGCAGACCTGTCCCACACTAGAGGGTTTAAGACAACAAGCTGTCAAACAGCAGAATGGGGATATCACTGATAGCCATAAGGTCTATTTGGAAGATAACCTCCTCTACACTGAGTCAAGGGACCCTAAACCTGGAGCTGCCAGGAGATTGGTTGTCCCTTTGCAGTATAGGGAGTTTCTTCTGACCTTGGCACATGATATTCCTTTGGCTGGGCATTTGGGCCAGAGTAAAACTTGGGACAGACTTGTTCCATTGTTCCACTGGCCTCACATGTCAGAGGACACTAAGGAGTTTTGTTGCTCCTGTATGACCTGCCAAGCCAGTGGCAAGACTGGTGACACACCTAAGGCCCCCTTAATTCCACTCCCTGTGGTTGGGGTGCCGTTTGAAAGGGCAGGGGTTGACATAGTTGGCCCCCTTGACCCTCCAACAGCTTCAGGCAATAGATTCATCCTTGTGGTAGTGGACCATGCCACTAGGTATCCTGAAGCAATTCCCTTAAGGACCACTACAGCTCCCGCAGTGGCATAAGCCCTCCTGGGAATCTTTTCTAGAGTGGATTTCCCTTAGGAAGTGGTGTCAGACAGGGGTAGTAACTTCATGTCTGCATACTTCAAAACTATGTGGAAGGAGTGTGGTGTAACTTATAAGTTCACTACTCCTTATCATCCACAGACATATGGTCTGGTTGAGAGGTTTAATAAAACTCTCAAAGGTATGATTATGGGACTCCCTGAAAAACTCAGAAGGAGATGGGATGTCCTGTTTCTATGCCTCCTTTTTGCTTACAGGGAGGTACCCCAAAAGGGAGTGGGCTTCAGTCCCTTTGAACTCCTCTTTGGACACCCTGTAAGAGGTCCCCTTGCTCTTGTGAAGAAAGGTTGGGAACAACCTTTAAAAGCTCCAAAGCAAGACATTGTGGACTATGTACTTGGTCTGAGATCCAGAATGGCTGAGTACATGAAAAAGGCCAGTAAAAACCTTCAGGTTAGCCAAGAGCTCCAGAAGCAATGGCATGACCAGAAGGCTGCCCTGACCCAGTACCACCCAGGACAGAAGGTGTGGGTATTGGAGCCTGTGGCCCCAAGAGAACTCTAGGACAAATGGAGTGGACCCCATCTCATTATTGAAAAAAAGGGTGAGGTCACCTATTTGGTAGACTTGGGCACTGCACCACCGCCATATTGTCTGACCAGAAAATCACAGACTGGTTGCGGAAACATTCAGGCCAGACTGAGAAAGCCACAAGAATCAGGAATAGTTTCCAGAAATAGACCAGGCTGAACCCACTTCATGGGTCATTGCTGCACACATCAAGCCATGCTAAAAATGGCACCAAAACATTCACTGCCTGATGCATCTGTAAAGAGACCTAACTCTTCATTGGACCTTGGTGGACTCGGCCACTCAACCGTCCCCTGAAAGTCACACAGGAATGACTCCCAAATCCTCATATCCTGCCTCACCTCACTGGAGAGCTTGGTGTGGTGAAATTTCAATTTCAATCCCAACATGGCTTGAGCAATGGACTGAGAGAAATGGCTCCCCATAGGGATAATCCAGAGAGCAAAATTGAATTGCCCAACAAGGCATTGCAACTGATGGAGTGTGACTTTCCTTGCCCTCAGGAATGCTTATAAGGCCTGAGAGAAAGTGTCAACCTTGCCCTTAGAAAGCCTAGATATTCCCGTCCCAGAATATAATTTGGTACCTAGGAACTAAATTGTGGTGGAGGGGCCTACTGTCTTACCCTGTGCTAGTGGGACTCCAAACTCACCCATGAACCTCTGAAAGATTCCCAAAGCTTCTGGACACCGCTATGAGTCAGAGAGCCCAAGAATCAGAAAATCATCCAGGTAGTGAAGAGCCCACTGGTGTGAATTAGACCCACTCCAGAAATGTGCTAAATTTCTCAAAATAGGAGCAAAACACTGAGCAGTCCATTGGCATACACTTATCAAAGTAGTAATTCCCCTCAAACTGAAAACCTACAAGATGGAAATCATCCGGGTGGACAGGTAGCAGCCTAAAGGCAGATTCAATATCCGTTTTTCCCATTAGAGCCCCAGACCCCAGCTTCCGCAGCATCTAAATTGCCTGAACCAGGGATGCATACCTGACTGAGCATAACGCCCCATCTATAGCTTCATTCACAGACTGGCCTTTTGGTGCCAACAGGTTATGGATCAATCAGAACTGACCTGGATCTCTTTTAAAACATTGCATGGGGACTAGGTCAATGGGACCCGATATGTGATCCAAATTCAGCTCCTTAAGGATCCTAACCTTAGCCACCTGGGGGTTAAATCTCAAAGACAGCTGGTTCCTACAATGGGGTGAGCCTACATAGCCTTGACCCGAGATCCTAAAACCATCCCTAAAACCCTCATACCATATCTGTGCAGTAGCATGATTGGTGTAATTATTAAGCCAAGGGATCATAACCAACAAGTTAAGAGGGGAGGAAGCCTTGTCATTAACCAAATCCTCAATCCTGTTTCTTGCTACCTTTATCTTCTGATTTTTTGAAGCACTTGAATTTGGAATGGGAGGCCTGACCACAGAAAGAACAGCAGTGCTTGAAATGGCTGGCCCCATGGTTAAAATCCCAGCAGGCCCCTTTCCTCGTGGCACCCCCCACTCCTGTCCACGCCCAAAAGGGCTGATCCCCAACACCCTGCAGTCGATTCAGGCATTGCAGCCATGTGGTTAAATCAATCTGGTCTCACCCTAGGGTGGGACTTTGGGCCTTGATCCTGCTAAATTCTTTATTGAAATCCTCCCATGCCATGCCACCATACTCATCATGGGCACCCATAATTTGTTTCTGATAACAAGCCAGGTGAGATCCCATATCATTGAAACGCTCTGCTAGAATGGCATGATAAGTCTAAAAAGCCCTCACCCAGTTTACCAATGACTCCTCAACCTTCTTCCTCTGAGGCCAATGGCCGCATTCCCTAGAATGAGCTCACTCCTTACAGTGCTTAACCTCCACTTTATCTGACTTGTCAACAAGTAGTTCAAAAATATCCATGTAAGCCCCCTTCCAAATCTTCTCTTTCATCTCAGTTGGCATGTACAGTCCTAGGCGCCCATGTTTGGAGCAAACAGGGGTAAAGAGTGTCCAGTACCTAAATTCGCTGTTCCCTGGGCAGTAGGAGATGTCAGCTTAGACGCCACTCCCCCTAGGCCAGTGACGCTCACTGTAGTACTTCCAGCCGCTGGCACTTGGACCCAAGGCTGGTGAGGCACCACTGGCATGGGGGCGTCCTGGCTTTCAACTGGGCCTGATGAGGTGAGGGAATCAATTTTCTTCGCCATCCTCCTCCTCCCCCTCCGATTACCGCAGGCTGTACCATGCTCCCTTGAGACCCATGGGCATCCTGTACAGCGCCTAAGTGAGAGGTGAGAAACCAGACATTGTGCCCTTTCCATGACATCCTCCTCACCAATACCTGCTAGGGAGCCCCCAACTAGGGGTCAGACAGCATACCAACCTCTGAAGGCCAAGGCAATATGGAAGTCAAGTGACCTACCAAATCTTAGTGCACTAAACTCCGAGATGAGGCAGCCTCTGCTGCCGTACCAGAAAACACAGCCAAATCCCAACTACCAGTTGCTGCTGCCCCTGATACACTTGTGGCAGTGCCCTGAACGACAACCTGGTCAATACCGCCTGTGAACTGGGCTGGTGGCACCTAGGGCATGTATTGGACTGTTGCCTGCAAAGGTGGGGAAGCAGTAAAACAAATATTACTCTCCCAAATATTAAAACATATTAACAAATCTGAAATTGCATTATATTGAACACACAATGATTGTTATTAATATAAATAAACACAAAATAATAAATGCACATATATTCTAGGACAATTCTCCCCTAAACAAAACAAAATAGAATAACGTTTAACTAATATACAAATGAAAATACAACACAAGACAAACAAACAAAATAAACTTTTCCCTAGATTGTTTATTCAGAGCCTTTTCTTTACTAACTTCAGGGCCAGCATTTTGAATACATATCGTTTTAGTATTTCACGCTGTTGCTCATTCTTATATATAAATTGTTTTATGTATCTGCACCTACTGGAGCGCTTTGTCAGCTTGTAACCTTTTGCTTTAAGCAATATGCCTTTATTTCAACATGGCCGCTGGCTTATTCATTCAATGAGTACACACAAGAGGGCGTATAGTTCCCTTTTCTATTTCCATCTTGTGGCCGTCTCTGAGTTTTAAAAATGGTGCATATTGTGACCGCGCTAAGCCTAATTAACAACTGCAATCTAGGCAGAGGAAGATTCTTTAATCTTTTGAGCGATCTTGTCTTGAAGGTAAGCGTGCTTCACCCTTTAGTCAATAGGCAAATTCGATCTTGTCAGTTGTTTTGTTTTATATATTCATTTTGTCACGGATATGCTTTTGAAGGCTGATAGTGCAGTTTTCCCATTGTTCCTAGAGTCTATTGGCCCCCCGCCATACCCTCTAGAGGGGTTTTTGGAGTCATTTTGCATTGACAGTACCATCAGGTAGGAGTGAGATCAGACCCCATTGGATTTTTATTTAACAATAACTGAGGCTCTTTGTGTGTCCAGAAAAGTTATTTTGCGTTTACACTAGTCACAGTTATGGGTTTTAGTCTATTTTCTGCATTCTCACGGTTGTGGTGGTGTTCTGTATAGTTTTCTATTTTCACCTTCCTTGGATCCCTCACTGTCAGTGTAACGGGCTTGACAATCCCCTGTAATGATGTGACAACTCTCAATTGAGCTATTTATTTTCTATTATGTTTAGATCCAAGACTGCATCATGATTTATAAGTACCCTATGGTGCCCTGAAGAAGGTGACCCCAGTATTTTGGGACCATTCTCATTGGTTAGTCCACCAAAACGCCCGTCGGCTTTGGGTCTTGATGAAAATCAATCATTTTTGGAGTAATTCTGAAATCTTGATATCTATACTATATGGACACCAGACGAGTTTGTGCTCTGATGAGAATCGATTATTTTTTCGAGTAATTTTAAAAAACTTTTTGAGATTTACATCATATGGACTTTGGACGGAATAGATACATATCATTTATTTACTTCTATTTGAATATCCCTTATATTGTGCTGAGATATATCTTGTATTTGTATTTTTTCGTCTTTTGAAATTCAGCCACTACAGGAATTGTTCATAATCAACAAGTATTGTTTGTCGAGTTGTATTTAATGTATGATTACATATTCTTATTACTTTGATTATGGCTGATCATCATTATTCCTTGTATGTATTTGTATGTATTGATGTCATTATTTGTTAGTCCGGTGTTTTGGATGTTGTTATTTGTTTTGATTTATTTTATTTGTTTGTCTTGTGTTGTATTTTCATTTGTATATTAGTTAAACGTTATTCTGTTTTGTTTTGTTTAGGGGGCATTGTCCTAGAATATATGTTCTTTGATTATTTTGTGTTTATTTATATTAATAAAAATCATTGTGTGTTCAATATAATGCAATTTCAGATTTGTTAATATGTTTTAATATTTGGGAGAGTGATGATTGTTTTACTGCTTTAGCATTTCCCTGGATCTCTCTCTGCATTTGATCAGGGACCCTTTGTTTGATTGTTTTATTTGCCTGCAAAGGTGGGGCCAGGGCCGACTTTCTGAAGCCACCCCCACACCACTAGCAACCTGAGTCGGAATTACCTGATTAGATTCTGCCTTTCCCATTGCAGCCCCATTGCCTTTCTACTTCCCTTGCACCTTCTTTGGAACTGGTGGGGAAAGCCTCCCTGGGAAGCACCCCTTCCCTCCTGGGCCTGTCCGCCTGCTCGCTGGGGGAGCACAGCTGGGACGGGAGGCTGCAACCTCAATGATGCTATTGCCTGATCCATAGCATCCATTCTAAGCATCAGCGCTTCCAGCAGTGCCTCGGTGAGTGAGCGCTAAGCACCTCTATGTCCACTTGCTGCCATGAAGAAGAAAACAAATAAGTCCTACCAGCTACTATAAAGTCCACAATACCCCGTAAAAGCAACCTAGGCCACCGGCCCACTAAGACCACCAGGCCCTGCTTACCAGAAGACACAACACAAATGCACCCCAAGTGTCCTCTGAAGGTGTAATCAACGTGTGACAAAAACCTGCCGAGAAAACAGGGGAGTTTCCGGGTAAATAGCCCCCCATCCAGGCCTCAACAACCAGGAACCAGTTCAACTAGTTCAAGACCCACTTTTTTTTACCTCTCTCAACTAAACAGACCAGCATTAGTGCCACTAAAGCTAGACAAAAAAAAAAACAATCAATCCGTCACGATCTGGCCCAAAAACAGGCCCCTCACCTGTAGCGCCAGGCCCCCACTGGAACCGCCACTGAGTTAAACTCGGGTCAGGTGAGCAGGGCTTTAAACCTGTGTGGCTTCCGGTAAGGTGCACTGGGCTAATGCTTTATCAATGCCACACAAAGACCCTCTGTGTTGTTACCTCCTCTCCTGCCTTCTAATTATACTTATTTCTTTTAATACTCCCACCTACTCTATGGCTTAGGTCCCATCCACTCCCTCAAACCTCTATTGCTTCACCACCTGTTGTAGTCCTTTAGATAAAATATTTAATTTTTCTAGGAGGTTCCAGCATCTACTGATTGCTGCAGGCCCACTTTCCATTAAAAAAAAAACTCTCTCATGCATGTAAAATGTAATATTTTTTATTTGCCAGTTGAAGTGGAGTTCGAAAACATGGATTGCTAATTAAAAAAATGACTCCTGAATCATTCTGTAGGAGAACATGCATGGTAACATATGCGTGCATACGTCATCACTCACGCGTACGCCTTTCATCATCACACCTTTTTTCTCTCTTTGTTTGCCGATGCTACACAGCATTGGCAAAAAGCATTGGCAAAGCCCATAGGTCAAAAAGGCGAGACCTACTGATTTTTCAAGTGCTTGTTTTCCATACTAGAATTTATTGAAGGCAAGAGAAGGTTTTCTTTTGTTTATGGAGCTATATCAAAGTACAAAACATTTTAAATGTATAGTATCTGAAAAAGATTGGAGTTGTCTTTGAGAACTATAAAAAACAACATAAACCTAAATATGAAAATGAGAATGTGGTGCTCAGGAGCGGAGGTATTTGCAAAGGAAGGATTCTGTAATTTTGCACAAAGTTGGTATGTTTTATCTCAGTGGGAAGGACAGGAACTAGGACTCGTACGTATATAGTGCATTTTTCTCTTCCTGAAGGACATACAGGAATGCATGTTCAGTAGTAATAATAACAGTTATAATTCTAAATGTATGTACCCCACGGCAGGGAAAATAAATATTGCTCAATAAAGCATGTTACTGGAAACGTTTATTAATAAATGCTCCCTCACATTTTTGTTACTCTAGTACAAAGACCGAATGCTGTATCATTATCCTAGTATAGAGAAACTGATTTGAAAACTCGCTGTTTTATGCCTTCCGGACTAAGGGCCATATGTACGAACACATTTTCCCATTGACACAGAATGGGAAAAACCCTTTGCTACATCTGGCCCTAAATGTTATAGGCACTTGAAAGAGGAAAGGGACTAGTGTTAGAAAATATTTACCTGCTCAGGAAGGATCAGACAGAATAGCTGCAACAGTGACAGGGTAACAGTGTGGCATGCAGTCAGGTGATATTGCAAGCAGACCACCTAACTTACAGATCCTGAGAAGTTCAATGATAAATAAATCGGCATATGCTTCCATAAAGATTAATGTGAACCTTCCTATCCACGCCTGTTATATGATTTGTTTGAGCACTGCTCAGCGTTGCAGCTAATCTTTCGAATAAAGAAAATGCTATGCTATAATAGTAAACACTTCTATGTTGACCAAGTGCGCACCAGAAACTCAATTGTGGCTTAACACTTTGAGTAATGCCAGTTGTCATTATCTAACTGAACGATGATATTTTAAAATATTCGGCATATGAAAGGTTGAGAAGGTCTTCCAGGATTAAAACATATGGCCTCTGGTTACACTTAGAGTGCCACAGGGGGTCACTTAACCAACTATACTGCCATAAATATGTAACCTGGATCTAATTCCCAGAGCTATTTGAGCACTTCTGTTCATTTTATATGTGCAATAAATACATTTGATAGTGTACATTTTGCAATCCCGGTTCACGCAATCGTCATTGGTGGATGGATCACCTCCCAAACGGGCTTTAAACAAAGTCTGTATGAAATGCATACATTTCTGCAAACACATAATTGGGGTCGATCAAACTTGTGGGCAGTCTAACTGGCAACTAGCAAAATTTGATGAACGCCCACAACCTTGCAAGTTTGTTCATATGCGTAAATCCATTGAAGATGGTTTCCTACTAGAGATTCATTTATAAATGTACTCCTGTCAAGGGCAGGAGTGAATTTGTTTCCAGAGTGGTCATAGTCAGGGGACCATCACATTCTACAGGAGGCACATCGTTTTACGTTAGGCCACTGTTCAGGGCAGGGAGTGAGTGCCTCGATGCACCGAAGGAAGGAACGCGGTTTAAATTTGCCTTCAACCAAATGACCCGTGCGTGACTTCACGTGAAATCCCTGGGTTCTGTGCTCTCTCAGGGAGGGTCCCTGGTTGGGCTTCTGCACTCAAGGCGGCAACTTTGTCACCTTTTGGCACACTCCGTATGCAAATATCTGCTCCCCAGGAGTCTCTTCACACCAAAGCTCTAACTGGCAAGGGGACGCGGCGAGGGAAGGGGTCGGCTGTCCTTTCCCAGGCGTCTACCTGGACACAAGGGTGTGAAATAATCCGAGAGCACATAAATGCATGCAGCAGATGTCTTTATGCAACACCATTATGTGGATTATTTTCGAGAGGGCATGGCTTCGGCGTGCTCTGCCCACTCGGGGTTGTGGAAATCACTGACCTCAACGTGCCTAGAGGACAGAAGCACGAACTGGCGCGAATCGTGAGTCTGCGGGAAATAGGTCCATTGAAAGGAAAAAGGGACTGGGATCCTCTGCATCAGTCACCGGTGAGGTCTCACCGTGTCTAATGTGTTCAGGTCTGTATGTCACATATCAGTAGAAAATAAAGAAGGGGAGACCCAGAGGAGAGCTGGGAAAATGGTGCAGCATAAACGCTACAGCGCCTCGTTTTGGGCAGTAAGCGCTACCCATACCTTGACATTTTAATTAATGCAGGAGAGAGACGTGGAGAACAAACGTAGTAGAATAAGCGAGCTGTTTTCATTGCTCGTTCTACTAGAGACCAATGCTCCAGGAGAGGACCAGGATTTGCATGAGGAAGTTCTCCACAGGACGCGGCAGTGCGTTTATGCAACTACCTTCTTGTAGACATAGGGAAGCTAAGTATATATTTCTGGATGCCGAGTGTGGGTAGTAGTAGCATGCTCCTCAAAGCAGAGATTGGCATGCTACTTGGGCCTGGCAGTCCCACCCGCTCTATGTGCAGATATGAAAGTGAAGTCGTTTCTATAAATCGTAATGCATAGGAACATTAAAGACGCTCTGTTCAGTGGGCACGATACAGTGTTGGTTTGTGCCGGTAACTGCAGCGCACCGGCACGCATTTTGTGGGGGGGGGGGGGCTGTGGCTAATTTTAAATCTTCAGACGTTGACCCGTAGAAAGAGAGAAAGAAAAGGGGAAAAGAAGGGGATGGAAAGATATGGAAGTAGTGACAAATGGACAAACGATGGATGAAAAGAGCCTACTGCAGTGGGATAATGATACATGGAACACAGGGCGGGGAAAGAAATAGACATGGCCGAATCAAGGCTAGGCATTGCGGGTGTTCGGTAAACCTGCTATTCAGCAGAGCCGGTTGCGGACTCCTACAAATAACGTTGAGCCCTTGCACGTTTTAAAACAAATTAAGTGCCAATTTATATGTGGATCGGAATCGAGGAAAATATACCGCGGTTTCAGAGGAGGCAGAACATCTCTGTTCAAGCACTATAGCATCACAAGAACAGGTGTGTACGAATCTCAGGCCAGGCAGGTGATACAATGCAAGGCGCTATAAACTTCTCTGATGGATTCATTATTGCATAGCTAGCATTGGCCCCTCATACATCGAAGTGAGTGTCTGACACATTCTTTACATGCCCGAGCTAAATGTAAACCTGTAGTAAAAAAAACTACCTTGTCCCAAAACACAGCTTTGGGCCATTCCTGTCAAAGACAGGAGAATCCGGGAAGATGTTGCCACTGCTAGTATCAGGACTACCCTTGACAAGGAAGCTGACAGGCCAGTCTTCTCAAAGACAGACAAATTAAGTTAGTTTCATCCGTCACCTCTACCTCGACTGCCCGTGACAAGAGGCTTTGAAGGTTACGCGAAGCTTTGATGTCACCAGGTGGGGGAGATTATGCTCTCACTTCATGTCTTTAATACACACGGCAAATATTGCAAGTGGCCAATGGAGTGTGCACACCACTAAAAGGACCTAAGCTCTTAATTACAATCCACATACAGTCTTCTGTTCCTCTGTGCCATGGGCCACAGAGCAGGAGATATTATTGGCCTTGAAGTTAGAAGTCGAACAGGTTGTCCAGTGTGACCAGATATTCAGAAGTATTTCTCAACTTTTAGTGTGTGTGTAGCATTGGAAACCGCTTCCCGTTCAGTAAAATATGTCCATAAATTTCATTACGCGCTCTGCGTGTAGCAGGGACAATATGAAGGACATCTGAGAGAGACAACGACACAGAGACGGAAAGAGAGAGAGAGGGAGCGACTGAGCGGAAGAGAGAGAAAGACAGGGAGAGAAGGAGAGAGGGGGAGAGAGAGAGGGCGAATACATTTTTATACTACATGCACATAACCAGGAATGGCCTTACTCGTTTTCATTCATTTTATCCTACTTAAGATAATAGAGTCATGATTGAGTCACAAATTTGACTTGAGGGTTGCATACAATAATTTGAAGCAGGAATGTTAGCCCACTGCACTATTTTAACGCCCTTGGGTCTGAAAATAGCCGTATAGATATGTGTCTGTCTGGGTTTTCACCTGTGACGCACTCTCTTTACACAGTCTACTTGTATGTATGTATTTTTCTTTCCATTTGTGAATGAATGTATCTGCTTTGACTACTTCATTGCTCTATTTATGCCACGCCTTCCCTTTTAATTGAATTAAAGTCATATTTGTGCATGCCTCTCCGTATCAATGTACGTGTTCGAATTATCAGCGTGCCTACGTGCGTACATGTGTCTAAACATGTCTGGAGGTAACTGCCTATGTATCGGTTTTAGTGATTTACAAAAATCATAGTTATGATTACCGTTCCAAAAACACAAGCCTTCTATCTGACTGAAACGCACACATTGTTGTTATAGAGCGCGTGCCTGCCTCGGTGCAGGACAGGCCTAGGGATATCTTGTATCCGTAAATAAGTTTCCTGCTATGCACGCTTCATTTTGATTTAATTTCTAGAAGGGTGAAAGTGAACACCTTCTATCTGGGAACCGTCTTCCCAGGGACCCCTGGATTGCCGCGCTCACCCCTCTCCGACTCTGAAGTGTTAATGGGCCAGAGAGGTGCCACTTCACACCTCGGCATTAGGGATAAAGTCTGGGGCCGGCGGGCTCCCTGCAGCATTCCCCAAGCCGTCCAGAGAAGCAGACCCACTGGAAGACATGGACTTCTCCCAGGCGTCCCAGCTCCGACCCTGCGACTACCTCCTTCCCGTAGATTGCAAGCTGCAGCCTCAGCTGAGCTACCCCGACTCCGAGGGGTACAGCAGCCTCTCCCCGGCCTCCTCCACCGACTCCTACGGCCTCTCGCCGCCATACGTCCAGTTTACCTTCCCTACCGAGGTCTACGGAGGTTTCTGCCAGCCTGCGCCAGACATGCCAAGATGTGGGCTTCGACCGCCTCAGCTCCCCAAGGACAGGAAAGGGAAGAGCCGGGTGGCAGGCAGCCAGAGGTACAGCGCCAGCGAGAGGGAGAAGATGAGGATGAGGAATCTGTCCAAGGCCCTGCAGGGCCTCAGAAGATACCTGCCGCCATCGGTGGCACCTGCAGGGAAGAGCCTGACCAAAATCGAGACCCTGCAGCTCACCATCCGCTACATCTCGCATCTGTCCGAGCTCCTGGGGCTCAGTGAGGAGGACCTGGCGCAGAGGAAGCAGGCCCAGGTGAGGAGGTGCAACCTCTGCCCAGAGGGCCTGGGGTGCAGCCAGGCGATGGCACATCAAGCCTGTGCTCCAGCAACGATTGCCGATTCCCTTCGCAATATTGGGCCCTGTCATCCACCTCCCTATTGTCAAGAAAGGCCCGGCCAGGCAGACTCCTGGTTCAACTCTTCCTGCTACTCAGAAAGAATTGCAACCTCACAGCAGCACCAGACGGAACCGCAGCTGGCATCTCCTCACTACGGTGAAACGAGCACTCTTCTTGGGATGAGCCCCCAGCCATACCTCGCTTCTTCTGGCTGTGGTGAAATGAGGACCCTTCCCGTCACGTGCATGCAGAGTCCCCTCTCATCTCCTGAGTGTGGTGAAATTAGGCCCTCTGCCTTCCAGCATGCAGCCCGGCCCCCACTCTCCCATCACTACCCCTCTTACCCTCACCTCCCAGGGGATGAACTGAGAAGCGCCGCAGATCTGCAGAAAGAGCAGCCCATGGACTCTAACATGCTGCCATTCTTTCCTGGAGACGTCAGCGCCCCAGGCACCCCGGAAGAGCTGGAGCTGAACCTGGAAGACCTCCCCTCGCCTGCATCCCCAGACTTTGGCTTCTATCAGGTACTGTACCTTAAACATGTCCTAAACGTATTTTCCTACGGTTCAGAGTTTATGGGTGCCAACGTGGAAAGGGAGCCGCTCATTAGAGCAGATACTGTTTATTACGTAATAGTAATGTTTGTTTATATACCCTGATTGTTCCCTTCATCTGTGTCGTGGCATTGTCGGTTTTGCACTTCATTTCGTTTAGTGAGGAGTGAGGGGTGCGGGACTTGCTCCACACAGATCCCCCACATAGAGTGGAACGTACCCCCTACGTACGTACAGTGTTTGATAAAAAGTTGTAGTAGCAATTCTTGCTGTTGATCGCATTTAAATATGAAATGCATTGCCATTTGCGATAATAGCAATGTCTATACTTACATAGCGCCCCACGAGACTGCAGTGTCTCTAGGCACTGACTGCAGGCTTTCCATCCTATCGAGTGGCACTTTCATGTGCATTGCATAAGACCCTGGCGTGTTCAGGAACCCGACCAGGGCAGTTATCAACACCAGGTTGTGCAGTCACCATAACAATGGCCAGACCCTTAATCTTCGGGCATATGAAATGTGTTGTTATTAGGGCACACTGCGCGAGAAGAGATGGCGATGCCATGGTAAGAGGTGCGAAGGGTGGGCCGTGCATGAGCCTAGGCAATGCTCAACCCATAATCGCGTGTATTCGCTCCCAGATGAAACAATATATGCACCAATGGCACGATTCAATGAGTGCATTTGTTTGGTAAAAACACGTTTGTGTTCCAAAGTCAGCACTGGAAATATCAAGGGAAAGTTTGGAAAACATTCAGTAAATCAGACCCATATGTTGTTGGGCTGGTCACAGAACATCAAAGAAAGTAGAAATGAAATCCCTTTGTTCAGGGGGCATAATGTGTATTATTCTAATATAATGTCGACTTCTCCACCTAAAATTGTGCGAGCCTATTCAAGTCGCTTTTCCATTTTATTAGTGTTCTAACCTGAGAAAACCACAGCGCTTAGAAACTGTCCTTCCTGATTATCTACCCTCCTGTATAAATATGTGCCATAATGCTGAAACAATGACATTAACCCTCGTGTTCCTTTTTTTTGCAGGATATACTGGAAGAAATGTGCTCACAGCAGCCAGACGATGACCGGTGGACATCACTGCAGTCATAGATACCTGTCAGCCTTGTCAGCACCTCAATCGACTTTCTCACCAGTGTACATAGATATATATATATATATTATATTTTATTAGTATTTAACATATGACCATTTATAATTGCGTTTATATATTTATACATATGAAAATATATTTATGTATTAAAAGGCAGAACTCTTTCATAAAGAATAATGCTATATTTGTGAAATATTTACCAGTCATGTATTTTTGTAAAATACAACTTAACTTTATTGTCATTAATTGGTGATAATTCGGAAGGGATTTTCATTGTGTTTTCAATAAAATCTCAGTACGATTTGAACTCTGTCTTGTGATTTTTGTATATTCAAAACAGATTGCACTAGTGAGTTGTGTAAATGATGTTCAGTTATAGGCTATAGTGACAGCAAACTGGGCTCCCAACAGCGCCTACGACCAAGGTGCACCATAGACAAGCACAGTCACTCAGCAGAAGGCAATAGACTTACGGAAACACAGCCATTCGCCACACAGTTTAAACACAGCAGAAATCCATTCACTGTAGAGAAATTCAGATCACAAACGCAAAAACACACTAGACGTAGCACATGGTACACAGACACCAGGAACACATTCCACAGAACAACGAATACACATTCCACACAGCATAAGCACTCCACAGTACTACGGGTTGTGCGCTCTACAATGGCGCTAAAAGAACACCTGCTCGAATGTATTTTTCTTTGCGAATAAATTACTCCAAATATATACAATATAAAGCAAAACTTTACGCTTCGCAGATTTTGAAAAAAAAAAACTGGCCAAATCATAACCTTCTGCAAGGTAACTGCAGTGATTTTAATCACATTTATAGAAGCGTGAAGTGAGGACTTGCTAAAACCGCTTCTTATAGACTAGCATCACTACCACAAATGTAACCCCTTCTGCCTTGGGCTATGAGGTCGGAACACGCTGGCCCTGATATGCAGAATTACCATATGGCTTGAGGCAGAAACCTGCTAGGAATTGGTAACTTTTAAATTGTGCCCGTAAAAAAGCTTGTGAAATTTACAAGCTACCCACTTCGCGATTTTACGAAGTTTGGAAAAGCTAACATTACTGCACCTTTGCGTATTTATTTTTCAAAAGTTAATCTATGACTGGTTCAAACTCTTGAAGAAAAATTCGCGGACTTTGTGAATTAAAAAGTCACCATTTTGCACAATCTAGGTGCACAGCTCAGACCTGGAAACAGTATTTTTCCTGTCGAGAATTCATGATATCCATGCAGCAGTCAGATGGAGGGATAATCTCGTGAGCACACATTCTGATATATCGAAGGGCTATTTTTTATGGCTGAAAAATGTATGCTGTCACACCCTTGGCAAAGGGATGTTGCTAGTTCCCAGCTGATAGGCTCCATTTAAAGCTGGAGAAGGGGAGGTCGTGGCACTTGTGTAAACAGCACTAGGTGTGAAGAAGAGCCGAGTGTGAAGTACTGGTCACACTTCACAGAGTTACGGGTCTGCTTGGTATGGAGCGTCAAGCCTGGCGAATCACTTACGGGGAAAATGTGCTGTACTGACTTCATAATAGCAATATCATATGAACCCTCGTGAAAACCAAGACACGTGCCCAGTAAAATAAACACCTAACCACTGCTTCCGGAAACCGTTTCCTACGACCGGAAGTCATTCTCCATACAAAAGTGTCACAGGCACCAACTTACTGCCAGGGTCTAGGATCAGAGAGCTGCGCAGTAATGCACAGTAACGAGTCACCCAGGCATAGTACCATCGGGCCTGTCTCCTGCCCCAGATATACAGGGGGTCCTGGATAGGTGGGTCGGGTAGAGAGAAGTAGCGGGGAGGATTTGGCCGCAAAGAGACTATACACTAGTCTCCACATCTGTTCTTGCTCCGTTTCTCTTTGGGTTCACTGGGTCTTTAAGTTCATTTGATTTCTATTTAAATATTTTGCAACTGCCTCCCAGATGGCTCTCAGTTCCATGAATGTGCCACCTTGCCGATATGTAAGTCGTAAACCGTTCCACCGGTATTAACTCGGCTAAATTAGATTGAGAAACAACAAATAGAGACTGAGATGAACTTGAGAATACTACAGAAGAATAAAGGGTGACAAGGTTTTCCTCACTCATAAAAATAGGCATTCGTCACTTATTTTAAGATTAAAGAAAGTTGCTATTGCACAAAAACACAACGCGTGATTCATGTGTTTTTCACTACCGAGTTTTTGACAAAGTGATTTAAAAAGATTTGCTTTTGACAAATGCACGGCCATGCAACTTTTGCACATTACTTCTTAGTTGTCATACTGTCTTCTCCCTGTTGTCATTGCATCTTTCATAGCCCTGAAACATGAGACTGTTTACCGGCTCCCTCTGCACTCTACGCCGGATTTATTTCCCCTAGCAGTTGATCTTGCACAGGTTCTTCTAGTGTCCGATGCCACACCAGGCGGCCTCGTCAAAGAGACAACCACACGTAATTGCTGGTTGTTGAGAAGCGACTTTGGTAAGGCTGTACAGGATGACCAATCTTTTACATTATATCTCTATTTACTTTTTCAACTTTATTATTTCATCCTTAACATTGGTTGTATCCAAAGTGCTGAAAAATCACAAGCAGACAGAATGAATTGTCAAGCGGGATATTCAACAGCATTTTACAATCACATAATCAAGAGAAGTTCTTTCACCTGTTGCTTTAGGACCCGGACACCCCCAGTCTGGTCCATGTCCCTCCTCAACTCAAGCGAGGTACTGAAGAACCACAAAGTGATTCGTGGAAGAGTCCTATTTATTACTGGTAAGTTAAGCACACAAAACTTTCTTAACATCTTGACCAGTCAAAACACACATGAGATAGCAAACAACAGAATAGATAAGAGAACCCAGCACATTCCACCACCAGGGACTTCCGTCACTCCCACATACCTTTGGACCGCACAGATAGAACCATCTGCATCCGTGAGGGGAGGTCCTCTCCCCACTGTACCCTTGTCTGCATTCCAGGGTACTGCCCCTCGAATACCAGGCAGCCTGCTGGCTGCGATTAGGTGACCAGGAGCTACAGCCCCATGCCCATACTAAGGTAAACCATGAGCCCTACTCCCAAAGTCAGTGTGTACATCCTCAGGATGGCTCAGAATTGCTGCACTCTGCACTCAGTGCTGTTCTGGGGCGTATGTACCAGAGAACCCTTCTGCTAACTAGAAATGAACTTGGGACTAGAGTTCCTGCCACAAGAGCAACCAGGGCAATAAGGTCCTTCCACCCTTCTCACCACAAAAAAGGGACTGAGCAAACAAATGCCTATCTGTCATTCATAAACAAATCTGTTCCTGCATTAGAAGAATGCCACCATTCTAGTGAAACATACCATCACCCCTCAGCAATTTAGGTGGGGTATTCCATAGTTGGCCTGGGCCTGAGTAAAGCTTAGACATCTCCAAATTCAGTTGCCTAATAGGTACATTCATCATTCTAGACTTAATGTCCTGACCCCAATTGCGATGTGGAACCATTTGAGATCAGGCATTGACAGCATCTGGAAAAACCCACCGCAGGTATGCAAACTGACTCAGAATTGTTTCCCTAAGGCTCTTGCGGCCTAACTTTAACAAATCATTACCAACAGGGTGCACACCAATCAGGTCGGGGAACTGGAGTCCCTCAAAACCACTGATCTCCTCAATCAGCCACTGCAGCTACAAAATCCAGAGACCCCCAAATCCGTACCACTGGAAGGAAATGTCCCACAAACCCTTTGGCTTGGGCATACGGATCACTTGCAATCTGTACGCAGCTAGCCGAATGAAAGAATGGCCACTGACCCACAAAACCATAGAAGGCCTCCTACTAAAAGAGAGCAAATAACAAACATGAATAAATACACATGGTGAAGAATACTGCAACAGCGTGCTTTCACTGTAAGTCAGAGTGGGTAAAACGTTCTAGGACTCTGAAGACCATCTTCCTCTTCTCTTGACTTCCTTATGACACAGACTTGACTCTGCCACAAACGTGGCTGCACCTATCCTAAAAGTGTATGTGGAGTAACCGCTCAGATTGACACTGACCGCCCTAAGGGCACAGACATGACCACAACAAACTGCAATCAAGGCATTAACAAGGCAATTAATGATGAAAGAAAATTATTGGGCCTGGAATTACTTCATCCTTCAGCTCGCAGAAAATCTGTAAAGTGAGCTATTGATTTGGTGGCAGTCGGCAGAGGACGCTGGTGCTGGGTGGCTCACAGTGCGACGCGAGAGAGATGTGGAGGCACTGCAGATCTGCAGCCGGTCGTCGAGCGGTGGCAGTGGTGCCGCAGCCCACTGGGGGCCCCGATTATGGCCTGGACCAGGCAAGTGGGCAAGCGGGTCTCCCTTCGTCCCTTCAGCCCCGCTGCTGCTGCCGTCACTTTTTTCTTCGTGCTGATGGTGCTGGCGGACACAGCGGGGGGTTCACCTGGCTTGGCCTCCCTTGCTACTGCTCCTTCTGTTGCCTTGCCCTGCCCTGCTCTACCGGCCGTTGTTGCAGCCCCCCTGAATAACATGGCTGGAGTCGGCTGCCTGGCATGGGGCGAGTTGAGGGCAAGCTGAGTGCCTCACAGGGCTGCACAGGCGGCTGCACCAACTGTCCTGCAGCTTGTTCCGGCAACACAAGGCACTCTCAAACTCGGAAATTGGACCTTGGACCTTGTGGTTGTCGTGAGGCTTAATAGGATTGCAAGGATTACGTAGAGCACTGCACCTAGCACCGTGCACGTAGAGGTGAGGAGGGGAGATGAACAGAGGGTGAAAGGTGACTATCAAGTAAGAAACTCAAGCAAAAGTAAGTTGTGTGAGAGAGCAACAGCAAGGAGCAAGGAGGAGAGAAGGAGTAACAAGTTAAGGAAAAAAGTTCCTCCCTGCAAAAAACTGTTGAATTGCTATTAAGCAGCAAGATTCTAATAAAGAACTAATAAAGAACCTGCAAGGAACCAAGGAGAGGTTCGTTCCCCTATCATGTTTGGACCAAAGGGAACATCGACAAGGGTCAGGGAGGCGTTAGCCCATACAACAAAACTCCTATACGCTAAACAGGAATCTGAGCAGAAGCTAGAGCAGGATCCTGGAACTACACAACTAACCCCAGCAAAACCCTTAAAACAAGTAAAGGCTGCAGTTAGGGGACCCAAATTTAGGAGCCTAGGCAATGAAAGTGATTCAGTGGAGAAGAAGGCTGGGATGCCCAATCTGGAACTTCTTTCGCTAATTCGAGTTGATACTGATGACACTGATGACACTGATGAAAAGGTGCCTATTGGGAGGACGGGCCAGGGTGCGACCAGCGGCACTGGGTGTGTAACATTGAATGAGGGAGAAATCGAGGGAAGCACTACACCTCCACTGAGTAGGAAACAACAGGACATATTGATGTATTTAGAATCAGATGAGAATATGGAGACAAGGAAAATCAAGCAAATATCACTTGATCAGAGATCAAAGACTCCTCTACCCCTTACAGATAAACACAGTGGATGCAAATACTATAAATAACTATTACAACTATCTTAATTCAAGTGCTGACGGGTCGCAGGCGTAATATTCCATGACTCGTGCCGCCCCAGTGCAGGCACTGGGGGAAAATGGAAATGCTAAGGTGAGGGGGGTTAAACCGGAGCAACCAGAGCCTGGCAACTGGAAACATCCCAGCTGCAATTATCTCAATTAATGAATAATGCCTCAAAGGATGGTGATCCTGGAGCAATCATGTCATTAGAGCAGGATCTATCCCTAGGAGAGCAAACGAAGAGCCATGAACCGCTTAAGAATTATTTCCAGACTCAACTAGGATCACAAAAACCCAGGAATTTCTCTCAAACAACTTTAACAGGAAGTATCCTAGTGAAAGTAATAGCACACCAGACCAAAAACATGAAGGAAACTAAACTGGGACAGCTATTAATCAAGCAGCCTTCCAAGCCCTCAGCGCCACAGTCTTTTTCTGTAGGCCAAGCAGGAAAAAATAATTCCACATTATGTAGACAGGATTACAGCTCATTTAGCTTTGAGCTCTTCTCATTGGACAACTTTGCAATCGGAAACACAGAATCCCAATTAGACAGCATAACATCGGATGACCTACATTTTCTGGATGGCAACATTAAAAAAGGTTTCAGGGGTAAGGGGGACAAGCAATTGGAAGGACAAACAATTAATAATCAAAGTGGGCAAAGCCTGGAGAATAGATATGACCTCCCACTAGACGAACCCATTCTTAGCATTATGAAAATCATATGTACAACATTGGATTCAATGGCGAGTGCACTCACGGCCCAGTCTCTTAAACTCGACAATCAACTTGAGCTGACCAGACAATTTACAGCAACAATAAAGACCATAGACCACACGATGGCCCTGGTAGAGGGTGCTGTAAGGGAAAATTTACGACAACAGTCTGTTGCTGATACTGAAGATAGCCAAATATGTGGTCCCTTGTTGGAGAAAATATTGGAAGTCCCAAAGGTCATTAACAATATAATTGAAGACTGTAGACTTAGCTTTAAAAACATACCCATGTATGACCCCGAGCCTAAAGAAATACAGCCAAGAACGCCGATGGACAGAACAGGCTCACTGACCGACCCTAAGAAGTGTAGATGCATTGACTGCCCAGAAATGAGCAGTTGCTCAGAACAGATAGAGGAAAAGAGCGGAATTTCTGCACTAGTAATTGAAGTTCCAAGCGTGGAAGAAAAGAAGGCCCAGAGCAAAAGGTCTCTACCAAAAGGGAAATGGAAAAGTAAGTGGAAAAAAGTTAAGGGGAGTAAAAAAGTAACAGCAAAAAAGGCACAAAATGCGATGTGGCAGTCAAGATCAGTGGGGCAAATTAAAAAAACTGTACAGCCCGACAAGAACTGATTGTTCAACAACAGAATGCAGATCAAAATACCATGGTAGAGAGCTCAGGAAAAATATTGGACAAAAACAGCGACTTCATGAATAAAAATCCAGGTCTGCTGTGTGACAAAAGCTGTACCTTTCACTCTCATATAAATCGCATGCCCACTGGATGCAGGGGAAGACAAGCACTTAGCTTAGGCATGAGAAATAAGCTGATGTAGGAAATCGATATAGTAATGAACCCAGCGACAAATGAGGCAAGCGAAGATTCTTCTGAAGGAATGTACATACAGAGGCATCAAAACCAAGGCAAAGTCCTAACAAAGACATGCATCCCATGGCCACTAAAATAGTATATCCAACTCAAGTACATTATTTGAATACAGTAAAAAATCATAATGAAAATTGTCAACAAAAGTTGAACACCACCATCGAGTGTACACCGCAAGCAAATAGTAAAAGAAAAACCAGGATGCTAAAGTGTATTGAAGATGCGGATAGTGAACAAAGCACCAAAATAACCAGTTATGTGGAAATTAAAGATAACTCAACATTTTCAGCTTTTTCCCCTTTAACAAAAATAAAATATGGTCATCAGGCATGGCCAAAAGAACACAGTAGCCAGATGAAGCCATTTCAGCAACCAAATGACAGTGCCCAACCTGCACTGCCACGGCCCGCACTCAACGTGGAAAGCAAAGTAAAAGTGGAATTCTGGCCCTTAACAAGTCAAACGCAAGAAGGACATAAGGACACTGAGTTGTACTATGGAAGGAGTAAAGATCAGGAAGGGCCAGCTCCCATACGGCCTGTAATTAATGTCAACAGCAAAGAGATAGATGAAAGCCGCCATCAAAGGAGTCAGATACAGGCAGGATGCAAGCATATTGAGATGTACGCTGAAAGAAACAAAGATCATGAAGACACAATCATGTTTACCCCTGAGTATTCTTCAAGAGGAAGCCAAGATATTTTTAACATGAGCAATATCTTATACCTTGTTAACTCTCTGCCAGGCTTGCATAATGTTACGACTAATGATTTGCTTTCAGTAAGGTTCATACAAAGAAAAGGGTCAGATAGCGGGGAATCATCAGAAACAGTCTGGACTTCATCATGGATAGTAAATCAGATCCTAAACCAGTCCAGTCTAATGAAGACTCAGGGAATAACAATTGACATTCCACAAAAGGAACTATACCCATCAATATTTCTTGAAAAAACTCAAACACAAAATGTACAAAGGAAGCACGGGCCTAAAGATAACTTCGGCTCGATATTGCAGGGAGCAATTAGCTCCTGTTAGACTTTTCACATCTGGGGTGGTCTCCCTTAAAGTTTTGCCTCTGCCTCCTAGGTTGTTGATGTGTGCTGGTCTCTGTTTTTGCTGTTTTTGTTACTCCGGGCACTTTACCACTGCTAACTAGTGCTAAAGTGCAAGTGCCCCTTTACAAAATGTGTATATAATTGGTCCATCCATGATTGGCATATTTGATTTTCTGGCAGGTCTCTAGTACAGGGCACTAGAGGTGCCCAGGGCCTGTAAATCAAATGCTATTAGTGCACCTGCAGCACTGGTTGTGCCACCCACAACAGTAGCTCTGTAAACATGGCTCAGACCTGCTACTGCAGTGTCTGTGTGTGCAGTTTTAAACTGCTAATTCGACTTGGCAAATGTACCAACGTGCCAGGCCTAAACCTTCCCTTTTCTTACATGTAAGGCACCCCTAAGGTAGGGCCAAGGTAGTCCGATGGGCAGGGTGCAGTGTATGTTTAAGGTAGGATCTATACTAATGTGTTTTATATGCCCTAACAGTGAAATACTGCTAAATTCGGTTTTCATTGTTGCAAGGCCTGTCCCTCTCATAGGTTGACCTGGGGATGCCTTTAAATATGATTAAAGTGTAGATTCGCTTTGGGACCGGATACACATGTGGAGTTTGGGGTCTCTGAGCTCACAATTTAAAAATATTTTTTTTAGTAAAGTTGGTGTTAAAGCGGCGGTAAAACCGCCAGCAGGCCGGCGGTCAAAAAAATGGAATCACAACGTGGCGGAAACAGCCAACATAGACAGCCACTTTAACACTCCGACCGCCAAGGCAGTAGAAACAATCACTGTGGCGGTAACCGCCAACAGACAGGTGGAAGACAATGTACCGCCCACATTATTACAAGGCACCAATCCGCCACCTTTTCCAGGGCAGATTCACCGCAAACAAAAACACGGAGGAAATAGGACTTGGAAGGGAAAACGCTCACCTCTGCACACCCCACGAGGAATCAGGACACCATGGAACCCGAGCTCCAGATTCTTCCAGCCTTTATCTTCCTGCTCCTCTACCAGGAACAACAAAGACGGTGGCCAAGACCAGGGTGAGTACTGCACCTACGACACTGGGGAGGGGGGAGGGAAAAAAGAGTGACACACACACGCAACATGCAACACTGCCACCCCCACCCTCACCCACTACAACACATACACAAGTACATGTTGATACATTACATTAACAGCCCCCAACCCCCCCCTGGAAGAATGCAAGGACAAAAGAAAATGAGTCGAACGATTGTAATATATTCAAATACATTAATCAAAAATATATACATATATAAAGATATTCACACTCTAAACAAATATATACACTAAGAATACAAGTCCAAGGTATTCCACCATCATAGTCCGTGGACCACTGGGCCCAAAATGCCTGGACGAGGCCCACACTCAATACCCGAACAAGACGGAGAGAACACTGCTGGGGCATCAGATAGAAATAAAACAGGCACCTCAGGGGGGAGGGAAGAGGGGGCACCTCAGCCAGATGAGTGCACAACGCCAGATCCACGAGGGGGCTCCATGCCAATTGATGTATCCTGGGGAGTGCAAAGCCACAGTCTCTCAAGTCTCTCCAGTGGGTGGGTTGCCCACTGCTGCATCCTGGGGAGTGCAAAGCCACAGTCTCTCAAGTCTCTCTAGTGGGTGGTTTGCCCACTGCTTTATCCTGGGGAGTGCAAAGCCACAGTCTCTCAAGTCTCTCCAGTGGGTGGTTTGCCCACTGCTTTATCCTGGGGAGTGCAAAGCCACAGTCGCTCAAGTCTCTCCAGTGGGTGGTTTGCTCACTGCTCTATCCTGGGGAGTGCAAAGCCACAGTCTCTCAAGTCTCTCCAGTGGGTGGTTTGCCCACTGCTTTATTCTGGGGAGTGCAAAGCCACTGTCTCTCAAGTCTGTCCAGTGGGTGGGTTGCCCACTGCTGTATCCTGGGGAGTGGAAAGCCACAGTCTCTCAAGTGGATAACAGTCTCCACTGGTTCTGGAGGGGGCTTTGTGCCCAAAGTGCTTCATCCTGCCAAGGACTGAGGTAGTGGATGCCTTTCTCCACTGGTTCTGGAGGGGGCTTTGTGCCCAGAGTGCTTCATCCTGCCAAGGACAGAGGTATTGGATGTGATACTCCACTGGTTCTGGAGGGGGCTTTGTACCCAGAGTGCTTCATCCTGCCAAGGGCAGTGGTAGTGGATGCCTTTCTCCACTGGTTCTGGAGGGGGCTTTGTGCCCAGAGTGCTTCATCCTGCCAAGGACAGAGGTAGTGGATGTATCTCTCCACTGGTTATGGAGGGGGCTTTGTGCCCAGAGTGCTTCATCCTGCCAAGGACTGAGTTAGTGGATGCCTTTCTCCACTGGTTCTGGAGGGGGCTTTGTGCCCAGAGTGCTTCATCCTGCTCGTGGCGGCCTCAGTTGCGTCGGAATCTTTGGCGCTCACTGGCCTGCGGTGCTTGGTGCGGCGGTGTCCTGTTCAGCGGTGCTGGTGGCGGCGGTGTCCTTTTCAGCGGTGCTGGAGGCGGCGGTGTCCTTGGCAGCGGTGCTTGTGGCAGCGGTGTCCTGTTCAGCGGTGCTGGTGGCGGCGGTGTCCTGTTCAGCAGTGCTGGTGGCGGCGGTCTCCTTGGCAGCGATGCTTGTGGCGGCGGTGTCCTTGGCAGCGGTGCTGGCGGTGGCGGTGTCCTTGGCAGCGGTGCTTGTTGCGGTCTTGTCCGCCGTGCAGGTTTTCCCAGACTTGCCTGTTTTACTGTGCCCCTTCGCCACCTTGGATGGTGGCGCAGCTGGCTCCACAGTCCCAACTGTACCCCTGGGAGCGGCTTTGGTGGAAGATTTGTTTCCTCTCTCCTGCCGGGCACTGGCCAACTTTTTGTGCTTTTGAGGTGGGGGACTGTCCGTGCTCTGGCTCCTTGGCACACAGGCTGCCCTGCTGCGTGGCTCACGCCAGAAGCCGGTTACTACTGGCACCACTGTTCCCGCAGATGTTGTGGCTGAGGCGCTGGGTTGGGACCTGGAAAGGCGGGCCCTGGGAGACTGAAGGGGTGGGGGAGGGAAAGAGGCCAAGGTTGGACAGGAAACGTTTTTTGGACACACTGGGATGGGTAGATGGAGGGGGTTTGGGAGTGGAGGAAGAGGTAGTGGTTGTAGGAGGTGTACGTTTGGTGACTTTGGGTGAAGGTGCATGGGCTGGAGGCTGTCGTGAGGTGGATGGCTGTTGGGTGGGTGTGTGGATGCATTTGTGTACCTTGGGAGGTGGGCTCACAGACACACTGGGAGAGGACACAGGGGATGTGTGAATGGTAGTGGGGGTGGTGACTGCACGTGAGCGGGGTGTGGTGGTGGGTGTGCTGGTGATGGAGGTAGTGGCTAACGATGTAGTGCATGCAGGTGTGAGTGGAGACGAGACTGGGAGGGAGGAGGGAGACGCGGAGGAGGGGGACACAGTGGAGGCAGTGGCTGTTGGTATGTCTGCATGTGTATGATGCTTGTGTGAGTGCCTGTGGGATGTGAGGTGCTTATGTTTTCCTGAGCTTCCCTTGTGTGTTGGCGTGTGTGCATGCTGGTCTGATGGTGTGCTTGGGATAGGCTGAGGTACAGGGGTTTGGGTCTGGGTGGAGGAAGTTGGAGGGGGGAGGCTAGAGACAGGGACAATGGCTGCCATCAGTGCTGAGGCCAGAGTCTGAAAAGCCTGCTGATTGGTCTGTTGCAACTGCCTCTCTACACCCTGGATGGCATTCAGTATGGTAGACTGCCCAACAGTGAGGGACCTGAGGAGGTCAATGGCCTCCTCACTGAGGGCAGCAGGGGTGACAGGGGCAGGGGCTGAGGTGCCTGGGTTGAAGGAGATGCCCACCCTACTGGGTGAGCGGCCACGGGGCAAACGCTGAGGGGCTGCTGGGAGGGCGGTGCTGGTGGGGGGGTGGAGGCTGTACCTGTAGATGCGGAGGGCACAGAGGGGTCGCCACCGCAAGGGAGATCCCATCAGAGGAGGAGTCCGTGTCGCTGGTGTCTGCTCCTGTCCCCGCCGTGGAGCTCCCCTCGCCCCCGTTCCACTGGTGGCTTCTGACTCCGTTGTGGCGCCCTCCAGGGCCATGTGGGATGCAGCTCCCTCCTGCTCCGGTGCCACTGCTCCTCCGCCTGATGATGCTAATGCACACAAGCACAGGCAGACCACAAAAAAGGGGGGGAGACAGAAGAAAGACATGTTGAGTGCATGCAATACCTCTACTGTTGGCGGACACTACAGACACAGAAGCCCCCTGCACTACGCCGTGCACTTGTAGTTCCCTAATCAATCACAGGGACATGGGTTACAAGGCTACGCCTGATTGCTGCACACATGGATGTCACAGGAGCCTGACTAGGTGTAGCTGGCTCTGTACACAGGTGGGGTGGGGTGCCACAGGGCCTGTCTTAAGAAGGGACCTTGCCTACTAAACTCGCCCTGGCCTAGGGGAAACGACAGCCCACCTCCCCCACCCAGCCACCTACATTGCGTGCTGAATCAGCTGAATGAGAGTGTACTCACCCCCTTGTGGCTGCTGTGATGCCTTCCAGTGCCCATCCAACTCCGGGTACGCCACCGCCAGGATCCGGAACATCAGGGGGGTCATGGTGCGACGGGCACCCCTCCCACGTTGGGAGGCCATCCCCAGCTGGGCCTCCGCCGTCTTCTTGCTCCAGCGGCGAATGTCCTCCCATCTTTTCTGGCAGTGGATTTTCCGTCTGTGGTAGACCCCCAGGGTCCAGACTTCCTTGGTGATGGCATGCCAAATATCCTTCTTCTGGTGGGCGCTGACCTACAGGAATAGTACAGGGGAAAAGGAGAAGATATAACCGTCCGCACCATCACAGTCATTGGCCCGCATCCCTACCCTTGCCATGACGCACATGCATTCACCGTCGTTTCATGCACGCCTCATTCTACCCCATCTGTCATCCACACCACTCTAAGCAGCCATTGCCCATACAGCATGCTCACAGTGTACTCACCTGTTTGTCTGGAGGACTGTAGAGTAATGTGTACTGGGGGAGGACCCCATCCACTAGTTTCTCCAACTCCTCTGTGCTGAAGGCAGGGGCCCTTACCCCAGACACATGAGCCATTGTATCTTCCAGACTGAGGTCACAGCAGCACTTGCAGTGTAGGTCCTCTCCTGTCGAAGATCAGGTATCAAGTGAGTGAACAGAGAGGAAATGGCGGTGACGTCCACGGCGGTGCGTACCGTCACCACCGGCGTACATCGTCATTGGCTCCTCGGACCCATAGGGTCCAATGTTAAGCAATGCAGGATTGCGCCGCGGTCTTCGACCACCTACTGCGACGGTGTACAACGCCAGCGCAGTTACCTCATATCCCCTTGTCCCACATTACAGGTCAGGCAGACGCCATTTCAGGGGGCCACATGGCATTAATTTTGACTGTGTCACACATATCTAGGCCTTGCTTAAACACTGATACAGCCATATGTCGATTTGAAAACATTTTACGATTAAGTTGTGTTTACGTACCTCAGAGTTGGTTGACTCTCTGATCACTGTTCTCCTCCATAGAGCACGTCCGCTGGGGCAGGTGAGGAGATGGCGGCATCCTTCAGTGTACAGACCGCTGGTGGACCTGTCGACAATGGAGGAGCGACATGTAATCATCACCTACAGACTTGATCGTACCACAATCCTGGAACTGTGTGCCACGTTCCGGTGCCTCCATATGACAGGTGGTTCCCTATTCTACTCACCAAAGAAGGCCTGCTGTATGCTTCACAACTTGGCTTTGCAACGACAGGTGCCTTTTCTGCAGGATGACGGTCCAGATGGAGGTCTAGTAGCAGCTGTGGAGCCTGTGGACAGTGAAGACAAGGAAGCAGAAGAAGAGGACATAGACAACAGGAACACGGTGATCCAGCAATACTTCCAGTGAGACACAGGTAAGAAGACAACACTGCCTGCTACATCTGATTTAATTCTTCTACCTATCATCTGTCTGTCACTTTCACCCAGTGTATGGACCCTGAATTGTCACTTTGCCTTTCCATTTCACAGATGTGGGTCCCACTGTGTGACCTCTGCTATGTTACCTCATCGACTAGAGCTGTGTGACATAGGTATGTTGATAATAGAATGGACATTGCTTTTTTCCTCAGTTATTGCAAGATTGTTTTGTGATTCAAGGGTGTTCATTTAAGTGCTAAATATTGGAGGGGGTTGTAAAATGGTCAGGGGTGATGGTGAAGGAATGTCCATGGCAGAGTCCAGTCTATTAGTCTCACAGGTGCATTGTCCAAAGGGGCATAGGAAGTGGAGCTGGGGCAGTTTAAGTATGGACAGGGTGACAAAGTAGGACAGAAGGATGACAATCAGGGGGGTCTCATTTCTTGGCGGGGGTCTTGGCGTTGTTCTCTGTCTTTGTCCTGGATCTCAGGGACCGTTTGCGGGGTGGTTCTCCATCTGCAGGGGGTGGGGTGCTGGTGTCGTGGTCCTGTGGCGGTGCCTGCTGTCCACTAGCGCCGGCGGAGGTGGTGGGCAGTTCGTCATCCAGGCTAGTGTCAGGGGCCCCTTGTTGTGCCACAGTGTCCCTCCTGGTGTTGACAAGTTACTTCAGCACCCCTACAATGGTGCCCAGGGTTGAATTGATGGATTTGAGTTCCTCCCTGAACCCCAAATACTGTTCCTCCTGCAGCCGCTGGGTCTCCTGAAACTTGGCCAGTACCATTGCCATCGTCTCTTGGGAATGGTGGTATGCTCCCATGATGTTGGAGAGGGCCTCATGGAGAGTGGGTTCCCTGGGCCTGTCCTCCCCCTGTCACACAGCATCCCCCCAGTTCCCCTGTTTCCCTGGGCCTCTGTCTCCTGAACCGTGTGCCCACTACCACTGCCCCCAGGTCCCTGGTGTTGTTGGGTTGGTGGGTTAGCCTGGGTTCCCTGTAGTGATGGACACGCTGCTGCTTGACGTGTCTCTGGGGACAGAGGTATGAGCCCGCTGGGTGGGTGCTGTGCTGGTGTTTCCAGATGGGGGAAGCTCTGTAGTGGCCTGTGCCAGTGTGAGGGGACCCGACTGTCCCGAGGTCCCAGATGGGCCGGCCTGGTCATCTAGATCCAGTTGGACAGAGCTGCTGTCATCACTGTGGGCCTCTTCTGTGGGTGGAGTGGACATGTCTGGACCCTCCTGTCCGGTGACGTTGGGTAGGGGTCCTGCAGGGGTGTAAAAGCATGATTATTGACTCTGTGTGTGCCATGGTGTGCAATGGTGGGTGACCCTGTTGCTTGCATTCTTGAGTGGGACCTTCTGTGATAATGGTTTAGGGGGGTGTATGGGTATGTGGAGTGGACATGCTTTGGTGATGGGTGTCCATGCTTTGGTGTTACATGCAGGGCTTGGGTTTGGGATGTGTGGTTTGTGATATTGGGACATATGTGAGGAGTTGGAGTGATGGGGGTGGGGGCGAGGATGGGGGTATGTGATAGCATGCAGGTGGGTGGGGGATGAAGTAGTGAAAGATTTGACTTACCAGAGTCCATTCCTCCAGCTACTCCTGCGAGGCCCTCAGGATGCAGTATAGCCAAGACCTGCTCCTCCCATGTTGTGAGTTCTGTGGGAGGAGGCGGGGGTCCGCCGCCAGTCCTCTGAACCGCAATCTGGTGTCTTGAGACCACGGAACGCACCTTCCTCCGTAGGTCGTTCCACCTCTTACTGATGTCATCCCTAGTTCTTGGGTGCTGTCCCACTGCATTGACCCTGTCCACGATTCTTCCCCATAGCTCCATCTTCCTAGCTATGGTGGTGTGCTGCACCTGTGATCCGAATAGCTGTGGCTCTCTCCGGATGATTTCCTCTACCATGACCCTGAGCTCCTCCTCAGAAAACCTGGGGTGTCTTTGCGGTGCCATGGGGTGGTGTAGGTGATGTGTGGCGTGATATTTAGAGGTGTGTTGTGTGAGTGATGGTGTTGAGTGCCTGTGGATGCTATTGTTCTTTCTGGTGGTGTCTCTCTCTGGCCTTCTGTCGCAATTGTTGTGGTAAGGGTTTGTGGGTGATGTGGGTGTGTGTTTTATATTGTATTGGATGTGTGGGAGTGGTGTGTGCATGTGTATCAGGAGTGTGTATTTGGAATTGTCCAATGTGGATGTGTTTTGTAAGAGTGTGTGTATTTTGAGCGCAGCGGTGTATACCGCCAATGGAATACCGCGGTTGAAAGACCGCCGCGTGGATTCATGGGTCGTGATAGTGTGGGCGTATTCCTGTTGTCGTGATGGTGGAGGTTTTGTTATTGCCAGTTTATCACTGACCTTTGGTGTGGCGGACTTGTGTGGGTGTCTGGATTTTGACAGATTCCGAGCTCTGGGTCATAATGGCAGTGGCGGTGTGTTGGCAGTCTTCTGCATGGCGGTAAGCGGCTTTTACCACCAATGTTGTAATGACCCCCTCTGTATTTGAAAATGCCACTTTTCGAAAGTGAGCATTTTCTTGCTTAAACCATTCTGTGACTCTGCCTGTTTGTGTATTCCCTGTCTGGGTCAGTTTGACATTTGGGTTGTTTTTCACCCCTCTCTAGACAGTGACACAAAGGGAGCTGGGGTGTAGCCTGCATATCCTGATGAGCCACCTGTGCTAGGAGGGAGGGGAGAAGTGGTCATTCACACCTGAAAGGGCTGTGTCTGTCCTCACACAATGCAGCCTCCAACCCCCTGGTGTGTGTCTGGGGCCTGGCTTGGGCAAGGCAGGATTTCACAATCAAGAGACTTTTCTTTGAAGTAAGCCTACTTCAAAGGGCAAAATGGGTATAAGAAGGGTACCCAAAATCACAGACATTAGATCACTTCTGGAAACCAAGAGGAATCTCTGCCTGGAGAAGAGCTGAGGAAGAAGAGCTGCCCTGCCTGTGACTGTGCTTTGTGGAGCTATCCTGCAGTTGCTGCTTCTGCCTGTGCAAGAGGACAAAGACTGGACATCGTGTGCCTTCCTGCTTGTGAAGAACTCTCCAAGGGCTTGAAACTGAGCTTGCCTCCTGTTGTTGAAGTCTCAAGGAGAGCAAAGACCTCTCTCTGCCAGCACCTGGAGCTTCTGTTGAGACTCCTGCCCTGCCAAGTGGTGCCCTACCCAGTTCCTGGGGCCTTGACAGGTGAAGCTGGGGGACCAAGGTTGGAATCCACGCACAGATAGCCGTGTGGGGAATTTCTGATGCAACCTCTGAGAGTGGCTAAAAGAACAACACACCGCCGGCTCCGTGGCTGAAATCAACACAGCGATTGCAGCACAGCTGTGAAATTGACGCATGCGGCTGGAGAAACGACACTCGGCATCGCTGATGGAGGCTGTAACGATGCAACATCATTGGGCACGGAAAAACAATGCAAGCCTGCCCAGACCCTAGGTGCTTTGTCCGGATCGACGCATCTCTCTCCTCCAGGGAAAGAAACGACGGACACCGATCGGACCGGAGAAGGAGAAACGACACACAACCTCACTTGCGTGTGAGAAATCGATGCACCACTTACCTTTTTTTGATGCACACTCACCCGAGCAGGTTATTTTGACCCGACCCAGGTAAATTTTCACGTTAACAGCATTAGCGCTGTGTTTAAAAGGACATGAAGACTCTTTTTGCTTTTTAATCAATAGCTTGACTTGTTTATGGTGGATCTTTGTCATTTTGGTCTTGTTTTGTTTAGATAAATATCCTCTATTTGTCTAAACATGTGTTGTGTCATTTTGTAGTGTTTTCATTACGTTACTGTGTGCGTTGGTACAAATACTTTCCACCTAGCACTCTGAAGTTAACCCTGCCTGCTCGTGCCATGCTTCCAAGGGGGTCAGCAAGGGTTAGCTGAGGGTGATCCTCTTTTACCGTGACTAGAGTGAGAGTCCTTGCTTGGACAGGGGGTAACCTGACTGCCAACTAAAGATCCAATTTCTAACAGCTCCAAACAACAATTACCTAAACAAACAAACCTGAGCAACATGAGGTTCCATCTGTTACTCAATACCCCAAGAAGTAACCTTGGTATAACCTCACAGCCACAGATGTACAGCCAAGATCAGTCATAAAAAAGCCTATAGCAAAAAATGGACCTCTTGAACATAAAGGATGGAATCAGATCACCACTAAAAATCTTAAACTGGAATGTTGCAGGCCTAAAAGCCAAACGTTAGGACAAGGACTGGTTAACATTAATCAAACAACAAGATATTAGCTGCTTTCAGGAACCGTGGTCCATCAATGCCATCAATTTAGATGGGTCTTTCACTTTCTACCTACCCACAATTAAACAAAACAAAGGTAGACCAATAGGGGGCCTGACTATATGAATTAGGACATTATTACTTGAAAACTCTGTAGCAACCCACATTGTATTAAGCAAGGATATCCATACCCTAGCAGTGAAAGATGAGGCGTGGTCACTTGAAATAGTGAATGTGTATTTTCCACCTATCAGTTTGGTTCAAGTTAAGCCAAGAGTGCAGTTGCTTAAGGAGCACATCCTAAACAAAAGATCTGGAGACCAGTGTCACGGGGTCCTTTCCTCTGTATCTGCACGATGCTGAACAAAGGTCCACCTCCCGGCGTCACCAACTCAGAAAGCTATTATAGCGCAGAATTATGGTGAAGCCAGTTGGGGGAAATGGAATTAGGGAAGGGAACAGCAGGGAGAGAGATCTGAAAAGGAAAGGCTAGAACAATATGCATTTACTCATTCATAGAAAAACGCAAATCATTAATAGACTCTTGACTAAATGTGTCTCCGGAATACCAGGTGGAGACCTCTTCTGAAATGCAGGCAAAGCCCCTTGTAAAAGACAACCTTAGATTCAAGAGATGGCAAGAACGTTGAACTATGATTTTACCCAGAATATCAATCCTGTAACATTTATGCATTCACAACATAAACCTTTGATCATGACTTAGAAAATCTCAAAGACTTAAATATGTTTTTTCATATCTTTAAGTTATTCAAAGAACAATGAAAACGTTGATTGGTTCATCTCCAAAATACTTTCACATTCATAATAATAAATGTCAAAAATGGTTTTACTCATTAAAACCTAAAGCGCCTTGCTTAATTACACCAGGAAGCTCTTTTACTCAAGTAGTCTAAATCACTTAGATCATTGTGCCAAGAACCTTTTCCTTCTGTGAATTGAAGCGCTTTGTATCTGTGAATGGAAACACCTTGAATTACGTGTGCACTGAGTGCGTTATCTCTGTGAACTGAAACGCTTTGAATCACTGAGCCAAAAGAGCGCTTTACGTCTGTGAATGGAAACACCATGAATCATGTGTGCACTGAGCGCGTTATCTCTGTGAACTGAAACACTTTGAGTCACCGAGCCAAAAGAGCGCTTTACATCTATGAACAGAAACACCATGAATTACATGTGCACTGAGCGCGTTATCTTTGTGAACTGAAACGCTTTGAATCAGTGAGCCAAAAAAGCGCTTTACATCTGTGAACAGAAACACCATGAATTACATGTGCACAAAGCGTGTTATCTCTGTGAACTGAAACGCTTTGAATCAGTGAGCCAAAAAAGCGCTTTACATCTGTGAACGGAAACACAATGAATTACATGTGCACAAAGCACATTATCTCTGTGAATTGAAACGCTTTGAATCACTGAGCCAAAAGAGCGCTTTACATTTGAGAACGGAAACACCTTGAATTACGTGTGCACAGAGCGCGTTACCTCTTGGAAGTAATAACTTCCTCCAAACTTGGATTCAGCAAGGCCTTACCGCTACGAGTACGACTGACTCGTTTTATGGATGCACCACGGTCTTTGGTTAGACAATGCTCTGCCATTCAGAAACTCTGGACTCTTCCAGAGAAACATCCACGAGGTCTGGCTGCATTGAAGTCTTCAAAATAATGAGCAACGTGCTTGGGTGTGGCTGGGCTTTATAGGCCTGCCACACCCCAAGATGGCTGCTGCCTCTAAAAACATGGGAAATGTAGTCCCTTCATAGGATAGCACTGATTAGTGCATCTTGTCCACCAATGCCCTGAACCTGCGTCTACGTGAGCTTTACCGCAGGGCAGGCGACGCTAATGGCCATTCTTGGAACAAGCGGGGATGATCGTGGTGCGCATTAAGCGCCGCAGAGTTGTGCAATGGAGTTTCGGGTGAGACCTGGACCACGCCTGGCCTTATTCCTGACAAGAAGTGGGACTCTATGACTGGCTCCACGAATGGCTGCTCCTCTCATTTCTGTAACAACTTCTACTAATATATGGTGACTTTAACACCAAACTCCATCCTATCGTTGGGGATGAACAAGTATTAGTAGAAGACAAGGCTTGGAATATTCCGATCCTCCCCATCAAACGATGCCACGGTTCAAAGAAAGGTGAAATAATTTTTGAGGCCCTAATTGAAGGAGGGGTTCACATTTTAAATGGAAGAACTAAATCAGATAAAGCATTGAAATCCACCTTCTGAGTTGGAAAAAGGCAAAGTATCATTGATTATAGGGCAATAAATATAGAAGCCTGGTACTACAACATAGATATGGAACTAGGGGATAGGATCGAGGTGACCATGACCTGCTGTTAATTGAAATGGTTCATCTTGACACGGGTTCCTGGAAACCTGTTACTCTATTCAAGGAAAACTGCCCAACAATAGCTCTGAGATCAAATAGGAAAAACAATGTAAGGGCAGATGTGGGAGAACCCTATACGGGCGACCCCAGTAAAATCTGGATGTTATAATTTTCCATGTTTCCAGACCAGCCAGATAATGAGATCTTTCTCCTCTTGCAAACATTCTATAACCTTCTAATACAAACAATGAAAGAAAGATCTAATGTCAAAAACATCCCTATGGAGACTGAAGGGTGGTTCGATGACGAGTGAACAAAACTAAAAAAGGCACTATCACTAGCACTAAAGAATCAGCGCTTGAGTAATTTTAACGAGCAACAATTCTCAGACTGAAGGCAACAGTACAAGAAATTATTAAGACATAAGAAGACTTTTCCACATAAGCTCTGGGGAGATCTCTTACATGCAATCTCGGCTGGAAATTCAAAAACATTTTGGGAAATAATCAGGTGGGGAAGTGTAGGACCTCCAAAAAACTTAGAATTGAACATCAATCCACAACTTTGGGTAAAGCGCTTCACTGCACTGTACCAAGAAAAGGTTAAGATCGCACCTGAAAAAAAACTAATAGGCCACAAGCAAGTGTCGGATGGAAGCGACTGTAACCCAAGCAAGATAATGCCTCCTCCCCAGAACTGAGTGGTAATGATTCAATGGCCTACGGTGCCTGAAAATGAAACAATGGACAAGTTGGTTCTTAATCCTTCCCGCACAAACCTCATACAAACGATCTATGCCACACCCTGTGCTGTGGTACTTGTGCATGAATTCAGTGAGAAAGAAATTGCGCTAACTATCTAATTCCAAAAACCGCACAAGGCTGAAGGCCCAGATAGAATTCTTTCAGATGTCTATCACAATCAACTATCCCTATGGTTACCAGTTTTAACTTGTCTATATAATAGTGTCTGGTCCTTTGGGGAAATTCCGCCCTCATGGAGAAAATGAATAATTGTTCCAATACATAAAGAGGGGCCACAGGACATGGTGTGTAATTACAGGCCAATCACATTCCTCCACAGCGTTGGGAAACTTTTCGCCAAACTGATCCAGTCTCGCCTAGACCAGTGGATAGAGAAGGAGATCTACTAACACCATATCAAGCTGGTTTTAGGAGGGGCCAAAGTACAGTAGATCAACTCTTTAAGTTGAACATGATCTGCTCCAAATATATCTCCCTAAAAAACTCCCCGCTGTATTTGATATTTGTCGATCTTCAAACAGCATTAGATAGTGTGGATCGCCAAATATTAAGGCAACTACTGATGGAAATGGGAATCCCAGGAAAGATCCTAAGGTTGTTAGTCTTATTACACACAGGAAACACCGCTAGGGTCAGATACAGCTCGCAAAATGACTACACGGATGAGATCCCAATCTAGCGAGTGTCAAACAAGGGTGTGTTTTGGCTCCAACCCTATTCAACTGTTATATAAATGCAGTGAGCCAATTACTGAGGAATCTAAACCTGGATGTGCCAAAACTAGCTAATGAAAGCATACCTATCTTGCTTTTCACAGATTATGCTGTGCTACTGGCAAGAATGGAAATATCAATGCATTGTCTGCTAAAAAGCTTTGAATCTATCTGTGCATTAAGGAATTTGACGCTTAACGAAGGTAAAACAAAGTTTATGATTCTTAACCAAAAACAGAAGATGCGAGCCACCTTTAAGGTTAATAAAAAGCTTTTGGACCAAGTAGAGACCTATGACTACTTGGGTTGCCGGGTGGATGATAGATTAACTTGGAATCCGCAAGTATATAAAAGCAAAATCTCCTTGGCTCAAAAAGCCGGTGCTGTACTCAGATTTACAAAATCTATGGGGAATCACTCGATAAACTCCGCACTGCTTGCATATAAAATGAAAGCGTGGGCTGCTGCATTTTATGGTGTGTTGATCTGGGGATTAAAAAAGATCCCAGCAATACAAATAGCTGAAAGTTAATTTATACAACATTTACTTTGCCTAGGTAGTGGTACACCTACGAAAGTGATAAGAATAGACTTACAAATGAGAAAAATTGAGGATTATACAGCATTGGCTCCTATAAGATACTGGATTCACATCTGGACCAAAGAGGAACTTAAACCATATAAAGCTGCAATGATTGATATCGTCAATCTACAAACTTATCGTAAACTGCCATGGTTTCAATCATGTTTCAACCACTCTGTCTGCTTTAGGCTTAGAAGAACTCTGGTCCCATCCAGAAAAAATCACGAAACACAGCCTTGCTGCAGTGAAAAAGACATATTGAGACCATAAGGTAGAGCACCTTTTATTGAAGAAAAAGAAAAAAGCACTTTATGATAAAGTAAGGATGGAGCTCTTTTAGAGCTGTATAGGGGTTAAATTGGCCGTCAAGTTGCACTTTATGATCCTATAAGAACTTGAATTATGGAGGAAGTAAAAGAAAAGAAGAGCTTGTTTATTCTAAAATGAAATTGGTTGATGGTATTCTAGATATCCTCGCTACGCATAACAAGGCAAGAAATAAAACGTGGAGCATTCAAAAATGGGAAACTGTACTTAGAAGATCGCAAGGACCCGAGTCTAATTAGAACTGTATGTGGGATAATTTAAGCTGGCACGCTGCACTTTCAGGAAATTTAAGAACTTGATTTTTAATCAAATGAATTATGCAACCAGAGTTGGTTAATAAGAATTACCATGATCTAAGAACTTTGTGTGTGAATGTAATATGTAATTGTACATTTTATTGTTTTTATACTTTTAAGGATTATGCCAAATAAAAGGAATTTTCTGAACTCTGAGACCATAAGGTATTAATTACTTGTGATTTACCTAGTCCTTTGTTAAAGCATTATATCTTACTTAACCAAGAACTTAAAGCAGCCACTTTTTTTTATAGTATTTACCCGGAGGAAAAAAGATCCCTTTATTTTAAATTTTGCATGGGTACGTTACCAGTGATCTCAGTGACTAATAAGTGGCAGCCTGTTCCCTTGGGGAGATCTGGTTGCTGCCCCTGCCTCTGTGGTGGTCAAGAAACATGAATTCACTTACTTCTAATATGTCACTTTACAATTCAACTTCAAAAACTGTACTCACAACCACTTAAAAAAAAATATGGTGTCAGGAAATGTAAGGAAGCTGAAGCATTGTTTGTGCGCTCAGATGAAAAACACATTGTGATGACTGTTTCAATATATATCTTGGAGGAATGGAAATTAAGATCATTAATACATTCACAGCTCTCAGTATCCTAATAACTGTTCAGTGGGGCTCTATAGCTGCTCATTTTTAAGGAATTTGGTGCAGAATGAGGTATAATAGGGAAAGTAATCCAGGACGTTACTAAGATGGGGGGCCGTATCAAACGTCCTATATGTTTAGACCCAGGATAACTATACCTAACATAAAGTTTGACATACCTCTACTGAGTTGATTAGTGCTATGTCTATAAGTCTTGGTCTGACTGGTTAGCCACTGCCGCAAAGCACTTATATGATCATTGTGGGTATTTTTGGCTTTGTGCGATGGTGGACGCGAATGAACTGATTGTCAAGTATAGTTTTATTGCTAAGTTTGTATTTTAACATGTGAAGTTTTATGTATTATGATGTGTTGTTTGTATTTCTAAGCGTGAAATTGTTATGTACGGATAGGCTGACAACAATAAATAGAAATGGTAGTGTAACAGGCAGTCCCCACTGACATGAATGACTAATGCTTGGGTCATGAGACTGGGCCAAATAGCTAGCTAGGACCCCATACAAGACAATGTACAAATAGGAGAGTCCGTGGCGAATCTGAGTTTAACAGATGTCCCACTCCCTTCCTGATCAGTCTTAGATTTCCTTAATCAAATGCAGAGCTTAGCCTGGTCCAAACTGACATCCCCCAATGTAGGCCCACTGCATTCAACTACCCTACCAGTTCACTGACCCTAAAGGCACTGTAAAATTCCAGTGTAAACATGGCTGCAAACAATGTAGTCTCATAAGGAGAGCTACACACCTTATGTAAATTGCTCAACAGAAGGCCCAGGATCTGTGTATTGAGAGGATGCCTGACATCTTTAACACTGCCACCTGGCTGAGCCCATCCAGACAATGCTTTCTTAATCAGAAAACATCTGCTTACATCCCTTATGCCCTTAAGTTTGGCAAAGAGTCCAATAGCTGGGCATGTGCCCTAGCATAAGAGACTGGCCGGCCCTGTTCCATGAGGGCATCTAGAAAGAGAGAGAGACGGCATCAGCGGTAATCAAGCCTGGAACATCACACTCACTCAAAAAGGATCTATAATACGCAAAACATTTTCATGTGACAGCTGTGTGCACTTAGTTAGAGAGGCCTTCACTAGATCCTGTAGGGCAGGAATCCAATCCTCAAAAAATATGATGGGAAATCTGTCATCTTCTCAGCAACCTGAGGGTAACAATTCAAAGATTCCTGCAGCTTGCAGTGAGACAAAGTATCAGCAGCGTTATTATGAATCCCAGGCACGTGTTAAGCTCTAAACAAAATGTTAAACATCAAATACAACAACACCAGATGTTTCATCAATCTAAAAAAAACATGCAAGAAGCCACTTGCCTGTTAATGGCCTCAACTACTGCCATGTTGTTGGATCAACAGACCTCACTTCTATCACAGAAAACACTTGCCCATATGGTTACTGCTACCACAATTGGGAGCAGTTCTAAAAACGCCACATTCCTAGTGACTCCGTTGGCCTACCATGCTGCAGGCCATTCTACCTTACACCACCCTGTACCCACAATGGCACTAAACCCTATGCTGCCCACTGCATCAGTGAAAAGGCCAAGAGCGTGATTGTAAATTAGTCGCATAGGCCAAATCACAAAGCCATTAAATTGCTGCAGAAAATTTGAGCAGAATCTCAAGTCCTCCTTCATCTCAGCGGGGAGTCGTTTGTGATGATGTTTGTGTGTGAGGCCAGTCATTGCTTTTGCAATCAATCTTGAAAAGGGATGCATCATGGAATACCCTGCCAGATGAAATTCTACTGACCAACCAGTACCTGGAGCAGGGTGATCTTCCTTGAGGCTAATGTGGTGTCACTTGACTCTATGAAAATGAGTACCTTTTCAGAGGAAGGTGGCTCTCGCTGGCCACTGTATCTATTTCAATACCTAGGAAACCGAGATACATGGTGGGGCCCAAAGTCTTTTAAGGCACTAGGGGCACCCCTAGATCCTTGAACAGAGGAATCAGTGTGCTCATTGCCCATGAGCACACACCAGACTCAGTCAATCCCAAAACTAAGAAATCATCTAAGTAATGAATCACTTCCAGATTGCCGTTGTGTGCTGTGTATATCCACTGTTGCAGCAAGCTGAATTGTTCAAAGTATGTGCATGACACCTCACAGCCCATTGGCATATACTTGTCAAAATAGTAGGAGCAGGGATGTAGCTTGGTCAGTAAGATTGAGGAGATATGAGCTTCAGACTTCCCAAAAATCACACTAACACATAATGCTAAAATATGTTATACGACAAGCACAGTGCACAAAGGGGCTTAACAGGAGCAGAAAGGGAGAGGAATGTGGATTGGTAGGGGTACTAAGTGACAGAATGCATATTATTTTGTGAAATAACCAACATTTTTGAAGTCTTTCCAAATGTTGAGATGGAGAGAGTATGTATATGTTTTTGTCTGCATCTGCAAACATTCCTGGTGAAATCCCATAGACACCTGACCATATCTGATTGCAAGCACCTGTACTCAACTGTTTATCACAAAATAATTTGTTAGGGAGTTGTATCACCCCAGGCACCCCCTTGAAACTAACCGCTGAGTACACACCCCAAAATTTGAATCCCAAGTGGTGATAGTCCTCAGGGTTGACTAGGAGGAGACTGAGGCAGACTCTATATCAGTTTTTGCTAGTAAAGCCCCAGGGCCCAGACCCCACAGTCTGAACAACACCTGATCTACTGATGATGCACACCATCCCTGAGAAACATACCATCACCTCTCAGCAATTTAGGTGGGATATTCCTTAGTTGGCCTGGGCCCGGGTAAAGCTTAGACATCTCCAACTTCAGTTGCCTAATAGATGCATTCATCATAATGTCCTTAACCCAATTGACACATGAAACCATATGAGACTAGGCAATGGCAGCATCCATAAACACCCATCCCAGGTATGCACACTGCTTCGGAACTGCTTCCCTCAGGCCCTTGCAACCCAACTTCACCAAGTCATTACCAACAATGTGCACAATGATCAGTTCCGGGAACTGGAGTCCCTCACAAACCTTGGTCTCTTCAATCAGCCACTGCAGCTGTAAAATCCGGAAACCCCGAAATCCATATCACTGGAAGGGAATGTCCCACAAAGCCTCTGGCTTGGGCATACAGAGTAGTTGCAACATGTACGCAGCTCGCCGAATTAAGGAACGGCCAATGACCCACATTGAGTCCACATCAGAGTGGACTGGGAGGAGTCTAAGGCAGACTCTATGTCAGTTTTTGCTAGTAAAGCCCCAGGGCCCAGCCCCCACAGTCTGAACAATGCATGATCTACTGATGAGTACCGATGAGTACCTGACTGATGAGTACCTGACTGAGCACGACTGTGGATCAATAGCATAATTCACTGAAAAATCCTTGGGTGCTGATTGGCTATGAATCAGCCTAAACTGCCCAGATTTCTTCTTAGGTACTATGCCTAGAGTAGAATAGACAAAGTCTTCAAAATGGGGAGCGGGAAACAGACCAGTGATCCTATCCAAGGCACCTTCCTTCGCTAGTTTTAGAGACCACAGCCTGATGCAAGAGGGCTGAAACCAAATTGCTACAATGATGTATGGGAGCCACTCTGAGTGCAGGAATTAAAAAACCAGTGGGAAAACCCAAATACAACAATTTTGAAGCCTCCTTGTTGTGATACAAATTTTGCCATGGGGGTAACTTAGTGAGCCTGACCAATGTTAGCAACCGAAAACTAGTTGGAGGACTTAACCCCATCCTTTCTTTTTCTTTTGACTTTTTGGTTCACTTGAATTCAGGGTGGGAGGACTGGTCGCAAAAGGAACAAACATGCTTGTATTTACATGACCCCGCCGGGCGTGTGCATAACTTTCTATTGAAGGCCCAGCATGACCTTTTCTGCCCCCAGAGGGCTGTTGACAAAAAAGAGGATACTGAGGAATCTTGTTGACCCTCCTTAACCATACATAGACCTCAGTCTGGTCCTATCCTATGTGTGGATCTTCCGCGTTAACCCATCTAAAATCGTAGTCGTAATCCAGCCACACCGTGCCCCCATATACATGGTATGTCATATCTTGTTTTAATAGAATATCATGGAGGTTGTGAACTCCAGCTTCTTCTCGAGCATTACAGACATATAAACATTGAAGCCACATCACTAGTTTATAATGGACTCAGCTCTAGGTTTCCTGTCCTTTGCTGATGTATCTTTCCCATTTTTATCCTTATGCTCACAGTCCCTTCTCGTTGCCCTTATTAGAGAAAACATCTACAAAATCACACTTCCAAATCTTCTCTTTTATGTCTGCAGGCACGTGGGAAGCCAACTTACCTGGTTTGGACAACAGTGTGACCTGGTCCCAAATTTTCCTGGTGGAAGCGAAGTCCCCTTTGTCCACACCCACATCCTTCCCTTTACCTGGTTCATCAGTTGGCGTGTCCTTGGCCCCAGATGAAGTAGCTTCACTGTTCCTCCACTGCTATGGGCCCACATCATCAATAGTACCAGTTCTACTGATTGCCTCTACTTGTTTTTTCAAGTCCGCAATAGCAGAAGGAATAGCTTTGGATGAGGCCTACGTGGAAGTCAGAGAAGAGCCCAAGTCCACCTTATCTGCTGGAGTAGCTAATTTATAGAGCAGTTGGGCAAATGAACCTAGAACCTCTGCTGTAGAGCTCTGAGAATATGGTAACTGCCCTTGCGTATGATGGCCTGGCTGTTGCCGAACAAGCACAGTAGTCAGGGCCAGAATGCCCAACTGAGGCTGGCCACCCAAGGACAAACTTGCTACAGAGCTCAAGGGCTGCTCAGAAAGGGATCTCTTAGGGCCTGAAGCTAGGGCTGTCGAAGTCTGCCTAATATCAGGCAAGGTGGTCAGAACCTCGTTGGATTCAGGTTCATTGGTTGGCTGAGGCACAGCCACTACCTGAGATGGTGGAGGGCTAATAGGCTGCTGGCTAGGGTTCTGTGTCAGCCAGCAACTGTACCTGCCTGGACGTCGTGTGCCACTACTACCGGTGCTAATACCTCTTCAACTACAGTGTCTGAGGAAGGTTGTGTATGCTTCCTGGCCTAGCAGTTCACCAGTAGGAAAGCTGTTCTGGGGGAACATTGGACCACCACTGTTGTTCAGGCACTGCTCCTTCCCCTCCCTGCTCTGAATCTGACCCTGAAGTGTCAGAGCCCCCATCGTCACCCATTTTGGTGAAGACTAATTTCGGTAACTGAGCTATCTCAGGATCCCACCCCTTTCTCTTCCCCACCCGTCCTCCCTTGGTTGCCATAACAATTAAGCATTTACTACTTAAGGGCACCGCAAAATGAAATGGGCTGACTCAAAAACACAGGCAAATTACAGTAAAACCAATGATCCCCTTTCAACACTTACCTCACAATTGGCTGTTTCACGTTTCTGGCCCCACGAGGCTGGTATCCAATACAGGGGAAGGGCAAGCGTAAGGAACTACAAACACTGCCGGTCCACCAGAGCAGGCCAGAAAAGAGGGGCAGGGTAGACAAAAAACTGGTGGTGAGCTGTAAACCGTTATGATGGTGTAGCTCTTCTACATGGGCTATGGGGTAAAGCGAAAAATATCCCCTGCTATTGCACAAGACGTTAATGTGAAAAAAGCCAATGAGTGGGCTTTGGGCCAATGCAACCGTATTGCATGGTAAATAATAAGACATGGGATGTGGATGAAAATCTCTTAGAAATGCTGCCAAAAAAGCAAACATTGCTGGGCACAGGGGAACCAGCCTAGAATCAGAGCACACTATGCAGGGCCCAGCATGTCCTGTCACACTAACCTCATCTCATGATGCAAGGTGACAGGAAGTTCCCATGATGGTAGGCACATCAAGAGAGCTGGAGGGGACCCACCCTATGGGGATCCCGGGTGCTAATGTCATGCCTCCCCAAGGGCGTAGCGTTATGTTCAAAATGCAGATTGCATTGGTACGCTCCTGACCCACTGACAGCTCAGTCTATAATTTAAAAGCAAGGAAAGCTAAACAGAGGCAACATGAAGCAAAATGAGGCATAAGCTTAGGAACAAGCAAAAGATAAAGAAGTAATTTGAGCTGCAATATGGAGGCCAGAAGCTTAACACAAGCCCCTGCAGCCTGCGCACAAACCTTTCAGGGGGGCTGTTAGACCTGGCATGCTCGGCGTTGTTCCCCCTGATCTTTTGCCTTTTGACCTTCTGTTTTGCTGACCTCATTTTTGCTGATTTTAGGATTCTGTGCACCTTACCACTGCTAACCAGTGCTAAAGTGGAGGTGCTCTGTACTCTAAACATGGTGATACTGGCTTATCCGCAATTGGTCAATTTAAAGTGCACTATATGTGCCCAGGGCCTGTAGATTAAATGCTGTTAGTCGGCCTGCATCACTGATAGTGCCACCCACCACTGTACCCCTTTGCCACCACAGATCCTGTGTGTGCAGTTTTAAACTGCCATTTTGACCTGGCAAGTGCACCCACTTGCCAAGCCCAATTCTTCCTTTTTATTGCATATACGTCACCCCTAATGTAGGCCCTGGCTAGCCCTAAGGGCAGGGTGCAGTGTATTTAAAACGTTGGACACGTACTTTTAAGTTTAACATGTCCTTGTAGTGAAAAAACATGAAGTTTATTTTTCACTACTGCAAGGCCTATCTCTCTCATAGTTTAACATTAGAATGACCTTGAAACAGTCTTTCAATGTAATTTCCAATTGGGAAAAGATAGAAATGTGTAGTTTGGTGACTCTGGGTTCACCATTTAAAATCACAACTTATTGTAAAGCTAGATATAAAATTTTAAGTCTGAAAATGACATTTTAAGAAAGTTGGCATTTTCTTACTTTAGCCACTGTGTACCTCTGCGTGTCTTTGAATACACATCTGGGGTGAGCGACAATTGGGCTTTGTGCACTCCCTCTAGGCAATCACACACAAAGGGAGCTGAGGTGTGCCACTTACATCGTGATGGCCCATCATCAGGCTGATGGGTCATCCTGGGATAGATGGGAGGGAGGAGCTGACACTTGCACCTGAATTGGGCTGTGCCTGCCCCACACAAAGAGCAGCATAACCTTCTGTAGAGTGTCTGTAGCCAGGAAAGGGAGGGCAGGGGTATTGTGCACTTTAAAGGCCTCTCTTTGAAGTCTCCCTTACTTCAAAGGCTTAACTGGGTGTAAGTACTGAACCTCAAACCCCACCAAATCAATACCCATCTGGATCTGAGGACATTCTGCCGGGAAGAATGACTGCTGTGCTGCCAGGAGGGACTGCCACTCTGCTGAACTGCTTTTCTTTGTTGGCCTGCTGCTTCTTGCCTGGGAGTAAGAAGGACTGTACTTGCCTCTCTACATCTTCAAGAATTTAAGTGACCCCAAGGGCTTGTTAGCTTGCCTCCTGTCCTGAAGTCTCAGGCCATCAAAGACTTCCTACAATGCTGCTCAGCTGCAGGATAGCCAACTGTGAGCCCAGCCCTGAGAAGAGGTGCCAATCCAGCCCTGGGATCTTGAAAGGGACTCTGCAGTTGTTTTCCTGCAAAAATTGACACATTGACACTTTGAGCTGATCGGAACCGCTGCATTCTCCCTCAACGTTGACGCATTGCTGCTACTGCTGCTGAGGTCGAGGACTTCACATCACTAAGCGGCTCAGGATCAATGCATCACCAGCAGCCCAACACATTGCCTTCATGGCAAAGGGTTTTATGCTGCAACTTGAGGACATTGCTTTGCTGACTGTGCGGCTCGACGATGACACATTCCTGGACTGCGCGGACTGGAACCAACGCATCACCTTCACATTGCCTCCTCAATGCCGACACGATTCTCCATCCGAGGCACTTTTCAGCTATCCCTGCTTGGCTTCTATAACTTGCCTACCCTCCATCGGGGTGGGCCTGAACTTTGGATTTACTCCAGTCTAGCACGACCTCAAGTTACCTTTAAGCACTATTGATTTCTAAGCACTCTGCTGCAGTTTATTCTTTAATAATTTATATCTCAAGTTCTGTTTGTAGGATTTTTATCATTTAGGCCTTGTTTTGTTAATATAAATAATATAAATATACTTTATTTTTCTAAACTAACATGGAGTCTTTTTATTGTGTTTTCACTGTGTTACTTTAATTTAAATGTTGCACAAATACTTTACACATTGCCTCTTAAGTTAAACCTTACTGCTCTATGCCAAGCTACCAGAGGGTGAGCATAGGTTAATTTAGGGTGTGTGTCTGATTTACCCTCACTAGGATTGTGGTGCCTACTTGCTCAGGGAGCATATCTCTGCCAACTAAAGATCCAGTTTCAAACAGGGACCCAATTCAGCTCATGGCTAATGAAAATCCACGACATATAGGAAACACGTTCTGCAGGGGAGGCCCATCACTTTCCATTACCCCACTGAAAGAGGCTAGTGAAGAAGAACAAGAAAGAGCACCAAACCAACACATTAAAAAATATCAGAGAATGTGTATCCTAAAATGTGAGAATAAAGGGGGCCTGTCAAGCTGAGAAAAAGAGTGAGAAAGAGGGGCAAATAGAAGACTGATGCATAACTGTTGGATGTTTTGTTGGAGAGTAGTAACATTCCTGAGAAGAACTACATAAAGGAACGAATAGTAGTTCAGATGAGAATTAGTTAAAGTTTGAATAAGCTGCTTCAAAGAAGATGTATTTTCTAATTGTTTTGTAAATGAAAGCCCATCCGTACAATTTACCCACATTTACTGTGTAGGGAGGGGGAAGAGATTTTCTATACTTGATGTATAGGGGAATCATAGAATACAGCCTCCCAAAATCACAAATTTACCACAAAAACGTAACGTACTATCTTCTTGACTTTGTTTGAACCTTTTTCTCCTATAAGAAAGAACACCCAGAAGGGTTGTTTAGGGTCTCTCACACAGCATATTGGTGTCATGCTTCATCATCAGGTCTCACCCTAGGCCACTGACATCAACATAGCTTTAATCAGTAGACAAGAGAAGACTTATACTAGAACAGGCATACACCTAAGGGTAGTCCTGCCGTAAGCCCGGGATCTTTGACAGGCCATTCACAGGGCTGAAACATGTTGTTCACAAGTTAGCATGATGGTGTAGTGTTTGAAATGGCCCTTCCTACGGGGTCATCCCCAGACTTTTTGCTTTCATCCTCCTCATTTTCTGACCTTGGTTTTGTTGGTTTTAGGATTCTGGGCATATTACCACTGCTGAATGGTGCTAAAGTGCAGGTGCTCTCTGCCTAAAACATGGTAATATTGGTATGTCAACAATTGGCCAGAAGACAGAATATCCTTATTCGATTTTACAATAACATCATAAAAGAACAGTAAAAACAGTAAAATCAAGCAGCACAATAATTAGCATAAAAAACAGCAATAAAAGAAAATACAATATGCTGAAGGGGGGCAAATAAGCCTCACCCAGCTGTCATATGAAAACCAGCCCCCGTCATCAGCAAAAGTAACTTATCTTTCAACTGTTGGAAAACATTGCTATCCAACTATCCATTGTTTTCCTATTTTTAACAGAGTTTTTAAGGAAGCGGTTGATGCCATAGTAGATCAATGGACTGTCTAACCGCTTCAGGTAAGAAAGGGCGTCACTAAATCTACAAAATGTTTGGGGCCTCAGAATGCTCTTAAGGCAGCTGGAGAAAAAAGATTGTAAAGAGAACAGTAAAACATAAAATGCGTCAAAGACTGAGTTGATAGCCCATCACAAGGGCTGGGCAGCAGGCTTCCCCCCTAGGGGTTAGACACTCCAAGAATGCTCAGCAGGCACGATAACCGTGCCTGATCTAAATTTAAAAAGGAGGGACCTTTCTCAAAGTGAGAGTTCCATGGAGAGGTAAAAGGCCATTTCGCATGAGGCCAGGAAGATATAATAGTCTTTGGAACAAGGCTTACTAAGGTCATGTTCTGTACTTAGAGAGGTCATTCGATCAATTAATCTGGACTTGACTAGCAGCCTGTCTTAATTTTCAGGTTTGCTGGGTTAGAAAACAGGTCGCTGAGCCCGATGTCTTCTGGAGACTTCTTAATATAATTCAGCAAGGATATTGACAGGCGCCCTTCTAAGCTAAGGCATCCAAGATAACTTCCTTATTAAAACTAGATTCCAAGCTTGTCCAGATTTTTACCCATAATAAAAGCTGCACAAGCTTAGATGTGTCAGAAATACAGTGCTGGTTAAGTTCTGCATGCAGGATATAGATTGAGAAGGTAGGAGAGAGATTAAGAAGCCACCTGCAGATCCGGCCCTCCTCCACCTGGATGGATACGTTGCCATTGGAACACTGCAAATTGTAGATTTTGAGGTAAGGGGCTACCAGGCCTCTGCCTTCTTTCTGAGTAAGGTTGAATAAAGACCCGGAAGCCCTACTGAGCCTTAAGTGAGTGGCATTCACCTGTATCTGCCAGGAACCAGAGGAATTGAAAAGGATGTTCAGATAATTAAAGGTGTGAACTGAGTTCAAAGTTTGACTAGAAACGCTAAGGAACCCCATACTTCTGTTACCCGAGCCACAGGCCATAATATGATATTTTCCGAGTTGGTTGGCAGGTTTAATTTCCTCAGAAAGTTTATAAAGGATTCCACCAAGGTGTGCAAGGCTTTAGGAGTGCGTGCAACTAAGACAGCATCGCTGGTGTACAACAACACTGGGATTGAACTACTGGCAATCTTAGGGACGTCGATAGTAGCTGTTTTCAGGAAATCACATAGCCCATTTATGTAGATTATAAATAGCAGGGGGCTAAAATAAACCACTGCAGCACACTCCTACCTAGGGTGAATACTTAAGTGATTTACCCCCAGCAGCCATATCTTTTTCTCGCCTTGAGGTGATCGTGTAGGCTGTACAAAAAGCTCACCAGCAGTACTTCCACCCCAAGATCTAGAAGGGTTAAACACAGCTTAGTCCGATTCACACAATCAAAAGCGGTGCATAGGTCCATGAAGGCGAGGTACAGAAGACAGCTCTTTGCAATGACGTACTTTCCCACTATCACATGCATATTTAGGCACTGCTCCACTGTACCTAGCCCTGGCTCGAAGTCATACTGACAGGGGGATAAGATGTTATTGAGGCTGACCCAAGTCTGCAGGTGGGTAAGGTTTATGCGTCCAATGATCTTCACTGTGCAATTGATCAACAATATGGGCGGTAATGAGTTGCCAACCGCCGGTCTCCCCTTTTGAACATGGGCACTATGATGGCCTAAGCCCAGGAGTTAGGTGGTTTTGCGCATAAAGTGTTATTAAATAAGTTGTTCACCAAGAGCCCCATAATGCTGTGTTAGCTTTCAAAAGATCCATAGGAATGCCATCTGGCCCCGGGGCCTTACCACCCAAGTTCTGAATAATTGTGAGGCCGACTTCCTCCAAGGAAATCTGCAAGAAGGCAGAGTTGCTAAGACGGACTCAGATGAGGATGGTTTGGCTGTCATCTTCAACAGTCTGATATATGTAAGGGAAGTGGCTGACCCAGTCTGCAGCAGGAATGTCACACTCCAGTCGATCTTGGGGTGGTAGGTCTTTTGAATGCAATCTGGTGATAATTTCCCAAAAAACCTTGCTATTCTTTTGAAGGCAGCTGGCTCCAAAAAGTCCCAGTCTCTTTTGTTTAGGAACCTTTTCCTGTCTTTAAATGGCACTGTAGCAGGCCATTCTAGCTTTTCTGAAAGGCCTTCCTCAAGCGACGATTGGCCGCCGACCACTGGAAATCAAACCAAGGTAGGTGGCCTGAGTTGGAGGGTGGAGGTTTAGCAAGAAGCTCCTGGTACATGTGCATTGGTTCTGGAAAGATGCAAAAAGAACAGATGATGGACGGAATGTGGAACAAATCAAACATTCACCTCCAGTCACAGCTCTGGGATTAATCCATCTGTTTTTTTGTTTACCATGCCACTCCAGTTTGGACCCAGCCATATGCAAATCAGTCCTGACTCTGGTCCCCATGGGACGTATCCAGCCTGAACTGCCAGGCCAGGTCATCCCTGGACCAGACACAAACATCCTGGGACTAGTTTCGGGATATCACCCCTCATTGGCCAGCCTAGCTTGATGGCACAGCAAGCACAGGACCCACGTCTGGGCATATTCTCCACTTAGGGTGACAAAGCCAAAAATAACAGATGATGGACGGAATGCTGAAAAATGCAACCATTCCCCCCCGTCACAAATATCTTAATTTAGTCCATTTTTTTTTGCCCACCCTGCCACCCCAGCTTGGACCCAGCCATATGCAAATCAATCTTGACCCTGCTCCTGATGGGAAAAGTCCAGCCCAAACTGCCAGGCCAGGTCCTCCCTGGACCAGAAACAAGCATCCTGGGACCTAGTTCAGGGAATCACCCTTTATCAGCCAGGCTAGCTTGAATCCAATGGCACAGCAAGCACAGGACCCAAGGTATGCCCAGACATGGGTCCCGTGCTAGAAACATGGGTGGCATGGTGGGCAAAAGAACTTTGGACTAAACCCAGATCTTTGTGACTAGGGTTGATGTTTGCATTGTTCAGCATTCTGTCCATCATCTTTTTTTTTGCCTTCTGGAAAGAGTCAGTTGAAGCTTTGCCTGAATTATCAGACAGACGCCCCAGAAACACAGGTAGGAACTTGGTCAATATAGAACTTAGCATGGCTTTAGGACCTTTTAGGGACAATATGAGTCACAGGCCGTTGGTGGAATGTTGGTTAATTGTGACGCTCACTGTGGGCCCAGTATCCTTGCTCAGAGGAAAGGCTCCTACGAGTATTATGATCTCCCCACTGAGATCCAAAGATGGAACAATTGGTAAGCCAATGGAGAAATCTACTTGGGGCAAAAACATAGTCTATAACCAAGGGCCTTCCCCTCTCCCCGAAGGTTGCTGCACCCTGCCCAAGTTCATGATAATCACCAAAGGCATTCATTAGATCGTGTGAAGCTAAAAGGTCAGCTATTTTCGTGCCCCTAGCATCCAAGTCACTAGAGGTGCTTACTAAACCAGCGTGATGTAAACCCTGCCAAAAGTTCCCCATTTTAGCATTAAAATCGCCACATAGCAAAAAATGGGGCTGGGAGAGATTGCTAGTGCTGATTGATTTCAGGCCATCTATAAACAAAAACAACTCATCTAAAAGATCAAATCTAGAATTCGAAGAAACATTGTAAAAATTAACTAAATAAAAATAAAAACCCCCTCTACGTCTTTAATAAATACTGCCTGGAAGCCGCTAAAGTGGCTTTTTACACACACCATATTTACAAACTGGCACAATGCATGCATTGCACCACTATGTAAACCGTTGCGCCATATTATGCCTGCGCCTGGAATAATGTATGCAAGGTGGACGTTCTCGTTAGGGGGCCCCTTTTAAAAAATGTTTTGGCTCTTTTAACATCTGCTCAGAGCAGGCATTAAAAGGGGGCATGCCATTGAATACAGTGGGCCCCTGTGTACTCTGCAGGAGTCGCATCAACATTTTGGCGCTACTCCTACAGCGTACATCTGATGCTATTGCACCCTACCCTGCACCATGGTGCATGGTATTTCAAATACAGTGCACACATGGTGGCAGTAGGGGGGCGCAACACCACTTTTCTTAAATATGCCCCTTTGAATTTAAGACCTGCTATATTCCAACTGACTAGGGAGAAAGAGGCCGCCCCATCAACAGAAACCATCCCAGTCATACAAACTGTACCACTTGTTGCTTCCGCAGTGAGGGATGGTGAATGTCTAGGAGCGGGTTTCTGCAGTCAATCAGTCCCTGACAGCTTATCAAATCTATTACTCACTGGGATGGAGAACTGGTCTTAACTAGTGACAGAAGAGATAGGGGGGCTGAGTGGTTTGCCCTGTTTCAGCAGATGCCCGGGAAATATACACCATCCTCTGATATGATTTGCCCATGGGATACATGAGCTGCATGACAGGGCAGAGAATTCAGTCAATAGAAATACCCAAGGGGAATGGGAATAGTAGAACTGGATGCGCTTTTTAAGTTCCATTTTACATTCAAGATTGTTGCTGCTACAGAAGGGGACTTAAAGTTGATAACAACACAATCACTGTTTCTTTGACCATATATACAACCAGACCTGACCCATTCCACCCTTCTTACTATCAAAATATCTCCTGCAAGCACTAAGCGAAAGTCTCTGTTCTGTACCAACCAGTGCAACACTTTGTTTCGGAGCTCGACATGCAACTATACTTGGTTTTCTTTCAGTGGGGGAACCCTTCATCAGCACCACAACATACGGGCCCGCTGCTGGCGATAAATTCAAGTAGGTACGATTAGCAGATACCGTAGTTGGAAAGCCCGATAGGACCTGCGGCGTCTGGGACATTGGGCAACTTGGCAAGGGAGGCACACAAGCCTCCCTGCCAGGATGCTTGCACTTGGGCATCACCTGCACAGCTACATTACTTGAAGTGACCCTGAGAAAAGGACTGCTGTTGTGATTCCACAAAACCCAAATAAATCGGCAACGGGGCGAGTGCATCCTGCATGGAGATTTTGAGTTTAGCAATATAATTGTAATATGGTCGTGCGACAAATCTGGAAGCTGATAAGTGCGCCTCCTTATTTCCTGACAACAGAACATATACTGAGGGTGATTCCCTCTGGGTTGCTGCACTGTACATGCGATTCCAAAACCCCATCTCACCTTTGACCCCCTGGGCGCAGCCTTATGATCACGTGTTTTAATGCAGGGGGAAGCATCTACGGCAAGCGGGTTCATTGCCAGGCTTGGATCGGAGCAAGTAATTGAGGAGCTGCTGGGAGGATTTGGCAGAGAACCCCTGAAGCATTCAGGAGACAAAGTTACGGGGGCGCCGGACTGCAAAGACAGCCGCCTCTCGGTCAAGGCTACCTTGGTGCTAATGACCCCCACTGCTCTCACGAGCATTCAATGAAAGAACAATTCAACAAGGGGGCAGACGTGATGCTACACTGGATGCTTTTCTTTTCCCCATGTAAGAACCAAGAAACTTAGAGGCGGGAGGTGACTCTGGGAACAGCAAACTAGGAGAGTGGGCCCAGCCTCCTCTGGGCTCGGACGGGTGGAAATGGGCATACTCTTGGCCAGGCCTTCATCCTGGCACCCGCCCAGGCATGTCCCGCGCCAGAGGATTAAAGCGAAGTGTGTCAGTTGCAGGGGGTAAGCGGCCCCTCCTCTGTAGTGCAGGGCATGCTGGTAGACGGAGTCCACCTGATGTGCAGCAGCCACAGAAAAGTCCCTCAGCGTGGGGTTGAAGCAGGCACTTTATGGCGCATCAGATGCAGGGAGTGAGCAGCCCCTCCTATGTAGTGCAGGGCACAATGGTTGACTGTGCCCAGACTGCCCAGACGGGTTGACAGGACTCAGTCAACCAGTCTGGGCAGTCTCCTGATGTACGGCAGCCAAAGAAAAGTCCTGTGCCACGGGATTGAAGCAATCAGTTTATATCGCGTCAGGTGCATGGAATGAGCAGCCCCTTTTCCGTAGTGCAGGCACACTGGTAGATTGAGTCCACCTGATTTGCAGCAGCCAAAGAAAAGTTCCCACAATGGGCCTATTTAATTTACTTGTAAGTCTCTAGTAAAGTGCTCTATATGTGCCCAGGGCCTGTAAATTAAATGCTACTTGTGTGCCTGTAGCACTGATTGTGTCACCAACTACAGTAACCTTTCAAACATGTCTCAGGCCTGCCACTGCAGAGCCTGTGTGTGCAGCTTAAAACCCCTAAGTTCGGCCCCAGCTAGCCCCCAGGGTAGAGTGCAGCGTATTTAAACAGTTGGGCATATACTTTCAGGTTTGCTAGTGAAGAACTGCTAAATTCATTTTTCACTACTGCAAGTTCTATCTCTCCCATAAGTTAACATTGGGGTCACCTTGAAGCATCCTTTAAGTGTAACTTTCAATTGGGAAAATATAGAAATATGGAATTTGGTGTCTCTGAACTCACAATTTAAAGTCACAACTTATGGTGAAGTTGGATTTTAAATTGTAAGACTGAAAATGCCACGTTTAGAAGTTGGCATTTTTTTACTTTAACCATCCTGTGCCTCTACCTGTCTCTGAATACACGTCTGAGGTGGATGACAGCTGGGCTTTGTGCATTCCCTTTGGGCAGTCACACACAAAGGAAGCTGTGGTGTGATATTGGCATCTTGATGCCCATCACCATGCTGATGGTCCATTAACTGGCTTAATGGGGGCGAAGCTTAGCACTGACACACTTACACCTGAATAGGGCTGTGGATCTTCCCACACAAAGGGCTGCATAACCCCTGTAGAGTGTCTGGAGCCAGGGAAGGAAGGGCAGGGACCTTGTGATCTTCACAGGCCTCTTTGAAGTCACCCCCACTTCAAAGGCATGCTTGGGTATAAGTACTGGACCCCAAACCACGCCAAATCAGAAAACTACTGGAACCAATGAGATTCTGCCATGAAAAAGGACTGCTGTGCTGTCAGGAGGGACTATCACTATGCAACTGCATTGCTGTCTTGGCCTTTGCTACTTGCTTTGCTGTGTTGGCCAGCAGTTTGCTGCTTCTTGTCTGCAGTGAGAAGGACTAGACTTGTTCTCTACATCCTTGCACCCAAGTGGCTTGTCCCCTGTTCTCCTGCAGCCCCAGGGACATCAAAGACTTCTTGCACCTCTCCTGGTGCTGCTGAACTCTGCCATCTGTGAGTCCTACCTTTGCCTGAGGTGCCCCTCCCCTCCAGTCCTGGGCCTTAGAAGTGGGTTTTGCAGCCGATTTCTGCAAAAACAGACGCATCGCTTCAAGTGTGATAGAAATTCTGATGCATCACTCCCTTGACTCTGATGCAGAGGCTGCTAGATAAAAGTAGATTCACTGCTTGTGCGGTTTGACGTCGATGCTCTGCACGGCTTAACAACAATGCATCGCATTCACTTCAGTGGAGCCCCATGAAGTAGTGACCCAACTGCATGGAAAAAACTGACGCATTATGCCCTTGACGTTGATGCTTTGTTCCATCAAAGGTTCTGTTTCAGTGGACCCTGCTTGAGTTCTGTGGCTAGCCTACCTTCCATCGCGGTCGACCTGGATTTCAATTCTTAGCCCTGTTCTAAGCCCTGTTTTCACATTTAATCATTAAAAATGAATCTGTAATATTCTCTATTTTCTCAAACCTGTGTTGAAGTGATGTAGATCGAGATTTTCTCACCCAGGCAGAGGGCAGCAGGTCACAGATCAGCAAAGCAGGTGCCCAGCAGAGTGCAGTCCAGCAGTCCTTGTTTCTGGCAAACTATCCACAGGTCCAGAAGTGTACTAAAGTGGTGGTGCAGAGATCCAGTACATGTACTCAGTTGTGTCTTTGAAGGGGGGAGACGTTAAGGAAATGTCTTTGAAGTGCACAGAGGTCCTCCCTTCCTGCCCTGGTACCAGATTCACTACAAGGAGGAATGCAGTCCATTGTCTGTAGACAGATTACACCCTATTCAGGTGTAAGTGAGGCCAGCTCCTCCCTCCCATCCTGCCAGAATGGCCCATCAAGGCACACCTAAGCTCACATTGTGTGACTGTTTAGGGGGAAAACACAAAGACCAGCTGTCACCCAGGCATGTGATCAGAGACAGACACCAAATGGCAGCTTTCTAAAAGGGACATTTTCAGAATCACAATTTAAAATCCAACTTCACCATAAAGTAGGATTTTAAATTGTGATTCCAGAGACACCATAGAGAATGGATTATCTCTTCCCATTTGGATGTTAAGTATATAAATTGTAATAAGACAACTCCAATGTTATCCTGAGGAGAGGGATAGGCCTTCCACTAGTGAACAATGAATTTTAAGCCTGACAAAAGTTTTTTTTAACTTGGTCGACATGGCAGTGTAAAACTGCACATACAGGCTCTGCAGTGGCAGGCCCGAACCATGGTTAAAGGGCTACCTAAGTGGGTAGCACAATCGGTGCTGCAGGCCAACCAGTAGCATTTAATTATTAGGCCCTGGAAACTTGTTACTTGTTACTAGGGACCTATAAGTAAATTAAATATGCCAATTGGGGCTAAGCCAATACTTCTATGTTTAGAGCAGAGAGCACAAGCACCTTAGCACTGATTAGCAGTGGTAAAGTGCACAGAGTCTTAACAACAACGAGGCCAGAAAAGTAAAGGTGGCACGCAAAAAGTTGGAGGGAATACCACCCTAATGTTGTCAGGTCTGACACATAACCCCCCCAGCTGAAAGTGGGGAGAGCAACCCAACCCCTCTGGAGTTCTCTTCACTAAGGTGGAAGGACCTGAAGAGAAGATCAGCACTGGTGTGCTCTGACCCCATTATGGTGCGCCACCCTAAAGTCCAAATCCTGTAGGGAGATGAACCTCCTCAACAGCTTGAGAATTTCACCCTTCATCTACATGAGTCATCTGAGGGCACCTGTGGTTTGTCTGACCCCATAAGTGAGTTCCAAACAGCCATGCCCTCAACTTCTCCAACGCCCAGGTCATAGCAAAAGCTTCTATCTCAAGCTAGTTCGACCTCTGTTCCTGGGGAAGTAGATCCCTACTCATAAAGGCTACCGGTTGATTTAGGTCTTCCTCATTCAACTGTGCTGGACCGCCCGATGCCATGCTCTGAAGTGCCTGTCTACTTGAAGAATTCTTGAGAGAAGTCTGGAGTCTTGAGTAATGGTGGCGTACACGTGGCCTTTTTGAAGCAAGCCTCTGTCCAGATCACCAATTTGGGCCGTTTCTTAGAAGGCAATAGTTCCATACCTCTTAAATAATTTTCAGTAGTATCCTCTGAGGCCCAGGAAGGCTCTCACTTCTGAACAATACAACCACAGCACTCCGCGAGCAACCAGAAATCACAAGGTCATATGTATGTCAGACCAGTCCATATTGTACTTGAACATATTCTCTTATTGCAAAAATGTAAATCCATTTCTTGGTCCAATACAATTCTTCATATTCAATTTGTTTGCACCCAACAGCTAACATGTGTTTTGTCACAAAGGACTTTTTCAAGGCTGGAAAGTACAAGAATGAACCTATGTATGTAGGTATGAAGTTATCAACTTAGTACTATGTTGTTATCACTATGGTGGAATGCCTACACCAAGTAAAGCCATACACTAAGTTGCAGCAACAAGTGTGCCATGTTTATATCATATGCATGCATTAGTATCACAGTAATGTTATACAGCTCGCATCAAGACAAATAAGACACACCCATAGTGCCAACGGAAGGAAAATAATTGTGACAGTAATCAAAGTAAAGTGAGTACCATAAATGTACCCAACACCCGTGAAATGGTGCAGAAAAAAAGTTGTTGTTCCAAAACCATGACCGGCATGTTCTCAAAAATACCAATTGTCAAATGATCAAATCCACAGTGTCATTCCATTGTGCGTCCATATACGTGTAGATTCTGTAATTGTTCTCAAAAGACGGGTGCAACCATTTCATTTTAGTGTATTGCCATCAGAGAAGCAGTATGGTGAATCCAGAGTATTGAAGCAATGGTCAAGATAAGCTCAATAGTCTGTCAAAAGAAATAAATTTATTACTAACTATCCCTATCCCCGTACACACACGAGTCAAGATATCACTTTGTGTAAAAATGCCTAAAGTTTAACTGGTTGTTAAGCATTCTTCACCATATAAAATGCGGCCAATATAATGTGCACAGCGAGTCCAATGGAAAGCCAAACATAATGCTCGCCTGACCGTACCGAACATAGGCGGTCATTCTGACCGCGGCAGGCGGCGGTAGCCGCCCGCCATGCGGTCACCGCCATTTGGCCGCTCCGCGGTCAAAAGACCGCAGAGGTCATTCTGGCTTTCCCGCTGGGCCGGCGGGCGCCCGCCAAAGGAGGGCCCGCCGGCCCAGCGGGAAAGGCCCTGCAACATAGAAGCCGGCTCCGAATGGAGCCGGCGGTGTTGCAGCGGTGCGATGGGTGCAGTTGCACCCGTCGCGATTTTCACTGTCTGCTAAAAGTGGGGAGAGCAACCCAACCCCTCTGGAGTTCTCTTCACTAAGGTGGAAGGACCTGAAGAGAATATCAGCACTGGTGTGCTCTGACCCCATTATGGTGCGCCACCCTAAAGTCCAAATCCTGTAGGGAGATGAACCTCCTCAACAGCTTGAGAATTTCACCCTTCATCTACATGAGTCATCTGAGGGCACCTGTGGTTTGTCTGACCCCATAAGTGAGTTCCAAACAGCCATGCCCTCAACTTCTCCAACGCCCAGGTCATAGCAAAAGCTTCTATCTCAAGCTAGTTCGACCTCTTTTCCTGGGGAAGTAGATCCCTACTCATAAAGGCTACCGGTTGATTTAGGTCTTCCTCATTCAACTGTGCTGGACCGCCCGATGCCATGCTCTGAAGTGCCTGTCTACTTGAAGAATTCTTGAGAGAAGTCTGGAGTCTTGAGTACTGGTGGCGTACACGTGGCCTTTTTGAAGCAAGCCTCTGTCCAGATCACCACTTTGGGCCGTTTCTTAGAAGGCAATAGTTCCATACCTCTTAAATAATTTTCAGTAGTATCCTCTGAGGCCCAGGAAGGCTCTCACTTCTGAACAATACAACCACAGCACTCCGCGAGCAACCAGAAATCACAAGGTCATATGTATGTCAGACCAGTCCACATTGTACTTGAACATATTCTCTTATTGCAAAAATGTAAATCCATTTCTTGGTCCAATACAATTCTTCATATTCAATTTGTTTGCACCCAACAGCTAACATGTGTTTTGTCACAAAGGACTTTTTCAAGGCTGGAAAGTACAAGAATGAACCTATGTATGTAGGTATGAAGTTATCAACTTAGTACTATGTTGTTATCACTATGGTGGAATGCCTACACCAAGTAAAGCCATACACTAAGTTGCAGCAACAAGTGTGCCATGTTTATATCATATGCATGCATTAGTATCACAGTAATGTTATACAGCTCGCATCAAGACAAATAAGACACACCCATAGTGCCAACGGAAGGAAAATAATTGTGACAGTAATCAAAGTAAAGTGAGTACCATAAATGTACCCAACACCCGTGAAATGGTGCAGAAAAAAAGTTGTTGTTCCAAAACCATGACCGGCATGTTCTCAAAAATACCAATTGTCAAATGATCAAATCCACAGTGTCATTCCATTGTGCGTCCATATACGTGTAGATTCTGTAATTGTTCTCAAAAGACGGGTGCAACCATTTAATTTTAGTGTATTGCCATCAGAGAAGCAGTATGGTGAATCCAGAGTATTGAAGCAATGGTCAAGATAAGCTCAATAGTCTGTCAAAAGAAATAAATGTATTACTAACTATCCCTCTCCCCGTACACACACGAGTCAAGATATCACTTTGTGTAAAAATGCCTAAAGTTTAACTGGTTGTTAAGCATTCTTCACCGTATAAAATGCGGCCAATATAATGTGCACAGCGAGTCCAATGGAAAGCCAAACATAATGCTCGCCTGACCGTACCGAACATAGGCGGTCATTCTGACCGCGGCAGGCGGCGGTAGCCGCCCGCCATGCGGTCACCGCCATTTGGCCGCTCCGCGGTCAAAAGACCGCGGAGGCCATTCTGGCTTTCCCGCTGGGCCGGCGGGCGCCCGCCAAAGGAGCGCCCGCCGGCCCAGCGGGAAAGGCCCTGCAACATAGAAGCCGGCTCCGAATGGAGCCGGCGGTGTTGCAGCGGTGCGATGGGTGCAGTTGCACCCGTCGCGATTTTCACTGTCTGCTAAGCAGACAGTGAAAATCATGCTGGTTCCAGTGGCATGGGCAGTGCAGGGGCCCCCAGGGGCCCCACAACACCCGTTCCCGCCATCCTGTTCCTGGCGGGAAAAACCGCCAGAAACAGGGTGGCGGGAAGGGGGTCGGAATCTCCATGGCGGCGCTGCTTGCAGCGCCGCCATGGAGATTCAGCCCAGACAGGGGAAATCCGGCGGGAAACCGCTGGATCCCCTTTTCTGACCGCAGCTTTACCGCCGCGGTCAGAATGGGCGGAGAAGCACCGCCAGCCTGTTGGCGGTGCTTCCGTGGTCATCCACCCTGGCGGTCGATGACCTCCAGGGTTGGAATGACCCCCATAGTTTGTATGGAACACTGATTAAGTAATTCAATTCAATATTGATGCACATTATTCAAATCACAATACATTAACCATTCAAGTTTGCCACTAAAGTATCATTGCATTACTTAGGAATCATTTCAAGCCAAGTGCCCAGTACTTGTTGAAACTCATGCATATGCAAGGCAACGAGGACTACCGATCTGATCTGTAAAGACGGCTATCTTAGAGTGGGGGACTTAACCATACTGGCACAAAAATATCGTAAGTACACCCAGACAGAGTCATATTAATTGGTATATTCTGCCATCAGAAAAACAGCATCATATGATAGAGTCATACACTGGTGGTATAACACTGATTCTGTATAACTATTCTATAGTGATGTGCAGTATACCTAAAATAGCGGTACGTAACATGCCCCGTGGTCATATGCACTGCGACTCAAAGGGAAGCCAAAAATGATACACGATGTCCGTGTCATGCATTCTATAGTCTAGATCATTGCTAATGTGGTACTATTCTAAAATAATGTGCAGTGCCACTAAAATAACGGTACAATGTCATTGGAAACATTCTATCTTACCATGTGTGAGTTAGCTGCTCAACTTGCACCCCATTTCTCGGGAACCAATTGAAACCAGGTTCCCGGTATGTGTTTAAATAGACTCATGCATGTGCAAATGAAAGAGAACAACCGATCTGAACTGAAATGGCGGCCATCTTAGAGTGGGGAACTTAGACCATAGTGTCACATAAATGTCATAACAAACCCATAAAACTGCCCCTGCAAATTTGTATAATGAGTATGATGCAGTTTCTATTGAATCTAGTTGAGAACCATTCCAGGCCGAGTCCCTGAAAAAGAATTACATGCACAATGTGTATAGAGAGAAGGAAATAGAGTTTGTAGTTATATGTCAATTATTGTCATTGTGAGATGTGAAAGGGTATAAGGTATGCCTATAAGCTGCCTTGAGTACCATCGAAAGTGTGCAACAAACAGAACCTCAATATCATATTATTATAAAAAAATAATGTAATTCATTCCGATGCAATCCCAAAGGCACTATGTAGCATATATAATAATCTAGAGAAATTAACACGGACCAAAAAAGTGTACATCAAGAGCTCGGGGTGAGAGGAAAGCAATATTACATAGACATGATGATGAAAACATTTGGTTGATTGGGGTACGAGCCCTGGTCAAGCAGCATCCATAATCCTTGTCAGGATAAGGCACAAGCAAATCACAAATTGATAGAATTTGATATTTTGGATAAGTGTCTCTCCCAAGTGATCCTGTAGCTGTGAGTCCTTGCTGCCATGCCGTATGGGTTGTGAACAGGTTTGTCCACAGAGACACTTACCTATGGGCATTAGACTCGTTGACCGGGCATATCTGATGAGTTTGTAGGAAATGGAACAGAGGAATTCATTGGAGTAATGGAAACCCTGATGAAGGCTAGCTGGGGCAAAACACATTGGCTGGGCTGAGTTGTTTTGGATGACGATTTCAATTTGGACATTACACTTTGGCTCTCGTTTTGTAATGGATCTTGAAAGGAACATCAAATTAATCCTAACCTATGGATACTTGAATAATTAAGTTTGGGATTACTGTGTGGGTTCCCTCCATGTGGGTTTATTTAACTATCTACATCTCTTAGCGCTGAGGAATGTTTTAAGAGAGTTCAGCTGCATGCAACAGTAGCCATGTTCGCCATGGAGGAATCACATACAGTGCAAACATATTGGATGAATTTTATCGGCAAGGTGTCTGAATGGCTGTGACTCAAATCAAATCAAATCAAATCAAATCATTAACATTTATAAAGCGCGCTACTCACCCGTGCGGGTCTCAAGGCACTAGGGGAAAAAGGGGGGTTATCGCTGCTCGAACAGCCAGGTCTTTAGGAGTCTCCGGAAAGCGGAGTGGTCCTGGGTGGTCATGAGGCTGGTGGGGAGGGAGTTCCAGGTCTTGGCCGCCAGGAAGGAGAAAGATCTCCCACCCGCCGTGGAGCGGCGGATGCGAGGGACAGCAGCGAGTGCGAGGCCAGAGGAGCGGAGGAGGCGGGTGGGGACGTAGAAGCTGAGGCGTCTGTTGAGGTATTCCGGTCCCTTGTCGTGGAGGGCTTTGTGTGCGTGGGTGAGAAGTCGGAAGGTGATCCTTTTGCTGACTGGGAGCCAATGCAGCTGTCTCAGGTGTGCGGAGATGTGTCTGCTGCGGGGTACGTCGAGGATGAGGCGGGCCGAGGCGTTTTGAATGCGTTGCAGGTGATTTTGGAGTTTGGCTGTGGTCCCGGCGTAGAGGTTGTGTTGCCGTAGTCCAGGCGGCTCGTGACGAGGGCGTGGGTCACGGTTTTTCTGGTGTCGACGGGGATCCAGCGGAAGATCTTGCAGAGCATGCGGAGGGTGAGGAAGCAGGCGGAGGACACGGCGTTGACTTGCTTGGTCATGGTGAGAAGAGGGTCCAAGATGAAGCCGAGGTTGCGGGCGTGGTCTGTGGGGGTCGGTGCGGTGCCGAGGGCCGTGGGCCACCAGGAGTCGTCCCAGGCGGACGGGGTGTTGCCGAGGATGAGGACTTCCGTTTTTTCAGAGTTCAGCTTTAGGCGGCTGAGCCTCATCCAATCTGCGACGTCCTTCATACCCTCTTGTAGGTTGGTCTTGGCGCTGGCGGGGTCCTTGGTGAGGGAGAGTATAAGTTGGGTGTCGTCGGCGTAGGAGGTGATGAGTTGGATTCAATGTAGTCAATATAGTAATAATATAGTCAAGGCCATGGATGACGGTGGCTATTTAAAGGTCCTGTGTTTGGTGCATTGGATCAACCTGGTTGTGCAAGAGTTTCTAAAAAAAGAAGACATAGGGCCTCACTATGAGTTCATCGGTTGAACCACCCGACCTCCAATACGGCAGTAGGGAAGCAACCGTCAAGCTGGCAGTCTCCCCACTTTCATGTTACAATGTTTCTGCCACGCTGACCGGTGGTAACAGTGCAGCAGCATTGGCCTCAACTCCCTCAGGGAGCTGAGGACAATGCCATTGCTTACAGCAGACAGTGTGCATTCCGAGGGTGCTGACAGTGATGTCCCTGCACTTCCCACAACATGATCGTGGGCAGTACAGGGGCCCCCAGCACCCCCAATCTGCTTTTCCACCAGCCTTTTCCTGGCGGGGACCCCACCATGAAAAAGCAGGCAGAAAGAAAATTTGTTGTCAGCACCACCATGGCTGACAATGACTTTCACTGCTGCCAACCCATTGGGATCCACCAGGATTGTGGTGCCCAGACCACCACTGCGAGTTTGGTGGACCTAGGACCTTTAAACTCTTAATCAGGCTTATAGTCACCAATACTATATACTGCCCATCTGCAGAAGAATTTGCACTAATTTCAGCCATTCTTTTAAATCACGGAAGAAGTTGCAGATTATTCAGTGTACTAATAAAGTACCAGTTGAAGCCCTGATACAGGAGGTGCCAACACATTGGAACTTCACCTATTACATGTTGCAATGTCTGTTTGAGCAGTACAGACAGATCAATGACTGTTCATTTGAAGAAGAGCGGGAGCAATTGGGAAAGGTATGACAATGGAGGCGGACAAATGAGACCCAGTCAAATGCCTGAAACAGATGCTACTTCCTTTTGAGGTTTTCACGTGGGAAGTTAGCAAGGAAGACAGTACGATGGGCCAAGTTATCCCCTTGTTGCATTTGCTACATGAGCAGCTAAAGAAGGTGTCTGAAAGGTTTGCAGTTGCAGGTGTGAACAAAAATACAGAAGTGCATGTCTTGGTTGAGAGCTTACTCCTTCGCTTGGCTTGTATGCAGGGCTGCAAAATTACATCATGTTTCCAAAGAGTGCATCTGTGCCAACTACTTGATCCACTCCACAAAAATATTCTGCCTACTTTCTTTCCTTTTTCTGAAGGGGATGATTCAAAATACAAGAGGTGGATTGTTGAGCAAGCTGTAGACCTGGAAGAAGAATGGATAGAATTTAGAGTCCCACTCTGCAGTTCAAGGGTGCCACCTTCAACTTCCAGAGAGAACAGTCTTGTCTCACAACAGGCAACACCAGAAACAAAAAGACTGACAACAACAGCAACAGAAGAATCGGACACAACCTCTGCATTGGCTTGGTTTGAAGTGACAGGTCTTAAGTCTAGTGCAGAGGCAAATGCAAAAGAGGTTGAACAGCACCAATGGCCATTCCAAGGATGTTTCAGGAGTGTCTGAATGACCCAAAAGAGGTCTATGTGGATCAAAATCCCTTGGTGTATTGGTATTGGAAGATGGAGCCAATGTCCACAGCTCAGCAAACTGGCAATAAAGTATCTGCCTCCTCCTGTAGCCAGTGCGTCTGCTGAGCATGTATTCAGTTCAGATGGAGCAGTTGTCACAGTGAGAATGACCAGTCTCTTGCCTCAAAATCTGGGGAGATTGACCATGATCAAAATGAACCAACATTTCATACCACACAATTACACCATTCCAGAATCAGCACAGGAGGAGGAGGAGGATTGGTCAGAAAAAACAGTGTGTGAGCTGACCAAATCCTAAGAACACCACCTGAGTTTGAGGATGAACTATATTTCCATGACTGAGTTTGCCACTGCTGCCATCAAACTTTTTAGTTATTTATTGTTGTAGTTCTTTCTTTGTACAAAAATGCAGCTAATGGAACATTTTGTTTGCGTCTGATTTATGCAGTCCTACCATTTTTACGTCAAATGTATGGCTGGATTCTAGTTGGACCAGTGTGCACTGAAGAGGCCTCCAGGATTCCTTCAGGACATTAGAGACAATGCCTGCTTCCCTTGCATGCCCATCCTATTTTTGCATCACTTAGCAGGGATGCCCCAGAAGATCATTGATTTATTAGATTGCCAACACCAAATTCCAATGTGTTGCTTATATCAAAGATACAATTGTGTACCTACCAGAGTGCTTGAATTGGAAGAGGTACCTACAACTATTGCACCAATGAGTGAGTGATTGTGATGATGTATGTGATGGCAGACAGTGAGAAAGGATGTTCAACTATTAGTAAACTTAATTTCAATGAAATGCAATGTTTGGTGCCTGATGGGTGATAATTTTTTCTGAAGGTGATTGGCCTTTACAAACGTACTTATAGAAAATGTACCTGTAGAGTCCACTCCCTTTTTCTGGTTCTTCAGACATAACACTTCAGTTCTGTTTCTCTACTTGTTCTTCAACAACAGTGCCCTACAGGTCTATCTCACTCGAGTCGGTACTGGGGCAGAGGTATTCGTAGTCACACACTATGTATGGGGGAAGGTAAAGGAAATACAAATGTAACGGCCTAAAGTAAATAGTATAACAAAGGTCTGCAAATCTTCTTGCCACTTATGTCAGCATTAGTTGGATTAGAATAGCGACTGAATTGAATATGCCTATCATCAGGGTGCTACTTATGCTGCTCTAATATGCAAGAAAGGTATGTCTAGTGGTTTGTGCATAGTACCAGTGCTGCCATAGAGATTGCTTACAATCTCCCTAGTATGGGGGTTTGGTTCTTTGTGAGAGTTGAGTGCGGGGAAACAATGGTTCCTTGAGAGAATTGCGCACAGGGAAACAGGACTAAAGTGAATAGTGTAACAGAGGTCAGAACATCTTATTGTCACTTATGTCTGCAATAGTTGGATTAGGATACCCATTGAGTATTGACTATGCCTCTTATCAGGGTGTTAATTATTTTTCTCTAATGTGCAAGAACATTGTCTCTAGTGGCTTAAGGATAGTACTAGTGCTACCATAGAGGTTGCATATAATCAATCAAAGTATGAGGGGGTTTCTTGGTTCCTTGAGAGAGTTGCGTGTAGGGAAACAGTGGTTCCGTGAGGGAATTGCATGCAGGGAAAAAGTATCACACCTTACTCTTGGTGTTTCTAAGGTTTCTACGGACTGTATGCAAAATAGCAAAAAGACTATAAACACTTGACGCTCCCCACCAGATCACTCACTTACTTCTCCAAAGGGTGCATAGCTCATCCAAACCTAAGAGTTTTCCTCTCCCAGATGCTTGTCCGCTGGTTGAGGGCATGCTGAACCAATTTAAGACTCTCTGTGTTGTTGCCTGCGTCAGAGGAACATCGTAGAAGGGCGCATCCAATGATGTAATGTATGTGTCCCAGGGAACCTGAGAACTGTAGTAGCAAAAAAATAAATATTCCTGTCCTCTATAGCGATCCTCACCCTGTTGCTTGTTGTGAGCCATCCGCATGTAGATCTACAAGAGTTAAATGAGACAATGGCCATCATTACAACATTGGCGGTAAATCTCACTTACCGCCGTGCAGAAGACCGCCAACACACCGCCGCGGAATTCTGCCACAGCTATTACGACCCACAGCTCGGAATCCGCCAAAATCTAGACACCCACACAAGTCCGCCACACCAAAGGTCAGTGATAAACTGTCGATAACAAAACCTCCACCGTCACGCCAACAGGAATACGCCCACACTATCACGACCCACGAATCCATGTGGCGGTCTTTCAACCGCAGTAAACCATTGGTGGTACACATCGCCGGGCTCAAAATACACACACATTTACAAAACACAACCACATTGGACAATTCGAAATACACACACCTGATACACATACACACACCACTCCCACAACTAAATACAATATAAAACACACACCCACATCACCCACAAACCCTTACTACCAAAAATTTTGACTAAGGCCAGAGAGAAAGCACAGCAAAGACAACACCAGCATACAGAGGCACACAACACCATCACACATACACATCCACGCACAAAACACCACTCCCCCCTAAACATCACCCCACACATCACAACACACACCACCTCACCCATCACCCACACCATCCCATGGCACCGCAAAGACACCCCAGGTTTTCTGAGGAGGAGCTCAGGGTCATGGTGGAGGAAGTCATCTGAGTAGAGCCACATCTATTCGGATCACAGGTGCAGCACACCACCATAGCTAGGAAGATGGAGCTATGGCGCAGAATCGTGGACAGGGTCAACGCAGTGGGACAGCACCCAAGAACACGGGATGACATCAGGAAGAGGTGGAACGACCTACGGGGGAAGGTGTGTTCTGTGGTCTCAAGACACCACATTGCGGTTCAGAGAACTGGCGGCAGACCCCCACCTCCTCCCCCACAACTAACAACATGGGAAGAGCAGGTCCTCGCTATACTGCATCCTGAGGGCCTCGCAGGAGTAGCAAGAGGAATGGACTCTGGTAATTCAAATCTTAACTATTACATCCCCCACCCTACCTGCATGCTAATAAACATACCCTCGCCCTCACCCCATCACTCCAACTCCTCACATATGTCCCACTATCACAAACCACACATCCCAACACCAAGCCCTGCATGCAGCACCAAAGCATGGACACCCATCACCAATGCATGTCCACTATACATGCCCACACAGACCCCTAAACAATTAGCACACAAGGTCCTACACAGGAATGCAAGCACTGGGGTACAGGGTCACCCACCCATTGCACACAATGGCTCACACAGATGCAATAATCATGCCTTTACACCCTTACAGGACCCCTACCCAACGTCACCGGACAGGAGGTTCCAGACATGTCCACTCCACCCACAGAAGAGGCCCACAGTGATGACAGCAGCTCTGTCCAACCGGATCTAAATGACCAGCCCGGCCCATCTGGGACCTCAGGACAGTTGGTTCCCCTCACACTGGCACAAGCCACCACAGAGCCTCCCCCCTCAGGAAACACCAGCACAGCACCCACCCAGCGGGCCCATACCTCTGTCCCCAGGACACGTCAAGCAGCAGTGTGTCCACCACTACAGGGACCGCTGGCTAACCCACCACCCCAAGAACAGCAGGGACCTGGGGCAGTGGTAGTGGGCACACTGTTCAGGGGACAGAGGCCCAGGAACACAGGGGAACTGGGAGGGCTGACGTGTGACAGGGGGAGGACAGGCCCAGGGAACCCACTCTCCACAAGGCCTTCTCCAACATCATGGGAGCCTACCATCATTCCCAGGAGACGATGGCAACGGTACTGGCCAAGTTTCAGGAGACCCAGCGGCTGCAGGAGGAACAGTATTTGGGGTTCAGGGAGGAACTCCAATCCATCAATCACACCCTGGGCACTATTTTAGGGGTGCTGAAGGAACTCGTGAACACCAGGAGGGACACAGTGGCACAACAAGGGGCCCCTGACACTAGCCTGGACGATGAACTGCCCACCACCTCTGCCGGCGCTATTGGACAGGAGGCACCACCACAGGACCACAGAACCAGCACCCCACCCTCTGCAGATGGAGAACCACCCCGCAAACGGTCCCTGAGATCCAGGACAAAGACAGAGAAAAATGCCAAGACCCCCGCCAAGAAATGAGACCACCCTGATTGTCATCCTTCTGTCCCACTTTGTCACCCTGTCCATCCTTAAACTGCCCCAGCTCCACTTCCTATGCCCCTTTGGACAATGCACCTGTGAGACTAATAGACTGGACTCTGCCATGGACATTCCTCCACCATCACCCCTGACCATGTTACAACCCCCTCCACTACTTAGCACTTAAATAAACACCCTTAAATCACAAAACTATCTGGAGTCAGTCTGTGCTTTCACAAATGCGTATTTGCAATAACCGAGGGAAATAGCAATGTCCATTGTATTGTCAACATACCTATGTCACATAGCTCTAGTACATGAGGAAACATAGCAGAGGTCACACAGTGGGACCCACATCTGTGAAATCAAAAGGGAAATTGACAAATAAGGGTCCATACACTGGGTGAAAGTGACAGACAGATGAGAAGTAGAACAAGTGTATCAGATGTAGGAGGCAGTGATGTCTTCTTACCTGTGTCTCACTGGAAGTATTGATGAAACACGGTGTTTCTGTTGTCAATATCCTCTTCTTCTGCCTCCTCTTCTTCACTGTCCACAGGGTCCACAGCTGCCACAACACCTCCTTCAGGACCATCCTCCTGCAGAAAAGGCACCTGTTGTTGGAAAGCCAAGTTGTGCAGCATACAGCAGGCCACAATGATCTGGCACACCTTCTTTGGTGAGTAGAATAGGGAACCACCTGTCATATGGAGGCACCTGAACCTGGCCTTCAGGAGGTCGATGGTTCTCTCTATAACCCTCCTAGTTCGCCCATGTGCCTCATTGTAGCATTCCTCTGCCCTTGTCCTGGGATTCCTCACTGGGGTCAGTAGCCATGACAGGTTGGGGTAGCCAGAGTCACCTGCAAATGTCGAAGGACAACTGTTAGACACACACTAACACTTAGGGACAATCCCAGACCCAGACAAATATTCACACTGTCCTCACCTAAGAGCCACACAGTGCCCCATCACATAAGGGATTCTGCTATTCCTCATAATGTAAGCATCATGCACTGAGCCAGGAAACTTGGCATTCACATGGGAGATGTACTGGTCGGCCAAACACACCTGCACATTCATAGAATGGTAACTCTTCCGGTTTCTGTACACCTGTTCACTCCTGCGGGGGGGACCAAGGCCACATGTGTCTCATCAATGGCACCTATTATGTTGGGGATATGTCCCAAAGCATAGAAGTCACCTTTCACTGTAGGCAAATCTTCCACCTGAGGGAAAACGATGTAGCTGCGCATGTGTTTCAGCAGGGCACACTCTGGATAACACGTTGAAAAACATAGGCTGGGACATCCCTGATTCTATGGCCACTGTTGTTTGAAATGACCCACTTGCTAGGAAATGGAGTACTCACAGCACCTGCACTTGAGGGGGGATTCCTGTGGGATGGCAGATAGCTGACATCAGGTCTGGCTCCAACTGGGCACACAGTTCCAGGATTGTGGTACAATCAAGTCTGTAGGTGATGATTACATGTCGCTCCTCCATTGTCGACAGGTCCACCAGTGGTCTGTACACCGGAGGATGCCGCCACCTCCTCACCTGCACCAGCGGACGTGCTCTATGGATGAGAACAGCGAGCAGAGGGTCAGCCAACACTGAGGTATGAAAACACAACTTTATTCCACAAATTTGTTAATCCGCTATGTGCCTGTCTTAGTGTGTATTCCAGGCCTATGCCATGTGGCCCCCTGAAATGGCGTTTGCCTGACCTGTAAGGTGGGACAATGGGATATGAGGTAACTGCACTGGCGTTGTACACCGTCGCGGTAGGCGGTCGAAGACCGTGGCGGGATCCTGCAGTGGTTAACATTGGACCCTATGGGTCCCAGGAGCCAATGACGATGTACGCCGGTGGTGACGGTACGCACTGCCGCGGACGTGACCACCATTTTCTCTCTGTTCACTCACTTGATACCTGATCTTCGACAGGAGAGGACCTACACTGCAAGTGCTGGTGTGACCTCAGTCTGGAAGCGACAATGGCTACAGTGTCTGGGGAAAGGGCCCCTGCCTTCACTTCGGAGGAGTTGGACAAACTAGTGGATGGGGTCCTCCCCAGTACACGCTACTCTACGGTCCTCCAGACAAACAGGTGAGTACACTGTGAGCATGCTGTATGGGCAATGCCTGTTTGGAGTGGTGTGGATGGGAGATGGGGGGGGGTGAGGCGTTCGTGAAACGACGGTGAGTGTATGTGCGTCAGGGCAAGGGTGGGAACGTGGGCCAATGACAGTGACGGTCTGGACGGTTATATATTCTCCTTTTCCCCTGTACTATTCCTCTAGGTCAGCGCCCACCAGAAGAAGGATATTTGGCGTGCCATCGCCAAGGAAGTCCGGACCCTGGGGGTCCACCACAGAGGGAGCACCCACTGCCGGAAAAGATGGGAGGACATTCGCCGCTGGAGAAAGAAGACGGTGGAAGCCCAGCCGGGGATGGCCTCCCAACGTGCGAGGGGTGCCCATCGCACTATGACCCCCCTGATGTTACGGATCCTAGCGGTGGCGTATCTGGAGTTGGATGGGCGCTTGAGGGCATCACAGCAGCCACAAGGGGTTGAGTACACTCTCATTCAGCTGATTCAGCATGCATGGGAGGTGTCTGGGTGAGGAGGTGGGCAGTGGGTTACCCTAGGCCAGGGCGGGTTTTGCAGGCAAGGACCCTTTGTGAGGCATGCTCATTGGCACCCCATCCCCACCAGTGGTAAGAGCCATCTACCCCTCGTCAGGCTCCTGTGACTTCCATGTGTGCAGCAATCGGGCATAGAGCTTGTACCCCATGGCCCTGTGATTAATTAGGGAACTCTAAGTGCATGGCGTAGTGCAGAGGGCTGCTGTGTCTGTAGTGTCCGCCAATGGTAGCAGTATTGCATGCACTGAACATGTCTTAATACTGTCTCCCCCCCCCCTTTTAGTTTTGTCACCCTGTTCTTGCGTGCATTACCATCATCAGGCGGAGGAGCAGTGCCACTGGAGCAGGAGGGAGCTGCATTCCACATGGCCCTGGAGGGCGAGACTATGGACTCCGAATTCACCAGTGGGACGGAGGGCGAAGGGAGCTCCACGGCGGGACAGGGGCTGAGACCAGCGACACCGACTCCTCCCCTGATGGGAGATCCCTTGCGGTGGCGGGTCCCTCTGTGCCCACCGCAACTACAGGTACAGCCGCCACCCCCCTACCAGCACCGCCCTCCCAGCAGCTCCTCAGCGTGTGTCCCGTGGCCGCTCACCCAGGAGGGTGGGCATCTCCTTCGCCCCAGGCACCTCAGCCCCTGCCCCTGTCAGCCCTCTGCCCTCAGTGAGGAGGCCATTGAGCTCCTCAGATCCCTCACTGTTGGGCAGTCTACCATTCTGAATGCCATCCAGGGTGTAGAGAGGCAGTTGCAACAGACAAATGCATATCTGGAGAGCATTCATTCTGGTCAGGCAGCCCAACAGCGAGCTTTTCGGACTCTGGCCTCAGCACTGATGGCAGCCATTGTCCCTGTGTCCAACCTCCCCCCTCCAACTTCCTCCACCCAGACCCAATCCCCACTACCTCAGCCTATCCCAAGCACACCATCAGACCAGCATGCACACACCTCAACACACAAGGGTAGCTCTGGCATACATACGCACCACACATCCCACAGGCACTCACACAAGTATCATACCCATGCACACATGCCAACATCCACTGCCTCCACTGTGTCCCCCCCTCCACGTCTCTCTCCTCCCTCCCTGTCACGTCTCCACTCACACCTGCATGCACTATATCTTCAGCCACTCCGTCCATCCCAGCACGCCCATCACCACACACCACTCAACCACTCACGTGCACTCACCACTACCATTCACACATCCCCTGTGTCCTCTCCCAGTGTGTCTGTGAGCCCTCCACCCAAACTACACAAACACAGTCACACACCCACCCAACAGCCACCCACCTCACGACAGCCTCCAGCCCATGCATCTTCACTCAGTCAGCAAACGTACACCTCCTACAACCACTACCTCTTCCTCCACTCCCAAACCCCCTCCATCTACCCATCCCAGTGTGTCTAAAAAACTTTTCCAGTCAAACCTTGACCTCTTCCCTACACCTTCCCCATCCCTTCCGTCCCCTAGGGCCCGCCTGTTCAGATCCCAACCCAGCACCTCTGCCACCACATCACCGGGATCAGTGGTGCCAGCAGTAACCGGCTTCTGGAGTGCGCCAAGCAGCAGGGCAGCCAGTGTGCCAAGGAGCCAGCACAAGTACATTCCCCACCTCAAAAACTAAAGAAGTTGGCCACAGCCCGGAGGGAGAAGGCCAAAACACCTGCCACTAAGGGCTCTCCCAGGACTACAGTTGTTAGTGGCAAGACAGCTGCGCCACCATCCACGTTGGGGAAGGGCCAGAGGAAGAAATGGAAGTCGCCGCCAACCTGTACGGCGGACAAGACCGCCACTGCCACATGCACCGCCGCCACTGGCACCGCAGCCCAGGACACCGTCACCAGCAGTACGCTCACAGAGCCACCCACCATCACCGCTGCCCAGGACACCCCCGCCAGCAGCACGCTCACAGAGCCAGCCACCAGCACTGCCGCCCAGGACACCGCCGCCAGCAGCAAGCTCACTGAGCCACCCACCAGCACCGCTGCCCAGGACACCGCCGCCAGCAGCACGCTCACTGAGGCACCCACCAACACCGCTGCCCAATGAGCACCGCCACAAGCAGCACGCTCACTGAGCCACCCACCAGCACCGCTGCCCAGGACATGGCCGCCAGCAGCACGCTCACTGAGCCACCCACCAGCACTTCTGCCCAGGACACCGCTGCCAGCAGCACGCTCACTGAGCCACCCACCAGCACTGTTGCCCAATGAGCGCCCTAAGCACTGCTGCCACTGAGGTCGCCGCCCGCACCGCCAGTGACCACGCCACATCTTGTGCCAGTGGCACCACTGCAGACATGGCTGCCATTCCCAGTGGTCAGTCGTACGTGGCTGGTGGTCAGTTCCAGGGGCCTGGACAGCTTCCATGTTGGCCCACCGTCAGTGGATAATGACATCCACTACCTCTGTCCTTGGCAGGATGAAGCACTCTGGGCACAAAGCCCCCTCCAGAACCAGTGGAGAATGACATCCACTACTTCAGTCCTTGGCAGGATGAAGCACTCTGGGCACAAAGCCCCGTCCAGAACCAGTGGAGAATGACATCCACTACCTCTGTCCTTGGCAGGATGAAGCACTCTGGGCACAAAGCCCCCTCCAGAACCAGTGGAGAATGACATCCACTACCTCTGTCCTTGGCAGGATGAAGCACTCTGGACACAAAGCCCCCTCCAGAACCAGTGGAGACTGTTATCCACTTGAGAGACTGTGGCTTTGCACTCCCCAGGATAAAGCAGTGGGCAACCCACCCACTGGAGAGACTTGTGAGACTGTGGCTTTGCACTCCCCAGGATACCTCAATGGGCATGGAGCCCCCTTGTGGAGCTGGCGTCATGCACTCATCCGGCTGAGGTGCCCGCCTTCCCTTCCCCCTGAGGTGCCTGTTTTATTTCGATCTGATGCCCCAGCAGTGTTCTCTCCGTTTGGATCAGGTATCTTGTGTGGGCCTCGCCCATGCATTTTGGGCCCAGTGGTCCATGGACTATGTAGGTGCAGTACATGGACTTGAAATCTTGGTGTACATATTTGCTAATAGTGTATATATATATATATATATATATTTTTGACAAATGGATTTTTACTCATTACAATCGTTCAAATCATTTCCTTTTGTCCTTGCGTTCTTCCGGGTGGGGTGGGGGGTGTAAATGTAATGTTTCAACATGTATTTATGTGTATGTAGTGTGTGAGTGTGGGGGTGGGGGGGTTGCGTGTTGCGTGTGTGTGTGTCACTCTCTTTTCCCTCCCCCTTCCCCTGTGTCGTAGGTGCAGTACTCACAGTGGTGGTCGCCGCCGTCGGTCTTGCTCCTGGTAGAGGAGCAGGAAGAGAATGGCAGGTAGAATTTGGAGTTCCAGCTCCATGGCGTCCTGGTTCCTCGTGGGGTGTATAGAGGTGAGCGTTTTCCCTACCAAGTCCAGTTTCCGCCGTGTTTTTGTTCGCATTGAATTCACCCCGGAAAAGGTGGCAGATTGGCCTCTCATAATGGTGTGGGCGGTACATTGTCTTCCGCCTGTCTGTTGGCGGTGACCGCCATGCTGTTTGTTTGTACCGCCGTGGTGGTCGGAGTGTTAAAGTGGCTGTCTACGTTGGCGGTTTCCGCCACGGTCATAATTAAAAACAATTTACCACCGGCCTGTTGGCGGTCTTACCGCCGCTTTAACACCGACCGCCAGGGTTGTAATGAGAGCCAATATTTATAGGTCTCAAAACCCATTATCATATGTGAGGGGCTCCTGGAAAGTCATACAAATAGTGCTTCACTAAAAATAATTTTTATATATCAAGAAATCTTTTTTCTTAAAAGGTTCTTTTTGTTTTAACAATTCATTTTTGTTTATATATCACTCAGTCTTGTATAGAACTAGGGGGCATATTTAAGAAAAGTGGTGCTGCCCTCAGTGCAGTGGCACTTTCCTTGCACCCCTTAGCGCCCTTCTACCACCACCTAGTGTGCGCCATATATAAAATACGGGGCACCATAGCGCAAGGTAGGGGGAAATAACATCAACATTTTTTATGCTATTGATGTACTGTTCAGGGTTAGCGCCAAAATGTTGGCGCTAACCCTGAACAATACGTAGGGGCCCATTGCGAACAATGGTGTGCCCCCTTTTAATGAGCAGACATTAAAAATGCCGGAACAAATGACACAAATAAATCTCTTAGAATTCTTTGCACCATTTTTTGCCCCCCCCCGAATGGTGGAATGCCTCCCTTGCATAAATTGCATAAATTATGCCTGGCGTAGGCATAATGTGGCCCAAGGGTACAAAGTGGTGCATTGCAAATATGGTGCAGTATTTTGGACATATAAAGCCACATTGCCATCAAAAAATGATACTGATGTGTCATTAGAAGTGCTAGGTCCTCTTAAATCTCAGCCTAGGTGCTGCACTGGGGCCAAAAGGCTTGAGGGGACAATATGTATGTATGGTCTGTGACCAAGGGGCTACTAAAATATACTCAAAAAGATGATCTCTCCAACCTGATTTTGCCTTACTCCCAGTTGGGCAAAGGAATACCTTTTTTATTTTTTACCCTCAATACCTTATTCTGGGAGAATGTCAATATATCGGGGTCAGCTTCCCTATGCCAATCTTTTTTTACAAAAAAGCAGTGGGACCACGAGGGAGGGTAAAAGAGAGAGAGAAAAAGTCTTGTCTTTGTCACACCTTCACCCAAATCCCCTTTACCAACCATTCTTCAAACACCTAATCATCTTCCCCCCATGCTGTGACTTTTTTGGGTGTTTCTTAATTTACACCAAGTAGATTGCACACTTGGGGAGCATATGTGTTTGAATGGAACACCAATGGAACACCAATTCGCTGCAAGATCTTCTATTACCTGAGCATTAGCCCACACCAGCACCACTTACCAACCACCCATAAGAACGTCTTCTTTCAACATTAACATCATCATTCAACCCTTTATTATGCACAAATAAATGCTTAACCTTGTTGACTACAGATTTTGAGTACACTTTTCCTAACTTGAGAATTTCGTAACTCTGGTTTTTATTAAATTCCATGCTCACCATTGTTCAGAATGATTTATAGTTGCTAGTTTTTGCTATGATATGTGGCAATCTTTGAAGTGTCATGAGGGTAGCAGTCTGTCCCCAGTCTTTCTAAAGCTATAATATAAATATATCTGAATAATCCACTAAGTAATACAGTTGGAGATGTCCTAGGTGGGAGTGGGACTTCGCTTTTGTGATGCCTCCCCTGTTAGTGCACTGCCATAAAGAAGGCACCTTAGAAAACCCTCTTAAAGTGTTTGAAGATTGACAGAGGGAGCAGCATCCAGCCATCATTTCCTCTATTCAGGTAGGAGTACCATGGGGTGAAGTGAACTACTTTAGTTAGTATATAACTAACTTCTACTGCAAATGAGATAAGTAATTGTTTATCTAGGTTTCTGCAGACAAAATAGAGAATGCCAGCATACCCTCCTAACTGGCGTACACTTTGAGAAGTAGATTATAAAGTAAAAGACAAGCGTCACAAAAAGGCATCAGTGCAAAGTTAAACCAAAACACAAAAAAAATGTCACACATAAAGTTGATTAGAAAGTTTGTCTCTTAACTAAGATCGAAAACTAAACCCTCCCTCTCCACCCACAACAAGCCTACCCCTCTCCCACAGCTCTTGCCATCCCCAACCAATGTCCAAAATAAATATGTGTCCAAAAACAACAAATGCCCACCCAAATCCCCACCCTCTCCACCCACAACAAAACTCCCTCCCACCAAAACTAAAAATTAAAAAAGGGCTAGAAGAGGGCAGTCTCAATGAGGGTCTGCAGGTGTTGCACCTGGGCCTTGAGATGGCCCATCCAATGGCTCAAGTGTGCTAGCTCGCACAGCATTTAGAGATGGTGTAGCCAGTCTAAATGGGGGATGGCAATGGTGGTAAGGGTCAGGAACAGGCAGCTCCGAGTTACTGGTGGCATTGGCACTTGTTGTGGCCTGGAGGCTGGAGGTGCAGGTAGTTGGCTGGTGGAAATGAGTGCCGGCACAGGGGCATGTGCCTCACCCTTCTCATCCACATGCCATTGGTACTGGGCCCTGGTTACCTTCAACCTCTGCCACCAGAGCTGGGCTGCTATCTCCTGCTGGGTCAGTGGTGGTGGTGGACCAATAGAAGTAGCTACATCAAAAAAGAAAAATAATAAAAAAGACAAATTGTAAAGAATGCTGTGTGCAAACACTTGTTTTTTTCAAATTATATAGCGGCACAATATAAGTACATTACTGGTACCATAGGGCCATTGGATTTTTTTAAGTGATTAGGAAAGTCATAGAGGCATTATTTTACCAACACAAGCCACCCATAAAAGCACTGACTGGCTGACAGTAGGTAGCATAGAATTAAAAAAACAGAGTAATGTTTTATTTATTGTAATGGATTTCCTAAAAACCGTAAACCACACAGACATATTGGCGGTCATTATGACATTGGCGGTCTATTCCGAAGACCGCCGTGGTGACGGCTGCTAACAGACCTCCACAGAGGTGGTAATCCGCCCACCAGATTATGACACACAAACAGAAGACTGTCAGAAACCAGCCACAACCACAAGTCCACCAGACCCAACGCAGGCGAAAAACTGTCAGACCCACCACCCTCACCGCTACGCCAACAATACACCACCCTCCAAATTATGACCCACACATCACCACATCAGACATTCAATGGCGGTCACACATTGGCGGTGCACACCACCGCAGCGGAATTGGGCACCTAACACCACTTCAAGCCAACATTGGCCAGATCAAAAAACCCACACCTGACACATATACACACACCCTACACACACCCCAGCAGCACTATAAACCCTCCCACATAACCCACAACCCGTTGCAAACCCACCGACTGCTATACCTTGCCAGGCCAATCCCTTAGAGAACTGCTCACACATACCACATCTACCTATACATCCATCATGCATCACACACCATACACCCTACCTCAACATTGAACACCCACTGCACAACCCAGACAACACACAATAGGCATGTCCCCACAAAAGCACCCCTGTTTCTCAGATGAGGAGTTGCAGGTGATGGTGGAGGAAATCGTCAGGGTAGAGCCACGGCTGTTTGGTGCACAGGTCTAGCAGATCTCCTTTGCCAGGAAGATGGAGCTATGGAGAAGGATAGTGAACAGGGTGAATTCCATGGGAAAATATCCACGCACAAAGGATGACATACGAAAGAGGTGCAACGACCTACAGTGGAAGGTGCATTCCATAGCATCAAGGCACCAGGTCGCCATCATGAGGACTGGTGGTGGACACCCACCTCCTACCCCATAGTTCACAGCATGGGAGGAGCAAGTCTTAACAATCCTGCATCCTAAAGGCCTAACTGGAGTCACTGGAGGTCTGGACACTGGTAAGTCACCATTCCTTATCGACATCCACCGATATACTTGCATGGCATGTAACCACCTCACCTCGACTCCCTACACCTCACTCCATCCCACACAGTGCACCACCCCAATCACCACACTTAAATGTGTACCCCTACATGCACTAACCACTGCAAGCATACCACTCCTAGCTCTGCATGCACAGTCACCAGCAATGCATGGACAGCATGTAGAACTACAAATCCCGCAATCCATCACCATACACTACCAAAAGTGGGAGGACAACAAAAACCCATAGGGAAAGGTAGAAATGTGTAAAATGTGACAATGACCCTAACAAATCACTTACATCCCCACAGGTGCCCGAGCCAATGTCAGCGGCGAACAGGTGCCACGGAAATCCAGTCCTCCACCAGAAGATGCCCTTAGTGATGACAGCAACTCTGGATGTCCCGAGCTGGATGAACTCCCTGGCCCATTTGGGACCACAGGTCAGTCGGCTTCCACATCCCACAGTCAGTCACCACAGGCCCCCCCTCCGACTCCAACACCACAGCAGCCACTCAATGTCCCCGGACCTCTGTCCCCAGGACACATTGATCACTAGTGTGCCCACCTGTACAGGGACTGAGTTAACACCACACAGACATGACAGTGAAGGTCCTGGTGTAAGTGGGAGTGGGCACACTGTTCAGGGGACACAGGCACAGGGGGCCAGGGACAATGGGAGGTCAGCTGTGTGCCAGGGTGAGGCCAGGCCCAGGGAACCGACTGCCCAGGAGGCACTCACACAGGTCCTGGAGGCATACCGAAAATCCCAGGACAGGATGGGCCAGGTGATCAGCATCATGCAGGAGAACCAGTGGCTGCAGGGATACACCACCAAGAGGTCATACAGCAGTTTCAGGACTCAAATGACAACATGGCCTCCATTGTAGGGGTACTGGGTGATGTGGCCAACACCATGTGGGAGAACAGAGCATAACAGCAGCCCACTTCCACTAGCAAGTCCACTCACCAATCATCAACATCTGCTGCAGCTAATGGACAGGAGGACTTGCCACAAGACCCAGAGGCCGCTGGCACCCCTCCCTCTGCAGCAGATGAACCACCCCACAGATGTTCCCTGCAACCCATATAGACACCAGAGTCTGTTGGCAACACTAAGACCACTGCCAGGAAATGAGCCCATCAAGAATGTTCCCCTTGTGTGCCACTGAGACGCCTGGTTCACTTTGGACTGCCATTGCTTCTCTTCCTATGGCCCCATGGACACTAGACCTGTGCCACAAACCAACTGGGCAACTACACTGAAGATTTCCTTAACCATCTCAACACTCCATTGCACTATCCCTTCATTATTGTGACTTCAATAAACACCCTTGAACACAACTGAAGTAATAGTGCTTTATCAGACAGAAATGTGCAATGTAATGATCTGTGTTATCCTGTGCAAATGTCTTGTAATGTGTGAATCCATCCAACAAATGTGTTTAAGCAGTCTGTAGTCATCACATCAGTACAAAGTTGTGACTACACCAACATCTGCAAAAAGGGAAGGCATAAGTGACAGTCAATTGAAATGTAAAGGCAGTGTTTGGCACAACACAGTTGGCACACAGCACTTAACTTAAGTAGAGATGTGATCAGATCTACAGTCTTACCTGTGTGTCATTGGAGGTACTGCTGTATGATATGTGTCCTGTTGTCCACATCCTCCTCCTCTTCCTTCTCTTCACTGTCTTCAGTGTCCACTGCTGCCACAGGTGCATTGTCTCCCTCCTCCTCCTGCAGGTAGGGCATATGGCGTCAGAAGGCTAAATTGTACGGCATGCAGCAGACCACCACAATCTGGCAGACCTTCTTAGGGGTGTAGCATAGGGACCCACCTGTTGAATGGAGGCACCTGAACCTGGCTTTAAGTAGACCAAATGTGCGTTCTACAACCCTCCTGGTATGGCCATGTCCCTCATTGTACCGATTTTCAGCCCTTGTTCTCAGATTCTTAGCAGGGGTCAACAGCCAGGACAGGTTTGGGTAGCCGGAGTCACCTGGAAGTAGTGAGGGACACACATTACCCATGTACAATGGCATGGAGTACAACACCAGTTGGTATACACTGATATACATTGTGTGAAGACTCAGGCTCCCCTATGAGCCACACTCTGTGCCTCTGTAGTTGTGCTATCACCTGTGGGATGCTGCTATTCCTCATTACATATGCTTCATGCACAGATCCAGGAAACTTGACAGTTACGTGGGAGATGTATTGATCAGCAAGGCACACCATCTGGACATTAATTGACTGGAAACTCTACCTATTCCTGTAGACCTGCTCATTTACCCTGGGAGGGACCAAGGCAATATGGGTCCCGTCAATGGCCCCAATCATATGTGGTATGTGTACCATGGTGTAGAATCCAGCCTTCACAGTGGGCAAATCTTCACTCTGGGGAAATGAGATGTAGCTGCTCATGTCTTTGAGCAAGGCAGCCAAAACCTTTCCAAGCACTATTGAAAACATTGGCTGTGGCATTCCAGCAGCCAAGCCCACTGTCACCTGCAATGAACCACTTTCCAGGAAGTGGAGCACTGAGAGTACCTGTACTGCAGGGTGAATTGCTGTACAGATAGCAGGAATTAGATCAGGCTCCAATTGTGTACACAGCTCAGTAATTGTGGCCCTGACCAGATGATAAGTGAGTATGATGTGTCGGTCCTCCAGTGTAGCCAAGTCTTCTAGGTGTCTGTACATTGGTGCTTGTCTCCTCCTTTCATCCTCCGCAGTGGTTGGTATCTAAGTGAGCCAAAAATAAAATGTGTGTGACTACAGGAAGTATAAACACACAATATCACAGTACACCGAGCATGTATGTAAGTAGAATACTGGAATTGTCTAGGTGTGTACAATCAATACCAATGACGTATATACATTTGTCCAACATGGGCACTAGAATTAGGAAATGGCAACCGCCTGACCTGTATGCAGGGACAGGTGGAAGTGACCATACTCCGCCGGCATTTGGCGTCATGGAGGAAGGCGGTTTGCACCGCTGTGCAACTCATCATTGGCTAACATGAAGCTCTCTGGAGTACTGGAACCCATGATGGTCAACACCGGCGGTAACGGTGTTCACCGCCACGGACGTGACCGCCATTTTCTCTGTACCACTTCACTTGATTCCTGACTCTCTATGGTTGAACATCTACACTCCGTGTGCTGGCCCGTGCTGCAGGGGAAAGGGCCCCAGCCTTCACATCTGAGGAGTTGGAGAAGCTTGTGGATGGGGTCCTACACCCTGTTTGGGCAGTTGTATGAGCCTCCGGACCAACATGTGAGTACATCATGGGCGCGTTGAATGCGACATGGCTGCATGAAGATGTATGTGCGTGGTGGCAGTGTGTCATTTGGGGGTTTGGGTGCATGCAATGTGTATGCAGAGGTAGGGGTCATGTGTGTGCTTAATGTGGGTCATATGTAGAATGTAAGCCATTTGTGTAAGAGAATGGGTTGTTGAGTTCATGGTATTCTTCTGTCTGTGTCTCCTCTGCAGGTCAGCGCCTGTCAAAAAAAAGGGTTGTGGTGTACCATAGCCAAGGACGTGCAGACCCTGGGGGTCCATATCCGGCAGAGCACCCACTGTCAGAAAACAGTGGGAGGACCTAAGACCCTGGGCCCGGAAGACCACAGAGGCCCAGCTGGGGATGTCCTCCCAAGAGGGAGTGGTGCTTGTTGGAGCCTGACCCTTCTAATGGACTGCATACTGGCAGTGGCCAATCCTGAGTTGGATGGGCGCTTGAGGGCAGCACAGCAGCCACAAGGGGGTGATTACAGACTGTGTGGTATTTCTTTTTTTGTAGCCTGGCATGGGGTTGGGTGCAAGGTTCTAGTTTGTGGGTGCCCCAATATGCCATTTTAGCTTTTCCTGTGTGGTCCTGCTTAGCTATGTAGGGTGGTGTGTATATTTGTTATTAGTACATAGCTAGCATACCATGGCAGACAGGGCTTTGTGAGTCCCAGTAAGGGTGCAGATGGTAGTGTTTGGGTTCTTTACTGCTATTGTTCCCAGGTAATGGTTTGTCATTGTGGTCCATACTGTACAGTGTTAGTCCTAGTGAGTGATTATGATGTGGATGCTATGTGTCCTGTTGTTGCTGTGATTGACCCTGTGCTTTCTTTCCTTTCCCCCACCCTCTCTCCTTTTCTCATACTGTCCTTGTGTGCATTAGCATCAGCTGGCAAAAAAGCAGGGGCACCGGCGGGGGGAGCTGCAGTACAAGGGACCCAGGAGGTGAAGAGCACAGACGCTGAGGGGGCCAGTGGGTTGGAGGGTGAGGGGAGCACCACGAGGGAGACAGGAGCAATGACTACAGACTCCCTTGTGGTGGCAGACCATCCCAGCTACAAGATCTTCTGCCAACCCCCGTACCAGCACTACCCTCCCAGTAGCCCCCCACCCAGTTGCCCGTGATGGCTCACCCAGGAGGGTGGGCATCTCCTTCGCCTCAGGCACCTTAGGCCCTGCCCTCAGTGAGGAGGCTATTGACATCCTGAGATCCATCTCTGTAGGGCAGTCAACCGTAATGAATGCCATCCAGGGGCTGGCATCCCAGATGCAGCAATGCAATGCCTACTTGGAGGGCATTCACAGTGGCTTGGCTGCCCTACAGAGATCGTTTCAGGCTCTGGCCTCCTCTCTGACGGCAGCTAGTGTCCCTGGTTCTGCCGTCCTCGCTCCAACTACCTGTTCCCAGACCCAAAGCCCTCTTCCCCAACCCATCCTATGCACACAATCTAAAAAGCATGCACCTAAAACAACAGATAGGATTCGCACAGACAAACACAGGCACTACACATCACTCCACAAGAGCACACACGTTAACACAAAGATGCACATACTACAACAACCACTGCCTTCACTGTCTCCCTCTCCTCCTCCTCCCTCACAGTCACATCAACACCCACACATTCATGCACTGCTTCATCAGTCCCAGATCCTGCCACCTGTAAGCCTTGCCCACAGTCACCACAACAGCAGACACTCACACATGCACCCCACACACCACATGCGCAGTCACCACCAACACCATCACAACCTCATGCAGCACACCCACCTCCCTTGCAGACACCACAACAATATACATACACACACGTCCTGTTTGTCCTCTCCCACCCTGCCTGCCCCCCTTCAATTAGACATAAACGCTCCCACTCAGACACCCAACAGCTCCATGCATCAGAACCCAAGTCCAGCACACCTTCTCCTCCTACAGCAGCTCCCTCTACCTCCACTCCCAATCCTCCTCTCACAACCTGTCTCCTTGGTCCTAAGAAGCTTTTCCTTTCCCGCTTTGACCTCTTCCCTTCCCCCCATGCTGACTGTAAGAGAAAGATCCCGTCCCCCCAGTCCAGTACCTCCAGGCTCCCAGTCGAATCCTGTTCCTCCCCCTAAAACTACACCTGCCACTAAGGGGCACAAGAGTGGTACTCCGGCCCTCGCCCCAAGCCCACTCCTCTGCCCCTAAACAGAAGAGTAAAGACCCGCCTCTCTCAAACTCAAGCCCAAGGACTGCCTCCCAAAAAGAACCCCCTCCAAACCCCCCCACACCCTCCAGCCCCTGAGGTGCCTGCCCAATATTATCATGAATCCCCTGCCCAGTAGAGTGACTGGGCTGTCAGGAGTCAAGTTGGGCCTCGGACGTTGCACTGTGGCCATTTGATGACTGTGGACTGACAAATGGCCCTACAGTATATTTGTACATATGTAAATATTTATTTATTTATAATTGAGGGTGCTATTCAAACATTATTACAGTGGTTGGACTAGAGGTATGTGTCCTTGCTGTCTTTGCTCCTGGGGTATGTTGCTGTTGATTTACTGTGCAGATTGTTCTCAGTGTGTGGTATGTGTGTTTGGTGTGTTGTGCGTGTGGGTGGAACACTTTCCCCTCCCTCACTTGTGTGCAAGGTGGCTGTATTCACCATTGTCATCTTCGTCGCGTTGTTGCTCCTGGACTACCATCGCGTGGTACAGATCGACAGGACTTCCAGTTCAGGTTCCATGGCGGCCGTGAATTCCTCTGTGTCCCTGGAGGCAATTGTCTCCTTTTATGTGATGGGTTTCCGCCAGGCTTTTGGTGGCGGTGGTCCTGTCCGGGAAATCCTGTCAGTCTGCTATGTCATAATATGGTGGGCTGGTCGTTGTCTTCCGCCTGCCTGAAGATTTATATTTTCGTGGTCAGTGTCCGGACCGCACTGGCGGTTCGGGTGGTATATTTACTGACTGGGAGGGATCACCGCTGTGGTCATAATTTGGCGGTCTTCACCGCCAGCCTGGTGACGGTAGTACAGCCATGGCTGGCGTGGCGGTCAGCTGACTGCCAATGTCATAATGAGAGCCATTGTGTGGAAAAGAGAAAAATAACTTTAATTAATGAGTAAGGCACCATCTACTATCGAGTACAAGTATTCTATTCTTGTTGCACTAAATGACTGGAGTCGTGCTAGCTAGTGCGTCAAATACAAATTTGCTACTCTCTGAAGCCGGCAGCTGAGGCAGCTGCAAGGGGCAAAAAAAAATATTTGATTCCAAAGGCCCCGCTCTTCTCCAGCCTTTCAATTCCAGCCTGACTCCAAAGAGGCAGATGAATAATACATCACACACATCATGTATAACATACGGACAATAGATATCCTGTCTGCTGTAAATAGACAGTGGGAAAAATGATGCACTTTGGGACATGCAAAAAAACAGGATATGTCACAGAGTATCCCACCTGGGAAACACTAAATCACAGGCACGTAATCCTATTGTAGTGCCTAACCTCTCCCTCAAACAATTTCAATCAAACACATTTGCTTGGCAGTAAGGGATGGAAACTTGACTGAAGACCTGATTTAGATCTCGGCAGATGGGAATACTCTGTCACAAACCTGACGGACATCCCATCCACCATATTATTATACCATTATATCATATGGAGATGGTAATACGACGGACAGGATATCTGTCACATTCGTGACAGAGTATTCCATCTGCTGAGATCTAAATCAGGCCTGGAGTCTACTGTATCAGGATAAGAAAAATGGAAAAGGCCGGGTAAGTATGGTAAAGATTTTACTATAGAATAGTGTTGGGGGGGTCACTAATGATGTGGCAAACTTAGGCTTAGTCAGTCACTACAGTTGTCAAAAGGGAAAACATTGAATAGGCATACATCCATTTTGGAGGCCATATAAACCACTTGTCCCATAACATGTAGCTCACGTCAAAACATTTTTTTCTCCAATATTTCTGGTAGGCTAGGATAGAACTTAGGAATTAACAAAGGAGTGTGGCACTAGGAGGTGACTGAGTGGGCACTGGGAGGGAATGGAAAGACACCTTGTTTTCATTTCTGTTTGCGATCCATTGAAAGTTTTGTAAATGCCACAGAAGCCGATGCACATTGCACAGCCAACGCTGCAGTTTCAAATTGAACCATGCTGCAGTTAAGTGGGGTCATGGCCCATGAGTCATGAAATGCCATGGGCAGGGAGGTCATGGATCATGATGGGTGGAATCTGCCTTGCTTAACATAAACAGTGGGTATACAAGTAATTGTCAATAACAAAGCAATGTGACTTGCCACCAACCATTCCTGACGCCACAGGGACTCCTGCTTTAGCTGCTCCTGCTATGTGATCTGGTGCACTGATGCTGGCCCTGTCACTGGTGGTCTGTGCGGCTAGAAAAAAAATACGCATTTTAGATGGCAGATACACCTCCCCCTGTTTATTTTTTTTAACAAAATACAACTGCAATTCATGACTACAGTTCAGTTCAGAGTATCTTCTCTCTCTCTAAAACATCACTTTGGGTAGCTTGTTGGTTGACAATGTTAGAAAAGGCAGTAGTCAATTCAACTGTAATGGAGGGGAAGAGATATGATGTTGACTGTGAGCCACTTGAAGTGCAATGAATGGGTAGAATACATTGGTCAATTAAGGGCATATGGTTTTGGTTGGCAAATGCAATAGGACCGTCCTCATAATACTTTCCTTCCAGTCTGCACTGTCATTGAAACTGCTGCGATACTGAATAATACATACAGTACAACACAACATTGGGGGTCACCATAACCAAGGCCACTCTGTTGTCATTTGAGCATGAGCAAGAAATAGAAAGCCTTCTCTACAAACAAGCGTAGAATAGCTTGCTTGGGTCTGCAAACTCTGCAATCTTCACAGTAGAACACCTCATATAGGCCCTCATTACAACCCTGGCAGTCAGTGATAAAGCGGCTTTAATACCGCCAACAGGCTGGCGGTAAATACCGCCAACTTATGACCATGGCAGAAACAGCTCAGACAGCCACTTTAACACACCGACCGCCAGGGCGGAAACAACAGGCACCATGGCAGTAGCCACCTACAGCCAGACGAAAGTCAATGTTCCGCCCACCTTATTATGAGACACCAATCCGCCACCTTTTCCGGGGCGGTACCAACAACATCAAAAGTGGAAACAGTGTACAGAAGGGAAACAAATCACTTGTGGAGACTCAGCGAAGAACCACGCCACCATGGAGCCTGAGCTGCATGTCTTCCCCATGATGTTCTGCTCCACCACGAAAATCAACGCCGGTGAAGACGACCACAGTGAATACAGCCACCTAGCACACAGGGGAGGGGGGGAAAGAGAGTGACACACAACACGCAACACCCCCACCCCCAACACCGTACACTCAAGCAGATGCAGTAACATAACATATTTACCCTGTACCCCTCAGGAAAAATGCAAGGATAACACCAATAGTTTCAAGTGAGTGTAATAAGAGAAATATAGTAGTAATACGTTCATCCAAATCCAAAACTATATACATATTTACAAATGAAGGGACACTGCCCAGTCCTCAATATTCGTGGGCCACAGGGCCACATTACAAAGCGCAAGACCCCACTTGTTACCTGCAACAACACGTAAAAAACACTGCAGGGGCATCAGTTTGAAAATAGGCAGGCACCTCAGGGGGACGGGGAACAGGGGGCACCTCATCCGGAAGAAGGAACAACACCACTGGTCCTCGAGGGGGCAACATGCCCTGTGCTTGGTCCTGGGGAGTGCAGGGCCACAGTCTCTCAAGTGGGTGACTTGCCCTCTGGCTTTAGAGGGGGCTTCGTGCCCTGTGATTTTCATCCTGGGGAGGATGTGGTGAGTGGGTGCCATAACCACTGGTTCTGGAGGGGGCATCATGCCCTGTGGTGCTGATATTTGGGAGTGCAAGCTCACAGTCTCTCAGCTGGGTGTCATACTCACAGGATTTACAGGTGCAGCCCACACAAAAGCCCATGGATGCAGGACTACATACTGTCTGCCGGAGGTGACGGCTGCTCAGTGGTGGCAGTGGTGGTGGTGGTGGTGCTGTTGCTGCTGGTAGTGGTGGAGGGAGGCTCCAGCCCATCACATGCAACCTCGGACGGCTGTCTACTGGTGCTGCTGCTGGTGGTGATGCTGGTGGCAGTGCTGCTGGTGGAACTGGTGGTGGGGGCAGGCTCCAGCCCATCCCCTACAGACTCGGATGGCTGCCCAGTGGTGCTGGTGCTGCTGCTGCTGGTGGTGGTGCTGGTGCTGCTGCTGGAGCTGGTGGTGGGGGTAGGTTCCAGCCCATCCCCTGCAAACTCGGACGGCTGCCCACTGGTGCTGCTGCTGCTGGTGGTGGTGCTGCTGGCGGTGCTGCTGGAAGAGCTGGTGGTGGGGGGTGGCTCCAGCCCATCCCCTGCAGCCTCGGACCGCTGCACCTGCATGGTTGGTGGTGTGGGCTCTGACCGAGTCCCAGGACCAGTACCCTTGTCCTTTCTGCCTGCTGGTGCAGACGCCCATTACCCTTCCTAGCAGCAGCTGGGAATTCCTCCTTCCCCCTCATGGCAGCAGCTGGGGATTGCTCCTTGCCCTTCCTTACAGCAGCTGGGGGTGGCACCTTTCCCTTCCTTACAGCACTTCGGGCAGGCACCCTTTCTGTGTGGCTGCCTGGTGCCCGGGATCCTTTCCCACCAGGAGTTGCTGTGGACACTACTGGGCCTGTGGACTGGATGGCTGAGGTGCTTGCCTGGGTTTTACACACCCTGGCCAGACGTGAAGGACGGGAGGGAGGAGGGGTAGGGAAGAGGTCAACGGTGGAGAGGAAAAGCGTCTGCCTGTGTGCTTGGGATAGGTTGGGTTGATGATCCAGTTCGTGAGGCTGAGGGCTGCGTCGTTGGGGTCGTCGGTGGTGAGGGTGGGTTGGTTGATGGTGAGCGCGGAGAAGAGCTGTTCTTCTGGGATTTTGTTCCACTGTCGACGAGGGATGGGTTGAGTGCGGAGGTGGCAGGTCTCGCGTCGGAATGTGAAATGGACACAGCTGTGGTTGGTCCAGTGTAGAGCGGAGGCGTGGCTGAAGGAGACGTGTTTGCTGGCGGAGAAGATGGGGTCAAGCGTGTGTCCGGCGATGTGGGTGGCGGTGTTCACCAGTTGCTTGAGGCCGAGGTTGGCGAGGTTGTCGAGCAGAGTGGTGGTGTTGGGGTCGTTGTTCTGTTCCAGATGGAAGTTGAGGTCGCCTAGGAGGATGTAGTCCGGCGAGGCGAGGGCGTGCGGGGAGACAAAGTCGGCGATGGAGTCGCTGAAAGAGGCGCGCGGTCCGGGGGGACGGTAGACGAGGGATCCTCTGAGGGTGGTCCTGGGGTCATGCGAATCTGGAAATGCAGGTGTTTAGCGGCGAGGGGGGTGTCTTCAGTGGAGGTGGTGACGCTGATAGAGTCTTTGAAGACAATGGCGATTCCTCCTCCTACTTGGTTGGTGCGGTCTTTCCTGGAAATCTTGTAGCCTTCGGGGATGGCAGTGGCGATGTCAGGGGCCGAGGAGGCGTTCATCCAGGTCTCCGTGATGAAGGCGACGTCCGTCCGTCCGTGATGAAGGCGGTGCTGTGGAGTCCAGGAGGTCCCAGAGTACAACGGCGTGCTTGTGGATGGATCGAGCGTTGACCAGGATGCACTTGAGGTGGTTGATGGCACGTGGGCTGGTGGTCGTGGTAGTTGCGTGGTGGAAGATGCTTTTGCAGGAGTGGCAGGTGAAGGGTCCATGGGTGCGTTTGGGGTGCGCTTGGAAGCAGGTGTTGGAGCGCCCTGGGTTGAGGGCGTGGAGGGTGGTGGGGTCATAGCGGAGCAGCGGGGTTTGGGAGAGCTGGGGACCGGGGGTCGTGGTGCTGGGCGCGGGCCGGCGCGGATGGGCGCAGACGGGCTTGCCTCTGGCACACCTCTGGCTCGCCAGGGGCGCGGTCGCCATAAAAGGGAGGAGGGGTCAGCTGGGGGCGAATGGGAGCTGGGGGGCGGGGGCGTGCAGGAGGTGGCGGCGGGAAAGCGGAAGGGGGGGGGACAGGTAGAGGGAGAAGAGCTGGGGGAGGGGGGTTTAAGGGTGATGGGGGTGAGTTTTAGGAAGTTTAGGAGTTTAGGGAGAGAGATAGGAGTAAGTTTGGGAAGATAGGGGAGGGGGGGTTGTAGAGGTGGGTGAGGGTGAGAGGTAGAGAGAAAGGATAGGAAGATAGGGGTGGTAACGGAGGGGATGGCGAGTGGGGGGGAAAGATAGAGAAATAGTTAGATAGGAGGAGGTGGTGAGTGAGGGAGATAGATAGTGAGATAGAGAGATAGGTAGATTGGTAGATAGGAGGAGTGAGGGAGGCAGATAGCGAACGGGGTAGATAGGGGTGATACAGAGGGGGAGGCGAGTGAGGGAGAGAGATGAGACAGGAGCAGGAGGGCAGGCGCGGGAAGAGCAGAAGACGGAGGACGAAGAAGCAGAAGAACAGAAGACAGAAGATGAAGAGCAGAAGAAAGAAGCAGAAGAACAGAAGACAGAAGATGAAGAGCAGAAGAGAGAAGACGAAGAAGAGAAGACAGAAGACCACAGAAGAAGGTACAGGAGACGAAGAGCCCTACTAAAGAAACCTACGGCTGACCCAAGCTACCTGAAAAACTTCCGCCCCATCTCGCTCCTCCCCTTCCCTGCCAAGGTAATAGAGAAGACCGTCAACAAACAGCTTACCAACTTCCTGGAAGACAACAACCTTCTCGACCCTTCACAAACCGGATTCCGAACCAACCACAGCACTGAAACCGCCCTCATCTCAGTCACAGACGACATCAGAACCCTGATGGACAACGGTGAAACAGTCGCCCTCATCCTCCTCGACCTCTCGGCTGCCTTCAACACCTTCTGTCACCGCACCCTAATAACCCCCCTCCGCTCCACCGGGATCCAAGGCCAGGACCTGGACTGGATCGCCTCCTTCCTCTCAAACCGCTCTCAAAGAGTTTACCTCCCACCTTTTCGCTCAGACCCCGCCGAGATCATCTGCAGCGTACCTCAAGGCTCCTCGCTCAGCCCGACACTCTTCAATGTCTACATGAGCCCCCTCACCGACATCGTACGCAAGCACAACATCATCAGCACCTCCTACGCCGATGACACCCAACTTATACTCTCCCTCACCAAGGACCCCGCCAGCGCTAAGACCAACCTACAAGACAGCATGAAGGACGTCGCAGATTGGATGAGGCTCAGCCGCCTAAAGCTGAACTCAGACAAAACGGAAGTCCTCATCCTCGGCAACACCCCGACTGCATGGGACGATTCCTGGTGGCCCACTGCCCTTGGCACCGCACCGACCCCCTCAGACCACGCCCGCAACCTCGGCTTCATCTTGGACCCTCTTCTCACCATGACCAAACAAATCAACGCCGTGTCCTCTGCCTGCTTCCTCACCCTCCGCATGCTCCACAAGATCTTCCGCTGGATCCCCGCCGACACCAGAAAAACCGTGACCCACGCCCTCGTCACGAGCCGCGTTGGACTACGGCAACACCCTCTATGCTGGGACCACCGCTAAACTCCTAAAATGCCTGCAACGTATTCAAAACTCCCTGGCCCGCCTCATCCTCGACGTACCCCGCAACAGCCACATCTCCGCACACCTGAGACACCTGCATTGGCTCCCAGTCAGCAAAAGGATCACCTTCCGACTTCTCACCCAGGCACACAAAGCCCTCCACAACAAGGGACCGGAATACCTCAACCGTCGCCTCAGCTTCTACACCCCCACCCGTCTCCTCCATTCCTCTGGCCTTGCGCTCGCTGCCGTCCCTCGCATCAGCCGCTCCACGGCGGGTGGGAGGTCCTTCTCCTACCTGGCAGCCAAGACCTGGAACACCCTCCCCACCAGCCTCAGGACCACCCAGGACCACTCCGCATTCCGGAGACTCCTCAAGACCTGGCTTTTCGAGCAGCAGTAACCCCCCCTTACCCCCTCCCCCCTCCCCCCTAGCGCCTTGAGACCCGCACGGGTGAGTAGCGCGCTTTATAAATGTTAATGATTTGATTTGATGATTTGAGGGGAATGGGATTGGGAAGAGGAAGTTGGAGGGGGAGTGTGGAAACAGGGACAATGGCTACCATCAGAGAGGAGGTCAGAACCTGGATTGATCTCTGTTGGGCCGCCAACCCAGTGTGAATGCCCTCCAGGAATGCATTTGTCTGTTGCATTTGGGCTGCCAGCTCCTGGATGGCATTCACAATGGTTGACTGCCCAACAGAGATTGATCGCAGAAGGTCAATAGCCTCCTCACTCAGGGCAGCAGGGCTCACTGAGGCAGGGCCTGAGGTGCCTGGGGCGAAGGAGATGCCCACCATCCTGGGTGAGCGGGCATCGGCAACTCGATGAGGGGCTGCTGGGAGGGCACAGATGGTATGGGGTGGCGGCTGTACCTGTAGCTAGGGTCGTCACAGAAGTGTCCGCCACCACCAGGGAGCTCCCATCGGAGGAGGTATCCTTGTCCGAACTGTTCCCTGCAGTCTCTGCCGGGGTGCTCCCCTCCGTCCCACTGGTGCCCTCCCCGTCAGTGAACTCTGCCTCCTGGGTCCTGTGGGATGCAGCTCCCTCCGTCGCCAGTGCCACTGCTCCTCTGACAGAAGATGCTAATGCACATAAGGACAAGGTTACAAAACAAAAATGGGGAGAGAGACAAAGGAAACACTGGGTCAATAGCTGTACCACCACCACCATTGCCATACACAGCACCCTCACACACAGGGAACAGCTCTATGCACTAGGCAATGCACTACCATCAGTAATGTTAGTCACTAGGGCATGGGGAGGGACACATACCGCCAACTGCAGCATTACTGGGACCCACACAGCCCTGCCCAGTAGTGGATGCCTAAAAGCTAGGTAGAAAGAATATCACATCAGAACGCTGCCCAACATGGGACTTACTCTGCAATGTCAGGCCTGGCCTAGGGGCACCCACAGACACACATCCACCACCTGGATACCACGCCACCAGGCGTAAGTTGTGATGATGGGCACTGTACTCACCCCCTTGGGGCTTCTATGATGCCCCCAAGCACCTATCCAGCTCCTGATATGCCACCGCCAGTATGTAGGCCATCAGGGGGGGCAGGGTTCGACAGGCACCCCTTCCTCACTGGGAGGCCATCCCCAGCTTGGCGTCCGCCGTCTTCCGTGCCCAGCGTCTCACGTCCTCCCACTGTTTCCGACACTGGGTGCTCCGTCTGCCGTAGACCCCCAGGGTCCGCACTTCCTTGGTGGTGGCACGCCATATACCCTTCTTTTGATGGGTGGTGACCTGCAGAGGAAATATACACAGGGAAAGGTATTAGTCTGACTGTCCTGGCTGTTACACTCATCGCCTACCATATCCCTTCCCATTCCCCTCACGCGCAGACATGGCCCAGCATACATGCTGCACGCTGCCCAGGGCCCAAACACCAACCCCCCCACATGAGGCCTTCACACACAGCACTCCATGCATTCAGCCCCATGCATCGTGCTCACAGGGTACTCACCTGTTGGTCTGGAGGCCCATACAGCAGTCGGTACTGGGGTAGGACCCCATCCTCCAGTCACTACAACTCCACCGAGGTGAAGGCAGGAGCCCTTTCCCCCAGACACAGGTCAAAGCAGCACATGCAGTGTAGGTCCACTCATGTTGAAAGTAAGGTGGCAAGTGAGTGTACCGATAGAAAATGGCGGCAACGTCCGGGGCGGTGCATACCATGACCGTCGGCGTACATCAACATTGGCCACTGTACCCCATAGGGACAAATGATAACCAATGAGGAGTTGCACGGCCATTATTGACTGCCTCCTGCAACGGCACACAACGTCAGCGGAATTACATCACTTCCACCTGTACCTCCATGGAGGACAGGCAGGCGCCATTTCAGGGGATGGCAGGCCATGGATCCTAACAGCGTCACAGTTCACAATTGTACATCCAGGACATATGCCACTAATAAAATATCGAAATCACATCATGCATTGAATTGTAGTGGTTACAAAGTACAGATAATGACTGGCTCTTCACCCTTTTGCCCCCTAGATTGCAACCGCTACGGATGAATAGGAGATGGAGACATCCCCCCCTGTACAGACCCCTGGTGGACTTGGCAACAATGGAGGACAGGCACATCATCCTCACCTACAGATTGGACAGGGCCACAATCACAGAGCTGTGTGCCCAATTGGAGCCTGACCTGATATCTGCTATCCACCATCCCACTGGGATCCCCCCTCCAGTGCAAGTCCTATCTGTGCTCCACTTCTTGGCAACTGGTTCTTTCCAAGTGACAGTGGGCTTAGCTGCAGGAATGTCACAGCCAATGTTCTCAATAGTGCTAACAAGAGTGTTGTATGCCCAGATAAAACATATGTGCAGCTACATTGTTTTCCCCCAAGTGGAGGATTTGGCCACAGGGAAGGCTGACTTCTATGCAATGGGACATATACCCAACATTATTGGGGGTATTGATGGAACACATATAGCATTTGTCCACCCCCCCACCAGCGAAATGAACAGGTCTTCAGAAATTGAAAAAGTTTTCACTCAATGAATGTGCAAATGGTGTGGTTGGCGGACCAGTATATCTCCCTTGTCAATGCTAGGTGTCCTGGGTCGGTGCATGATGCTTTTATCCTGAGGAATAGCAGCATCCCAAATGTGACGGCCAAACTCCAGAGGCACAGGGTGTGGCTAATAGGTGAGCCCTGGTTCCCACCCACTGGATGTTGGCGTATGGTGTGGGCCATAAGGGTTAGTGTGTGGCTAACAGTTGTCCCTCGATATTTGCAGGTGACTCTGGTTACTCCAACCACTCATGGCTACTGACCCCTGTGAGGAATCCCAGGACAAGGGCAGAGGAACGTTACAATGAGGCACATGGGTGAACAAGAAGGATACTTGAACATACATTTGGCCTCCTGAAGGCGAGGTTTCGGTGCCTCCATCTAACAGGTGGATCCCTGTGCTACTCACCCAAGAAGGTCTGCCAGATCATCATGGCATGCTACATGTTGCACAACCTTGCCTTGAGGTGCCATGTGCCTTTTCTGCAGGAGGAGGAGGCTGGGGTGGCCATGTGGCAGCAGTGGACCATGCGAACTGTGAGGATGAGGAGGCAGAGGACGAAGATGAGGACAACAGAACTGCAGTGATCAGACAATACGTCCAATGACACACAGGTAGGACAGTGGTACTTCACATTTCATTGTCATTATTTAGATTTTCTTTGTCACTGGCAGGCTGTGATTTCCCACTTCAATGCCCACTCACTGTACCCTTTGGCAGCTCTTTTTGCAGATATTGGTGCCCCACTATCGCTCCTAGTGTGTTCACTGCAGCCAACAACAGGTCTTTCCTATGTATACGTTACTGTACAGTTGAATTGTAATGTTTAAACCTTGTTACACAAATACATACTTAAATCATTTGACATACTCCATACTTTTTACATTTTTTTAAAGTGTGTTTATTTGAGTGCTATGAAGACAAGGGAGAAGTGAAATGGGCTGGGGGGATGATGGATGAAAGTCCAGGGTAGAGTCTAGTCTATTGCTAGCACAGGTACATTCTCCAAGGGGGCATAGGAAGGGGGGCAATGGCAGTTCAAGGTGGACAGGGTGATAGAGTGGGACACAAAATTGACAATCAGGAGAGTCTCATTTCCTGGCAGGGGTCTTGGGAATAGTCTATGGCTTCTGCCTGGATCGCAGGGAACGTTTGCGGGGTGGTTTACCTTCTGCAGGAGGAGGGGTACTGCTGGCCTGTTGGTCCTGTGGCGGGGCCTCCTGTCCACTTGTGGCAGCTGAGGTGGAGGGCTGTTCAGTAGTCTGGCTAACGGCAGGGGCCCGCTGGTGTGACACTGCCTCCCTTATTATGTTGGCCATGTCTGTCAGCATCCTTGCAATGGAGACCAGGGTGGTGTTACTGGATTTCAAATCCTCACTGATCCCCAGGTATTGTCCCTCCTGCAGCCCCATGTTCTCCTGCAACTTCTCCATGATCTGGCCCAGCGTATCCTGGGAATGTTGGTATGCTCCCAGGATCGCGGTAAGTGCCTCCTGGAGAGTCAGTTCCCTGGGCCTGCCTTCCCCCTGGCGCACAGCAGTCCTCCCAATGTCCCTGTTGTCCTGTGCCTCTGTCCCCTGAACCGTGTGCCCACTGCCACTGACTCCAGGTCTCCGATTGCCTTGGGTTTGTGGGGTGCCCTGGGGTTCCTGTAGTGGTGAACACACTGCTGATTGATGTGTCCTGAGGTCAGAGGTATGGGCCAGTTGGCTGGGTGCTGTGGTGGTGTTTCCTAGGGGAGAGGCTATGTGGTGGTGTGAGACTGTGCCTGGGTAACTGACTATCCGGAGGTCCCTGATGGGCCAGGTTGATAATTCAGATCCAGGCGAGCAGAGTCACTGTCATCACTGTGGGCCTCTTCTGTGGGGGCACTGGATGTTGCTGGCACCTCTTCTCCGGTGACATTGGCTGGGAAACCTGTGGGGATGTAAGTACAGTGTTATTGTTTCTGTGTGTGACATATTGTGTATGGGTGGGTTGCCCTCTATAGTTGTTATTGCCCTGGCAGCTTTTCCTTGTGTGAGTTGTAATTTGGAGCGCTAGCTGTTTCCCTCAAGTGTGCCAGCTTTGGTGATAGGTGTCCATGCAGATCTGTGAGTAGTGTACATCCATTGGTAGAGCATGCACAGCTTGGCATTGGGATGAGTGGGTTGTGATGGTGGGGTGTGTGGGAGGTGGTGGAGTGATGGGAGTGAGGGTGAGGGGGGTATGTGATGGCATGCAGGTAGGGGAGTGATAGCACAGAGTTGACTTACTAGAGTCCAGTCCTCCTCCTACTTCTGCCAGGCCCTCAGTATGCATGATTGCCAAGACTTGCTCCTCCCATGTTGTTAGTTGTGGGGGAGGAGGCGGGGTCCGCTGCCAGTCCTCTGCACAGCTAGTTGGTGTCTTGCTGCAATGGAACGCACCTTCCCCCGTAGGTCGTTCCACCTCTTCCTGGTGTCAACCCTGGTTCTTGGGTACTGCCCCAGGGCGTTGACCCTGTCCACGATCCTCCACCATAGCTCCATCTTACTTGCAATGGATATCTGCTTGACCTGTGCTCCAAATAGCTGTGACTCTACCTGATGATTTCCTCCACCATGAACCTTAGCTCCTCCGAAGAGGTGCCAGCACTATCCAGTCCCCTAACAGAAGAGGCCCACAGTGATGACAGCAACTCTGGTTGCCTGGATCTGGTTGACCAACCTGGCCCATCAGGGACCTCTAGACAGTCGGTTACCAAAGCCCAGTCACACACCACCACATAGCGTCCCCCATCAGGAAACACCACCACAGCACCCACCCATTGAAACCATACCTCTGTCCCCAGGACATGTCAATCAGCAGTGTGTCCACCACTACAGGGACCCCACGGCACACCTTGCCTCCAAGACAATCAGGGACCTGGGGTCAGTGGCAGTGGGCACACGGTTCAGGGGACAGAGGCACAGGACAACAGCGACACTGGGAGGACCGCTGTGTGCCAGGGGAGGACAGGCCCAGGGAACCAACTCTCCAGGAGGCATTTACCAAGATCCTGGGGGCCTACCAACATTCCCAGGACACGATGGGCCAGATCCTTACCAACACGCAGGAGAACAAGCAGCTGCAGGAGGAACACTATCAGGAGATTAGGGAGGGCTTGCAGGCCATAAACACCACCCTGGTCTCCATTGCAGGGGTGCTGGCAGACATGGCCAACATCATGAGGGAGGCAGTCTTACAACAGCGGGCTCCTGCCACTAGCCAGACATCTGATCTGCCTTCCACCTCTACTGCCGCTAGTGGACAGGAGGCCCCGCCACACGACCAACAGGCCACCAGCACCCCTCCCCCTGCAGAAGGAGAACCACCCCAAAAACATTCCCTGTGATCCAGGCAGAAGCCAGAGACTATTGCCAAGACCCCTGCCTGGAAATAAGACTCTCCTGATTGTCACCCTTGTGTCCCACTCTATCACCCTGTCCACCTTGAACTGCCATTGCTCCCCTTCCTATGTCCCCTTGGACAATGCACCTGTCCTACCAATAGACTGGAACAATACCCTGGACTTTCCTCCATCATCACCCCAGCCCATTGCACTTGCCCCTCTACTTCTTAGCACTTAAATAAACACCCTTTGAAAAAATACAAGTATGGAGTATGTTAAACTTATTTTAGTATGTATTAGTTTAACCAGGTTCAAACATTGCAATTCAACTGTACATTAATGTTCAAATAGGAAAGACCTGAAGTTGGCTCCAATGATCACACCAGGAGCGATAGTGGGGCACCAATATCTGCAAAATGAGTTGCCAAAGGGTACAGTAAATGGGCATAAAAGTGAGAAAATAACAGCATGCCAGTGCCAAAGATAATCTAAATAATGACAATGAAATGTGAAGTAACACTGTCTTACCTGTGTCATTGGAAGTATTTTTGAAATACTGCAGTTCTGTTGTCTTCATCTTCATCCTCTATCTCCTCATCCTCACTGTCCACAGGGTCCACTGCTGCCACACGGCAATCTCCAGCCTCCTCCTCCAGCAGAAAAGGCAGGTCAGGTTGTGCAACATGCAAAATGCAGCATGCCACGATTATCTGGCAGACCTTCTTGGGTGAGTAGCACAGGGATCCACCTGTTAGATGGATACACCGAAACTTGGCCTTCAGGAAGCCAAAGGTAAGTTTGATAATCCTTCTTGTTCACCCATATGCCTTATTATAACGTTCTTCTGCCCTTGTCCCAGCATTCCTCACAGGTGTCAGTAGCCATTATAGGTTTGGGTAACCAGAGTCACCTGCAAATATCGAGGGACAACATTTAGCCACACACTATCCCATATGGCTCACACCATACCCATACCTCAACATATACTGGGTGGGAACCAGGGCTCACCTATTAGCCACACCCTGTGCCACTGTAGTTGGGCCATTACATTTGGGATGCTGCTATTCCTCAGGATAAATGCATCATGCACTGACCCTGGATACTTAGCATTGACATGGGAGATGTACTGATCAGCCAAGCACACCATCTGGACATTCATTGAGTGAAAACTCTTTCAATTTCTGAACACCTGTTCATTTTGCTGGGGGGGGGGGGGAATGCAATATGTGTAACATCATTTGCCCCAATGATGTTGGGGATATGTCCCATTGCATAGAAGTCAGCTTTCACTGTGGCCAAATCCTCCACCTGGGAGAAAACAATGTAGCTGCACATGTGTTTAATCAGGGCAGACAACACTCTTGTGAGCACTATTGAGAACATTGGCTGTGACATTCCTGCTGCCAACCCACTGTCACTTGGAAAGAACCAGTTGCCAAGAAATGGAGCACAGATAGGGCTTGAACAAGGGGGGGATCCCAGTGGGGTGACGTATAGCAGATATTAGGTCAGGCTCCAATTGTGCACACAGCTCTGTGATTGTGGCCCTGTCAAGTCTATAGGTAAGGATGATATGCCTGTCCTCCATTGTTGCCAAGTCCACCAGGGATCTGTACATGGGGGTATGTCTCCATCTCCTATTCATCCGCAGCAGTAGCAATCTATGGGGCAAAAGAGTGAGGAGCCGGTCACAATCTGTACATCGTAGCCACAACAGTATAATGCATGATGTTAAATTTTAATGTATAAGTAGCATTTGTCCTGTATGTCCAATTTTGAACTGTGACGCAGTTATTATGCAGGGCCTGCCCCCCCCACTTGAAATGACGTCCTCTTGTCCTGTGTGGAGGAACAGGTGGAAGTGAGGTAGTTCTGCTGATGTTGTGCGCCGTAGTGGTGGGCGGTCGGGAACCGCAGTGCAACTCCTCATTGTTTATTATTGGGCCCTATGGGGTACAGTGGCCAATGGTGATGTACCCCGTCGGTGATGGTATGCACCGCCACAGACGTGACCGCCATTTTCTATCTGATCACTCACTTGTTACCTGACCTTCAACAGGAGAGGACCTACACTGCATGTGCTGCTGTGACCTGTGTCTGGAACCTACCATGGCTCATGTGACTGGGGAAAGGGCTCCTGGCTTCACCTTGGCAGAGTTGGAGCAGCTGGTTGATGGGGTCCTACCCCATGATGGACTGCTATATGGGCCCCCAGACCAACAGGTGAGTACACTGTGAGCACGATGCATGGGGGATGAATGCAAGGAGTGGTGTGTGTGAAGGCCTTGTGTGGGGTGGGGAGGTTGGTGGATGTCCCCTGTGCAGCATGCAGCTTGTGTGCTGGGCCCTGTGTGTGCAAATGGCGATGTAAAGACGCATGGTGGGCATAAGTGTAACAGGCAGGACGGTCTGACTGATACCTTTTGCTGTGAGTATTTCTCTGCAGGTAAGCTCCCATCAAAATAAGGGTATATGGCGTGCCATCACCAAGGACGTGCGGACCCTGGGGGTCTATAGCAGGCAGAGCACCCACTGTTGGAAACGGTGGGAAGACCTGAGACGCTGGGCATGGAAGACCACAGAGGCCCAGCTGCGGATGGCCTCCCAACGAGGAAGGGGTGCCTGTCGCACCCTGACCCCCCTTATGGCCCGCATACTGGTGGTGGCCTATTCGGAGCTTGATGGGTACTTGAGGGCATCACAGCAGCTACAAGGGGGTGAGTACAGTTCCCACAATTACAACTTACACATGGTAGGGGGGTACCCGGGTGGGGGATGTGTGTCAGTGGGTGCCCCTAGGCCAGGTCTGACTTTGCAGAGTAGGTCCCATGTTGGGCAGGCTTCTGAAGTGATAATCCTGCTACCCAGCTTGTAGGCATCCACTACAGGGTAGGGCTGTGTGGGTCCCAGTATTCTGCAGTTGGTGGGATAAGTCCCTTCCCATGCCCTAGTGACTAGCATTACTAATGGTAGTGCATTGCCTAGTGCGTAGGGCTGTTCCCTGTGTGTGAGGGTGCTGTGTATGCCAACGGTGGTGGTGGTACAGCCATTGACCCAGTGTTTCCTTTGTCTCTGCCCCCCTTTTTGTTTTGTCACCCTGTCCTTATGTGCATTAGCATCATCTGGCAGGGGAGCAGAGGCACCGGCGACGGAAGGAGCTGCATCCCACAGGACCCAGGAGGCAGAGTCCACCGACGGTGAGGGTACCAGTGGAACGAAGGCCTGGGGGAGCACCACGGTGGAGACCGGAGGGAACAGTTCAGACACAGATACCTCCTCCGATGGAGGCTCCCTGGTGGTGGCGGACATTTCTGTGACCACCCCATCTACAGGTACAGCGGCCATCCCCGTACCAGCACCGCCCTCCCATCAGCCCCTCAGCGAGTTGCCCGAGTCCGTTCACCCAGGAGTGTGGGCATCTCCTTCACCCCAGGCACCTCAGGCCCTGCCCCAGTTAGCCCTGCTGCCCTGATTGAGGAGGCTATTGACCTCCTGTGATCCACATCTGTAGGGCAGTGAACCATTGTGAATGCCACCCAGGGGCTGGCAGCCCAGATGCAACAGACTAATGCATTCCTGGAGGGCATTCACATGGCTTGGCGCCCAACAGAGATCAATCCAGGCTCTTGCCTCCTCTCTGATGGCAGCAATTGTCCCTGTTTCCACCCCCCCCCTCCATCTTCGTCTTCCCAATCCCCTCAACCCCAATCTATCCCAAGCACACAGGCAGACGAGCATGCACACAAGACAACACACAAGAGTGGCACAGGCAAACACAAGCCCCACACATCATCCCACAGGCACTCACATAAACACCATCCAGATGCAGACATACCAACATCCACTGCCTCCACTGTGTCCCCCTCCTCCTCCTCCTCCTCCTCCTCCACCTCACTCCCAGTTGCATCTATACTCACACCTGCATGCACCACACCATAATCCACTACCAGCATCACCACCACACCTGGCAGAACGCACACCTCAATTGCAGACACCACTACAGCAGCCATGCACACATCCCCTGTGTCCTCTTCCACTGTGTCTGTCAGCCCCCCTCCCAAGCACTCGGGCACTCAACTGCCATCCACCTCACAATAGCATCCAGCCCATGCATCTGCACCCAAACACAGCAGACAGATACCTCTACAAACCACTCCCTCTTCCTCCATTCCCAAACCTTCTCCCTCTTCCAGCCCCAGTGTCCCTAAGAAGCTTTTCCTCTCCACCATTGACCTCTTCCCTAACCCCCATCCGTCATGTCTGGCCAGGGTGCCAAACAATCCAGGCAAGCACCTCAGCCATCCAGTCCACAGACAGTAGCCTCAAGTGCTGTCAGGAAGGGCAAGGGGCCTGCACCAGCAGGCAGGAAGGACAAGGGGACTGGTGCAGGGACTCAGTCAAAGCCCCCACCATCAACCATGGTTGTGCAGCCGTCCGAGGCTGCAGGGTATGGGCTGGAGCCTCCCCCCACCACCACCACCAGCAGAAGCTCCATCAGCAGCATCACCCCCAGTGGGCAGCCATCTCAGGTTACAGGAGATGGGCTGGAGCCTCCCCCCACCACCAGCAGCAGCACCACCACCACCACCAGCAGGAGCAGCACCACCAGCACCGCCACCACCAGTGGGCAGCCATACGAGGCTGCAGGGGATGGGCTGAAGCTTCCCCCCACCAGCAACAGCAGCACCAGCAGCACTGCCACCCCCAGTGGGCATCCATCCGAGGCTGCAGGAGATGGGCTGGAGCTTCCACCCACTACCACCACCAGCAGCAGCACTGCCACGACCAGCAGTGGGCAGCAGTCTGAGGCTGCAGGGGATGGGCTGAAGCTTTCCCCTACCAGCAGCAGCACCACCACCAGTGAGCAGCCATCCGAGGCTGCAGGGGATGGGCTGGAGCCTCCCCCCACCAGCGGCTGCAGTAGTACGACTATCACCACTGAGCAGCCGTCACCGCCAGCGGACGGTCTATAGTCCTGCCTATATGGGCTGCTGTGTGGCTTGCCCCCTGCAAATCCTGTGGGAATGACACCCAGCTGAGAGACTGTGACCTCGCACTCCCCAGGATCAGAAGTGCAGGGCACGATGCCCCCTCCAGAACCAGTGGGTAAGCCACCAATTCACCCTATCCTCCCCAGGATCAGAAGCACAGGGCACAATGCCCCCTCCAGAACCAGTGGGTAAGCCACCCACTCACCCCATCCTCCCCAGGATCAGAAGCACAGGGCATGATTCCCCCTCCAGAAGCAGTGTGTAGGCCACCCACTCACCCCATCGTCCCCAGGATCAAAAGCACAGGGCATGTTGCCCCCTCCAGAACCAGTGGGCAAGTCACCGACTTGAGAGACTGTGGCCTTGCACTCCCCAGGATCAAGCACAGGGCATGTTGCCCCCTCCAGAGCATGTGGGCAAGTCACCCACATGAGAGACTGGGGCCTTGCACGCCCTAGGATCAAGCACAGGGCATTTTGTCCCTCCAGAGCATGTGGGCAAGTCACCCACTTGAGAGACTGGGGCCTTGCATGCTCTAGGATCAAGCACAGGGCATTTTGTCCCTCCAGAGCATGTGGGCAAGTCACCCACTTGAGAGACTGTGGCTTTGCACTCCCCAGGATCAAGCACAGGGCATGCTGCCCCCTCCAGAGCATGTGGGCAAGCCACCCACTTGAGAGACTGTGGCCTTGCATATCCCAGGATCAGACACAGGGCATGTTGCCCCCTCCAGAGCATGTGGGCAAGTCACCCACATGAGAGACTGTGGCCTTGCACTCCTCAAGACGAAGCCCAGGGCATGTTGCTCCCTCCAGAGCATGTGGGCAAGTCACCCACATGAGAGACTGTGGCCTTGCACTCCCCAGGATCAAGCACAGGGCATGTTTCCCCCTCCAGAGCATGTGTGCAAGTCACCCACTTGAGAGACTGTGGTCTTGCACTCCCCAGGATCAAGCACAGGGCATGTTGCCCCCTCCAAAGCATGTGGGCAAGTCACCTACTTGAGAGACTGTGGCCTTACATTTCCCAGGATCAGGCACAGGGCATGTTGACCCATCCAGAGCATGTGGGCAAGTCACCTACTTGAGAGACTGTGGCCTTGAACTCCCCAGGATCAAGCACACGGCATGCTGCCCCCTCGAGAGCATGTGGACAAGTCACCTACTTGGGAGACTGTGCCCTTGCACTCCCCAGTATCAAGCACAGGGCATGTTGCCCCCTCCAGGACCAGTGGTGTTGTTCCATCTGCCGGCTGAGGTGGCCCTCCGTTCCCCATCCCCCTTAGGTGCCTGCCTATTTTCCAATTGATGCCCCTGCAGTGTTCTCTCCGTGATGGTGCAGGTGACAAGCGGGGCCTTGGACTTTGGCCTGTGGCCCATGCACATTGAGGACTGGGCAGTGTCCCTTGAACTGTACATATGTATATACCATTAGATTGAATTTTCGTATTTCTAATGTATTTGTATTATTACACTCACTTTTCATCAATTCCTGTTGTCCTTGCATTACTCCTGGGGGGTACGGGGTAATTATGTTTTATTACTGGATCTGATTGTGTGTATGGTGTTGGGGTGGGGGTGTGTGTTGTGCATGTGTGTATCACTCTCTTTTTTCTCCCTCCCCCGTGTGCTAGGTGGCTGTTCTCACCGTGGTCTTCTTCGCTATTGTTGGTGTTCGTGGTGGAGCGGGATGTAGAAAATCATTGGGAAGATCTGAAGTTCAGGCTCCATGGCGGCATGGTTGTTCCCTGTGTCTCCCAAGGTGAGTCATTTCCCTTCTGTGTCTGTTTCCGCCAGACTTTTGATGTCGTTGGTACCGCCCCGGAAAAGGTGGCGAATTTGTGTCTCTTCATATGGTGGGTGAAATATTACTTCTGCCTGGCTGTAGGCGGCTACAGCTGTGGTGGCTGTTGTTTCCGCCCTGGCGGGCGGTGTGGTAAAGTGGCTATCTATCTGAGTTCGCACCACCATGGTCATAATTTGGCGATAGTTACTGCCAGCCTGTTGGTGGTATTACCGCCACTTTATCACCGACCGGCAGGGTTGTAATGAGGGCCAGAGTCAGCATGACTTCTTAAATAATCAGCCCAAGTGAGTGCCTACAGCAAGGAGCAGAAATAAGAGAACCTGGCTCTCTCAAATTGGATCGTTACATAAACTTAACTTTCCTCTGATTGTGAGCAGCATGCTATTTGAAAAAATAGCATTGTAGGACACAACAAAATTAGTAATAATTACTAGTACTCACTAAGGCCGCAAACTGGACGCTCAGTAGGTCAAGCAGGTCATGCTCCTGTTCGAGGATGTCGACAGAACGGTGCAATGTGGGGCGCTCTACTCACACCAATCAGTGCAAGCGGGGGGGGCTGAGCACAATTCGTGGAGTTTGCTGAGTTTTTTTGGTCACTGCAGAATTCCAAATAGCAGAACTCTATGAGCTTCGCCCATCCCTAGTTTTAAGTAAGGATAGCACCAAGAAGCAAAAGCACCATTGGGGGATACCTGGTCGTGCTGGGCTGGGCCAAAGTCAAAAGTTGTGGCCAACCGTGATGGAGCTCAGACTGATGTGGATCTACGTCAAAGATTTGTCATGTAGCTGCAGTGATGCGCCAGTTCCTAGATGCAACGGGGTTGCGCTGATATCGAGGATCCTGTGGACAAGCTTTTCGATGAGAAGGCTGGTTTCAAGGATGCATTGAGCAGTGAAGGAAATGCATTGGTTGCAATAAGCTGTGAAGCTGCAATGCAGAGTTTCGTCATCGCGGCTGAGTCTGAGGTCAATGAGATATGCAAGGAGCTTGCGCCGGCTAAAGTGTCTCATAGCAGCAGTTCAGAAGGCAATGTGTCGAACCCAAATACAACAATATGAGTCTTTTGCGACGGGTCCAATTTCTGTAGCAGCAATGCATTGGTTCTGCTCGAGGATGCACCGCTGAGCTGAGGAGATGCATTAATTCTGCTCGGGACGCGTCACTCCGCAGAAAGGATTATTGGTTCCCCTGGCAAGCACCTTTGTGGGTAGCCTCACAGATGGCCAGGTGCAGAAGTAGGGTGTTTGGAAGTCCTTTATGTCCCTGAGACATTAGATCAGGAATCTGGGTTCTCGTTCACGTGATGCAGGTCCAGTCCTTCTCCCCAGGCAGAGGGTATCAGGCAGCAGGTCAGCACAGCAAAGCAGGAGTCCAGCCGAGTGCAGTCCAGAAGTAGCACAGCAGTCCTTCTTCCTGCAGAGTATACACATGTCCAGAAGAGTAATCAAATAGTGATGTCTGAGGTCCAGTTCATAAACCCAGTGGTGCCTTTGAAGTGGAAGAGACTTCAGAGACATGTCTCAGAAGTGCACAGAGGACCTTTCCTTCCTGCCCTCGTTCCAGACTCAATACAGGGTAGTATGCAGCCCTTTGTTTTGGACAGAACACAACCGAATCAAGTGTAAGTGAGGCTGGGTCCAACTCTTCCCTTCTCTACTGCAAAGATGGCCCATCAAGTCACACCTAAACTCCCATGTTGTGACTGTCTCGGGGGAATAGACAAAACCCAGCTGTCACCCACCCAAGTATGTCATCAGAGACAGGCTGCAGGCACCAAATGGCTAAAGTAAGAAAATGTCAGCTTTCTAAAAGGGACATTTACAGAATTGCAATTTAAAATCTGACTTCAAAATGAATTAGGATTTTAAATTGTGATTCCAGATGCACTAAACCTCAAAGAATCATCTCTTCCTATTTGAAAGTTATGCTTATAAATAGAAATAAGGCAACGCCAATCTTATCCTATGGGAGAGCTAGGCCTTGCAGTAGTGAAATACAAATTTAAGGAGTTATCACTACCAGGCCATGTAAAACTTAAAAGCACATGCCCTGCTTTTTACATGCATTGCACCCTGCCCTCTGGTTTGTCCCGGGCCTACTCCAGATGTGACATGTATTGAAAAGGAAGGTTTGGGTCTGGCAAAAGGGTTTTTGCCAGGTTGACATGGCAGTGTAAAACTGCACTTACAGGCTCTGCAATGGCATGTCTGTGTATTGGTAAGAGGGCTGTTTAAGTGTGTGGCATAATCAGCGCTGCAGGCCACTAGCAGCATTTAATGTACAGGTCCTGGACACTTGTAGCACACTTTACTAGGGACTTATAAGTACATTGAATATGCCAATTGGGGATAAGCACAATCATGTTTAGAAGAGAGAGCACCATCACTTTAGCATTGGTTAGCAGTAAAGTGCACAGAGTCCTAATACCAGCAAAAGCAAGGTCCGAAAAAAGGAGGAGTCAGGCAAAAAGTTGGGGGGAAGACCACCTCAAGGCTGTCAAGTCTAATATCTTCCAAACATTACCTAACAATGGCACCTCAGCATTGTAAATCTAACCATACTAAGCAGCTCAATTTCCTTTTGAAAGAGTCTCAAATGATAGGGTTGTAGGTTTTTCTACAAGACCCTCTCCTTATGGGGTGTTCTTGTCTGTAATCAGACACATGAAAAATACCTCCACAACTGATAAGTATCCTTATGTTGCTTCTCATCCAAAGTTGTGTATATTGGTCTTAAATAATATGAATAAAAAACTAGAAAACTAGTGAGTTCTGAATATCCTCTACTTATTTGACAATTATTCTAAAAACCATGCACCTGTATCTTTTCCTACTTTTGCCAGATGGGCTAACACTATGGCCCTCAACCTGACATTGGCGGTACATCCTGCTTACCGCCACAGCTCACAGCATGGGAGGGGCAAGTCTTGGCAATCCTGCATCCTGAGGGACTGACCGGAGTAGCCAGAGGACTGGACACTGGTGAGTCAATATTTACTACTTATCACCCCCCAAACCTGCATGCCATCTCACACGCTCACACTCACTCCCATCACTCCACTCCATCCCACACACTGCACCTACACATATCACTAACCCCAATGCCAAGCCCTGCATGCTAAACCAATGCATTGACAGCCCTCCCAGCCCTGCATGGACGCCCATCACAAAAGCATGCACAGCATAGGAGAACTAACAATCCCACAATACATCACCATACACAAACAAAGGTGGCAGGGCAACAGCAACTATAGAGGGGAAGCTAGGGATGTACAATATGTCACAGACATGAAGTATAATATGTCACTTACATTACCACAGATGCCCCAGCCAATGTCAGCAGAGAGGAGGTGCCACAACTATACAGTCCCGCAACAGAAGATGCCCTCAGTGATGACAGTTACTCTGGACTTCTGGATCTGGATTAACTACCTGGCCCATCAGGGAGCACTGGTCAGTCGGTTACCCCAGCCTGCTCCCAGTCAACCACAGAGCCTCCTCCACCAGTATCCAACACCACAGCACCCACCCAGCGTCCCCACACCCCTGTCTCCAGTCCACGTCAATCAGCAGTGGGCCCACCTTTACAGGGACCCCAGTCCATACCTCGCCCCCAAGACAATCAGGGACCTGGGCACAGTGGCAGTGGGCACACCGTTCAGGGGACAAAGGTGTAGGGCAACAGGGAAACTGGGAGGACTGCAGTGTGCCATGGGGAGGACAGGCCCACGGAACCAACTCTCCAGGAGGCGCTCACCGAGATCCTGGGGCCCTACCAACAATCCCGGGACACGATGGGCCAGATCCTTACCAACATGCTGGAGGACAAGCAGCTGCAGGAGGAACACCATCAGAAGATCAGGGAGGACTTGCAGGCCATCAACACCACCATGGTCTCTGCAGCAGAGGTGCTGGCACCCAGGACTTTTCTCTGGCATCACCCCATTTCATTGCATCTTTCCCTCAATTATTTGCACTGCAATAAACACCCTTGAACACATATTGAGTGACACTTTTATGTGTTGAAAATGTGCATTTGTGGGAACAGTTACATCTGAGGCAAATGATCTGGACAGTGTGATAGCATACAAATAATGACCTGTAGCTGTCTGTAGTAAACACATCAGGACACCGTTGTCATATCACCAACATCTGCAAAATGACAAGCCATAGGTAACAGTAAGTTGAGATGCAAAGAAAGTGAATGCCTTCATGCTACAGCCACACAGATAAATCAATAGTTAGAGTAATGGTCAGTTCCATTGTCTCACCTGTGGGTCATTGAAAGTATTGATGTATAACTGATGTTCTGTTGTCCACATCCTTATCCTCTGCCTCCTCATCCTCACTGACCTTGAGGTCCACTGTTGCCACAGGGTCATCTCCAGTCTCCTCCTCCTGCAGAAAAGACACATGTCGTCTGAGGGCCAGGTTGTGCAACATGCAGCATGCCACTGCTATCTGGCAGACCTTCTCAGGTGAGTAGCACAGGTATTCACTTGTCAGATGCAGGCATCTGAACCTGGCCTTCAGGAGGCTGAAGGTCCTTTCGATTTTTCTGCTGGTTCGCCCATGTGCATCATTATAACGGTTCTCTGCCCCTGTCCTGGCATTCCTCACAGGGGTCTGGAGCCACAAGAGGTTTGGGTAGCCAGAGTCACCTGCAAGTATTGAGCGACAAACATTATCCTTACACAATGCTATGAGGATAACACCTGAAGGCATACACTGACATACAGTGGGTGGGGACTCTGGTTCACCTATTAGCCACACCCTGTGCCTCTGTAGTTGGGCCATCACATATGGCACATTTGTGTCAACACTATGGCGGTGCGCATGCTCTAGGGCCCGCCTGAAGCAAGACTCTGTGCATTTCAGTGCTCACCACCTAGTTCAGGAATTTGCGCATTCTGCACACATTGTGTGCTGTTTGCAGCCATCTAGGGCGGGGCACTTAGGGCGTGGCATCTTGGCGAGGCACTGTGAGCGGGGCACAAGTCTATTTAAGCGACCCCGCCCAATTCTCAGCGCTCACTATTCTGAGATCCTCATTGGGAAGCTAGGTCTCCTGTTTGATGCTCCTGCAGACTGCCTGGCATTTCCTTGTGTGCTGTGATTTCCGAATCCGCGTGCAGTGTACATTCGGGATGGTAAGGATGGTGGTTCTTACCTTCCCGCCATCCATTTTCTTATTTTGTAAAATTGTTTGAATGTCGTGCTCTTTCTTTTTGGAGGCATAGCTATCTCTGACAGTCATCTGTGGATTTGCAAGCCAAGTGTTATCGTTTTTGCTGTTACATTGTTTCTGCTTTATTGCGGTCTTGTTACTCTTTCAGCTTCTACACACGGAGTCGCTCTGTTGCGACAGAGATACTTTGTATAGCGCATGTTGTCAAAAAGAGGTTAAATGCTTTTGGTTCAATGCTGAGGAAAAGCCTTGAACACAATGGTATATAGTATTGTGAATTACGCGATTTAATGATATTACTTGAAATCACGTAAGTTGGAAACTTTTGAAATGTGAAGTAACATTTCTTTCAGTAAATCTTTCATTCGAGAAAACTTATGAAAGGTACTAACTCCAAGTTAACCTTCCTTTCTCGAAAATCCATGAAAGGTGTGACTATTTGACTATCATTCAGAGTAATTGGAGGATCCATGGTTGATAGCTCTCGAAGGATTCTATGATTGATATTTTGTTGTAGTATCTATGCTTCTTGTTTTCACAGGTCTCCCTCCCTGCTGTTCCCATCCCTATTTTCCCTTCCCCCCCCTTGGCCACTCTGAGACTCAGTGCTGTTATAGCTAGTTGAGTCGTAGCTGCCAGGAGGTGGGCCTATAATGACACGTACACCCTGAGGATTCGGTCTCGCTGACAATTTGAGATGCTGCTATTCCTCACAACGAAGGCGTCATGCACCGACCCAGGATACTTGCAGTGACGTGGTAGATGTACTGGTCCGCCAGGCACACTATTTGCACATTGAGTGAGTGGAAACTCTTCTGATTCCTGAACACCTGTTCATTCTGGCAAGGGGGGGAAAACGCAATATGTGTACCCCAATAATATTGGGTATATGTCCCATTGCATAGAATCCTGCCTTCACAGTGGCCAAATCATCCACCTGGGGGAAAGCAATGTACTTGCACATGTTTTTCACCGAGGCAGACAATACCCTTGCCAGCACGATTGAGAACATTGGCTGTGACATTCCTGCTGCCAAGCCCACTGTCACTTGGAAAGAACCAGTTGCCAGGAAATGGAGCACTGATAGAACCTGCAAAAGAGGGGGGGGGTCCTAGTGGGATGACGGATAGCTGATATCAGGTCAGGCTCCAATTGGGCACACAGCTCTGTGATTGTGGCCCTGTCCAGTCTATAGGTGAGTATTATGTGGCTGTCCTCCAGTGTAGCCAAGTCCACAAGGGGTCTGTACAAGGGGGTTTGTCTCCTCCTCCTACTAATCCACAGTGGTAGGTATCTAAGGGACACAAGAGTGAGTAGGCTGTCACATTTTGAACAATAGAACCACCACCTCAGTGTGCATACAGCAATAACGTGATGGGACAGTGGGAATGGCAATGTATGTGCACTTTTCAGCAATGACACAGTCATGACAAGATATGGCCTTTTTAAATACACCGTCATGACTTTTGGTCTGTGTAATGTTCCAGCAGCATTTCAATTTTTCTTGAATGACGTTCTTAGAGAGTACCTCGACATATTTGCCATAGTATACATCAATGACATTTTGATCTACTCAGACAATGAAAACGAACATGTCCAACATGTCAAGAAAATTCTTGCAGCCCTTCGAAAACACCATTTATATTGCAAACTAACCAAGTGTGAGTTTCATGTTACCACAGTTGAGTTTTTAGGGGTTATTCTTACCCCTCAAGGTATGGTGATGGCAGAAAAGAAAGTAAAATCCGCATCTGATTGGCCCACCCCAAAGACTGTTCGTGATGTACAATGTTTCCTGGGGTTTGCAAATTTTTACCAGAGGTTTATAAATCATTTCTCCCAGACAGTGGCTCCAATCACTAAGCTATTAAGAAAGAAAGAAAAGTTTGTATGGTCCCCAGAAGCTGACCAAGCCTTTTCTACTTTGAAGGAAGCTTTCTCTACTGCCCCAGTCTTGACTCATCCTGATGCGAATCGACCTTTCATAGTGGAAGCTGATGCTTCATATGTAGCAATAGGAGCCGTCTTATCGCAACGAAATAAAGACATTGGTCAACTCCATCCTGTAGCTTATATGTCTCGGAAGTTGAACAAAGCCGAACAGAACTATGTCATTGCTGAAAAAGAGCTTCTGGCGATTCGTCACGCCTTTAAAGAATGGAGACATCATTTGTTGGGTGCCAAATACACTGTCACAGTATATACTGATCATCGTAATCTTCAATTCATGAGTTCCGCCAGACTTTTGACTCCTCGGCAATTACGCTGGATGCTGTTTTTTGCCGAATTTGATTTTGTAGTAACCTTCCGGCCTGGTAAAGATAATCACAAAGCTGACACCTTGTCCCGCCAAGAGTCTACAGCGTTACCTGCATTTCAGGCCTCCAGAGCTATCATTGCTCCTGACAAGGTTCTATGTATCATAAAAACTGAAGATTTCTTTGAAGAAATTCGCAACTCTTTCACTGTTGAGAAATGGCAAACATGGGCCCAAGTAGACCCCAAAAGGTTAATCAAGCAAGGACTACCCTTTCACGACACTCGTTTGTTCGTACCCACTACCAAACTTCGCAAGATAGTGTTTCATTGGTTGCACGTTATACCTACGGCAGGTCATCCAGGTACTCCTCAAACTCTTGAACTGATACAACACTATTTTTGGTGGCCTACCCTAACAAAAGATGTAAAAGCAATGGTAAACAACTGCGAAGTCTGTGCTCGCACTAAAACAAGTCATTCAAAACCAAAAGGGTTGTTACATCCACTTCCAACCCCAAGTCGTCCATGGGAACACATTTCTTTAGACTTTATTACCGGTCTGCCAGTGGTTCAACAACATTCAGTAATTCTGGTGGTAGTAGATAGTCTCACGAAATATGGACATTTCATTGCCTGTAAGAAATTGCCCACTTCTAGTGAATTGGCAACTATTTTATTGAACAGAGTGGTTCGTTATCATGGACTGCCAAAAGTTATCCTCTCCGATCGGGGGTCGCAATTTGCCTCCAATTTCTGGAAGACATGGTGTAAAACACTCCAAGTGACATCTACACTATCTACTAGTCACCATCCTCAAACAGATGGTCAAACAGAGAGACTAAATCAGACTTTGAAACAATACCTACGTGCCTACGCTGAAAAGGCACTTCATTCTTGGACATCTATGCTCTGGTTAGCTGAGTTAGCCACAATAACTAATTCCACACTTCTATTGGCGTCACACCCTTTTTTGGTTTATTTGGCTATCATCCTGACACCTTGCCCATCACAATTCCTCAAGAAAGTTCTCTTACTCCAGCTGTGTCAGAAATCATTCAGCATTTGCCTCAAACCCAGAAACTGATTCAACAGCATTTAGAAAAAGCCAAACAAAAATACAAAAGGCATTATGACAAGAAACATTGTGAGGGACCACAATATCAACCAGGTGACAAAGTGTGGCTTTCCACAAAACATATAGATTTCAAGAAGAAGCACATGTTTAACCCCAAATTCATAGGTCCTTACACTGTCCTCCAGCAAATCAATCCGGTGACCTATAAACTACAATTGCCCAGATCCTTACGGATTCATCCAGTGTTCCACACTTCCCTTTTGAAGAAGGCATTCCTCATCTAGCGCCTGTTCTAGTACAAGGGGAAGAAGAATACAAAGTTAAGAAACTGTTGGATTCTAAACTGAGAGGGCGTAATCTATGGTAATTAATCTCATGGAAAGGTTATGGTCCTGAAAGTAACTCATGGGTTTCCGCATCTGATGTTCATGCTCCAGTACTTGTGAGACGCTTTCATCATCTTAATCCAGGCAAACCAGGCCCTGGAGCGCGTCTGGGAGATGGGAGTACTGTCAACACCAGGGCAGTGCGCGCTCTATTGGCGACTAGAATGCAAAAACCCAGCACTCTCAAAACAATGTAATTTATGCATTGTGCTGATATGTTGTTGTTTAACCTTTTGCATTGCAGAGTTTAATCCTGAAGACTTATTTTTAATGTGTTTACAAATACTGTTAATTTGCAATGTATTGCTGCAGGCTTTCAGAGTGTGTTAGAGTGTGGTCCCTTTCCAGGGCCTTCCAGAGACTTTCCCTGCAGCATGCCTGGGTGTGGTTTTGGGCTGGGCCAAGACTCTATAAAAAGGGAGTCAGCCCAGCTCCAAGTGCTCACTATTCAGAGGACCTGGTGCAGAGCAGCAGCTTCTTCCTGAGCTCCTGTCCCGGCGGCCTATTTGGGTCTTCCAGTCTTCTGCCCTTCATCCTTCATTGGTGATCATTGTTCCAGGCAGTAAGACGGTGGTTGGGCTGTCCCGACACCGTTATCGAGAATTTTTATATTCTTGGTTTAATTCCTTAATGAGTAACAGATTACTTGCACGCTACCATTTCTTGATATTTATATGGTAGTTTACAAATAGGCAAGACGCACGATTTGTTTCATAAAGGTTTGACTTTGTTATTCATTGCGTGCTACCATTTCTTGACATTTGCATGGTGGCTTAAGAATCGGCAAGACACGCGATTCGTTTTATGGTGTTTAAACATTGTTGTCCATTGCGCGCTACTATTTCTTGGTATTTACATGATGTCTTCCCAATTGGCAAGACGCGCAATTCGTTTCATGAGGATTTAACTTTGTTGTTCATTGCACGCTACCATTTTTTGACATTTACATGGTGGCTTAAGAATCGGCAAAAGAAGCGCGATTCGTTTCATTGTACTTTGATCTTGTTATTCATTGTGAGCCGTTATTTCTTGACATTTACATCGTGTTTTACGAATCGACAAGATGCGCGATTCGTTTAATGATGATTTGACTTTGATATTCATGGTGTGCTACCATTTCTTGGTATTTTACATGGTGACACTCAAATCGGCAAGACGCACAATTCTCTCCTCGAGTTTAATTAATGTTGTTTATTGTATGCCACTATTCTAAGATATTTATTATGTAATATTCGAGTTGACAAGTTATGTGATTTGTTTCCTGAATCCATATTGTGTTATTCATGGTGCACAATCCTTTTATGGTGTTTAATATATATATATATACCTACAATTGCCCGTTAGGGCGGAGACAACCGCTGGGCTGTTACGACAGCAGCTCTCGGGAGAATGGAGCAAGGCACTTTCATACTAAGCATGATAAACCTACTGTAAACTGGCCCAATTACAAAAGTAAAAGTCAACAACATAAGTTGCTGCACGTTCCCTGTTTGCAGAGGTACCAAACATGGATTTGTCTAACACTATGAATTGCAAGCTATACAGCACGGATAAACATAGTGATTTTTCACAGAGTTCTGTTTTTCAGGACTATTCTCACACTCCTAACATGCCTAAGTCAGGGAAGAAAATAATCATGCCCAAAATGGGACCTACTGACAATACCGTGTGATACACGTGGATTTGGTGTTCTTGACTTTGAGTAATACTATTAAGCTGCTCAAGCTCACTATGTGCTGTATTGTGAATACCCCCTACACTAGAACAGGCACTCATAAATATTTAAATAGTCTGTAAACAGATAGGTCTCCTGTTTGAAGACCAGGAATTAATATAATTAGAACGGTTTTAAGGAACTGAGAGGAGGATTTACAGAAAGTGGCACTGCACCAAGTGCAGCACTACTTTTCCTGTGTTGTACGACGGAACACCGACTTCCAAAACAACTAGTGCCTTAACAACGAGGTCAGAACACCGACCTCGTTGTTACTACTAATGATTTTACCACGAATGCCTTAACAACGATTTTCGTTGTAAAGACATTCCTGATAAAAGCATTACTAATAGGCACCATTGACCCTAGTTCCCTCACCCAACCCCCCCAACCCCACCCCAAAACCTAAAACCCCCTGACCCCCCACCCCCTCCCCAAAACCAAAAACGAGTGTATGTCTAACAGGTATCCCTCGAATATTTTCAGGTGACTCTGGTTACCCCAACCTCTCATGGCTACTGACCCCAGTGAGGAATGCCAGGACAAGGGCAGAGGAACGTTACAATGAGGCACATGGGCGAACAAGGAGGATAATTGACTGTTAAAAGTATTGGACTTGGCCCTCTCTGCAGAGTCACTCCCAAACTGTTTGGCTTTTCCCCTCTTGTTTTGCTGAGTTCATTTTTGTTGGTCTTATAACTCTGTACAATTTGCCACTGCTAACCAGTGTTAAAGTGTTTATGCTATCACCTTTGAATACGGTAAGATTTGTCAGCACCCAATTGCCACATTTAGTTACTTATAGGTCCCTAGAAAAGTGGAACTACTTGTACCCAGGGCTTGTAACTTAAATTCTACTAATGGGCCTGCAGCCCTTATTGTGCTACCCACTTAAGTAGTGTTTTTAACCATGTCTCAGGCCGGCCAGTACAGCATGTGTACAGCATTAAAATGCAAAATAAATATTTTGCCAAGCCTAAGCCCTCTTTCTATTATATACAAGTCACCATTGAGACAGCCCCTAAATATCCCAAGACCATGGTGCTTTGTATTGAAAACTTTGAACATGTACTTTTAAGTTTTACATGTTCTGGTATTGAAACCTCACAACTGTAAAGCCTACCCCTTCCATAGGATAACAATGTTTTACCTGATTACTTTTAATAAATGAAAACATTGTTTGGGAGCAGGTACAAACTTGCCCCCCCCCCCTCCCATGAAATAACATCTCTCCACACCTCAACAATCTCAACTGGCCCCCAGTCCAGGAAAGATGTAAGTTAAAGCTACTCACCCATGTTCACAAAGCTCTCCACAACACTGGAACAGCGTACCTTAACCATTGCCTCAAATTCTACCAACCTACCAGATACCTTCGAACCTTCGAACTGCGTCTTAGGCAAGAGCACAACTCCCTTGCATTAAGAAGGCCAGAAGCGGATGACACTCCTTCTCACGCCTCACAGCCAATTCCTGGAATTACCTCCCACAATACCTCGGAACCTCACCCTCTCTCATGGACTTTCAAAGGAACCTCGAGACCAGGCTCTTCTAGATGAAACAGGCATGATCTTCCCCCCCTTTGATGCCTACTTTACTCAGGAGCTGGATACCCTCATGGGTGATTAATCACGCTCTACAAATCCACATAACATAACATAAGAACAGACAGAGTGGAAAATGCCAAAGACAGAGCTCTTTGGGACAACATCCATCTAGTAGAAATTCCAGAGGGAATCGAAGGATTACATCTTGAAAATTCTTCATTCATTATCTTTGCTCCAGGACCTGTGCCACAGCCACATCCTCATGATTCATGATTGAGAGAGCACACAACACATTTACCCAGAAATCACCCCCAGGTGCTACACCAAAGTCCCAAATTTCACTGAAACTCCAATGATGCAGACAACATACTAACTGCAGCGTGAACCAAAGTCACACAGATGTACACATCTTCATGTATTCTTCTCTTTCTAGATTATACCAAACATATGCAGCAGTTGCAAACTTATTTGAAGGGGATAAAACAAAAGTTATGTGCCATAAACATAGACTATATGCTCCTGTATCCCACTATCATGAAGGTAATCCTACATGGTAATTCTCACTTCTTCGAACCCCGGAGTTAGTTCGGGACTGGATATTAAAAAAAGAGAGATCTGACTGCTGAGCCCAGACTGTCAAGAGCCCACTGACCCTCTCAGGAACAGTTGGGGCTCTGATCAAAAGAAAGGCTCCATTGCAACAAGTGCACAATATGTATAAGAAGTGGCCAAACACTAGGTCCCAAAACTCAACCTCTCTTCCCAACTCAGACTCTTCTGCTCAGGGCTCCATAAACCACACCATAACACTCTTTGCTAATGAAGCAAAGCAGTGGCTTGTTGGCTGCAGTGCAGGTGGCATTTTCATGTACCCCCTGAATGCTTCCTGATATGGGCTTTAGGCAAGAGGTGTGGATGAATGTGTGGAGCTGGTAGGATCCAGGTCTGAAACCAGAAAATGGTAAGTGCAGTTTTCGACCATTAGAAGGAAGCCTCAGCTGACAATCTACACTGGAGATTATGCTAGACTTTAGTCCTGGATTGTGAAACAATTTGAGAAGATGTCTTAAAACTAGTAGGCTGTCACCCCCTGCTTGTTTTTCTTTCCCCATTCTTTTTCTTCCCTTCTCAAATTATATTACAAAGATCATGTGTATTGTATAGCCCACAACTCACCCAGGAATGTATTCTGAGGCTGAAGTAGGAATTGTAAGGGCCAGGCCAGGGTTGGGGCTACAAAAAGAGCCAGGCCTTCAGTTTCTTGTGTAATTCAGTAAATGAGGAGGCAGCTCTGATATGCGGGGGTAAGAGGTTCCAGGCTTTAGGAACAAGGTAGAAAACACACCTGCTGGATATGGTTTCGCTCATGTGGGGGCAGGGTGAGTAGGAGTCCAGTGAGTGGAGGTGTCTGGTAAGTTTGTGGACATTTATGTGGTTGTTGAGGTACATGGGGCCAATGTTCCATAAGGCTTTGTAGGTATTTGTGAGGAGTTGCAATAGTGCACTTTCGAGGACTGGAGCTAGAGGAGCTTTCTGAGGTGCAGGATGATGTTAGTATGGTGTGGAAGTTTGACTTTGAACCTGGCCACTGAGTTTTATATGATTTTGAGTTGTATGGTAAGTTGAGCATTGATTCCAGCACAGAGTGCATTGTCACAGTCCAGCTTGCTGGTGTTGAAAGCTTTACTGAGTGTTCTGCAAGTGTTAGTGGAAAATCATTTGAAGATCTTCTTGAGCATGTGGAAGTAGGAGATGGATGCTGCATTCACAGTGGTCATGGTGAGTTGCTTGTTGATTACTATTCTGATGTTCTTTCTGTAGGGTGCCAGAGAAGATGCGGATTCAAGTTTTGCAGGCCATCAAGTAGGACCCAGAGTGAGGAGTCTTTGCCAAACATTACTGCTTCCTTCTTGTCTGTGTTGAGCTTGAAACAGTTGGTTTTCATTCATTTGGTGTTTTGTAGGAGAGAACGATTATTGTTACCATAGGATCTGATGTTGATTCCATGGGCATGAATGAAGCTGGTGTGTGGGGTCATGCAGGCATTGTACAGCATGGGGCTGAGGAGGATCTTTGTGGAATTTTGTAGATTAGGTTGACAGAGTCATAGGTGAAGAGACCAGGCTGACCGATTGGGTGCGGCTTGGCAGGTCGTTGGATGCCTGCCTCATGTAGATGGATGTGGTGAAAGAGGGTATTGGATGTTGAGGAAATTTCCAGTTGGATGAAGGCTTCTGTGTCACCTCTGCCCATAATCACTCATAGGTCGTCCATAACTGTGATGGGGTAGCCTTTGTACTGTGGTTGAGTCTGAATCCGGATTAAGTGATATTGATAACGTAGTTGTCATTGAGGTGGGTGGCTAGGCATTTGAATATCATCTTTTCATGATTTTTGCTGGGTAGGTTAGAAGGAGATAGGCAGATAATTGGCCAGCATCTTGGGGTCTGCTGAGGATTTCTTGAGGTGGGGTAGTACTGTTGCAAGTTTCCAGCTATCCGGGTAGGTGACTGTTATGACTGAGTCATTCAGGATCAGGTTGAGGGTTACGCTGATGGGTTCCAGTCGTTTGATGAATAAGTGGTGAGGCCAAAGGTTCCCTTTGATGGAGACTCACTGAGGGGAGGGACTATGTGTGCTTTGGGGTGTATGGACTGCATGGTTGTTGCGGTTCCTTGAGTGATAGAGAGGAGCCAGGTGGTCAGGGTGGTCCTCTGGGTGTGCTTGAGATGGTCAGGAGGTTTGCGAGGGTGTAAGAGACTGGTTGGTGCTCAAAGTTGTAATGGTTGCTGGCAATTTTGTTTGCTGAAGAATAGGGACAGGTGGATGCATAGATCCTGAGAGGGGTTACAAGGTGAAGTCTTTGATTATGACAAATATTTCCTTGGCCCTGTCGGTGCTGCTTTTGATGTGCTTGGTGAGCATAGAGTATTTGTTGGCTCTGATTTGCCGATGATAGTTTCTGTGGGTGGATTTGTAGGTGCTCTTGCCACAGTTGTCATGGTTTTGTCTCGTCTGCATTTAAGTTGCTTGCAGTGGCGTTTGGTGCACCTAAGCTCTTCACTGTAACAGCCTGCTTGTGATCTGCCTCGTATGGCTTTGGTTGCTTTGCAAGGAACCAAGGTGGCACAAAGGGGCAATGCAAGTTCAAGCAGCCACGTCAATGGTGATATCATAAGTAAAATATTCAAAGTTGTCACTTATGAAGCCATCAGTGCTAACGTGTGATGACCTGATGATTCACAAGGCAAGGCAAGATGATAATTATTTTAACTGTGTTTTTTTCAGTGAACATATATAGGGAAGTTGTGGAAATAAAAATTCACACCTTATAAACATCACATAATTGAATTTGTCTACAATAGTGTATTAAAGCTATTTATTATGGACATCCACTTATCCACTTGTGGATAATCTATTGTAAACAGAAGGTTTAGCCATTATCACACATTTTAGAAATTGTCCCTGGCTTTTAGCCTTACCCTAGTTTCAGACATACTTTTGCAACCCACATTAGGTACACTCAGCTTTTAACTTATTTAACAGGGAGTAATATTTGCACCCTGTGTTTTAGTGATTTGTAAATGGTGCACCAAATAACCTTCTTCATGCACAATTATGCTTGCCTCTAGGGCTGATGTTTTTTCCATGCTGTGGACCCCATCTCAGTAACGATATGCTGCATATGACTATGATGTTATCAGTGATGTGATCAATGATGTTATCAGAACCACTTTCAGAGACCCACGGGGCAAGTAGGGGCTACTGAGCCTAATAGTTGTGATTAAAGTCTTTTGTTCCTGGTGTCCTGGGGCCCAACCTACAATATAGGTATCCCCGTACCAGCACCACCCTCCCAGCAGCCCCTCAGCGTGTTTCTTGTGCCCGCTCACCCAGGAGGGTGGGCATCTCCTCTGCCCCAGGCACCTCAAGCCCTGCCCCAGTCAGCCCTGCTGTCCTCAGTGAGGAGGCTGTTGACCTCCTGAGATCCCTCACTTTTGGGCAGTCAACCATACTGAATGCCATCCAGAGTGTCGAAAGGCATTTGAAACAAACAAATGCATACCTGGAGGGCATTCACTCTGGCGTGGCGGCCCAACAGAGAGCATTTCAGGCTCTGACCTCCGCACTGATGGCAGCCATTGTCCCTGTCTCCAGCCTTCCCCCCCCCAACTTACTCTACCCAGTCCCAATCCCCTCAACCCCAGCCTATCCCAAGCACACCTTCAGACCAGCATTCACCCAAATCAACACACAGAAGTGGCTCAGGCAAACATAAGCACCACACTTCATCTCACAGGCACTCACACAAGCACCATCCCCATTCAGACACACCAACATCCACTGCCTCCACTGTGTCCTCCTCCTCTTCCTCGTCCACCCCCCTCCCAGTAGCGTCTACACTTACACCTGCATGTACTACATCCTAATCCACCACCTCCATCACCAGCACACCTATCACCACACGCCCCTCACTGGCAGTCACCACCCCCACATCCATGCACATGTCCCCTGTGTCCTCTCCCACTGTGTCTGTGACCCCTCCTCCCAAAGTACACAAACGCAAGCGCACACCCACCCAACAGCCATCCACCCTACAACAGCATCCAGCTCATGCACCTGCACCCAAACACAGCAGACTGTCAGAGTCACTAGATCCTCGGGTCTGTGCACTTTCCCAATACATCCAGCACTGAACAGCTCCAAGACTCTGATAGTTAAATCACAGAGGCTGGGAGAGTTCAAGAGGGAAGAGGGGATTAGGAAGGGAACAGCTGGGAAGGAGGCATGTAGTAAGAAAAAGGTTAGAACACACAATATGAAAATTATATCTCCTGAAATCAATACTAGACTATTATTCTAAGCCTAGTCATTCTGAAAACATGAACAATCGAAGAATTAAGTTTAAAATAACAAAGTTTCAAGATGGCCGGATACCTGTAAGGGAATCAAGATGAATTAAATGAAAACTTTCTTATTCTTATTCAAGTACTTTCCTTTACATGAGAATCAGAAAAACATTTTGACTACATTTTAAACCAGTCGTATAAATCCTGTTTTGAGAATGCATACAAGGACCATACAATATTGCATCTAGAAACTCTGGCCTTTTGTGTACTCTTAAAATGTTTCAACACAAATTGCTCATTTTGCAGATATATATATCTCGAGATGTTCAGTGCTTCCTAGGTTTTGCAAACTTCTATTGCAGGTTCTAAATCATTTCTCTCAGACAGTGGCGCCCATCACCAAGTTGTTGAGAAAGAAAGAACCATTTCTGTGGTCCCCTGAAGCTGACCGGGCCTTTTCAACCTTAAAGAAAGCTTTCTCCACTGCCCCAGTCTTGACTCATCCGGACGTTGAGCGTCTCTTCATAGTGGAAGCAGATGCTTCAGATGTAGCTATTGGTGCAGTGTTATCACAACGCAGTAAAGATACTGGTCAACTACATCCTGTAGCCTACATGTCTCGAAAGCTGAATGAAGCAGAACAAAATTATGTTATTGCTGAGAAAGAGCTTCTGGCAATCCGTGATGCCTTCAAAGAATCGAGACACCATTTGCTAGGTGCCAAATACACTATCACAGTATATACAGATCACTGCAATCTCCAGTTCATGAGTTCAGCTAGACTTTTAACTCCTCGGCAACTCCGATGGATGCTGTTTTTTGCAGAGTTTGATTTTGTGGTAACATTCCGCCCAGGAAAGGATAATCGCAAAGCAGACGCTTTGTCCCATCAAAATTCCACTATGTTACCCGCGATTCAGTCTCCTAGCTCTATCATTGCTCCAGATAAAGTTCTTTGCATCATAAAAAACAAATACTTTTTTGAGGAAATCCGTAATTCCTTCACCATTGAGAAATGGCAGAAATGGGCTCAAGCAGATCCCAAAAGTTCAATCAAACAAGGACTACCTTTCCACGATGCCCGTTTATTTGTTCCAACTAACAAGTTGCGTAAGTTGGTATTTCATTGCTTGCATGTTATACCTACGGCAGGTCATCCAGGTATTCCTAAAACTCTTGAATTAGTTCAACGTTAGTTTTGGTGGTCTACTTTGATAAAAGACTTCAAACATGTGATAGCTAACTGTGAAGTTTGTGCTTGCATCAAGTCAAGTCATTCAAAGCCAAGAGGTTTGTTACATCCTCTCCCAACTCCACTTCGACCTTGGGAGCACATCTCATTAGACTTTATTACTGGTCTACCCATGGTTCAACATCACTCAGTAATCCTTGTGGTGGTAGATAGTCTCACGAAATATGCACATTTCATTGCTTGCAAGAAATTGCCCACCTCCAGTGAATTGGCAACAATCCTTTTAAATCGAGTGGTCCGATATCACGGATTACCAAAAATGATCCTCTCCGATCGAGGATCACATTTTGCCTCTAACTTCTGGAAGACGTGGTGCAAAACCCTTCAAATCACTTCCACACTGTCTACCAGTCATCATCCTCAAACGGATGGCCAAACGGAGCGATTAAATCAGCTTTGAAACAATACCTACGTGCTTATGCGGAAAAAGCACTTCATTCTTGGACATCGATGTTTTGGGTAGCTGAACTGGTCTATAATAACTCATATCACGCTTCCATTGGTGTCACTCCCTTTTTTGGTCTGTTTGGCTATCATCCTGCTACCCTGCCAATCACGATTCCATAAGAAAGTACACTTACACCAGCCGTATCAGAAGCGGTTCAACAACTCCATGAAACTCAGAAACAAATCCAGCAACACCTAGATAAAGCTAAACAAACGTATAAAAGACACTATGACAAGAAACATTGTGAAGGACCCCAATATAAGCCAGGTGATAGAGTGTGGCTTTACACACGTTATATTGACTTCAAGATAAAGCATATGTTTAATCCCAAGTTCATAGGTCCTTACACGATTCTTCAACAAATGAATCCAGTGACCTACAAACTGCAGTTACCAAGGTCACTACGTATTCATCCAGTATTTCATACTTCACTCCTGAAAAGAGCTGTCCAAAAAGTCCGCTCCCAACCAGCTCCAATTCTAGTATAGGGAGAATTGGAATACAAAGTTAAACAGGTGCTGGATTCAAAATTTAGAGGTCGTAACCTCTGGTACCTAATATCCTGGAAAGGTTACGGTCCTGAGAGCAACTCAAGGGTCTCTGCATCTGACATTCATGCTCCACGACTAGTGAGGCGTTTTCATCGCCTACATCCAGGCAAACCAGGCCCTAGAGCACGTTTGGGAGGGGGGAGTACTGTCAACATAAGGACAGTGCGCGCTCTACGGGTGACGTAAATGCAAAAACCCAGTCCTTATGCAGAAGCATATGTCATGCATCATGTTTCTATGCAATATGTTAACCTTTTGCATTGCAGAACTTTCACTTTGAAAAGTCATTAATGATGTTTGTAATTCATTGTTCATTTGCAAGGCTTGTTTGCAGGACTACAGGGTGTGGTCCTTTGTTCTAAGACTTTCTAGAAGGTTTTCTTGCAGCATGGTTGGGTGTGGTTCATGGACGGGGATTGGGTCTATATAATCTAGCCAGCCCAGCTCCACGTGCTCACTATTCAGAGGTCCCGGTACAGAGCAGCAGCATTTTCCAGAGCTCCTGTCCCGGAGGCCTAACCAGTCACTTCCAGGCCTGCTCTTGCTTATTTGGTGATCTTCAGGCAGGGCGGTAAGGCGGAGGTCGGGTTAGGCCCCCGACTCCGTTTTCCAGTAACGTTCGAGTTTTGGGCCTAAACTTGAAATCGCATGTACACATTTGCATTGTGAATTCCGAATCGGCAACAGTGTGCGTGATTCTTTCCAGGCATTTCTTTCTTGACATTCAAATCGGCAATGTGCGCGATCATTTCATGGCATTGGCATTGTGAAATCCGAATCAGCAACAGTGTGCACGATTCTTTCCAGGCATTTATTTCTTGGCCTTCAGATCGGCAGTGTGCGCGATCATTTCATGGTCTTTGAATCGTGAATTCCGAATCGGCAAAGAGCATAATATTCCCTGAACATTTAAGTCTTGAAACTCTCAATCAGAAAGTGACGTAGAAGTGTTATTCATGGTATTTGTACAGTTCATTCATGTAGAGAAAAAAACATGTGCTCTTTGATTCTTGCTACAATGCAGAGAGTATTCTAAGAAGTATTTTGGAAAGAGTTTATTGTTCAAAATATAATATGCTAATTCTGGAATGTTCATGTGAAAACCTTGCATAACCCTTTCATGATTTCCAGGTACCTAGATTCTTAAGACCTAGTTATAGTGAAGCCTTAGGCCATTCATGTTTTCAGCATAAGTGTTTTATTTTAAACAAAACTTATTGAAAGCCATTGTGATTAATCTTGCAATTGTGTTGTTTAACTCTTGCTTCCACAGGTTTCCTTCCCGCTGTTTCCAACCCAAAACCCATTCCCCCACTTGGCCAATCTTTAACTCTGCGCTATATAACTAGTGGAGTTTGGAGCTGCCAAGAGGTGGACATGTTGGGAACATGAGCAAGCCCCGAGGATCTGGTCTCCTTGACACCCTCCTGTCTCCGTCGTGGTGTTCCCCTCACCCTCCGTCCCTCACTGTCGGTGGATTCAGCCCCCAGGCCCATGTGGGATGCAGCTCCCTCCATCACCGGTGCCTCTGCTCCTCCGCCAGATGATGCTAATGCTCACCCCCATCTCTCCACCACCTCACATATACCCCACCATCACAACCCACACATCCCAATACCAAGCCCTGCATGCAATGACAATGCATGGACACCCATCACAGACCTGCATGGACACCCATCACCACAGCATGCCCACTAGTGACCATCACTTAGCCAACCGAATCACAACTCACACAATCCAAAGCTCCCTTGCCAATAACAACCATAGAGAGAAACATACCCATGCACAAGATGGCACACGCAGATTCAATAGCACTGCATTTCATCCCCACAGGACCCCCACTCTACGTCACCGGAGAGGAGGTGCCACCAACATCCAGTCCCCTCCCCCCCCCAGAAGAAGCCCATAGTGATGACAGCAGCTCTGCATGCCTGGATCAGGATGACCAACCTGGCCCATCAGGGACCTCTGGACAGTCAGTTACCCTGCCACAGTCCCATAGCACCACAGAGGGGGTCATTACAACCCTAGCGGTCCAAGACCGCCAGGGCTGTTATGACAGAAGCACCGCCAACAGGCTGGTGGTGCTTCCCAGTAATCTACCAGGGCAGCGCTGCTAGCAGCGCTGCCCAGGGGATTACGAGTCCCCCTACTGCCAGCCTTTTCCTGGCGGTTTGAACCGCCAGCAAAAGGCGGGCGGTACGGGAGTCACGGGGCCCCTGAGGGCCCCTGCACTGCCCATGCCACTGGCATGGGCAGTGCAGGGGCCCCCTGACAGGGCCCCGTGCAGCTTTTCACTGTCTGCTATGGAGACAGTGAAAAGCGTGACAGGTGCAACTGCACCCGTCACACGGCCGCAACACCGCCGGGTCCATTTGGAGCCGGCTCCTGTGTTGCGGCCGAGATCCCCGTTGGGCCGGCAGTCATACAAAGATGGAGAAGGCCACCAGATTTCATTATATGATAACTTGAAGGCCACCAGATTTCATTATATGATAACTTGAAGGATATAAGACACTATGGGGGTCATTACAACCCTGGCGGACGGTGTTAAAGGTGCGATAATACCGCAAACAGGCCGGGGGACAAAAAAAGGGACTCATGACCCTGGCAGAAACCGCCAGCAAAGACAGCGACTTTAACACACCGCCCGCCACGGCGGTACAGACAAGCAGCGCGGCGGTTACCGCCAACAGACAGGTGGGAGACAATGTACCGCCCACACTATTACAACCCGCCAATCCGCCACCTTTTCCGGGGCGGATGCACCGCGGATAAAAACACGGCGGAAACAGCTTTTGCTATGGGAAAACGCTCACCTGAACACATCCCACGAGGAAGGAGGACACCATGGAGCCCGAATTACAAATCCTACCTGCCCTTGTTTTTCTGCTCCTTTACGACCAACAGCTACGTAGGCGCAGAAGATACCGGTGAGTACTGCACCTACGACACGGGGGAGGCAAAAGTTAGGAGGACACCCACCAAACACCCCCACCCTCGCATATCACAACATACACACCAATTCAGTCACAAAAATCACAGTAACAACGCACAATCCCCCCGGAAGAATGCAAAGACAATGCAAAATTCGGGCAACCATTGTAAGGTGCCAATATACATGTCACACAAAAATATACAGATATACATATCTCAAAATCACTCTTATTTACACATACAATCCGAGAAGTAGTGCAGATATGTACACAACAATGTCCGTGCACCAACAGTCCAAAAATGCATGGGCGAGGCCCACAATAGATACCTGACCAAAATCGGAGAGAACACTGCCGGGGCATCAGATAAAAACACTACAGGCACCTCAGGGGGAAGGGAAGGGGGGGCACCTCAGCCAGATGAATGCGAAGCTAGATCCACGACAGGGCTCCATGCCCATTGATGTATCCTGGGGAGTGCAAAGCCACAGTCTCTCAAGTCTCTACAGTGGGTGGGTTGCCCACTGTGCCATCCTGGGGAGTGCATATCCACAGTCTCTCAAGTCACTACAGTGGGTGGTTTTCCCACTGAGCAATCCTGGGGAGTACAAAGCCACAGTCTCTCAAGTCACTACAGTGGGTGGTTTGCCCACTGTGCCATCCTGGGGAGTGCAAAGCCACAGTCTCTCAAGTAGATGCAGGTCTCGACTGGTTGTGGAGGGGGACTGCTGCCCAGACTGGATGAGTCTCCACGTGAAAGTACCTGTCCTGTCACTGTCCCAGCTGCACATGGGATACGGATGCCTGATGTGGCGGTCCATTCATTCCTACACGGTGCATGCCCTGTTCAGCGGTGCTTTGCCATGGCGGTCTTTGCCCTGTTCAGCGGTGCGTTCACATGGCGTTTCAGTACTGTTCAGCGGTGCTTTGCCATGGCGGTCTTTGCCCTGTTCAGCCGTGCTTTGCCATGGCGGTCTTTGCCCTGTTCAGCGGTGCTTTGACATGGCGGTCTTTGCCCTGTTCAGCGGTGCTTTGCCATGGCGGTGTGTGCCCTGTTCAGCGGTGCTTTGATATGGCGGTTCTGATACGGACATTGGTGTGTGGCATGACAATCTCTACAATGGGCATTGGTGTGTGGCATGACGTTCCATCATTACCCAGCGGGGCTGTGGCATCCTGGCCCCTCCTGGGCTGTGACTCCGGCGGTGGTCTCTGGACCAGTGACGATACTTGTGCCCTCCTGGGCTGTGACTGTGGGGGTGGTTTCTGGACCAGTGACAACGGTGCTGGCGGTTGTGTCTGGACCGCCGGATATGATGGCGCACTTATCCGCCGTGACACTCACAACAGGCTGGGCAGACTTCCTCTGGACCTTCCCCACCTTTGTTGGAGTTACAGCTGACTCACCAATCGCCTTCGATCCCATGTCACTTGTTGTCCCACCAGGAGTCTTAAGATGGTCCTGTTGGCCACTCTCCATTTTCAGAGCCTTTACAGGGGGTGGGCTGCCAGTGCCTTGGCTCCGGGTCCTACTGCCTGCCCTGGTGGCCGGTGCACTCCAAAAACCTTGAACACGCACCACTGGTACTGGAGGCTTTTTGGCTGAGGCGCTACGACGGGACTGATGAATTGGAGGGGGGGGTGGGGGCAAAAAGGTCAATTTGACAGAGGGACAGTTTCTGATGGACACTGGGATGGGTAGCTGGAGGGGGTCTGGGAGTGGAGGAAGAGGAGGTGGTTGTAGGAGGTCTCACTTTAGCTGTTTTGGGTGCAGGTGCAGGTACTGGAGGCTGTCGTGAGGTGGATGGATGTTGGGTGAGTGATTGCCGGCGTTTGTGTACTTTGGAAGGGGGCGTCACAGACACATTGGGAGAGGACACAGGGGACGTGTAAATGGCTGTGGAGGTGGTGAGTGCAGGTGAGCGGCTTGTGGTGGCGGGTGTCCTGGTGCGAGTCCTAGTGCCTGTAGATGTGGTGCATGCAGGTGTGTGTGTAGACGAGACTGGGACGGAGGAGGGAGAAGAGGAAGAGGGGGACACAGTGGAGACAGTGGATGTTGCTGTGTCTGTATGTGGGTGAGGCTTGCGTGAGTACCTGTGGTGTGTGTGGTGCCTATGTTTGCTTGAGCTACTTGTGTGTGTTGACTTGTGTGCATACTGGTGTGTAGGTGTGCTTGGGATGGGCTGGAGTACAGGAGATTGGGTCTGGGTGGAGGAAGTTGGAGGGGGGAGGCTAGACACAGGGACAATGGCTGCCATCAGTGCTGAGGCCAGAGATTGCAGGGTTCGCTGAAGGACAGCCTGACCAGAATGAATGCCCTCCAGGAATGCATTACCGTGTTGCAACTCTCGTTCTACAACCAGGATGGCATTCACAATGGCAGACTGCCCAACAGTGAGTGACCTGAGGAGGTCAATGGCCTCCTCACTGAGGGCAGCAGGGGTGACTGGGGCAGGGCCTGAGGTGCCTGGGGTGAAGGTGATGCCCCCCCTCCTGGGTGCTCAGGCACGGGGTGAACGCTGAGGGGCTGCTGGGAGGGCGGTGCTGGTAGGGGAGGTGACGGCTGTACCTGTAGAGGTGGGGGGCACAGATGGTGCCGCCACCACAAGGGAGCCCCCATCGGCGAACGAGTCTGTGTCGCTGCTTGGTGATCCGGTGGCCGACGTGAAGCTCCCCTCGCCCTCCGTCCCACTAGTGCATTCAGAGTCCGTAGTGTGGCCCTCCATGGCCATGTGGGATGCAGCTCCCTCATTCTCTGGTGCCACTGTACCTCCGCCTGTTGATGCTGATGTACAAAAGGACAGGGGGAGCAGAAAAAGGGGGGAGACAGAAGAAAGAGAGTTTTAGTGCATGGATTACCGATACCGTTGGCGGACAAGACAGACGCAGTAGCCCCCTGCATTACGCCGTGCTCCTGACCTCTGCACATGCAATTTCTGGGACATGGCCTACATGGCAATGGTGGGAATCTGCGCACATGGATGGCACAGGGACAACTATACCTCAACTTGGCACTCTGCTGAGGTGGGGTTGAGTGCCACATGGCCTACATTACGGAGGGGCCTTGCCTACCTAACTCGCCCTGGCCTAGGGACACCCACAGCCCACCTCCCCCACCCAGACCACTCCACTGCACGCAAAGTCCGCTGAATTAGGTTGTACTCACCCCCTTGTGGCTGTGATTTCCTCAAGCGCCCATCCAACTCTGGGTAGGCCACCGCCAGGATCCGGAACATCAGGGGGGTCATGGTGCGACGGGCACCCCTCCCACGTTGGGAGGCCATCCCCAGCTGAGCCTCCGCCATCTTCTTGCTGCAGCGACGAATGTCCTCCCATCTCTTACGGCAGTGGGTACCCTGTCTCTGGTGGGCCCCCAGGGTCCGGACCTCCTTGGCGATGGCACGCCAAATGTCCCTCTTCTGGTGGGCGCTGACCTACATGACATGCACAAGGAAAGAGGAACAGTCATTACCAACTGCACCGTCAATGTGAGTGGCCCCCTCCCTACTCTGGCCATGTGGCCCATTCATTCCCATGCATAACTGTTCTATGTACTCTGCCCCCTTCCCTCTTCCACCTAGCCCTCTCCACCCAGGCCTAGCCCATACAACGTGCTCCCTGTGTACTAACCTGTTGGTCTGGAGGACGTAGAGTAGCGTGTACTGGGGGAGGACCCCATCCACAAGTTTCTCCAACTCCTGTGCAGTGAAGGCAGGGGCCGTTTCCCCAGACGCAGCAGCCATCGTCGCTTCCAGACCGAGGTCACAGCAGCACTAGCAGTGTAGGTCCTCTCCTGTCGAAGGTCAGGTATCTAGTGAGTGAACAGATAGAAAATGGCGTTGACGTCCGTGGCGGTGACGTCCGCGGCGGTGCGCATCATCACCGCCGGCGCACCTGTTCATTGGCTCCTGGGACCCATAGGGTCCAATGTTAACCAATGCAGCATTGCGCAGCGGTCTACGACCGCCTACCGCGACGGTGTGCAACGCCAGCGCAGTTACCCCACAATCCCATTGTCCCAGTTTAGAGGTCAGGCAGCTGCCATTTCAGGGGCACACATGGCTTCATTCACTACTGCGTCACGCATAGCTAGGCCTATACTCAACACACATACAGGAAGGCTTTTTTGTCTGGTGTAGTCTTGTGTGTAACTGTGGGTACATACCTGGAGGAATAGTGACTGGTTCTTCGCTGTTGTCCTTCTTAGGCACCGTCAGCTGGGACATATGAGAAGATGGCGGAATCCTCCGGTGTACCGACCGCTGGTGGACCTGTTGACAATGGAAGAAAGACATATCATTGTCACCTACCGGTTTGACCGTGCCACAATCCAGGAACTATGTACCCAGTTGGAGCCAGACCTGATGTCACCAATCCACCATCCGACTGGAATCCCCCCTGACGTGCAGGTGCTGCAAGTGCTCCATTTCCTTGCAAGTGGGTCATTTCAGACAACAGTGGCCATGGCATCAGGGATGTCCCAGCCTATGTATTCCAACGTGCTGTCCAGAGTGTTGTCTGCCCTGCTGAAACACGTAAGGAGATACATCATTTTCCCTGAGTTGGAGGATTTGCCTACAGTGAAAGGTGACTTCTATGCCCTTGGACATATCCCCAACGTCATAGGTGCCATTGATGGGACCCATGTAGCTCTGGTCCCCCCCGCAGGAGTGAACAGGTGTACAGAAACCGGAAGAGTTATCATTCCATGAATGTCCAGATGGTCTGTTTGGCAGACCAGTACATCTCGCAGGTAAATGCTATGTTCCCTGGCTCAGTGCATGACGCCTACATCCTGCGGAATAGCAGCATCCCGTATGTGATGGGTCAACTCCAGAGGCACCGTGTGTGGCTATTAGGGGACTCTGGTTACCTCAACCTGTCCTGGCTATTGACCCCAGTGAGGAATCCCAGGGCAGAGGAACGGTACAATGAGGCCCATGGGCGGACTAGGAGGGTGATCGAACGCACCTTCGGCCTTCTTAAGGCCAGGTTCAGGTGCCTCCATATGACAGGTGGATCCCTATTCTACTCACCGAAGACATGATCATCGCCTGCTCCATGCTCCATAATTTGGCATTGCGACGCCAGGTGCCTTTTCTGCAGGAGGATGGTCCAGACGACGGTGTTGTGGCAACTGTGGAGCCTGTGGAGCCTGTGGAGCCTGTGGAGCCAGTGGACAGTGATGAGGATGAAGCTGAGGATGAAGAAAACGACAACAGGGAGTCAGTCATACAGCAATATTTCCAGTGACACACAGGTGAGAACATTTTCTGGTTTAACATTACATTAACTTTCACACGTCTACCTCTATCATGTACCTACATTTCACTCACTATTTGTTAATTGAGTTGTACCCTTCCATTTCAGCTTCACAAGTGTGGCAACCTACGTGTCAACTGCTTGCATCCTTCAAGGGCTTGTGATGTGTGACATTGGTATGTTAGCCTTACAATGGGTAACCCATTATGACACTGTAATTGATAATACAAAGTTCCAAATCATAGACTGACTCAAGATTTTTTTGGCTTTCAAGGGTGTTTATTTAAGTGCTAAAAAAATCAAGGAAGGTTGTAAAATGGGGATGGGTGATGGTGGAGGAATGTCCATGGCAGATTCCAGTCTATTCGTCTCACAGGTGTACTGCCCATCTGGGCATTGGAAGTGGAGCTGGGGCAGTTCCAATCTGGACAGGGTGACAAAGTGGGACAGTGGGGGGACAATCAGGGTGGTCTTATTTCCTGGCGGGGGTCTTGCCATCTTGCTCTGTCCTGTTCCTGGATCTCAAGGACCGCTTGCGGGGTGGTTGTCCGTCTGCAGGGGGTGGGGTGCTGGTGTGGTGGTCCTGTGGTGGGGTGTCCTGTCCACTAGCGCCGGCGGAGGTGGTGGGCAGTTCGTCGTCCTGGCTAGTGTCAGGGGCCTCTTGGAGTGCCACGGTGTCCCTCAAGGACTTTTGAATGTCCATCAGCACCCCTACGATGGTGCCCAGGGCGGTGCTGATGGTCCTGAGCTCCTCCCTGAAACCCAAATACAGTTCGTCCTGCAGACGCAGGGCCTCCTGCAACTTGTCCAGGACCGTCGCCATCGTCTCCTGGGAGTGGTGGTATGCTCCCATGATGGAGGATAGGGCCTCGTGGAGAGTTGGTTCCCTTGGCCTGTCCTCCCTCTGTCGCACAGCAGCCCTCCCAGTTCCCCGGTGTTCCTGTGCCTCCGTCCCCTGGACCGTGTGCCCACTACCACTGCCCCCAGGTCCCTGTTTTTGTTGGGGTGGTGGGTTAGCCTGGGTGCCCTGTAGTGGTGGACACACTGCTGATTGACCTGTCCTGAGTAGGGAGGTTTGGGCCCACTGGGTGGGTGCTGTGCTGGTGTTACCAGAGGGTTGCAGCTCGGTGTTTGGCTGTGGCTTGGCAAGGGGAACCGACTGTCCTGAGGCCCACGATGGTCCGGGCTGGTCATCAGGATCCAGTGGGGCAGAGCTGCTGTTGTCACTGTGGGCCTCTTCTGGGGGTGGAGTGGTGTTGTCTGGACCCTCTGGTGTGGTGACGTTCCTTCGGGTTCCTGCAGGTGTATAAGAACATGATTATTGCATCTGTGTGTGTAATGGTGTGCAATGGTTGGGTGTTTGTGTACCCCAGTGCAGGCATTCCTGTGTGGGGGCTTGTGTGGTGATGGTTGGGGGGGTCTTCTGGGTATGTGCAGTGGGCATGCTTTAGTGAGGGGTGCCCATGCTTAGTTGTGTCATGCAGGGCTTGGTGTTGGGATGGGTGCTTGGTGTCATGGGTAGATTAGTGAGGATTTGGGGTGATAGGGGAGGGTGTGAGGGTGGGGGTGTGTGATAGCATGCAGGTAGGGTGGGGGATGTGATAGTTAAGATTTGACTTACCAGTGTCCCATCCTCCACCGACTCCTCCGAGGCCCTCAGGATGCAAGATGGTCAGGACTTGCTCCTCCCATGTTGTTAGTTGTGGGGGAGGAGGTGGGGGTCCACCGCCAGTCCGCTGCACCGCGATGTTGTGCCTGGAGACCTTTGAACGCACCTTCCCCCGTAGGTCGTTCCACCTCTTCCTGATGTCCTCCCTATTTCTTGGGTGCTGTCCCACGGCGTTGACCCTGTCGACTATTCTGCGGCATAGCTCCATCTTCCTGGCTATTGATGTGTGCTGTACCTGTGAGCCAAATAGCTGTGGCTCTACCCGTACAATTTCCTCCACCATGACCCGGAGCTCCTCCTCAGAGAAGCGGGGTTGTCTTTGGCGTGACATGGGTGTTATGTGTGATGTGTGGGGTGGTGTATGTGTTGATGAGTGTGGTGAGTGTAGTGGTATGTGGTGTTTTGTGCGTGGATGTTGTGTGGGTGATGGTGTTGTGTGCCTCTGTGTGATGGGGTTGTCAATAGCTGTGCTGTCTCTCTGGCCTTCTCTCAGAATTTCTGGTTGTAGGGGTTTGTGTGTGATGTGGGTGTGTATTTTATATTGTGTTGGGTGTGTTGGAGTGGTGTGTGTATGTGTATCAGGTGTGTGTATTTTGAATTGTCAAATGTGGCGGTGTTTTGGAGATGTGTGTGTATTTTGAGCGCAGCGGTTTGTACCGCCAATGGAATACCGCGGTTGAAAGACCGCCGCGTGGATTCGTGGGTCGTAATAGCATGGCCGTGTTTCTGTTGGCGTGGAGGTGGAGGATTTGTTTCCGCCAGTTTATCGCTGACCTTTGGTGTGGCGGTGTTGTGTGGGTGTCTGAATTTCGGCGGATTCCGTGATGTGTGTCATAATAGCTGTGGCGGTCTACTGCGGCCGCGGTGGTGTATTGGCGGTCTTCTGCACGGCGGTAAGCGCCTTATACCGCCAATGTTGTAATGACCCCCTATGTATCTAATAGCTGTAATGTTGTCTGACAGCTTATATCATCATAGTCAGTTCAGTCTGATTACAAGATTCCAAAAACCATAATTATAGTCCCGAAAAGGGAGACTCACACATAAGTAATGATAAGATAATATGTGATATAAGAGCATCCATGCATTTAGTAGTGTTCAATCAGTCCAAAAAGTATTCCATCTCATAGTTTGAGTCAAGTCCCATTTCTACCGCTCTAAGTTTAAGAATCCAACGACATTCCCTCTTTCTCAGTTGTAACTCAGTGTTCCCACCACGTGGACTGGCATGAACCATCTCGAAACCAAAGAATTCAAAGTCCACGTGTCCGTCTGTCTGGGGCAATGACTCATGTGTGTGACAATGGGATAACGCTCATCCCGTTGTATCAGAGCTCTATAATGTTCACTAATTCTTACTTTAAGAGATCTTATAGTGTTACCAATATAATATAAACCACATTTATATACAATCATATAGATGATAAAACAGCTGTCACATGTGATGTGGGAGGTGATATAGAATTTATCTCCCATCAAACTGTCGAAAGTGGAAAGTGGGAATGGCATTGTGCCACTCTGTGAATATGGCACATGGATTTCGGCCTTGTTGTGCCGCATTAACCTAACAAATAATGACGTTATTGTGGTTCAAGGTGTCGTTAGAGGCTTATAAATATGCCCCTGAGTGACTAAAATCCCATCCACATTTACATACTTTATGTTGTGTTATGCTATTAGAGCCATAAAATCTTACTTTCCAAATGAAACTGCTATGTTAACTCGGTTCACTAGAATTATTATGTTTGAGGGATCTAGAGGCTGGACAACCAAACTTTGCCACTGGTTGGAAAGTACCTTTTGGAAACCAATGGTCAGGTGAAAAATGGTCATGTTGCTATGGATAAACAGGATAAATTGTGGCAGCCTATAGGAATATACTGCTGCATTTTACATTTCTTCATGCTATATCTAACCTCACACTAATTGCCGTGCAAAAACAACACAGAATTCTGCAAACTATACGCAAAAAACCTCTGCATTTTAAATGTATTCACAGTATACATAACCCAATATTTGCTGTATAAAATGACCTCGAATAAATACCACAAATGTAAAACCCAAAAAGCAAACTTAATGCGTGTTGTATGGTTATGCCCAAAGTTCCAGACATTCTGGCAAAGGATAGACTGTAACATGATGTAAATAATTGAGCATGAAGTTCCAGGTACTCCCTAATAATGCCACTGGGTATGAGTACAGATATTCCTAGACCAGTGAGGAAGCTCACAGCAAAATTGAGACTGTTAGCAAAGAAATGGGTAGAAAATATAGGCCCTCATTATGACATTGGTGGTAAATCCCACTTACCACCATGCTGACTACCGCCAACATACAGCCGTTGCGTCGGATATCAACTAACCATATTATGACACACACACACCAATCCGTCACTATTCAGACACACACACAAATGCGCCACACCAAAGGTCAGTGATAAACTGGTGGTATCAAAACCCACACCGTTAAGCCAACAGAACAACACCCACAACATTATGACCCATGAATCACCACGGCAGACATTCAACGGCAGTAAACTATTGGTGGTACATACCGCCGTGCCCAAAATACACACACACAAATAAAACAGCACCACATTGGACAATTCAAACTACACACACCTGACACCCATACACACACCACACCCACACCACTATAAAACACACACCCACATTACCCGCAACCCCTTATGACAAGAAATAATTGCCAGCAGAGAGAGACAGCAAGAGCACACACACAACCAGAGCCAAATACCACCGTCACCTTATACACCACCCATGCACCTTACATCACACACCCCAACACAGCAACCTGCACATCCTCACCCAAACCACTCACACTACACTCATGGCACCACAACCACACTCCAGATTATCGCAGGAGGAGCTAAGGGTCATGGTGGAGGAAATCATCCAGGTAGAGCCACAGCTATTTGGATAACAGGTGCAGCAGATATCCATTGCTAGGAAGATGGAGCTATGGCTGAGAATTGTGGAAAGGGTCAACACAATGGGACAGCACCCAAGAACAAGGGATGACATCAGGAAGAGGTGGAATGACCTACGGGGAAAGATACGTTCCATTGCAGCAAGACACCAACTAGCTGTACAGAGGGCTGGCGGTGGACCCCCACCACTCTCCCACAACTAACAACAAGCCAATAATTCATTCCTGAGGGCCTGGCAGGAGTAGCAGGAGGACTGGACTCTGTCAACTCTACATTACTATCACCCTCCTACCTGCATGCCATCACATACCCCACCCTCACTCCCATCACTCCACCACTACCCACACACCCCACCATCACAACCCACTCATCCCAATGCCAAGCCCTGCATGCCATACCAATGCATGGACACCACTCACAGAACTGCATGGACACCTATCACTACAGCATGTACGCTAGAGACAATCAGATAGCCCACCAAATAACAACTCACACAAGTCAAAGTTGCCAGGGCAATAACAACCATAGAGGGCAACACACCCATGCACAATATGTCACAAACAGAAACAATAACACTGTATTTACATCCCCGCAGGTACCCCACCCAATGTCACCGGAGAAAAGGGGCCAGCAACATCTAGTCCCCCCAGAAGAGGCCCACAGTGATGACAGCAGCTCTGGTCACCTGGATCTGGATGACCAACCTGGCCAATCAGGGACCTCAAGACAGTCGGTTATCCAGGCACAATCTCACACCATTACAGAGCCTTCCCCCTCAGGAAACACCACCACAGCACCCACCCAGCGGGCCTATACCTCTGTCCCCAGGACACATCAATCAGCAGTGTTCCACCACTACAGGGACCCCAGGGCACACCACAAACCCAAGACAATCAGGGACCTGGGGTCAGTGGCAGTAGGCACATGGTTCAGGGGACAGAGGCACAGGACAACAGGGAAGCTGGGAGGACCGCTGTGTGCCAGGGGTAGGACAGGCCCAGGGAATTTACTCTACAGGAGGCACTCACTGCGATACTGGGCACACACCAACATTCCCAGGATACGCTGGGCCAGATCCTGGACAAGATGCAGGAGAACATGTGGCTGCAGGAGGGACAGTACCTGGGGATTAGGGAGGACTTGAAGTCCATTAACACCACCCTGGTCTCCATTGCAGGGGTGCTGGCAGACATGGCCAACAGTATGAGGGAGGCAGTGGCACAACAGCGGGCCCCTGACACTAGCCAGACTACTGAACAGCCCTCCACCTCTGCTGCCACTAGTGGACAGGAGGCCCCACCACAGGACCAACAGGCCACCACCACCTCTCCCCCTGTAGAAGGAGAACCACCACACAAACATTTCCTGTGATCCAGGCAGAAGCCAGAGACTATTGCCAAGACCCCCGCCAGGAAATAAGACTGTCCTGATTGTCACCCTTGTGTCCCACTCTGTCACCCTGTCCACCTAGAACTGCCATTGCTCCCCTTCCTATGCCCCCTTGGACATTGCACCTGTGCTACAAATAGACTGGACTCTAACCTGGACTTTCCTCCATCACCCCCCCAGCCCATTGCACTTCCCCCTTTTCGTCAGAGCACTGCAATAAACACACTTAGAAAAAATACAAGTATGGCGTATGTCAAATTATTTCAAAATGTATTCGCCTAACAAGGTTCAAACATTGCAATTCAACTGTACAGTCATTTTTACATAGGAAAGACCTGTAGTTGGCTGCACTGAACACACCAGGAGCAATAGTGGGGCATCAACATCTGCAAAATGTGATACCAATGGGTACAGTGAGTGGCCATAGCAGTGGGAATTCACAGCCTGCCTGTGACAATGTCACACACCAAACTGTCAATGAAAAGTGTAATAACACTTTTCTTCCCTGTGTGTCATTGGAAGTATTGACAAATGACTGCACTTCTGTTGTCCTCATCCTCTGCCTCCTCTTCTTCACTGTCCACAGGGTCCACTGCTGCCACACGGCCATCTCCAGCCTCCTCCTCCTGCAGAAAAGGCACATGGCATCGCAAGGCAAGGTTGTGCAACATACAGCATGCCACGATGATCTGGCAGATCTTCTTGGGTGAGTAGCACAGGGATCCACCTATTAGATGGAGGCAACGAAACCTGGCCTTCAGGAGGCAGAAGGTTCTTTTTATTATCCTTCTCGTTCGCCCATGTGCCTCATTGTAACGTTCTTCTGCCCTCACAGGGGTCAGTAGCCATGATAGGTTGGGGTAACCAGAGTCACCTGCAAGTATTGAGTGACAACTGTTAGTCACACACTCACCCTTATTGCCCACACCATACCCATACACCAACATCCACTGGGTGGGAACAAGGGCTCACCTATTAGCCACACCCTGTGCCTCTGGAGTTGGCCCATCACATTTGGGATGCTGCTATTTCTCAGGATAAAAGACTCATGCATTGAGCCTGGATACTTAGCATTGACATGGGAGATGCACTGGTCCGCCAAACACACCATCTGCACATTCATAGAGTGATAACTTTTGTGATTTCTGAAGACTTGTTCATTTCGCTGGGAGGGACAAATGCAATATGTGTCCCATCAATTGCACCAGTGATGTTGGGGATATGTCCCATTGCATAGAAGTCAGCCTTCACATTGGCCAAATCCTCCACCTGGGGGAAAAGGATGTAGCTGCACATGTGTTTGATTAGGGCAGACAGCACTCTGGTCAGCACTATTGAGAACATTGGCTGTGACATTCCTGCTTCCAAGCCCACTGTCACTCGGAAAGAATCAGTTGCCAGGAAATGGAGCACTGATAGCACTTGCACAAGAGGTGTGACGGATAGCAGATATCAGGTCAGGCTCCAATTGGGCACACAGCTCTATGATTGTGGCCCTGTTAAGTACATAGGTGAGAATAATGTTCCTGTCCTCCATTCTTGCCAAGTCCACCAGGGGTCTGTACACGAGGGTATGTCTCCATTTCCTATTCATCCACAGCAGTTGCATTCTATGGGGAAAAAGAGTGAGCAGCGGGTCATTATCTGTACATTGTAACCACTACAATACAATGCATATTGTGATTCGTACAATATTATGGTGGCATATGTCCAGAATGTGAAAATGTGAATTGTGACGCATTTAGGATCCATGGTCTGCCCTCCCCTTAAATGGTGTCTGCCTACCCAGTATGGAGGGACAGGTGGAAGTGAGGTAATTCCGCTGATATTGTGCGCCATTGCAGGAGGCGGTCGAGAACCGCCGTGCAACTCCTCATTGGGTATCATTGTGCCCTATGGGTTACAGTGGCCAATGGTGATGTACGCCGGCGGTGACAGTACGCACCGCCATGGATTTGACCGCCATTTTCTATCCGTTCACTCACTTGCTACCTGACCTTCAACAGGAGAGGACCTACACTGCATGTGCTGCTGTGACCTGTGACTGGAACCTACCATGGCTCGTGTGACTGGGGAAAGGGCCCCTGCTTTCACCTCGGTGAAGTTGGAGAGACTGGTGGATGGGGTCCTACCCCAGTACTGACTGCTGTATGGGCCTCCAGACCAACAGGTGAGTACACTGTGAGCCCGATGCATGGGGCATGAATGCATGGAGTGGTGTGTGTGCAGGCCTCGTGTGGGGGGGTGGTGGATGTCCCCTGGACAGCATGCAGATTATATGCCGGGCCATGTCTGTGCTAATGGGAATATGAAGGGGCATGGTGGGCAATGAGTGTAACAGGCAGGATGGTCTCACTAATACCTTTCCCTGTGTCTTTTTTCTGCAGGTCAGCGCCCATCAAAAGAAGGGTATATGGCGTGCCATTGCCAAGGACGTGCAAACCCTGGGGGGTCTATGGCAGGCGGTGCACCCACTGTCAGAAACGCTGAGACCCTAGGCATGGAAGACGGCAGAGGCCCAGCTGGGGATGGCCTCCCAACAAAGAAGGGTGCTCGTCGAACCCTGACCCCCCCCCCGATGGCCCGCATACTGGCAGTGGCCTATCCGGAGCTGGATGGGCGCTTGAGGGCATCACAGCAGCTACAAGAGGGTAAGTACAGTGCCCTTCATTACAACTTACACCTGGTGGGGTGGTATACGGGTGGGGGAAGTGGGCCTGTGGGTACCCCTAGGCCAGACCTGACATTGCAGAAGGGGTCCCATGTTGGGCAGGGTTCTGATGTGATATTCCTCCAGCCTAGACAGTAGGCATCCACGACTGGGCAGGGGTGTGTGGGTCTCAGGTATGCTGAAGTTGGCGGTATATGTCCCTACCCCCGGCCTGGTGATTAGCATTGTAACTGGTAGTGCATTGCCTAGTGCGTAGGGCTGCCCTCTGTGTGTGAGTGTGTTGTGTATGCTAACGGTGGTCTTGGAGCCGCCATTGACCAAGTGTATCCTTTGTCTCTCCCCCCACCCGTTTTGCTTTGTCATCCTGTCCTTATGTGCATTAGCATCATCTGGCAGAGGAGCAGAGACACCGGCAACAGAAGGAGCTGTATCCCACAGGACCCATGAGGCCGAGTCCACCAACACTGAGGACACCAGTGGGAGCGAGAGCGAGGTGAGCACCATGGAGGAGACTGGAGGGGACAGTTCGGACATGGATACCTCCAGATGCAGACATACCATCATCCACTGCCTCCACTGTGTCCCCCTCTTCCTCGTCCTCTACCTCCCTCCCAATTGCATCGGCACTCAGACATGCATGCACTACATCCTCATCCACTACCCCCATCACCAGCACACCTACCAGATCACACACCTCACTGGCAGTCACCACCCTCACATCCATGCACACATCCCCTGTGTCCTCTCCCACTGTGTCTGTATCCTGTCCTTCCACATTACATAAACACAAGCACTCAGACACCCAACAGCCATTAACCTACAACAGCATCCAGCCCATGCACCTGCACCCAAGCACAGCAGACTGACACCTCCTACAACAACTCCCTCTTCCTCCACTCCCAAACCTTCTCCCTCTTCTGCCCCAGTGTCCCTAAGAAGCTTTTCCTCTCCACCATTGACCTCTTCCCTACTCCTACCCCCGTCCTTCATGTCAGGCCAGGGTGGTCAAAACCCAGGCAAGCACCTCAGCCACCCAGACCACGGGCACAGTAGTGTCCCCAGCAGCTTCAGGTGTGAAAGGATCCCGGCCACCAGCCAGCCAGATGGAAACAGTGCCTGCCCCAATTGCTGCAGGAAGGAAGGGCAAGGAGCCTGCCCCACGTGCTGCAGGAAGGAAGGCCAAAGAGCCTGCCCTAAGTGCTGCTGGAAGGAAGGGTAAGGAGCCTGCCCAAAGTGCTGCAGGAAGGAAGGGCAAAGAGCCTGCCCCAAGTGCTGCAGGAAGGAAGGGCAAAGAGCCTGCCCCAAGTGCTGCAGAGCTGCAGAAAGGAAGGGCAAGGAGCCTGCCCCAAGTGCTGCAGGAAGGAAGGGCAAGGGGCCTGCCCCAAGTGCCTCTGTAAGGAAGGGCAAGGATCCAGCCCCAAGTGGTGCAGGAAGGAAGGGCAAGGAGCCTGGTGCTGGAACTCAGTCGAAGCACAAGCACCCACCACCAACCATGGTGGTGCAGCCATCCGAGCCTGCAGAGGATGGGCAGGAGCTTCCCCCCACCACCACAGCCACCAGCACCATTGGACAGCTGTCCGAGGCTGCAAGGAATGGGCTGGAGCTTCCCCCCACCACCAGCAGAACCGCCACCAGCGCCAATGGGCAGCCGTCCAAGGTTGCACAGGATGGGCAGGAGCTTCCCCCACCACCTCCACCAGCAGCAACAGCACAATTGGGTAGCCATCTAAGGCTTCAGGAGATGGGCTGGAGCTTCCCCCCAGCACCACCAGCAGCACTGCCAGCAGCACCACCAGCAGCACCGCCACTAGCACCATTGGGCAGCCGTCCGAGGCTGAAGGAGATGGGCAGGAGCTCCCCCGACCACCACCACCAGCTTTAGCGGCACAATTGGGTAGCTGTCCGAGGCTGCAAGGGATATCCTGGAGCCTCCCCCACCACCACCAGCAGCAGCACCATTGGGCAGTCGTCTGAGGCTGCAGGGGATGGGCTGGAGCTTCCCCCCACCACCACCAGCAGCAGCAGCACCACTGCAACCACTCAACAGCTGTCACCGCCGACGGACATTCATTAGACCTGCATCCATGGGCTGTTGTATGGCCTGACCCCTGGACAGAGTAATGGGCATGTTGCCCCCTCCAGGACCAGTGGTGTTGTTCCATCTGCCGGCTGAGGTGCCCCCCCATTCCCCATGCCCCTGTGGTGACTGCCTATTTTTGACCTGATGCCACTGCAGTGTTCTCTCTGGGTTGAGTAAAGTGGGGCCTTGGACTTTGTAATGTGCCCTGTGGCCCACGAACATTGAGGACTGGGCTTTGTCCCTACATTTGTAATTATGTATATACTTTGTGATTTGGATGCACGTATTTCTACTTTTATATCTTATCACACTCACTTTCATCAATTCCTTTTGTCCTTGCATTATTCCTGAGGGGTACGGTGTAAATATGTTATATTGCTGCATCTGCTTGTGTGTATGGTGTTGGGGATGGGGGTGTTGCGTGTGTGTGTCACTCTCTTTTTCTTCCCCCTCTCCCCTGTGTGCTAGTTGGCTGTACTCACTGTGGTCGTCTTCACCGTCATTGGTGTTCATAGTGGAGCAGCACGTATAAGAGCATTGGGAAGACATGCAGCTCGGGCTCCATGGCGGCGTGGTTCTTCCCAGAGTGTCCACAGGTGAGTCGTTTCCCTTCTGTGCAGTGTTTCCACCAGGTTTCTGATGTCATTGGTAACGGCCCGGAAAAGGTGGCGAATTTGTGTGTCATAATACAGTGGGCGGAATATTGTCTTCCGCCTGGCTATATGCGGTTACCGCTGCAGTGCCTGTTGATTCCGCCCTGGCGGTCGGTGTGTTAAAGTGGCTGTCTGTCTGAGTGGTTTCCGCCATGATCATAATTTAGTGGTATTTACCGCCGGCCTGTTGGCGGTATTACCGCCGCTTTATCACCAACCACCAGGGTTGTAATGAGGGCCATAGTATGGTGCAAGAAAAAACCCTGAAAAATGATCGCAGAGAGTGTTGCAAGCAAATGATCTAAAATGTAAGCTAACTAGTTTCATGCAGATAATAAAATGTGTGCTTGGAAGACCATGTTTTTTCCTACAATGTGCACTAACAAAGCAGAGAAGGAAAATGTTCATTCTGTGATGCACACACAGTTCATGACTGTGGCAACTGGACTCTGGCTACAACAGAAGATGACTTAGGCCCAGATTTGCCAAACACTCACTTCATGCAGTGCAACAACCGAAGTTTCTGTGCTCCATTGCATGGCAGGTAAAGCAGAAAAGCATCATATCAACAGAGTTGAGAAAGTATCCTGCTTTTTCTCTAGGGCTGGAGCACTATCAAGCTGCCAAGCACCACGCAGACACCATTGCACAATAGTGCAAATGTGTTTGCATGGGTCTAGCATAGGTTTTGTAATTGAAGTATGCAATCCAGTACAAAATACAATGCTTAGACTAACTTTAAAACTGTGCCCACTGAGGATGTGTGCTGCACAGTGTTGCACACATGCAAAGTGAGAAAAGTTGGCAGAAATCAAAGTGATCCAGCACTTGGCCCTATTTCAAAATTCTGGGGTCCAATTAATTTTCCTTCTGTGCTCTGAAGGGTGAAGAAACAATGCATCAAATTATTCGAATTAACTAGAGTGTAACTCAATGATCACACATTCAATTCCACAGACCAACTTACAGTTCAAATAGCTTTATTTAGACTCAAAGTCAAACTTACATATATGGGTCTCAAAATCACAGTATAAATGTACATAATAACGAAAGGTGAGTCAAAACATCACACAATCTCAAATTTACCAAAAATTTAAAAGAGCACTAATTCATTAGTGATAATGCAGAAAATTAGAAAAACAATTGATGCATTGAGCTTGATTCCAAGTTTTCCTGCCTAACCATTTGCTCTAAAATCCGAACTATGCTAATATTCTATAGGTTCAGGAAAATAGTCAGCACGGCGGAACTTCTGGAGAAGTTTCTATCAAGAGAGCTATGGAGGCAAGTGCCCACATAGAAATTAAAGTTCGAATTAAAGTTCAAGAGATGTATCTAAGGAAGGTCCATTCTCAGCTAAAGGCAAAGGGAGTCTGAAGCTTTCTGCTAACTAAACCGCATTTAAATTGTGATTGTTCCAAGGGTGATCTCATAGACAAATACCCAGTTCAAAAACATAATCATAAGTTTCTAATTGACACTTTAACCTTCTGAAGTTTCTGCCTTGACCTTGGTACTCCCTTGCACTTTGGAATCACAAGAGTAGCAGCTGCAAGCCCAGGATACTCCTCAAGTCCTTGATAAGCATTCCCCCTGGGCTTTTTTTATCATCCCAAACAATGAGCTACCTATTAACTAGGTTTCAGATCCTGGCACCTGCAGCTTTAGAAAAACATTCAAAAAGCAAACTCCACATTGAAGGTTAGAAGACAGGAAAAAACATATGGGCCTTCACTCTGGCCAAACTAATTAAGCATGAATATTTCAGGTTAAATAAATTTTATACATATCTTATGTCAAATATATAATGATTATAAAGAATAATATTTCGAAAACACTGTAACATAAACATTATTTCCAAACAATGATAAAATATAGCATACATGAAACACTGCATTCATGTGTGCACTTTATTGTAGGTTTCACCGTGCGCCACGTTTAAATGAAAACATTCTTACGTTAAGCAGAAAACAACCACCCCTTCATTTCATGTTTAAGAGACAAAATGGCACAGCCAGGTTACCCTCTCTCAAAAGCATTTCTCCATTCTAATGCCTGCTTCAAAGTGACTTTATTTTCTGGTGCAAAATTACATCTCGTTTCATTAGTAGATAGAGTTTTGTGCCAAAAAACATAGGTGGTTGCATAGGAAACTCCACATAATACTCATGGAATGCCCCTTTGTCTCACAGTAATGTGACACAAACCTCTGCCCTGTTTTATGGTAATTGTAGTCAACTTTCCAGCACAAAACTTGTTTTGTGCTGGAAAGTAAATCTAACCAAAAACATTTTGCATAGTTTGCATCACTTTTGTGATGCAAACCCCACACAAAAGGTTTGTAAATCTGGCCCCAAACGTGTTACATCTCATGCGAAGAGCAAAGAAAAGTAGTAGTGAGCGTCTGAGTATATTTTATACAAGAAGCATTGTTCAAATATCCAGTATAAAGATACAGAAAGTCAGGATTAAACACTATACTTAAGAAACATATTTACAATGCCAGTGAATAAAACACGGTAGTACAGATAGACCAGTTGCTATAGGAGATGATGAATTACTGAGCTCTGACTTCAGGCCTGAAGGTACAATATGATACATAGGGGCATTGCATGACATAGCATATTATGTAGAACTAGCACAATCATGCTGTTAGACAGACAAACATAACATGACAGGGGTGTGTGACAAAATATAGTTGTTGATCATTTAACTATTTCCCCAACATGTATACTTATTTTTTATGTTATTGCAATCACTCTAAAAAAATATACCTTTGAGCTAAATTGTGTGTAATAAATAGCCATAGCTGGTGAAATAACAACTTTTGTGTGTATCTACTGATTTTAGGGTTCACAGGGAAGATCTGTATATGAAACGTGCAGATAAGAGATTCGCTGAAAGGACGGTATGACGCCTAGCACTCCTGCCTTCAAAAGAATTGGAGAGGGGTGAGAAAGACCTGTCTGTTGTCCTTTTCTCGGAAAAGAGAACAGTTCCCTTTTGTAGCCTGGGGGATCTATCATGTGCAAACTGTTGGAAGGTGGGTCATTAGTTGTGTGACCTGCACAAGTAACGAGTCCGCACACGACCGCCACTGGGAACCAAACACCCCATTGTAGCGCTTGACTCTCATAGGGTAGCATTGCAGAGCAGTCCAAGGCTTACTCAAGGGAGGTGGTGTGGGCTAGTAATCCCCATTCACAAGCATGCAAGCATGACTTTTAATAAATGAATGTCCAGTCTGTGCTTTTTCTTTTGATAAAGTAAAAGTACATTTATTATTCACACACACTACTCAATACTATGCAACAATCTACAAATATATACAAAGTGATAAAATCACTCTGGACCAACAGTATGTAATCTCTCAGGTCTCCTTAAGGGAGAATATAATCCAACAATCCACATGGCAAAACAATCCCAGGCCCCCCCTTGTGACATTTGAACATTTTGACAGTATTCAACACTACAGTGCAATGATGACACCTACAGTTGTGATTAAATACTTTCATCTTGCCAAAAGATGACTGTCAGTATCATTATTCAAATTAGCATAATCAGGAAACATAAGAGACCAAATGCTAGCACTATAACCATCAGGATTACTTTTAGATTACATTAGAATTACTCCTACTTAACCATGAATTAACAGTCAAATACATGGGGCCATACTAACCTACACCGATGGTAGGCACCCTTGCACAACCAGGAACAAAAGTTCACTGAAGCTTGTGCTTCAAACATCCATCCAACCCTTGAAGGGTTATCTCTCATGTGTCCCACCCTACCTAGGGTGGGGACACCAACAGATGTTGGGGGGAGGCTGCGCTGCTCCTGCAGCTCCCCCTGTCTCCTCATACTCCGTTGGTGGTGGCCCCCATCTCCATGGGACCACCACAGACATTTTAGGGGCTCAATAAGCAGCCCCAGCCCCGCAAAGCATGCTGGGGCGGCTGCATAAATGATTAGCGGCTCTCCCGCTGCAATGGGAGAGCCGCAGTGCCTTTTCTTTTCTGCCTTGTGTTTTCCTTTGTTTTTGGGGGTGCCGGTCCCACCCGGACACCCCCGCACCAAAAAGAGGATCCCTCGTTGGAGGGCGGCTCAGTGAGCCCAACCCTGGCCGCCCCCGCTGGCTCCCCTCACGGCCAGCACCTCCGGGTGCTGCCGCGGGAACCGGCCAGCTGACTGGGAGTCTGCCCGCTCCAGCGGGCAGACTGAGGGATGCTTGCGGCCGATCGGGCCGCGCGGGGGGAGTGCAGCGGCACTCCCCCTTCCTCTGTGCGTCTTCGGGGCCCCGGGATGGGGTCCGGGGCCCCTCCTCCTTGTAACGGGGAGCGCGACGGTGCTCCCCGGAGTCCTCTTCTTCTTGGGGCCCCTCTCCTCCTCAGTGGGGAGCGCGACGGCGCTCCCCCAGGCCCTCTTCTGTTCGGGGCCCCGGGATGGGGTCCGGGGCCCCGATGGCCACATTCACGGGGAGCGCGACGGCGCTCCCCAACTTCTCTTCGGCTGGGGGTGCGCGACTGCGCACCCCCACTCCTGCCTCTTCTCGGGGCCCCGGGATGGGGTCCGGGGCCCCCTTTTTAGCCATCTTCACGGGGAGCGCGACGGCACTCCCTGACTTCTCTTCTGCTGGGTGGTGCGTGACGGCGCCCCCCCCCCCATTACTCCTTTCTTCACGGGGAGCGTGACGGCGCTCCCCGGCTGGTCTTCGCCGCTGGGGGCCCTGGGATGGGGTCCGGGGTCCCCTTTCCACAGCAGCAGGGGGTGCGTGATGGCGCCCCCCCCTTTCAACGTCCAACACGGGACCAGGCTTCACGGGGCCCCGGGATGGGGTCCGGGGTCCCTTTCTCTTCTGCGAGAGGGAGTGCGACGGCACCCCCCTTGCTCCTCTTTCTCCTGGGCATCCCCCAGGCCCTGGCCCACCCTGGGGGCAAAGTCGCAAGCAGCTGCGGAGCTCCACGCGCTTCGTAGCTGTTTTCTCAAAGGTCAAAGGTCGCCATTCTTTGTCCTGGGATATCTCGGGCCCCCAAGGGCCGATTTTCTTCATTCTTGTGTCGTTCCGCTCCTGGTGACAAGCCCTTGCCACCAGGAGCACTCTCCTTAGGCCTCCTGGCCTGGAAGGGTCCCAGATCATCAGGGAGCCAGTTCCACTGACTCCTGCGCCAATCTTTCCTCTGGGTTCCCTCTTTTCCTTCTGGGCTGCGCGCTCTCCTTGCGCTAGCCCAGTCCTTCCCCCAACTAGTCCTCTGGTGGGGTAAGGGGGCCAGCTTGCCTGGCCCTGGCATTCGCCTCGCTGGCCTGGGATCCTTCAGGGGCAGAGTCCCTGCCCCAAGGGCAGTCAGGAGGTTCTTCCTTTGCAGTTGTCCATGACGCCCGTCTGCAGTCCCAGTGTCCAGCAGTGAAGCACAGCCAAGAGAGAGAGCTCTCCCCTGTGCAGGACCTTTTAAGTGGGGGCGGAAGTGTCCAGCAGGTTTGCACCTCTGGCCTATCCAGATGTGTCACATCACTTCCTTGCCCCCGTCCCCTCCTTCTTGCACAGTCTTCTGGGATAGCTCAAGATGGCATCATCCAGGAGTTAGTTGCCACATGTGCTCTGAAAGTCTCAGCCCCTCCTACCTGACATTCCTCACAGGGCTTCTCCAGCCGGCTCCTGGCACGGAATGACAGCTGGCTGATTGATGCTAGGCCCTGCTCCAGCAACTGGACAGAGCAGTAATTGGCCCTAATCCGGAGCTGAGGCAGAGAAAGATGACATCCCTGGATGACCCATAAGTTGTACAACTATGCTCCTGTAACCTACTGCATCATTCTTTTCTTACAGGTTACAGTGTACTTTGGTGTGACTCTGGTCTCAGTGGACCCCAGAGAACTGGAGTTGCACCCTAGGCCCTCCTTTCCCATTGACTTTCAATGGAGTATCCCCCCAATGCAAATATCTTAAGCACCCTGACATTGGCATTGAACTGGGTTTCCCTACAGTGAAAAGACAGTAAGCACACTGACTCTCCCTCACATGTATACACCCCTCTCATGAGACCTACTCCAGGTCACCACTCACTCTGCATAGTTCCTCCTGCACCAGGACTACCTAAGCGCAGTTCTAGGGCTGCGCACACTAGGAATCCTCCTCCAACAGCCCTCACATGGGTGCACATCCATGCGCACACATGATCACATGTAACCTGCCCGGGGCCTCCTGCCCTGCTGCGCCACAGCAGCCTTTCCTTAGCACGGCGACACCAGCGGTAAACACGTGCAGTCCATTTTACCATGTGTTTATTGTGCGGGAGTCACCTCATAGGAGGCGTCCTCACAGTAAACAGTCAAAAACCAGGTGGTTAAAAATCGAAAAATCAGGGCAGTCCTGATGGTCAGAACCGTCCTCTAACACAAACCCAATTATTTGAGGGATTAAGTGAGAGTAACTAAAATAATTTAGGGGTAACACAATAAAACTCTCCAGTGGGGTCAATGTTTTTTTTTTTTTTATTAATAAGCTTACTTGAGAATTTCTACTTGCATTTCTTCAGCCATTGAGACAATGGCCTAGTCACCAAAAATGGCTGATGAAAGCAATAGTCAGTAGATACACTGGAATAGTGTTGAGTGAAAGGGTAACACGAAAAAGTCCAAGAGGTTTGTCGTGACTACATTTGGGTGTTAAATTCTGAAGCACGCGGAGGAGAAATGGGTTGATAAATAGTGGTGTCCTCACACTGAGGAAGTAGATCTCCCTAAACAAGTGCTCTTACATACATTAGGCCAGCAGGTATTGTCTTCCTTTGACCTGAAGAAGCAAGACACATACGTTCAATGTGGGAATAAGTTGAAGGTGTGCTAAAAACACAAGGGCTTATCCAAAGGAGTGTAGAAGGGGATGATTTGGGTGACTTATGAGGGAAAGGCCATAGGAATATTTATAGATGTGGGTTTGGGATTTCAATATCTAGTAATATTAATCTAGCCAATTGTTAGGTATATTTGGCACCAAGTGCCAGCCTTTCTGGTGGAAGAAAGTGAATGTGGTTGTGAAGCATGGAGGTTGATAAGAATATTGGATGCAAGCTGATAACTTTGTCAAGGCCCTAGCCAAAGTAACACGGAAGACCTCGGAGTAGACAATGGCAGTAATAAAGCTTTATGATGACAAACACCCATTTGATCAAATGTTTGGCTAAATTGGGGCTGTATTGAAAATGGATCTTTTGGATGTTGAATAGTTTGACAAAGGTTGCACTGACCATTTGGTGACGAAGGAGAAGAAGTGAATCTTGCTGTCACAATTTACCTATCGATCATGGACATATGAGGCAGGTGTAATAATGTCCACAGAGAATGAGTTGTTGGAAGAAGTCATTTATTGAGCCATTTACAGAAAGTAAATTATAATAAATAATCTGAATATTCTTACAATGATATTTTTCCATCCCACTGTAGGGCACTATTGGTATTGAGGATGTTTTGTTTATCCAATATAAAGGATTGAACTGCCCTTCTTGTGTGATGTTGACGCCCTAGTTGAAGATAAACTATGTGCTTATTTAACAATGGTCAAGTCTTATCTTGAAAACGTCCTGCAGAAAAGTTTCCTCTGTGTGCAAGTCTTGATGATCTGCTTTCCCTCATTAGGCTGGCCAACAACTGGAGCCCAGATATAAACCCCTAAGCTGTCCATTGATATACTTTGAAAGCCTTTGCCTAGCAGGGAGAGGTTTTGAGGGCTCTGGGCACTGACAAATTTTGAGCCTTTTATAAGGCCCTTAGATCTAGTATTTGAAATGTCTAATTTCCTTGACTTTGCTGTCCTCTATACACTTCCCTGACTATCTTTGCTTCAGAACTGTACTGAGCGTATATAACCATTTAGCAACCACTTCCCTTCCACAGTCTCTCAGGACATCACTTTCCATCCAGTCACCCAAACTGATCCCAGCAAAACCTTCATTGAGGAAATCACAGAGCTCATTAGCACTGTATCCATCATTTAATATTTTTCTAGGACTTCCAGGCAATACCTCGGACAAAACTTTGAAAGAAGCATTATATGAGCATCTTGATACATCGAACATGACATTTAACCAATCCAGTCTAAAGACAACATTGTCAGTCTGTTTTTCACAGCTATGTAGTCTTCTAAACAGCATTGGACTGGTCAAACCACATCTGTTAGATCAGACTGCCTCACTGGTCATTTTGTCTTCTTCCCTCCAGTCTGCTGAAATTTGTTTTTGTTGACCTTAGGACTCTGTACACTTTATCACTGCTACACAGTGCTAAAGTGCTTGTGCTTTAAACATGGTAAAATTGACTTACACCCAGTTGGCACATTTAATTTACTTAGAAGTCCCTAATAAAGTTGTACTACAGGTATACAAGGCCTCTACGGCTACTAATGGACCTGCAGCACTCACTATGCCACCCACATAAGTAGCCTTTTAAACCATGGCTCAGGTTTGTCATTGCAGCATCTGTGCAGTTTTAAACTACCAATTTGACCTAGTAAAATAAAGCTTTTTCCAGACCTAAACGTCTCCTTTTAATACATATGTTACCCTAGGGTAGACCCTAAACAGCCCCTAAGTCAGGGTGCCTGTTCTTGAAAAGGTAGGACATGTACGGTTACGTTTTACATATTCTGGTAGCAAAAAAATTTTACTTTTTTTTTCACTACTGTGAGGCCAACGTCTCCCACAGGACAACATTGGTTAGCTTGCTGCATTTAATAAGTGTTAACTTGTGATGGGCAACATTTAGAAATGTCATGTTTGATCTAAAAAAAAAAAATTGAAATTCCTCTTTAATGATAAAGTCAGATTTTAAGTCACAGTTCTGAAAATCCCACATTTAGAAAGTTGCCTTTTCTTGTCCTGACCATTTGGCGCCTGCAGCCTGTCTCCAGGGTCATATGACTGTGAAAAGTTGGAAATTTGCTTTGTGTATTCCTCCCAGACAGTGAGACAAAGGGGGACTAGGTGTTGGCAGAATGGGCCATCCTGTCAGGATTGGTAGAGTGGAGCTGTTCTGTGCCCCAGTTACATTTCAAAGGGTTCCATCCAACACAGTCATAAAGAGCATTACACCAGCCCTTTTCACATTGGACCTCTTCGAGCCTAGGCAGGGGGAGGAGGGAAATTTCTAGAGCCAGATGATGGAAAAGCCCAGAAGCACTTCAAAGGCTGGCATCAGGTATAAATATTGGACCCTCAGCAACTCCTAAGTTTACTTCTGGACCTGCAGAAAACCCCAAAAGGACTGCCTTGTACTTCAGAGGACTGCCCTGCTGCTTGAAGCCTGCCTTGTACCTTGAGAGGACTGCCCTGTACATTGTGGCCTACCTCACTGCTTTCTACTAGGACTACCAAAGTGACTCAAAGGGCTAATTGGTTGGCCTCCAGTTCTGAGCTACAGGGACACAACAAGTTCCCTTAACCTGGACCCTGTCTGAAGTGAGTCCTGCCCTCCAAGTGGTACCCCACCAGTCCTGGCCCCTTGGAAGTGGTGTCAAAGGTGCTCAAACAGTCAAAAACTAAAACCTGGGAATAAAAAACATTTCCATCAAAAGGTGGCCTGAGAACTGACATGAAACCATGGCCTACCTCCTTGCTGATCCACTTGAGGTGCATCACCAATCAGCCTGACTTTGCAGTAACTTCTGCTACCATATTTTCCTCATCCTCAAATCCTGTTCAGAAACTGCTCTCTCGAAGGGTATCCAGCCTCATGGAGGCCTTGCCGGCTACAGCCTCAACTTTGTTCCACTGGAGATTGTCAACTTCCAAAAAAGTGACAACTTCTGAATGTAAAAATCTTCATCACATCTTTATGCAATGGCTCCCTGGTGATGATGCCTCCTCTTTAGAGACTGCCAGCTGCCTTGCCCAACTAAAAGTTACCTTCTCAGCAAGTTTTTCTTCAAGTTTTTTCTAAGCTCAAAGGTAAGCAGAGTCCTTGGTCAATTCACCGCATATGTCTGAACCAGGCTCCATTGTGGTCGGCCATAAGTTTTGACTTTGCCCTGTTTTTGTGTGACTGGATGCCCATAGTTGGCGCTTTGATCTTTTAAGTGCTATTTTTCACTAAAAAACTTTAAAAATGCGTACCTCTAGTTCTACTGATTGGCTTTTTGTTGTTCTGGTGTCAAATCATTTATTAATTTGTTCTGTATTTTTTAATTTGTGTCAGATTTTTCTTGCACTGTCTCTCCTCTTTATTACTGGTCTATATGTTGTGTAAATACTTAACACGTTGCCACTGAGTTAAGCCTGACTGCTTTTGTGGCAAGCTAACAGAGGGTTAAGCACAGGTTAATATAGTGACTTTTAATCTCACCCTGGCAAGGATTGTGGTTGTTGCTTGAGAAGGGTCCCTCCCAGTCAAAAACCCAATGTCCTATACCATTCAGATCATCATCCCCCAAAACCCCACAACACAACGTTGCCAATCACATTTCCCCAAACCAAAATACTACTCCTACTCGTTCATGGACTTACACAGCTTGCACTTGAAAAAACTCAAGCAACAAATCATCAACTGGGCAATCACAACTGACTTTAAATCCAAAGTCAGCTTGGTTATCTACTTAGTCAACCACAGCCTGAAAGCCAACATTAACACTCACAACCCTTTGATGGTATACTCTATAAAAAGCAAGGCTTGCCACAATATGAGTGGTCCAAGAACATACTAAGAGGAAGTGAGCTCTAAAGAAAGAAAAGACAGCAAAACCCCAGAATCAGATACTGAAATTTCTCCACTCCTCTCACTGAAACCTAACCACAGCCAAAGTCACCAATCAGAAGTTAACAATTATGCTGAATCTTCAAGGCCATCAAAACCATTACATATTGCTGCAGTTTGAACCCAGACTCACACTGCTTGTACATGTAGACACCTGTTGGTGGTTCAATTAGTTTAATCTTGTGTGTAAAACCTTTGAATGTTCCAAGCCTTTTCTGAAATACCTCTGGATATTAATTTTCCCATGCATTACGTTTGACATAAAAAACCTACTTGTAATCTTTACTTAAAACTACTTGGGCAGGGTTGTTAGGGTCCAGTAATATCCCCACATTATTTTGATCATGCCCACCTAACAAACATGCATCATCTTTTGCCACATATAAGACTCCTTTTGAAATGTTACCTTGAAAATTTAATTTGGGTTCATACTCGCCAAATACCTCTATGTTTTTTCCTCCATAACTTACTCATTTAGTAACAGAATCATTTAATTTTATGTGATAAAAGTTTACTTCCATTTTTGTTCACTTAATAGAGTGAATGGAGACCCTGAATCTGCTATTTACTCATACTTCATTTCCGTCTATGAATATGTTGCAATAAGGTCTCTATACCCTGTTTAAAGATACATCACATACAGTTTCTTCATGCATTTCATTTTCAGACATATTAATGATAGTCAAGACTTCTTCATCACTAGCTGTGACATCATTTCCACATGCACTATTATCTTCTACTCTGAGGATTTTGTTAGCTACAGACTTCCCTGTTGATCTGCATGCCCTGGCAAAATGCCCTTTTTTAAAACACTTGGAACAAATATTATCAAATGCGGGACATGCATTTGCATTTCCTAAATGATATGCACAAACACATCTATAACATTCTAATTGTCTGAAATGTCCTTTTTTATTGGCCCTTTCAAACAATTTATCTCCACCTTCTTTCTTTTCACTTTTCTTATTTTTTCCTTTAACCATTAATATACTCTGTTGTTGACTTTTTGAATCTGATATATTCATTTGCTCCTTATAGGACATTGTATTTTCTATTCTAGTAGCTATGTCTACTGCTTTCTCTAGTGTTAAATTTGGAGTTGAGTTTCTTGCAGTTTTTTGTTGTTAGTTTTTCAACTAGTTGATCCCATTTCATTTTATCTTCACATGCCTTGTATTCACAAATTACAACAAAAATTCTTAAAGTGCCTACAAAACTTGCAGCTGATTCATCTGCTATTTGAACCTATTTATAAAAATGTATGTCTTTGCATGATGACATTGTTACATGCTTTAAAGCTGGTGTCTAGAAACTTGATGGCTGAGGCATATTCGTCTATACTTCCATCCCCTTCGCCTTCTCATAATGCAACTACTTCTTGAGGAATAAGTTTTACAATTTTTCAACTCTCTGATCACAAACAGTGTCAAAGGATAGCAAAGGTTTTCTTGCGAGTGAAGGAATCACCATCCAAAGAATCTAGATATGCTTCAAAGCCTTACCTGTCACCGCAAGGTAGGCACCAATAGTATGAATTTTGATATTCAATCTTTAGTTTCTATTGCAATTGTATAACTGTAAAAATTTGCTTCGGAGTGGTGTGCGCATCACGAGTTATGCCACAAGGTCGTGATACACTTGTTAAAGGTGTGCACATCACCAATGTATTATTAGATACAATGATACGCTCATTAAAGGTATGGTTACCACCGATGTATTATTGACCACAGTGCAACCACAGCATACAAGAGCATGTTTAAAAATGTATGCACACAGGAATGGTGTGCACATCATAAATACATTTTTAGTTCTAAGTACCAGGTATGCATGTCACCTTCTCCTCAAGGAGGAAGCGAGTGATACACTGATGAGGGTGTGCGTATTACCAATGTAGCTTCACAGGTTGCTAAGCTATGGCAACATGCAAATATCGGGTCACAACGTGTGACAGGCGCCTGTTATGCAGGCCGCATTGTACTAGAGACTCGCGGCAGCAATGCTAGGGAGCGTGCAGAGGCTAAACTCATGCTGGCAGGGAGAAATAGAGTTACGCGACTCTCCTACACCTCCGCTCGCAGATTTCCGTCATGTGGTTAACATACTAATGAGATTGTGCGTCTCTGGAATACCTCTGTGCTCAATAAATTCAGGAGTTTCAAAAATTACAATGGACTGGAAATGGGCCCACTCCCCCGATCAAGATAGAGTCAGAGTAGGAGAAAATGGCTGGAATCAACCTCACTGATAGTCGCAGGAACTGGATTAGAAGGTTGCAGAATGCATGCAGGGTCGATCATCCTGCCCGCAGGACTCCTTCGTCGCCAATATAAGGACTCGTGAAGTTCAAGTACGATTTTCTGTCAAATACAGCAGGACGATCGACACAGCCTTCCCTCCCAACTGTCATCTCCGCCTGTTCTCTCCGGAATCCTTCATAACGTTCCATTCCATCCTAACATCTTACAATGATCAATTGACACCTAAATATTCTAAACACATTCTTATCCCCGCTAAGACCCAACACTCACATTTAGGAAGAAATGCTTGTTTTTTTCAGAAAATGTTGGGCAGATTTTTGGAATAAAATTATTGCATTTATTCCTGATGCTGTTTCTTTGAAACCAGCGACCACTTACCTCTATGGCAATTGTTTCATTGTTCTGTTTAATGGTATTACCATCAGTATTGGTGTGTAAATCTTCAAGGATAATGTAACCTTTAGAATAAGTTTATTGTCTGAACCTACAATGTTTCTGCATTCTGAGTGGCAGCTCTGGTGTTTGAGTTTGTTGTTTACCCATGTTGTCTACGAATCCAGCATAATCTTTCATTTATCCACTCTCCCACCTGCACGCAGATTCTCTGTGGTAAAATATGAAAGAGGCAAGATGGTGAAATGAAAGAAACAGATGATAGAAATGGAGGAACATGAAAACTGATATCTTGAAGACAGAATAGGCCATTAACTGTTTGTAAACTATATGGGTTTTTAGCACTTTTTACCGAGATGACACTTACAAAATGGCATATTTTTACAGCTGTTACCACAGGGATGATGAGACTTTTAACCATGTAGATCCTCGAGTATTTCACAAGGGATCCAAGGGGATAACTTTTTACAGGCACATTGTGCTGCACTTTACATAATGTGGCACTTTTAAACCTTCCATAGGAGGAGTGAATTTCCCATCCCTTTGAAGAGTTTGCTTCTATAGCAGATATGTTCTATGCACAAACTGTACTGAGAAATATGTAGTCTAATGGTCACATTCCTTGCAAACCTGGGCTGTGAGATGCTTGATTTGGTCCCACTGTAGTAAGAATTTTCTCCAGTGGTGACGAATCCCGAACACTTTCCATTTACTTAAATTCTGGAGAAAACATCAAACATATGAAAATGCGTTCACACCATCAACCATGGCCAACGGAATTTAAAGGAAGTAGGACAAATATTTCCAATCGTGCTTAATCTGAGGGACCCGGAAACAGGCATTGAGGGCTATCATTGGCTGTAAAAGCCAGTCAATAGCTAACATTTGGTGTAATCAATTAACATAGAAAGGAAAAAGCGAATAACATGCAAGCAGTTATCATTCAGTCATAGTAAAACGCAAGTGCAGCATTTGGCCCATTCAATTTCAAGCACATGCTGTTAGGTTAGGTGATACTATAATTTGTACTTTGGAATTTTATTTATATTACAGGTGGACCTGTTATTCTTGATAATTTTTACAGGATGCTTTGAAATTATTATAAGTTGTCAGATGCCGTTCCGTTCTACCCAGTGCAAGTGTGAGGTGAGAGAGACATTATGAAAGAAGAAGACAGAGTGAGAGAAAGAGATAGATGGAAAGAGAGAGGGGGAGAGAGGGCAAAAAAGACAAGGTGAGGTGGGAGAAAGGAAATGGGTTGAGAGACAGAGAGTGAGGGAAAGGAATAGATGTTAAGAGAGGAGGAATGAGACAGAGTGAAGCAAGAGAAATATTGTATGAGGCAAAGTACTATGGTAAAGGAGAGGGACATAGGGTGAGAAAGAGACAGGATGAGAGAGAGAGTTTTTGTGAAAGACAGAAAGAGCTTTGTGCACTCTTGGGGAGGAATCAGAGGAGAACCCATTTGCTACACAGAGACACCTGACCATGTCCAGTGCCAGAAAAGCGTCCATGAAGCACTGCTTGTTTGTGCTTAGGATTTGTTCATTGTTGCGTCCCAGCCATTCCTTCTACCTTAATTGCTCTGTATGCTTACAGGTATTTCAATAAAATTAGTCATTACACAGCGTATTTTAATGTGAACAGTTTTTTGTGTCCTCATTTGTCTTATACGCTTCCAAACTGACCTCCAAGTTCTTCTTCTGCTGGTATAAATCGAACCTGAGGAGATCACGGATTCTCAGCTAGGGAAGGGGGGATGCTGATTAACGGGTACAACCTACCTGTCAGATCATCTTGACCCCAAGCGGCTTGAATTATTGGACCTTCTCACCAAGCCACTCTTATGTGGTCTATTGGGTTTACAACCTGTCTTCCCCTGCTAGCCATCCTAATAAGAGGGCCCACAGTTTCTCTACTTTTTTGGTGTGTGATCAGTGTAGGTCCATCTTACAAACTTAAATCACTGAATTCAACCATTCTGCCTTAGATGGACCAGCAGAAGATAGCCATTGTTTGCAAATTTCTCTTCTGCCCAATAAGACAAAGTGAATCAAAAGTTTGCTATTGTAACACTGAGGAAGTCCCGCATCCCGCGACCAACCAAAAAAAAATAGCTCTGGGCTTACCTCCATACAAGTGTGAAAAACATAATTGAACACCTTACTAACCTCTCCCCAGAACTCCTGAAAGATGCTCCAGCCCAAATAGTTGCTTTGCAAGAATCACATCTTACAAAAAATGAATGTCTGGCTATTTTCAGGACGTAGAGATGGGTGCAGCAGATCGCTTGTACGGACCATTTGGGCCATACAAAAGGAGTATTTATTATTTTCAAGAAGCAGTTAAGAGCTTCCATACTGGATTACAAGGATGACCGAAAGGGAAGATGGGTTATAGCGAAGGTTGAAATCTTTGATAGCACACATCCTCTGGTGGGCTACTATGGCTCAAATGTGGTGATATTAAACCCCTGCAAAATTTATGCCTAGAGCTGTTAGACACCCCTCACCCATAAATAAAGTCAAGAGAATTCAATGTGGTGATGGATAATTTTTTAGATAAGTCAAACAATAGATTGGGAGCTTGCTCTAAATCTCAGGTATTTATAAGGTCTTTAATGAAATGACTGGCCTTGTCTGACATTTGGAGAGAGAGAAGAGGCACAGAGTGGTGATATACATTACAAAATAAGAAATATAAACATTGGTCAAGGATAGATCATTTTCTCGTGGACAAATATCGCAAGGCAGATAAACAAAACATTCAGCATTTGGTTGTCCATTTTTCTGATCATGCAGCCGTGGTTATGAAGTTGATGATGAAATCTACCAAAAGTATAAAAAGGAGGACATTAGACTATTCGTTATTAAAAAAACAGGAAGTGGTGGAGCCCTTAAGAGCAAGGTCTGTTGAGTTTTTTAGACCAACCTTAACTCCTCTGTGCTACATGTAGTATGGGACACTTTTAAGGCCTATATATGAGGTGAACTGATCAGCCTTTCAGCCCGGAAAAATCGGGAACGCAGAAAGAAAGTTGTGGAGTTAGAGCTAGAGTTGGCTCTCCTGGAAGGAAGACTGGGCGATTAAGAGGATAGTGGAGGAGTTCCATGAGCGGAAGCTAGTTTGGCTGCTGCTGTGGAAGCTAGGATAAGGGCTCAATGGGAGGCAAGTAAGATAGCTCACTTTGAGTACAATAAAAGTGAAGGCAAGCTTTTGGCCTGGAAGATCAAGCCAGACTTGGTAAGAAATGAAGTGAGAGAGGTAAAATGTAAGACCATTGGGAGAAGATTGGGGGGAACAAAGGAGGTGCAGCAGGCCTTTCTAGATTTTTTTGGAACTCTATACTCAGAGGACTTGTCGACAACAAAAGCTCAAGAGAATGAATGGTTGTAAGGGTTGGCAATGCCAAGACCCTCGAAGGAGGAGAAGAAAGATCTAGATGAGTTTATAAAAGTATGGCAGATAATCAGCAGGAGCAAGAAAAGGAAGGTGGAAGGCCTGACAGGTTGCTGAATGAGTTTTATCAGATTCTAGAAAAGGTAATAAGTCCAGTTTTGGCACAGCTTTTTATAGGACCTTACCAAGAAGGAGCTCCCCTCCTGAAACCTTGGCAAAGAGGCATTGATAACATTGATTTAAAAACCAGGAAAAGTTCCTTTAATGTGTGAGTCGTATAGGCCGATTTCACTGCTAATAGTGGTTATAAGTGGTTTCCAAACATCCTGGCAAAGAGGTTGAGTAACATCATTGGAGGGTTGATAACAGAGGAATAGAAAAGTTTTCTAAAAGGGAGATTTATGCACTATATAACTCACAAGTTTAGTGATTGCAAATAAGGTCCCCCTTGCTGTAATAATGTTAGATGCCAACAAGGCTTTCGATAGGGTGAATTGGCACTATTTGAAACTGCTTATAGGCCATTACAATTTGGGAGACAACTTTTGCAGAGTAACACAGAAAATATGCAAGACACCCTCAGCCAGAATCTTGCTGAATGGGAACCTAACAGCAAGTTTTAAGCAAGAGGGACTAGACGGGGTGCCCATTCACCCATTTATTATTGAACCTATATATCAATCCTTTTGCAAAAAAGAATTAGGGGAGAACAAACGGTTAAGCCTTTTACTTATGGTGGCAGGGTAAAGAAAGATCACTGTTTGCTGATGATCTGATGTTCCTTACAAGTGATCTAACTACTACCCTAGTTAGTTTAGATCAAGCGATAGCAGCGTTTTGGGCAAGTGTTGGGTTATGAGGTAAATCTGTCTAAAACAGAGATTATGGCGTTGAATATGGAGGGAGGACATGATTTGATAAGAAGGGAATTGAAATATCTGGGTATTAAGGTTTGTGGTTCCCTGGAGAAAATTGATTAAATAGTTTTGAATACAGCTATGAAAGAGACAAACAGATTGTTAGATTGTTAATAAGTTGGTCTCACCTGCCCTCAACATTGTTTGGAAGAGTTAACTTGATAAAAATGTCCATCCTCCTGAAATTTACCTTTTTCCTTAACATGAGCTGTACCTTAAAAAGACTTGGCTGCAAAAATTGCATGGGAAAATAGATTCCTTTTTTTGTGCGTCCACAAATTGCAAGAATTGCAAGAAGGAAGCTGAGGTGGAAATACGATAAGGGGGCATTGCACTTCCAGACTTTCAGTTATATGCTTGGGTACTTCCAATTAAAAAAGGCAGAGGCTTTGTTGTCTGATAAGGATGGTTCTGGGAAATTTCAATTAAGGGGAAAACTGATAAATGAGGTGGAAGGTGGAGTGTTGAAATTCATGTATAATTTGGTCACTTGAAGTTTTTCAAAAAGGTGAGGCTGAACGACCTACAGGCGGCCCTCCGGCTGTTGGCGCAGATTAGGTGAGAAACAAATTTGTCATATTATAGAAAATACAACCCTGTGTGGGAGTCCCCTGGTACTCCAAAATGCCTTAAAGATAGATTATTGATACCCCTACAAAAGCCAGGTATTACAGAGAGGGGCCTGATTTTCCAAAGTCGGAAACTTTGTGGATGGGAAGAATTTCAGACAAAAACATTGGGTGCAGTATCCAAATTTAAATTCTGTCAACAAAGTTGGGTGTAGTCTCTGGGAGAAGAAGAAACTTATACAAATGAGCTAGAGGAGCTGTTGATCAATGGGCCTCACTGGAAGAATGAAGTAGAGGCGTGGTATGGGCTTTTTCTGGAAATCTTGGGTGGAGATCTTGATCTCTCTGTAATTTTGGGGGGGATTTAATGCCAAACGCAATGGCCAATCGTTTCTGGCAAGTATCCTTTCAATTTCTGTACAGTATGGTAAAACCTGTGTATCTTAGAAGAAACTGCCTTTTCTCCCTTCACAGGGCCTTCTGGTCACCAAAGAAGTTGTCAAAATTGAGGGGTGCAGAGAACACGTGCTGTAAGAAAAGTGGTCTACTGATTGTGGACAGTTTGTCGTTTTAAGATCCCTTCCTGGTAATCCTTGAAACAGCCTCAGTGCTGTTTTGGTTATTAACTTTACAAAGATTTAATAAACAGGACAGCTTTTGTACACAGTGGCTGAATTTTTGTTTTCCAAAAATTACCAGGAAAGACTTGTGAAACAACAAAATATCCACCTTAACTGCTTAAATGCTAGGTCTTCTCCCCCAGTGCTTTTTTGGCTATTTGGGGAAATTCACACATAGGCTTCCATAACCTTCTGTCCACATAAGCTATCCTTTCTCCGTACAAAAAGATGACAATTTCCAACAATGTCCTTCTAGTACAAGCTCCTATGCCTAGACAGGCACTTAAACTTTTAAAAAATGGAACTATGCTGTACAGTGCAGAACACATGCAATCTGTGAATAGTCAGGAGGAATGCAAAGATTTTTCATACAAAGTGCCTGCCTCAAAAAGGCAATATTGTTTTGGTGGAAAGCCCTTTCGCCCTGCTTAACAATTTTAGTAGCTATAGTGTGGCATCAAAATCATGGGTGGTAGCATGGGAACACCCAAGTACCGCCTATGGAACCCCACCTTAACGCAAAGCAGTGCAAAAATGTTTGTGCTGGAAATTAAATATTGTATCAAACATTTGTGCAGGTTTAAATCATTTTGCACATGTTTACCATTTTTATAAATGTCCCCCCTTGTTTTAAATGACAAGTTCGCCAAAATATCCTCCATTATTTCCATGCCACATAATTACCATTATTGTATTGCTGGTGATTTCTGGGGTTAAAAAATAATTTAGAATTTGAAGTCTTAAGCTAATAACATGCAGGAATATGTGATTCAATGCAGCTTTTAGTAGGTGAAACCTCTATGTGAACCATAACAACAACTAATTCCGATGGACACAGTAAATATCATTACAGAACCCATTGAAATTAACATGACACACTCCTGAAGATGACCTTAGTGTTATTGAAAATGCAGGACTTGATATCATCCCTCTCTTACACCCTGTCACTCTGTCAGCAACGTATGAAATGTACCACTATCCCTAATACAAATGAGGAAATACCCCTTTCCACCTCTTTTTGAGCAATAAACAGTGGCTATTATTGTGGTGTAGTGGGGCCCCACAACAGATAACATTTGCCTCAGGATCTGCTGGACTAATGGTAGACACACCAAGCCGCCTGTCCTCCAAATGTCTGTCTCCCACCTCTGGATGACTTTCTTCTCTCTTTTTTCAGTATCACCTGTTTCCTGGTACTGTGTCACATATCTAACATTTTTTTTATTTCTCTTTGCCCTGTCTTTTATTAATCTGTCTTTTTCAAAACATATTTCTCCCACACCTCTCTCATTATAACCTATCTCTTTCTCTCTCACACATATCCTTATAGCTTTGGGTCAGCTTTGGGTCAGCTTGAAAGGGATATTGTGTGGGCTCTTTTTACGGTCCTGTGTGAGGTGAAAGAACCAACAAAACAATCTGAACCATTTGTAGTGCCAAACTGCCTGAAAGGCCACTCCAAATCTACTTTTTAGGTGGAGCCTAAGCAGTGCGCAAGCGCTGTCTCTAGAAATGCTGTAATCTATATCTGTGTGCCTGCCCCATGTCCATCTCACGCACATCACTTTCATCAGTACTTGGCATGCCTTTCAAAATTCCCTTGAATTCATAGGTAAATGCTTTACGTTTGTCCCGCCTTGAGGCTGCTTTGTAACCGCCTTGGAGACTGGCCCTGTTACATGGATAATTGCACAATTGGCCATATACCGTAGTGTGGCACACAGTTTCTTTCTTTTGCCTTGCCACTTCCTGCGTGGCCATAAGCTGTTTCTTCCTCTTCCTTGTTTTGGGTGTGCTGTTGTTTCTTTGTGGTGTCTGCGCACGAAGGCTGCAAGGGGAGTTCTTTTTCATTAATTAGATTTTTTTTTAAAAAGGTTCATATAATGTAAACTCGATTGGAGAAGCGCTTTACATGAGGATGTGAAGTCTCACATAGGGGAAACTCAATCGTAGGAGCGCTTTACATGACTATGTGAAATTTCATATAGCTCAACCTCGATTTAAGGAGCACTTTACTTGAGAACCACTGATGTACAAGTTTAGCAGTTGAAAAATATACAAACTGGAGCATTTAAAAAAGAAAATAACACTGAAATCCTCAGGCTCTCCCAGCACAGTAGGAGAGCCGATACTACAGTTATCACTGCACTCAGGAAACTCGCCCCATAATGCTTTCCGGGCATTTAAAAAAAAAAACATTTTTGACCATTACTCACCCTGTGTCCTACAACAATGGGACCACCACCAAACCATTCAGCATGACACACTCTTTCTGTCTAGATCATCTCTGGGTCCACATACTAGGTTGAGGGGACCCCAAAATAGTAACCTCTCCCATCATTCAATGTCTTTTTATGAGCTCTCTCATGGCTGGAACTTTTGTTTTACAGCTGGGGGTAGACAGTGTTTTAAGGGCCTTGTTCGTAATAGTATTGCAGTAGGCCTGGTAGGCCTGAAAATGTGTAAGGCACACAATGCTCTAGGGGCTACATATATGGTTACACTTCAATACTTTGTGCCATTCTGTTTTTATGTCATTATGCCCTCTACGGGCTGACTATATGGTTACATGACCATGTTTCTTACAAATGCTTTTTTTCATTATGATGTCCTATAGGGGCTGTTCTGAGCATTACAGTCAAGATACTACAATGTTTGCTGCACTCAGAAACGTGCCCCATAATGCTTTGCAGGGCATTTCTTTGTAAACACATTTTTGCCCATACCTCAGCCTGTGATGGTCCTACGACAATGGAACCACCATCAAACTCTTCAACATAATGCACTCTTTCTGTCTAGGTCATCTCTGGGTCCCCACACTAGGTTGAAGAGACCCCAAAATAGTAACCTCTCCCACCATTCAATGTCTTTCTAAGCTCTTTCATGGCTGGAACAATTTTTTACAGCTGGGTGTAGTTTGTGTTTTAATGGCCTCGTTTGTAATGGTATTGCAGCAGTCCCGCTAGGCCTGAAAATGTGTAAGGCTCTACTTCCTCTAGGGGCTACATATATGGTTGCACTGCATTACTTTCTGCTATTCTGTTTTCGTCATTATGCCCTCAAGGGGCTGAGTATATGGTTACATGACCATGTTTTTTACAAATGCTATTTTTATTATGCTGTCAACTAGGGGCTGTTCTGAGCATTACAGTTAAGATACTACAATATTTAATGCACACAGAAAATTGACCCATAATGCTTTGTGGGCATTCCTTTTATAAAACATTTTTGCCCATAACTGACCGTGTGGTGGTCCTGGGACAATGGGACCGCCTTTAAAATATTCAACACAATGCGCTCTTTATGTCTAGGGCATCTCTGGGTCCCCATACTAGGATGGGGGAGCGCAAAATAAAATACCCTCCCACCAGTCAATGTCTTTTTTAGTTCTCTTCTGACTGTAACTTTTGTTTTACAGCTGGGAATAGTTTGTGTTTTAAGGGCTTTGTTTGTAATATTATTCTAACAGGCCTGCCAGGCCTGAAGATGTGCAATGCACTACATTCTCTAGGGACCAAATATATGCTTACACTGCATTAAGCTCTGCCATTCTCTTTTCATGTGGTTATGCTCTCTAGGGGTTGACTATATGGTTAGATGACCATGGACCTCATGTACTAAGAAGTGGCACAGCACGGCGATGTGCCACATTTGGCAGCGCCACGCTGCGTCACTTCAGAAACACAAGGATGCTTTGTATTTAATACAATATAACACACCCCTGTGTTTACCCTAGTGATGGTGCTAAAATTAGTTCCCTAGCACCAATGCAGGCACCCTTGCACAGTTGTTTCAGATTCTATATTAAAACTAGGGGTGGACAAAATATTCCATTCTGCCCGCAGAATTGGCAGAATATTGGCTACTCCACATAACTCTTCCATGCAGAGTTCTGGCCAAATTCTGCCAGTCGTCACATGGCAGAATTTCTTCCCCACAAGGGTCCAAAATAGGAGATCTGGTGAGTGAGATTTAGTATCCCCTACCGCGATTTTCTAAAGCGGGTAGTCACCAGCGTTCACAAGTGGTCCCAGTCAAAGGGCTGCCATTTGAGTAGATCTGCTGCAGCTTGAGTAGACTTTTTACGCAAGCAGCAGCAAAATCAATTCTAATTGCCCGTGCTCTTAGTCAATGCATGGTGCCATTGGCTCTGATTTTCATCACTGCTCGCACTACCCCAGTCAAATTACAGTGTGAGCTGCATATTTTTCACCCATTGCAAAACGCTGTGGAATCTCACTGAGTTTTTCTGTAACATACCGGAATTCCGTGGAGTGAAACTCAGCAAGTTCCGTCCACACCAATTACAAATAAGCAAAGACTTCTCTGAAAAAGAAAACATGATGATGATGGACTTTCACCAATCACATCTCCATATTTAACCACAAAAAAGAAAATAGTATATAAAAATCTGCTTTACTCAATATTCATGAGTTAGGCCTTACAACATGAAAGTCTCAGTGAGGCATATGATGAGCCCCTAATCAGGCGTCCCTGAAAGGCTGGGATTCTGAACAATTGTCTACTTTGCTCAATAACCTCAATAATAAATGATATCCACCCATCATCCTTCCCCTGCATGGATCAATGATCTCACATTATGTACTTTGCCAGAGGTGAAAGACTCTATTACTTTTGGAATGGACTATGTATTCAACTGCATTTACAATGATGCTTTGGGGACATACTTTGTTGCTGGAGTGTAGGCAGTGTGCTCCCTTTCTTTGAAATTGTCTTATTGACGGCTCCCTTGAGCCATGGCTGACGAGCCTTTGGAGGCACCTCTGAGCCATAAGTGGTACTTAAACCCGAGAAGACATTTGGCAGCATTTCAAGCAAGCCTCTATACCATGCTGCTTCCTGTTGATGACGGGCTAAACAAAGAAACACGTGTACGGGGATATACAGCACTTGCTGCACCAACGGAGGTGAAAGACTCTATTACGTTTTGAATGGACTACGAATTTGACTGTATTTACCATGATGCTTTGGGGTCATACTTTGTTGCTGGAGTGTAGGCAGTGTGCTCTCTTTCTTTGAAACTGTCTTATTGATGGCTCCCTTGAGCCATGGCTGACGAGCCTTTGGAGGAACCTCTGAGCCATGAGTGGTACTTAAACCCGAGAAGACATTTGGCAGCATTCCAAGCAAGCCCCTATACCATGCTGCTTCCTGCTGATGATGGGCTAAACAAAGAAACACGTGTACGGGGATATACAGCACTTGCTGCACCAACGGAGGTGAAAGACTCTATTACGTTTTGAATGGACTATGAATTTGACTGCATTTACCATGATGCTTTGGGGTCATACCTTGTTGCTGGAGTGTAGGCAGTGTGCTCCCTTTCTTTGAAATTGTCTTATTGACGGCTCCCTTGAGCCATGGCTGACGAGCCTTTGGAGGCACCTCTGAACCATGAGTGGTACTTAAACCCGTGAAGACATTTGGCAGCATTTCAAGCAAGCCCCTATACCATGCTGCTCCCTTCTGATGACGGGCTAAACACAGAAACACGTGTACGGGGATAGACAGCACTTGCTGCCCCTACGGAGGTGAAAGACTCTAATACGTTTTGAATGGACTACGAATTTGACTGCATTTACCATGATGCTTTGGGGCCATGCTTTGTTGCTGGAGTGTAGGCAGTGTGCTCCCTTTCTTTGAATCTGTCTTTATGATGGCTCCCTTGAGCCACGGCTGATGAGCCTTGGGAAGCACCTGTGCGCCATGAGTGGTACTTAAACCAGAGAAGACATTTGGCGGCATTTCAAGCAAGCCCCTATACCATTCTTCTCCCTGCTGATGACAGGCTAAACCCAGAAACAAGTGTACTGGGATATACAGCACTTGCTGCACCTACGGAGGTGAAAGACTCTATTACTTTTTAAATGAACTACGAATTCGACTGCATTGACCATGATGCTTTTGGGTCATACTTTGTTGCTGGAGTGTAGGCAATGTGCTCTCTTTCTTTGAAACTGTCTTATTGACGGCTCCCTTGAGCCACGGCTGACGAGCCTTGGGAGGCACCTCTGCGCCATGAGTGGTACTTAAACCCAAAAAGACATTTTGCGGCATTTCAGGCGATCCCCTCTACAATGCTGCTCCCTGCTAATGACGGGCTACACGCAGAAACACGCGTACAGGGATATACAGCACTTGCTGCACCTATGGAGGTGAAAGACTCAATTACTTTTTGAATGGACTACGAATTCGACTGCATTTACCATGATGCTTTGTGGTCATACTTTGTTGCTGGAGTGTAGGCAATGTGCTCCCTTTCTTTGAAACTGTCTTATTGACGGCTCCCTTGAGCCACGGCTGATGAGCCTTGGGAGGCAGCTGCGCACCAGGAGTGGCACTTAAACCTGAGAAGACATTTGGTGGCATTTCAAGCAAGCCCCTATACCATGCTGCTCCCTGCTGATGACGGGCTAAACCCAGAAACATGTGTACTGGGATATACAGTACTTGCTGCACCTACAGAGGTGAAAGACTCTTATTACTTTTTGAATGGACTACGAATTTGACTGTATTTACCATGATGCTTTGGGGTCATACTTTGTTTGCTGGAGTGTAGGCAGTGTGCTCCCTTTCTTTGAAATTGTCTTATTGACGGCTCCCTTGAGCCATGGCTCACGAGCCTTTGGAGGCACCTCTGAGCCATGAGTGGTACTTAAACCCGTGAAGACATTTGGCAGCATTTCAAGCAAGCCCCTATACCATGCTGCTCCCTTCTGATGACGGGCTAAACACAGAAACACGTGTACGGGGATAGACAGCACTTGCTGCACCTACGGAGGTGAAAGACTCTATTACGTTTTGAATGGACTACGAATTTGACTGCATTTACCATGATGCTTTGGGGTCATACTTTGTTGCTGGAGTGTAGGCAGTGTGCTCCCTTTCTTTGAAATTGTCTTATTAACGGCTCCCTTGAGCCATGGCTGACGAGCCTTTGGAGGCACCTCTGAGCCATGAGTGGTACTTAAACCCGTGAAGACATTTGGCAGCATTTCAAGCAAGCCCCTATACCAGGCTGCTCCCTTCTGATGATGGGCTAAACACAGAAACACGTGTACGGGGATAAACAGCACTTGCTGCACCTACGGAGGTGAAAGACTCTAATACGTTTTGAATTGAATACAAATTTGACTGCATTTACCATGATGCTTTGGGGCCATGCTTTGTTGCTGGAATGTAGGCAGCGTGCTCCCTTTCTTTGAATCTGTCTTTATGATGGCTCCCTTGAGCCACGGCTGATGAGCCTTGGGAAGCACCTGTGCGCCATGAGTGGTACTTAAACCCGAGAAGACATTTGGCGGCATTTCAAGCAAGCCCCTATACCATTCTTCTCCCTGCTGATGACAGGCTAAACCCAGAAACAAGTGTACTGGGATATACAGCATTTGCTGCACCTACGGAGGTGAAAGACTCTATTACTTTTTGAATGAACTACGAATTCGACTGCATTGACGATGATGCTTTTGGGTCATACTTTGTTGCTGGAGTGTAGGCAGTGTGCTCTCTTTCTTTGAAACTGTCTTATTGACGGCTCCCTTGAGCCACGGCTGACGAGCCTTGGGAGGCACCTCTGCGCCATGAGTGGTACTTAAACCCGAAAAGACATTTTGCGGCATTTCAGGCGATCCCCTCTACAATGTTGCTCCCTGCTGATGACGGGTTACACGCAGAAACACGCGTACAGGGATATACAGCACTTGCTGCAGCTACGGAGGTGAAAGACTCAATTACTTTTTGAATGGACTACGAATTCGACTGCATTTACCATGATGCTTTGTGGTCATACTTTGTTGCTGGAGTGTAGGCAATGTGCTCCCTTTCTTTGAAACTGTCTTATTGACGGCTCCCTTGAGCCACGGCTGATGAGCCTTGGGAGGCAGCTGCGCACCAGGAGTGGTACTTAAACCTGAGAAGACATTTGGTGGCATTTCAAGCAAGCCCCTATACCATGCTGCTCCCTGCTGATGACGGGCTAAACCCAGAAACATGTGTACTGGGATATACAGTACTTGCTGCACCTACAGAGGTGAAAGACTCTATTACTTTTTGAATGGACTACAAATTCGACTGCATTTACCATGATGCTTTGGGGCCATGCTTTGTTGCTGGAGTGTAGGCATTATCCTCACTTTCTTTGAATCTGTCCTATTGACGGCTCCTTTGAGCCATGGCTGATGAGCCTAGGGAGGCACCTGTGTGCCATGAGTGGTAATTAAACCCGAGAAGACACTTGGCGGCATTTCATACAGGCCCCTATACTATGCTGGTCCCTGCTGATGACAGGCTAAACCCAGAAACACGTGCACAGGGATATACAGCACTTTCTGCACTTACGGAGGGGAAGGACTCTATTACTTTTTGAATGATCTACGAATTCAACTCCATTTACAATGATGCTTTGGGGTCATACTTTGTTGCTGGAGTGTAGGCAGTGTGCTCCCTTTCTTTGAAACTGTCTTATTGATGGCTCCCTTGAGCCACGGCTGATGAGCCTTGGGAGGCAGTTGTACGCCATGAGTGGTACTTAAACGCGAGAAGACGTTTGGCGGCGTTTCAAGCAAGCCCCTATACCATGCTACTCCCTGCTGATGACGGGCTAAACCCAGAAACATGTGTACAGGGATATACAGCACTTGCTATTCCTACGGAGGTGAAAGACTATTACTTTTTGAATGGACTATGAATTTGAATGCATTTACCATGATGCTTTGGGGTCATACTTTGTTGCTGGAATGTAGGCAGTGTGCTCTCTTTCTTTGAAACTGTCTCATTGACGGTTCCCTTGAGCCACGACTGACGAGCCTTGGGAGGCACCTCTGCACCATGAGTGGTACTTAAACCCAAGAAGACATTTGGCGGCATTTCAAGCAAGCCCCTTTACCATGCTGCTCCCTGCTGATGAGGAGCTAAACACAGAAACACGTGTACGGTGATAGACAGCACTTGCTGCACCTACGGAGGTGAAAGACTCTAATACGTTTTGAATGAACTACGAATTCGACTGCATTTACCATGATGCTTTGGGGTCATACTTTGTTGCTGGGGTGTAGGCAGTGTGCTCCCATTCTTTCAAGCTGTCTTATTGAAGGCTCCCTTGAGCCACGGCTGACGACCCTTGGGAGGCACCTGTGCACCATGTGTGGTACTTAAACCCGAGAAGACATTTTACGGCATTTAAAGCAAGCCCCTGTACCATGCTGCTCCCTGCTGATGACGGGCTAAACACAGAAACACGTGTACGGGGATAGACAGCACTTGCTGCACCTATGGAGGTGAAAGACTCTATTACTTTTTGAATGGACTAAGAATTCAAATGCATTGACCATGATGCTTTTGGGTCATACTTTGTTGCTGGAGTGTAGGCAGTGTGCTCTCTTTCTTTGAAATTGTCTTATTGACGGCTCCCTTGAGCCACAGCTGAAGAGCCTTGGGAGGCAGCTGTGCGCCAGGAGTGGTACTTAAACCTGAGAAGACATTTTACGGCATTTAAAGCAAGCCCCTATACCATGCTGCTCCCTGCTGATGACGGGCTAAACACAGAAACACGTGTACGGGGATATACAGCACTTGCTGCACCAACGGAGGTGAAAGACTCTATTACGTTTTGAATGGACTATGAATTTGACTGCATTTACCATGATGCTTTGGGGTCATACCTTGTTGCTGGAGTGTAGGCAGTGTGCTCCCTTTCTTTGAAATTGTCTTATTGACGGCTCCCTTGAGCCATGGCTGACGAGCCTTTGGAGGCACCTCTGAACCATGAGTGGTACTTAAACCCGTGAAGACATTTGGCAGCATTTCAAGCAAGCCCCTATACCATGCTGCTCCCTTCTGATGACGGGCTAAACACAGAAACACGTGTACGGTGATAGACAGCACTTGCTGCACCTACGGAGGTGAAAGACTCTAATACGTTTTGAATGGAGTACGAATTTGACTGCATTTACCATGATGCTTTGGGGCCATGCTTTGTTGCTGGAGTGTAGGCAGTGTGCTCCCTTTCTTTGAATCTGTCTTTATGATGGCTCCCTTGAGCCACGGCTGATGAGCCTTGGGAAGCACCTGTGCGCCATGAGTGGTACTTAAACCAGAGAAGACATTTGGCGGCATTTCAAGCAAGCCCCTATACCATTCTTCTCCCTGCTGATGACAGGCTAAACCCAGAAACAAGTGTACTGGGATATACAGCACTTGCTGCACCTACGGAGGTGAAAGACTCTATTACTTTTTAAATGAACTACGAATTCGACTGCATTGACCATGATGCTTTTGGGTCATACTTTGTTGCTGGAGTGTAGGCAGTGTGCTCTCTTTCTTTGAAACTGTCTTATTGACGGCTCCCTTGAGCCACGGCTGACAAGCCTTGGGAGGCACCTCTGCGCCATGAGTGGTACTTAAACCCAAAAAGACATTTTGAGGCATTTCAGGCGATCCCCTCTACAATGCTGCTCCCTGCTAATGACGGGCTACACGCAGAAACACGCGTACAGGGATATACAGCACTTGCTGCACCTATGGAGGTGAAAGACTCAATTACTTTTTGAATGGACTACGAATTCGACTGCATTTACCATGATGCTTTGTGGTCATACTTTGTTGCTGGAGTGTAGGCAATGTGCTCCCTTTCTTTGAAACTGTCTTATTGACGGCTCCCTTGAGCCACGGCTGATGAGCCTTGGGAGGCAGCTGCACACCAGGAGTGGTACTTAAACCTGAGAAGACATTTGGTGGCATTTCAAGCAAGCCCCTATACCATGCTGCTCCCTGCTGATGACGGGCTAAACCCAGAAACATGTGTACTGGGATATACAGTACTTGCTGCACCTACAGAGGTGAAAGACTCTTATTACTTTTTGAATGGACTACGAATTTGACTGTATTTACCATGATGCTTTGGGGTCATACTTTGTTTGCTGGAGTGTAGGCAGTGTGCTCCCTTTCTTTGAAATTGTCTTATTGACGGCTCCCTTGAGCCATGGCTCACGAGCCTTTGGAGGCACCTCTGAGCCATGAGTGGTACTTAAACCCGTGAAGACATTTGGCAGCATTTCAAGCAAGCCCCTATACCATGCTGCTCCCTTCTGATGACGGGCTAAACACAGAAACACGTGTACGGGGATAGACAGCACTTGCTGCACCTACGGAGGTGAAAGACTCTATTACGTTTTGAATGGACTACGAATTTGACTGCATTTACCATGATGCTTTGGGGTCATACTTTGTTGCTGGAGTGTAGGCAGTGTGCTCCCTTTCTTTGAAATTGTCTTATTAACGGCTCCCTTGAGCCATGGCTGACGAGCCTTTGGAGGCACCTCTGAGCCATGAGTGGTACTTAAACCCGTGAAGACATTTGGCAGCATTTCAAGCAAGCCCCTATACCAGGCTGCTCCCTTCTGATGATGGGCTAAACACAGAAACACGTGTACGGGGATAGACAGCACTTGCTGCACCTACGGAGGTGAAAGACTCTAATACGTTTTGAATGGAGTACGAATTTGACTGCATTTACCATGATGCTTTGGGGCCATGCTTTGTTGCTGGAGTGTAGGCAGTGTGCTCCCTTTCTTTGAATCTGTCTTTATGATGGCTCCCTTGAGCCACGGCTGATGAGCCTTGGGAAGCACCTGTGCGCCATGAGTGGTACTTAAACCAGAGAAGACATTTGGCGGCATTTCAAGCAAGCCCCTATACCATTCTTCTCCCTGCTGATGACAGGCTAAACCCAGAAACAAGTGTACTGGGATATACAGCACTTGCTGCACCTACGGAGGTGAAAGACTCTATTACTTTTTAAATGAACTACGAATTCGACTGCATTGACCATGATGCTTTTGGGTCATACTTTGTTGCTGGAGTGTAGGCAGTGTGCTCTCTTTCTTTGAAACTGTCTTATTGACGGCTCCCTTGAGCCACGGCTGACGAGCCTTGGGAGGCACCTCTGCGCCATGAGTGGTACTTAAACCCAAAAAGACATTTGGCGGCATTTCAGGCGATCCCCTCTACAATGCTGCTCCCTGCTAATGACGGGCTACACGCAGAAACACGCGTACAGGGATATACAGCACTTGCTGCACCTATGGAGGTGAAAGACTCAATTACTTTTTGAATGGACTACGAAATCGACTGCATTTACCATGATGCTTTGTGGTCATACTTTGTTGCTGGAGTGTAGGCAATGTGCTCCCTTTCTTTGAAACTGTCTTATTGACGGCTCCCTTGAGCCACGGCTGATGAGCCTTGGGAGGCAGCTGCACACCAGGAGTGGTACTTAAACCTGAGAAGACATTTGGTGGCATTTCAAGCAAGCCCCTATACCATGCTGCTCCCTGCTGATGACGGGCTAAACCCAGAAACATGTGTACTGGGATATACAGTACTTGCTGCACCTACAGAGGTGAAAGACTCTTATTACTTTTTGAATGGACTACGAATTTGACTGTATTTACCATGATCCTTTGGGGTCATACTTTGTTTGCTGGAGTGTAGGCAGTGTGCTCCCTTTCTTTGAAATTGTCTTATTGACGGCTCCCTTGAGCCATGGCTCACGAGCCTTTGGAGGCACCTCTGAGCCATGAGTGGTACTTAAACCCGTGAAGACATTTGGCAGCATTTCAAGCAAGCCCCTATACCATGCTGCTCCCTTCTGATGACGGGCTAAACACAGAAACACGTGTACGGGGATAGACAGCACTTGCTGCACCTACGGAGGTGAAAGACTCTATTACGTTTTGAATGGACTACGAATTTGACTGCATTTACCATGATGCTTTGGGGTCATACTTTGTTGCTGGAGTGTAGGCAGTGTGCTCCCTTTCTTTGAAATTGTCTTATTAACGGCTCCCTTGAGCCATGGCTGACGAGCCTTTGGAGGCACCTCTGAGCCATGAGTGGTACTTAAACCCGTGAAGACATTTGGCAGCATTTCAAGCAAGCCCCTATACCAGGCTGCTCCCTTCTGATGATGGGCTAAACACAGAAACACGTGTACGGGGATAAACAGCACTTGCTGCACCTACGGAGGTGAAAGACTCTAATACGTTTTGAATTGAATACGAATTTGACTGCATTTACCATGATGCTTTGGGGCCATGCTTTGTTGCTGGAATGTAGGCAGCGTGCTCCCTTTCTTTGAATCTGTCTTTATGATGGCTCCCTTGAGCCACGGCTGATGAGCCTTGGGAAGCACCTGTGCGCCATGAGTGGTACTTAAACCCGAGAAGACATTTGGCGGCATTTCAAGCAAGCCCCTATACCATTCTTCTCCCTGCTGATGACAGGCTAAACCCAGAAACAAGTGTACTGGGATATACAGCATTTGCTGCACCTACGGAGGTGAAAGACTCTATTACTTTTTGAATGAACTACGAATTCGACTGCATTGACCATGATGCTTTTGGGTCATACTTTGTTGCTGGAGTGTAGGCAGTGTGCTCTCTTTCTTTGAAACTGTCTTATTGACGGCTCCCTTGAGCCACGGCTGACGAGCCTTGGGAGGCACCTCTGCGCCATGAGTGGTACTTAAACCTGAAAAGACATTTTGCGGCATTTCAGGCGATCCCCTCTACAATGTTGCTCCCTGCTGATGACGGGTTACACGCAGAAACACGCGTACAGGGATATACAGCACTTGCTGCAGCTACGGAGGTGAAAGACTCAATTACTTTTTGAATGGACTACGAATTCGACTGCATTTACCATGATGCTTTGTGGTCATACTTTGTTGCTGGAGTGTAGGCAATGTGCTCCCTTTCTTTGAAACTGTCTTATTGACGGCTCCCTTGAGCCACGGCTGATGAGCCTTGGGAGGCAGCTGCGCACCAGGAGTGGTACTTAAACCTGAGAAGACATTTGGTGGCATTTCAAGCAAGCCCCTATACCATGCTGCTCCCTGCTGATGACGGGCTAAACCCAGAAACATGTGTACTGGGATATACAGTACTTGCTGCACCTACAGAGGTGAAAGACTCTATTACTTTTTGAATGGACTACAAATTCGACTGCATTTACCATGATGCTATGGGGCCATGCTTTGTTGCTGGAGTGTAGGCATTATCCTCACTTTCTTTGAATCTGTCCTATTGACGGCTCCTTTGAGCCATGGCTGATGAGCCTTGGGAGGCACCTGTGTGCCATGAGTGGTAATTAAACCCGAGAAGACACTTGGCGGCATTTCATACAGGCCCCTATACCATGCTGGTCCCTGCTGATGACAGGCTAAACCCAGAAACACGTGCACAGGGATATACAGCACTTTCTGCACTTACGGAGGGGAAGGACTCTATTACTTTTTGAATGATCTACGAATTCAACTCCATTTACAATGATGCTTTGGGGTCATACTTTGTTGCTGGAGTGTAGGCAGTGTGCTCCCTTTCTTTGAAACTGTCTTATTGATGGCTCCCTTGAGCCACGGCTGATGAGCCTTGGGAGGCAGTTGTACGCCATGAGTGGTACTTAAACGCGAGAAGACGTTTGGCGGCGTTTCAAGCAAGCCCCTATACCATGCTACTCCCTGCTGATGACGGGCTAAACCCAGAAACATGTGTACAGGGATATACAGCACTTGCTATTCCTACGGAGGTGAAAGACTATTACTTTTTGAATGGAATATGAATTTGAATGCATTTACCATGATGCTTTGGGGTCATACTTTGTTGCTGGAATGTAGGCAGTGTGCTCTCTTTCTTTGAAACTGTCTCATTGACGGTTCCCTTGAGCCACGACTGACGAGCCTTGGGAGGCACCTCTGCACCATGAGTGGTACTTAAACCCAAGAAGACATTTGGCGGCATTTCAAGCAAGCCCCTTTACCATGCTGCTCCCTGCTGATGAGGAGCTAAACACAGAAACACGTGTACGGGGATAGACAGCACTTGCTGCACCTACGGAGGTGAAAGACTCTAATACGTTTTGAATGAACTACGAATTCGACTGCATTTACCATGATGCTTTGGGGTCATACTTTGTTGCTGGGGTGTAGGCAGTGTGCTCCCATTCTTTCAAGCTGTCTTATTGAAGGCTCCCTTGAGCCACGGCTGACGACCCTTGGGAGGCACCTGTGCACCATGTGTGGTACTTAAACCCGAGAAGACATTTTACGGCATTTAAAGCAAGCCCCTGTACCATGCTGCTCCCTGCTGATGACGGGCTAAACACAGAAACACGTGTACGGGGATAGACAGCACTTGCTGCACCTATGGAGGTGAAAGACTCTATTACTTTTTGAATGGACTAAGAATTCAAATGCATTGACCATGATGCTTTTGGGTCATACTTTGTTGCTGGAGTGTAGGCAGTGTGCTCTCTTTCTTTGAAATTGTCTTATTGACGGCTCCCTTGAGCCACAGCTGAAGAGCCTTGGGAGGCAGCTGTGCGCCAGGAGTGGTACTTAAACCTGAGAAGACATTTTACGGCATTTAAAGCAAGCCCCTATACCATGCTGCTCCCTGCTGATGACGGGCTAAACACAGAAACACGTGTACGGGGATAGACAGCACATGCTGCACCTACGGAGGTGAAAGACTCTATTACTTTTTTAATGGACTACGAATTCGACTGCATTTACCATAATGCTTTGGGGCTATGCTTTGTTGCTGGAGTGTAGGCAGTGTGCTCTGTTTCTTTGAATCTGTCTTATTGACGGCTCCCTTGAGCCACGGCTGACGAGCCTTTGGAGGCAGCTGTGTGCCATGAGTGGTACTTAAACCCGAGAAGACATTTGGCGGTATTTCAAGCAAGCCGCCATACCATGCTGCTCCCTGCTGATGACAGGCTAAACACAGAAACACGTGTACGGGGATAGACAGCACTTGCTGCACCTACGGAGGTGAAAGACTCTATTACTTTTTTAATGGACCTCGAATTCGACTGCATTTACCATGATGCTTTGGGGCTATGCTTTGTTGCTGGAGTGTAGGCAGTGTGCTCTGTTTCTTTGAATCTGTCTTATTGACGGCTCCCTTGAGCCACGGCTGATGAGCCTTGGGAGGCAGCTGTGTGCCATGAGTGGTACTAAAACCCGAGAAGACATTTGGCGGTATTTCAAGCAAGCCCCTATACCATGCTGCTCCCTGCTGATGACAGGCTAAACCCAGAAACGCATGTACTGGGATAAACAGCACTTGCTGCACCTATGGAGGTGAAAGACTCTATGGGGGTCATTACAACATTGGCGGTAAAAGGCGCTTACCGCCGTGCAGAAGACCGCCAATACACCGCCGCGGCCGCGGAATTCCGCCACAGCTATTGTGCTGTAAACCGCCGAAATTTAGACAGCCACACAAGTCCGCCACACCAAAGGTCAGTGTTAAACTGGCAAAAACAAAACCTCCTCCTCCACGCCAACAGAAACACACCCATGCTATCACGACCCAGAAATCCATGCGGTGGTCTTTCAACCGCGGTATTCCATTGGTGGTACACACCGCCGCGCTAAAAATACACACACATCTCCAAAACACCGCCACATTGGACAATTCCAAATACACACACCTGATACACATACAAACACCACTCCCACACACCCAACACAATATAAACCACACACCCACATCACCCACAAACCCCTACGACCAGAAAGTTTGAGGAAGCCGAGAGACAGAGAGCCCAGCAATAGAGAACCCCACCACACAGAGGCACACAACACCATCACCCACACAACATCCACGCACAAAACACCACACACCACTACACATCACCACACTCATCAACACATACACCACCCCGCACATCACCCACACCACCCCATGTCATGCCAAAGACACCCCAGGTTTTCCGAGGAGGAGCTCAGGGTTATGGTGGAGGAAATAATCCGGGTAGAGCCACAGCTATTTGGCTCACAGGTGCAGCACACCTCCATAGGCAGGAAGATGGAGTTATGCCAAAGAATCGTGGACAGGGTCAACGCTGTGGGACAGCATCCAAGAAATCAGGAGGACATCAGGAAGAAGTGGAACGACCTACGGGGGAAGGTGCGTTCAGTGGCCTCCAGGCACAACATCGCGATTCAGCGGACTGGCGGCGGACCCTCAACTCCTTCCCCACAACTAACAACATGGGAGGAGCAAGTCTTGACCATCATGCATCCAGAGGGCCTCGGAGGAGTCGGTGGAGGAATGGACACTGGTAAGTCAAATTTTTACTATCATATCCGCCACCCTACCTGCATGCTATCACACACCCCCACCCTCACCCCCTCCCCTATCACTACAACTCCTCACTAATGTACTAATAACACAAACCACACATCCCAACACCAAGCCCTGCATGACACAACTAAGCATGGACACCCCTCACTAAAGCATGCTCACTGCACATACCCATAACAACCCCCTATCCATCATCATACAAACCCCCACACAGGACTGCTTGCACTGGGGTACACGCACACCCACCCATTGCACACCATGACACACACACATGCAATAATCATGCTCTTATACCCCTGCAGGACCACTACGAAACATCACCACACAGGAGGGTCCAGACATCTCCACTCCACCCACAGAAGAGGCCCACAGTGACGACAGCAGCTCTGGCCAACTGGATCCAGATGACCAGCCCGGACCATCGTGGGCCTCAGGACAGTCGGTTCCCCTCGCACAGGCACAGCCCAACACTGACCTTCCACCCTCTGGGAACACCAGCACAGCACCCACCCAGCGGGCCCATACCTCTGTACCCAGGAGACGTCAATCAGTGGTGTGTCCTCCACTACAGGGAACCCAGGGTAACCCACCACCCCAACAACAACAGGGACCTGGGGGGAGTGGTAGTGGGCACACAGTCCAGGGGACGGAGGCACAGGAACACAGGGGAACTGGGAGGGCTGCTGTGCGACAGGGGGCGGACAGGCCAAGGGAACCCACCCTCCACTAGGCCCTCTCCTCCATCATGGGAGCATACCACCACTCCCAGGAGACGATGGCGACGGTCCTGGCCAAGTTTCAGGAGACCTAGTGCATTCAGGAGGAACAGTGTTTGGGGTTCAGGGAGGAGCTCAGAACCATCAGCTCCGCCCTGGGCACCATTGTAGGGGTGCTGAAGGACATACAAAAGACCATGAGGGACACCGTGGCACTCCAAGGGGCCCCTGACACTAACATGGATGATGAACTGCCCACCACCTCCGCTGGCGCTAGTGGACAGGATGCCCCGCCACAGGACCACCACACCAGCACCCCACCCCCTGCAGACGGACAACCACCCCGCAAGCGGTCCCTGAGATCCAGGAACAGGACAGAGCAAGATGGCAAGACCCCCACCAGGAAATGAGACCACCCTGATTGTCCTCCCACTGTCCCACTTAGTAACCCTGTCCATATTCGAACTGCCCCAGCTCCACTTCCTATGCCCATATGGGCAGTGCACCTGTGTGACTAATAGACTTGACTCTGCATGGACATTCCTCCACCATCACCCATCACCATTTTGCCACCCCCTCCAATAATTAGCACTTCAATAAACACCCTTGAACCACAAAACAATCTGGAGTCAGTCTGTGATTTAGGAAATTTGTATTAGCAATGACAGTGTCAAAATGCGTTTTCTATTGCCAACATACCTATGTCACACATCACAAGTCCATGAAGGATGCAAGCAGATGACACATGTTGGTAACCATACCTGTGAAACCGTAATGGAAAGGTGCAACTCAGTTACCAAATACTGCCACTAATTGACTGACAGAATAGAGGTAGAAGTGTGAAAGTGAATGTAATAGTGAAAAAAAGGTGTTCTCACCTGTGTGTCACTGGAAATATTGCTGTATGACTGACTCCCTGTTGTCTATGTCTTCTTCCTCAGCTTCCTCCTCATCACTGCCCACAGGCTCCACAGGCTCCACAGCTGCCACAACAGCGTCATCTGGACCATCCTCCTGCAGAAAAGGCACCTGGCGTCGCAAAGCAAGATTGTGAAGCATCGAGCAGGCGATGATGATCTGGCACACCTTCCTTGGTGAGTAGAATAGGGAACCACCTGTCATATGGAGGCACCTGAACCTGGCCTTCAGGAGGCCGGGGGTGCGTTCGATCACCCTCCTAGTCCGCCCATGGGCCAAATTGTAGCGTTCCTCTGCCCTGGTCCTGGGATTCCTCACTGGGGTCAATAGCCAGGACAGGTTGGGGTAACCAGAGTCCCCTAATAGCCACACCCGGTGCCTCTGGAGTTGACCCATCATATAAGGGATGCTGCTATTCCGCAGGATGTAGGCGTCATGCACAGAGCCAGGGAACATAGCATTTACCTGGAAGATGTACTGGTCGGCCAAACACACCATCTGTACATTCATGGAATGATAACTCTTCCGGTTCCTGTACACCTGTTCACTCCTGTGGGGGGGAACCAGAGCTACATGGGTCCCATCAATAGCACCGATGATGTTGGGGATATGTCCAAGGGCATAGAAGTCACCTTTCACTGTAGCCAAATCCTCCACCTGAGGGAAAACGATGTAGCTCCTTACGTGTTTCAGCAGGGCAGACAACACTCTGGACAACATGTTGGAAAACATAGGCTGGGACATCCCTGATGCCCTGGCCACTGTTGTTTGAAATGATCGACTTGCAAGGAAATGGAGCACTGATAGCACCTGCACTTCAGGGGGTATTCCTGTGGGATGGCGGATTGGTGAGATCAGGTCTGATTCCAACTGGGTGCACAGTTCATGGATTGTGGCACGGTCAAACCTGTAGGTGATGATTAAATGTCGCTCCTCCATTGTTAACAGGTCCACCAGCGGTTGGTACTCTGGAGGATTCCGCCATCTCCTCAAATGTACCAGCTGACGGTGCCTAAAAAGGACAACAGCGACCACAGAGTCAACAGATTCCCAGGTATGTACCCTCAGCTACACAGAACACGACACCAAATACAAAACCCTTCCTGTATGTGTGTTGAGTGTAGGCCTAGGTATGTGTGACGCAGTAGTATATTAAGCCATGTGGGTCCCTGAAATGGCGGCTGC